>NW_022631068.1:5306372-5976308 GCF_010015895.1 Lontra canadensis | reverse complement strand
ATATATTATATATTATATTATATTTATAATATATATATTTTATAATTATATAATATATATAATTATATATAATAAAATAAATAAATATATTATATATTTTATATATTACTATATATAAAATATAAAATGGTGAATATTTATATTTATATTTATATATTATATATAAATTATATATTATACATAAATATAAAATAAATAAAAATAATAAATAAATAAATGAAATATATATATTTACATATATATATATTTTACCAAGACATCACCCAACTGAAAATTGTTTTTTCACCCAAACAATATTCTTCTGGAAGGATTTTCTCTCTTTGATGTGATAGCAACAAAAACAATGGCTGTGTTTATTGGGCAGAAACTATGTACTCAAAAAAAAAAGTGAAGAAGATAATATTATCTTCATTTTACAGATGAAGAAAGGAAGGCTTAGAGAGGTTAAGTGAGGTACTTAATGTCAGACAGTAAGTGGTAGAGTAGTTGGTCTGATTCCTAGCTTTTAAATCATTGTGCTAGTTGAATCAAGTACTTTATTAATTACAGTCAAGAAATGACTACCTAAGCCATCTGGGAGTGTTCCTAAGACGGGGAAAAGGGATAATGGTGGGATAAGCGTGGAAGGGAGAGACCATTATAAAGCAAAAGCTATACCAGCATGGCTGGGCTGCTTACTTGCACATGTAGGGGTGAGAGTAAGGGGTAGATGGCTGTAGACAGGTGCAGGTTGAGGAAACACTGCTTCCTGGAAGCTGGGAGGCAATGGGCAGTCAGGGTTGGGTAGGACTACAGGAGCCCAGAGACCTTTCCAGACCATCAGTGCCTCCTTCCCAGTTTTCTTCATTTGTAGAATTGTGTGGTGGTTCAACGGAGTCTTAGAGTGTCTTCTCTCCTTTCTGCTTTCTTTCTTTAGCTGTGTACTATCAATCTGATTTTTATATTTGGAAGTGGGTAGTTACATCATTTATGTAAGGGAAGGATATGGATTTTGAGCAATTAGCCTGGTTTTATAATGCCACCACAAAACTCATTCTCAGTGCAGAAGTGTCTGGAAATTTTGCCAAGTTCCTCAAGGTACATACAGTATAGGTACAACCTTTTCCATAGAACATAAACCTTTCAGCATGGTTTCATTTGAGTCCTTGGTTGGGAAATAAATTTTTGGTGAAATGAATGAAATGTCACTTGAGGTTGGGAAAGGAACACTTTAATCTTATTGAATCAGCTGTATTTAAATCACCCTGCCCAGTAAAGGCAGGTTTCCAGTTCATTGCTGGTTGGTGGACTCAGATTGGTTGCTTCTGGACCTCAGAAGTTTTCTGTGCCTATGTGTTTAGGGAAGGCAAACAGATTTTCTTGTGAATTTACAGAAAAAATGCCCAAGGATTGGTAAACATATTTATGGTAGAGAGATGAGAAAAATGAAAATACTATACAATAAAAAAACAACAAAATTTTACAAAAACTACAGTTCTAGAAAAATGCTTTGTATAATAATAGAACAGGAAAACATCTTAGATATATTCTCATCCATCCTCTTGATTTCACACGAGGGAAACATGAAAGTTGGGTTTTTCCTTTGATAAACAACTTTGCCTTCATAACCCTTTGAATAATGCAAATATATTACCCCATAATATGCCATATGGACACGGAGCTGAAGTTGTAATTACAAAACCCACCAAAACAAAACCATAAACTTTGAGCTAAAAAGGACCTAAACCTCACCAAGTCTAAATTCCTAATTTCTAAATTAAGAAAGTGAACTCTGTAAAGATAGAGGCTTTTCTAAGCCAAGACCATAAATGATTTCTCCTGTTTTTCTACTAGTAGCTCTGACATTTGCTAAGTTTAAGACTCCAGGCACCATCCTCAGTGACCTTCACTTATCTCCTTTATAAAATTGGGATAATAATTTTTTACAAGATTTTTGTTAGGATTAAATGAATTAATAGCTAGAAAAGTAGTTTTGAAATGTTGTGTACTACATAGTCACAGAGGCAAAAATGAGTACACTGTGTGCTAATATATAAAAAACAATATGAGTACGACTGTTTTTATTATTCCAAAGGAAAACTCCTAGATAATTCTAAGCACTGAGTAGAGTTTTTATTTTTATGCAAAGAAATTCAGTTTTTATTTATTTATTTACTGATTTTATTTATTTATTTGAGAGAGGGAGCACAAGCGGGGGGAGCAGCAGGCAGAGGGGGAAGCAGGCTCCCCACTGAGCAGGGAGCCCAATACGGGACTTGGTCCCAGGACTCGGGGATCATGACCTGAGCTGAAGGCAGACACTTAACCAACTGAGCCACCCAGGCACCCCAGAAAACTCAGTTTTTAGAAATGTTGGCTTCCAAAGAAAATAGGCAGCATTTAAGGCAAATCCATGTAATATTTGATATATATTGGTAGGAATCATCATTATGGGAGTGAGAAGTCACTGCCCCTATTTAAGCACTATATGGCCCACTATGGGTCACTTTTTAATTATCTTACCAATTATCTGTATGCTTAATACACTTCCTATGATCTTTGATCAGAAAGACAAGCAGAATATGGAACTAGTTCTTTATGATGAAGGCAGTATGAAAATCCAGTCTGGAGGAATTTGTTTCTACGGAGAGTAGGCCCAGTGGTTTCTGCCCCCTCCCCATCATTTCTACCTCTGTCCTTCCTCCTTATCCTACATGGTGTTCATTTTTAGCACTTAGAACCATTTGACATTTATTTATGTACTTGTTTTATTGTTTGTGTCCACCCAATAAATGCGAGCACAATACAAACATAAGTCAGAAAACCAAGAAGAGTGTCAGGAATATTACCCACTCAGTAATCATTTCTTGAATGAAGGCTACCAATTAGTCTGTGGGACAAATGGAGGAGTTTGGAACGTCAACCACAGTGTTTACTTTCTGTGGTTGAGCTCATGCCATTTTCAGGAACTCCAGCACTCCTGCTTCTCCTAGGATCTGATGCCACTTCACCTGTGGCCACATAATTCAACTATAGTTTGGAATAGGTTTCACGTTATACCTTCATTTACTTAGTGTGGGTTTAATTATATTAGGAAGCCAAGTAAAACTCTTGGCTTACAGTGAATCCCAGTCCATTGAAAACACCGTGTTTTATTTACCTGAAATGATGCTAGGTAAAATGTCTACCTTCTGGAAAATGGGTTTATTTCTCAAATCTAATGCAGGACCTTACCCTCTTCATTGTACAACTTGTCAAAAGCTTTTCCAATATGTTAGCTGTCTTAAACTGTAGAGGACATAGGTTGTTTCTCTCAGGGATTTAACCTTTCTGACACTATTCTCACAGACATGAGCTTACATAAGTGCAAAAGGCCCCCTTGATCAAGAGGGCCTTACTATTCCCCTCAACTTGACTAAACTTTGGAAAAGCTTCTTCCTGGTTTCCTTTCCTTGGAGTACTTGCTTTACAAAACTTGTAATCCCAAATCCTTTCCCTTCTCCCTTGAGATATAAATATCAAAAGCCTATTGCTGGGTGCCTGGATGGCTCAGTGGGTTGGGCTTCTGCCTTCGGCTCAGGTCATGATCGCAGAGTCCTAGGATTGAGCCCCACATTGGGCTCTCTGCTCAGCAGGGAGCCTGCTTCCTCCTCTCTCTCTGCCTGCCTCTCTGCCTACTTGTGATCTCTCTCTATCAAATAAACAAAATCTTAAAAAAAAATAAATAAAAATAGCCTATTGCTAGTCTCACATCCCAAGAATGCGTTTCTCCAGGACTTGAGAATCATCTCTTTGAAATGTGGTTATCAAGGAAGATAGGGTCCCCATGTCCCAGTTTCTTTGCGAGGGTAGGAGTTTAACTTCACCTTGCTCCAAATTATAAAACTACCTCCTGTCACAAAGATATGAGAAAGTTTACTTTTCTTTGGGTAAGGCCCATGAGCAAACTCAGATGGCCTACTCCCCCCATGGATCTCCTAAAAACACTCCAGCTTTCTTCTCATAGGAGGTAGCTATCCAGATTAGCCCTGTGTTCAGAGAACGCCATTGAGGTCTACACACAGCATTCAGTTATAAGTTTTCTGTTGCTGGTAATGGTATTGGAATAAAATCAACTTCTGTCTGTTCATCTCATCCAGTGTGATTTTTCTTTAATTTTTTAAAATTAAAGTTTAAATTTTTTTCTTTAATTTCCTCCCCTTTTTTCTACATTTATTTTCAAAATCAGAACTCAGTCAAATGCTCTGTGTAGGCCCCATTTGGGTTCTCTGGTGACCTCCCTTGTTTCTTCCTCAAAATATGTAATTGTATGGTAAGGATTTTATTTCTAGAAACAACTCATTGAATTTAATTTTTTTTTTCTTTTGCAGCTTCCTGCCATAGCACTATGACTATGGATAAGTGTTTGGAGATATGTTTCATCATAATTACTCTCATTTACACTAACAATGAGCATTGAATAAAATTGCTAAATTTTACATAGTGCTTTACACAGTGCTTCATATAGTGTTCATACTTACTCATCTCCTGAAGAGTATCTAAGTGCTCAATGAAATTGAAGAAGTTTTATTTGTGTGGTCTTCTTACTATAGCAATATATTTTGGGGATGGTTGTCTAATTCCAGGTTTTAGTAAAAACAGATTTTTTGGAAATGTCTAATGGGGCAGGAACCTTATAGCTCGGGCTAATTCCATTCAGATATGATCACTAGAGAAACAGGAACAATATAAATCAGCATTTGGCAATTATCCTCATGAATCAGTCAAAAGACAGGAAGCCACACTCTTGGCAAGAGTCATTAGGGAGGCAAGGTTTATAAGTAATACTTTTCCTGGAGTTTTGCTGAATATAAATATAAATGACATGTAAGAAAAGGGAAGAGTCAATGTCATTCTGCGACCTCCTCCAAAAAAAAACCCAAAAAAGCCCCCCAAAACCTAAGCATTATTTACTTTCTAGTGGCATTGTGCTTCTTGATCTCAAGAATTTCGCTTACGTTTTCCTTTTGTTCTACCCCTGGGCCTAGAGTAATACTTGGTTAAAAATAGGTCCTTATTAAGTGAATGGAAGAAAGCCTCATTTTAATTTCATTTTAAATGCATAGCTGGTGAAACTAAGGCATAGGGCTTAACTGATATGTTTCTCTTCTGATAATGCCAAGTGCAAAGTGTCACCAGGGAAGGAATGTACTATGGAGGTTAGATTCTTCACTGCAGGGAGGAAACATAATGGTTCATTTCTGGGGAAAATTTTCTTATAAAAATAAACTTTTATAAAAGACTCATAAAATAAGACATTTTTATTTTTATTTTTTTATTTTTATTTTTATTATTTATTTAATTCATTTTTATTTATTTGTTTATAAAATTTATCTATTTTATTTTTATATATAATAAAATATTTTTATTTTTTATTTATTATAAAATAATAAAAATAAACTCTTATAAAAATAAACTTTTCTTATAAAAAAAGAGTAGGCATTTATTGGACAATTTTATGTGCCAAGGGCTGTGCTAAATATTTCCTACCAAGTATCTCCTTTTAGCTCTCATAGTGATGCTATGCAGTAGATCTTATCATTATCCCCATTTTGGAAGAGATGCTCTGGTTATTGTCCTGTCCTAGACACTAGTTATCCATGTTTCATTTCCCCCAATTTTTTTTGTTCCTACTATAAGCTCCCAGAAGCTGGACTCGGTAAGCCTAAGAAGCAATCCCCGAAGGAAGAAACTAAAGATTACACAAAGTGAGTTTTCAGTCCATCAAAGATACAGAAACTGAGAGCAGAGAGCTAGTTTGGTAGTGGAGAATTTGGATTAGAGTTTTGTGACCCCCCTACCTTCCTCACGTTTACAATCAGGACAGGATGTAAATATTCAGATGATCTTAACATGAAAACAAATTGGTTTGCTTTTCTTGCATTTCTTTGCTCTCTGAAAAAATTGAATGTAAATGTTTCTCCTCACTGCCCAGATGGTTTGAAAATTAAGTACTCTTTTTTCCTCAGAGAAAGGAGAATAATTTAGGACCTGAGTTTAATGAGCCACCAAGGTCAATTGAGAAAAATGCAAAAAAAGGGGGGGTGCGCTTAAAATTTTATTTATTTATTTATTTACTTATTTATTTGAAAGCGAGGGACCGAGTGCCCCAGAGCAGGGGGAGGGGCACAAGGACAGGGAGAGAGAGAATATCAAGCAAACTCCACACCAAGTGCGGAGCCTGAGGTGGGACTTGATCTCACAACCCTGAGGTCATGACCTGAGCTGAAATCAAGAATCAGATGCCCAAACTGACTGAGCCACTCAGGCACCCCAGGAATGCTAGGGTTTAATGAAAGAATCTGAGAGGATGGGAGCAATGGAAGGCAGAGGTGGGTTTCTCTCAGTCCAGGGCTGAGGGGAAAGAGAGGCCGCTGTGGGGATCCAGTCCCTGACTCCCAGAAGTGCCCTGGAAAGGCTATATCACCTCTGAAGAGAAGGGCTCTATGATGCTTTCTGGGAAGACAGATTTACTGTTCTTTCTCTTCCTTTAACTAGTTAGGTAAAGACTAAAAACTCCCCCCTTCCCGTGTCTCCATTGCGTTCCTTCCCATCTGGCATAGCATTTAAGGCCAAGTGTTCACAGGATGTGGTGGGAGAGCTGGGGCCTCCAGGTAGGAGTGGTTGCAGGCCTCTGGTTAGGAGACCGCCACCCCAAGGTGTCCTGAGGCAAGCTTCACTTCCGGATGTTTCTTCTGATGACCGGTATTGGTGGGACTAACTTTTGTTCTGTTAAGGTAGTACTGTTTAGTCCAATACACTTAGGAAGGATCCCGGCCACGAGATACCTACGTTCTGAGTTTACACTAAGTGCATCAATCTTTTATTAAGATTCTTACAACTGAATTTTTCTGCTCTTTTTGGCTTATTGCTGTAAGAATCCCTGAGCTAAAACAGGATTCTCTGTGGTCTGAAGCAACCAAGAGAACCCGATTCCAGTTCCAGTTCTGCAGCAGACCCACTGTGAGGCCCGGACAAGTGACTGCTCCCTTCTAGGCCTAGAATTCCCCTTAGTGAAAACGTAGCGGGGAGGCTGTTAGACATAGCTGCGGTCAGTTCTGACGATCCTGCATCCCTTTACTCCTCATATTGCCATGCTATTTGAATTTTAACCACGAGCCACCAAGGGAGCCAATTTATCAAGATTAAAATAAACTAGTAAAAGGTATTTAGAAATTACTCTGGGGATCAAATCTTATTGAAAAGGGAATAGAAACTGAATATTGGAGAAATTGTTAATTTGGTGGCCTCTGCTGCTTTCTTAGATGAAATTTAAATGATGGAAAAGAAAGCCTGGCCTGGGATTGGGGAGGGGGTTGTGGTGGGGGGCTGTGCCTCGGTGGCTCAGTGTGTTAAGCATCTGCCTTCGGCTAAGGTCATGATCTCAGGGTCCTGGGATCTGGCCCAGCGTTGGGCTCCCTGCTCAGCAGGGAGTCTGCTTCTCCCTTCCCCCTACCCCTGCTGTGATCTCTCACTGTCAAATAGATAAGTAAGATTTTTTTTTTTTTTACTCTTGAAACTAGATGATTCATTTACTATGGCCATGAATATTTGCTCAAAATATCAAATAAATTTTGAATTTTTGCAACATATTCATAATTAGCTTATATTTCTCAAGAAAGTTTTAGCTGTTTGGCATTGTACTAGGTATATATATATATTTTTTAATTTAGTTTATTTTATTTTTCAGTGTTCCAAAATATATTCTTTGTGCACCACACCAGAGCTCCTTATAATACCCACCATAATACCCACCACCAGGCTCGCCCAACCTCACCCAACCTCCCACCTCCCTCCTCTCCAAAACCTGTTTGTTTCTCAGAGTCCACAGTCTCTTATGGTTTATCTTCCCCTCTGATTTCCCCTCCACTCACTTCTTCTCTCCATCTCCATCTCCCAATGTCTTCCGTGTTAATCCTTACGCTCCACAAGTAAGTGAAACCATATGATGAGTCAAGCAGAGAGAATTAAATAAAATCTTTTTTAAAGATTAAAAAAAAAGAAAAAAAGGAAGCCTGGGGAGGTGAGTGAGACCCCAGGCTGGAGGTCTACAGCCTCTGCCTGCTGTCTGTTTACCCCAGTACTGCCTGAGCTATCCTCTCAGCCACATCTGGAAGCAGCAGGGGTCCTCTGGGCATTGTGGGTGACCAAATAGAAGAGGCAGAAAATCTGCTTCACTGTTATAAACAATAACCTAGCCACTTTACCAACATCAAGCACTTAACTATATGCCAGGGCCAAGGACTTCCCTATATGATCTCATTCCATTTGTATAGCCCTGTAAAGTAAGTATTTTTAGTCATTCTATTTTAAAGACAGGGAAACTGAGACTCCAAAGGTATTAATGATTTGCCCAAGATGACCCAGCTAAGTATTTTGTTAATGGCTAAAGAAGTTAGTGACTATTATTTTGGGAGAGTCTAAAGAAAATGGACATCCTGCCCCTTGTTTATCACTCTTCTACTCTCCTGAAAGTCCTTTCAACATTTGGAAATGAAATCAAATGATGAACTGTATCCAAGCAACAATGAAGGTGGGAAAAGGGTCTCAAAAGGGTAGCAATTTGCGAAGGCTTGTGTGAAAGTGGAAAGGAACAGACTTCTTTTTTTTTTTTTTTCTTTTTGAAGAAATTTATCTTTAAGCTTTCATTACACCCAACGTGGGACCGGAACTCACGACCCCAAGATCAAGAGTCCCACAGTCTACTGACTGAGGCAGCAGGGCACACCCAGACTTATTTTTTTAATCTGTTTTTTTATTGAAATACAATCAACACACAGTGTTACATTAGCTTCAAGTGTACAATCTAATGATTCAGCAATGCTGTCCATTACTCAGTGCTCATCAAGATCAGTGTACTCTGAATCTACTCTATCAGAGTCACACATCCCCTTCTCTCTAGCAGCCACCAGTTTGTTCTATTTAAGTCTTTTTTGTTTGTTTGTTTCCCTCTTTTCTTCTTTGTTAATTTGTTTCTTAAATTCCATGTATTAATGAAAATTATATGGTATTTGTCTTTCTCTGACTAACTTATTTCACTTAGAATTATACCCTCTGGCTCCATCCATCCTGTTACAAGTGGCAAGAACTAATTCATTTTTTTAAGGTTTTATTTATTATTTGACAGAGAAAGACACAGCGAGAGATGGAACACAAGCAGGGGGAGTGTAAGAGGGAGAAGCAGGCTTCCTGCCAAGCAGGGACCCCGATGTGGGGCTTGAACCCAGGACCCTGGAATCATGACCTGAGCTGAAGGCAGACACTCAACGACTGAGCCACCCAGGCACCCCAGAACTAATTCATTTTTATGGCTGAAAAAATATATATATTGAATGAATATATATATGTATTATATATATGTGTTATGTATATATATATATAAAATACTGTTATATATAATATATAATATATAATATTATACGTATATGTAATATATATAATATATAATACTGCTATATTATACACACAAACACACAAACATACCATATATATACACCACCTCTTTTTTACCTATTCATCTCTCGATGGATACTTGGGCTGCTTCCATATCTCGGCTACTGTAAATAATGCTGCAATAAACATGGGTACATGTATCTTTTTGGATTAGTGTTCTTATTTTCTTTGGATACATACCCAGTAGTGGAATTACTGGATCCTATGGTAATTCTACTTTTAATTTTTGAGGAACCTCCACACTATTTTCCCTAATGGCTGCACCGATTTGCATTCCCACCAACAGTGCCCTAATGTTTCTTTTCTCCATATCCTTGCCAACCCTTACGGACAGACTCCTTGATGCAGAGGCAGGCGAGAGGCCACAGTGTAAGCACCTGTAAGACTCCGATATTTTTCAAAAATAACCAACAACAAAACATTTCTAATTCTGTATCTTTTTTTCTTGGTCAAAGTCCTTTCTCTTCTACTTCAGCAAGTTGTACTACTCTGTGGAAAGGCTTTGATTACTAAGTCATCCTAATAATTGAGGAAAGAGGAACAAGCCATAAATGCTCTAAGGAGACAAGGCTGGCTTTCTGACTCAGTGGATTCAAGGCACAATTTCTACTTACAGATCTCTATCTCCATTTTGCTGCTTCCATTTCAACTTGATTAAAGGGATTGTGATCATTTTAGTCTTCACCAAGTCCCAGTTAAATAGGGAAATTCATGGTGGGGGTGTTGGGGGGAAGGCTGGTTAGTGTTATAACCGAAGTCTCTAAGTGTATACCTTGGGCTAACTTTCCCAAAATGGATCCCAGGGAATACTAGGTCGCAAGCTACTCTCCAAATTAAAGGTTCTGTGGCCAAATTCATTTGAGGAGTGTTGCATTCACCGCCTGTGTCAATGAGAGGCTGCTAGCATCGTGAGCCCAACAATTCTTTGTTGTGCCAAGTGCTGTAGGAATGCGGCGTCTTTGCTGCCTGGCTTTTAAGTGTGAGTAGAGGTCCTCAACCACCGTGACAATCAAAACGCCCTAACACATTTCTTTTTCTTTGGGGGTGGGGGGCGATGGCTGTGTGACTCAGTCAGTTAAGCATCTGACTCTTGATTTTGGCTCAGGTCATGTTCTCAGGGTCCTGAGACTGAGCCCCATGTCAGGCTCACACTGGGTGTGGAGCCTGCTTGGGATTTGTATTCTCTCCCTCTTCCTCTGCTCCTCCACTTCCCACCACTTTGTGGTTTCTCTAACAAACAAACACACAAATAAACAAGACCTATTACATCTCTGAATGACCCCTGGCTGGGCTGTACCAAATCTCATTGAAAACAAACGTAGCTAATCACCAAACTCACAGATAACATGGCATAGTGGTATGTTAAAGATTCTGAGAATTCCCTTAAAAATATTTTTTATTCAATTCATTATATCCTAAATAATATAGAACCTCAGAATCTACCCCATTCTCCCCCCACCCTTTGCTTTTTGTTAGAACAGCATGTGAGATCCTATAGAATGGTCTTTGAAAACCAGAGAGGGAGACAAACCTAAGAGACTCTTAATCTCAGGAGACAAACTGAGGGTTGCTGGAGGAGAGAGGGTGGGAGGGATGGGGTCACTGGGTTATGGACACTGGGGAGGGTATGAGCTATGGTGAGTGCTGTGAATTGTGTAAGACTGATGAATCACAGACCTGTACCCCTGAAACAAATAGTACATTATATGTTAATTTTTTTTTAAAAAGAAAGAAAAATACTGCTTTAGGAAGAAAGACTGGGAAGGTAATATTAGACTGCAAAAAGATACTGATCATCCAATACCTGGTATCCTCCATGCACCCTATAAGCCAGATATGGCCTACTTGGCTCTGGAGATAAGGCAAATTTTTGTTTTAAACATGATTATACTCATGATCTTTTGAGACCTACCCATCTGTTTCTCCACGATGCTGACTGGCTGGCTATCAGGCTAACTGGCTTGGATCAATGAATCATTTTATTGGATGCTGATAGTAATTCATTATATACTTTGAGCTGTTCAGGTTTCATTTTATTAACATTCATCACAAAACAACAGGGATCCTTATGAAAGATGCCTGCCAAAAGGAAAATAAAACTGATAAACCTCCGTATTCACTTTCCTTGTGTTTGAGTCATGCATAATTCTCTCTCACACACTGTGGACCCTTTGGTTCACCTCTGTGTTCAGTTAAAAATATTAAGTCAAGTAAGCCTATGTGCACGGATATCTAATGATATAGTAGTCACCAAAGGGGAAAAAAGAAAAAGCATTTTCCTGGATTCCAGATTTTGTGTTTTGCCATTGGAAGAGACCAGCCCAGAAGCTGGTCAGTGGCAGAGATGTGATTTGGACCCAGAAATCCTGACCCCAGACAGGTACCTTCATACTGCTCCATTTTGTCTTCTCTTAATAAACAAACAAACAAACTACTGAGATGAGGGAAAAGAGGTATTTGGAGTGAGAGGTGGATGAAGGAAAAACACTGAATTGGGGTGGGAGAGCCTCACAACAGAAGGTTCTCAGAACACTGTTATTTAACTGTTCCAGCGGGGAGGAAATATATATATATATATACACCCAACAGCTCATTTCATGCCAAATATATAAGCAGAGCAAACTTAACAACCACTTTGGTGACCCGTCAGCGCCTGGAATATCTATGTCAAGGAGCAGTGAGTCCAGATGGCAGGTTCAGCTTTCTTGGGGGCACATAATTATAACAGACCAAATAAGGCTTTGCTTTTCATCCAAATGCAGTGTAAAAGGAGGTTTGGGTTTCCTGACCTCCAGCCTGTCTTGGGCAGGTCTTGATAAGATTATATAGTCTTTTCTTGAAATACCTCAAATATTTATTTTATCCCTTTCTTAGTCACAGTGGTTTTTTTTTCCTCTGCTATTTGACTGATAAAGTTTTCTGGATCCCACTTTCTCTCTTCTCCCATGCTGCAGCTATAGAAATGGATTCAGACATGAACCAGTAATTTGAAACTGTATTCTTTTGATAGTTTTTCTCCATTCAGAGAACTCTCTACATGCCCTGTTCTCTTATTTAAACTCAAAGTGATAAGAGCTGTCTCATTATGAGTAGGTAAGCCCAAATTATGGTTTTCATAGGATTCTTTCCCTGGGCCTGTTAGCCCTCTTTATGTCAAAAATCACAAAAGCATTTATTGGAAAGAGGTTGGGGTGGGAGGATGTGGAGGAATCAGTGGTAGTTTTTCAAGAGAGTGGCTCTCAAAGTATGTGTCAAAGGAGAATTCCAAGACTCAATCACCTGGTGAAATTTGGACACAGAACAGTAACGAGTGAAAAGGATCAAGTATACAAAAACTAAATACTGGGGCACCTGGGTGGCTCAGTGGGTTAAAGCCTCTGCCTTCCACTCAGGTCATGATCTCAGGGTCCTGGGATTGAGTCCCACATTAGGCTCTCTGCTCAGCAGGGAGCCTGCTTCCCCCTCTCCCTCTGCCTGCCTCACTGCCTACTTGTGATCTCTCTCTGTCAAATAAATAAATAAAATCTAAAACAAAAACAAAAACAAAAACAACTAACTACTCATGCTACTGATGGTGAGGGGCCACTAACATTAGGTCAGTGTGGATCAGATCATGGGAAACACGGGTACCTTTAGCAAACCCTAGTGGGCACACTCCGTCCAAGCTCTTTCCCATAGCCATGGGCAATGTTGGCTCACTCTTGGCAGACTCTCAAGGGAAACTATAAATCTAGATTTTAAATATTGGCAACCAATTTACAAAAACATTATGCAGATGAACATGTCAAATAAAATGCATTGCTTCTCATTGGTTCTTGGCTTAAATAAACAGTTCTATTTTCACATCTCTTTGCCATTCTGAACTAGAATCTCGCAGTATCAGGCGCCATTCTGATGACTTTCCTTTCTCTGGTGGAGTTGGTTTTCAGTGGACAGGTATCATCAGTGTTTTTTTGTTTTTGTTTTTGTTTTTGTTTTTATAGCTTCTGACTCTAACAGTTAAGGAGCCAGCAGGGGGAACCCACAGACTGTGTGACTTAAAACTAAAAGAATAGAATTTTTAAAAATTTATGCACAGAAAAAATGTTAATACAATTTTGAGGACCAACAACCAGCTTCTAGCTGTCTGGTCACCAATTTGAGTTGTATCTTACATACCAAGCCTTGCTTTTACTTGTCTGTTAAAATATTTTTATGCCAATCATCATGTATATAAATGGAAACATGGGCTGCACATTTTTTCTAGAACTTTGGTTAGCAGTTGGAATGTGGCTTAAATAATGAAAATAAGAATCATTCCCTTGTCTGGATCTGTTTGAGGGCTGGCTCAGTTCACCGAGTGGGTAATGGGTCCTGCCATATTCATGTGGACACAAAATGAACTTATATCAATCAGCATTTGATTGCTGAGATCTCACTATGACTGGAGCAATGCACTAGGCACCATGGAGTGGCATAATTTTGTTATATTGATTTACTGCCCTCAAGGAATATTAGTCATGTTTAGAATATTTAAGCTAATTCTGAAAGCTAATAGACACACATACACACACTCACACATAGAGATGGCTAGATTAGTAGGGTCTTTCCTATGAGAAAGTTTAAGTAGAATTCCTATAGGCAAACTGTTTTAGCTTTTATCTTGTAATGGCATAGGTAAAAAATGGTAATACTTGGAGGCAGACTGGGGAAAATTAACAGGTATGGTTGTGTAGAAAATGAACAGTTCTGGCTTTCTCAGGCCATGTCTGGCCTTGGAGAGGGCTGTGGGGATCAGTATCTGGGCAGATCTTCAGCCCACCTGTAGCATGGCAGAATGTTATGGGATACTGGTTTGAGACGCTCTGTTATAGGTCAGGAAAGAGAGGTGCGGTGAACACTGAGGCACCTTTGGGACCCATTTCCCTTCCTTTTTTTGTTTTTTCTTAACATTGATTTAGTTATTTCTCATCGGTATTTGTCAAAAATAAATTAAATCCTTTGTCATTTTTTTTCTTTATTTTGAAAATATAGGATGAAAGTGAAGATTTGGTTTTCTAGAAAACCAGTTTCTAAAAATGAGGCTGCTTCTCTGTAGAGAAGATGAAATGTTTTCCCAATTTTTTATCCCACTGCTAGAGCTGGTTTGGCCTTGTTTGGCTTTTACTCTTTTGGTTATATTATTGTTTTGGAGGAAGATGGAAGCCAACAATCAGGGAAAAAAAAAGAGAATAGAGCCATTGTGGACATTATTATTTCTAAATGACAGCCTAATGAATACCCCTTCCATATCATCAACCTCCATTTTCATAGCTGGTTCTCTTTAAAAAACGGGCTGCTACTATTTTGAAGGAGAATAATGTTGAATGATAATCAAGCATATTTAAGTCTAATGATAGAATTATTAGCAAATTGAGAGAACCCTAGAATTGTTATCTTTATGCAGAACAGCATTAAATGGCAACACGGTTGCACACTGGCTTTTCTTTGTTCCTTTCCTTCATGGCTAATCAAGTTAGATCACAACGATTAAATGTGCTTTCACACTTTGGACCCAGATGTCACCCCCTATAAACAAAATTAGAAGTTGAAAGGAGAAGAATCTCTCTTTCCCTTAATTTGGGAAACAAAATGTAGAATTCGGGGTTTTTCGTGTTCAGCACAGCTTAGTCAGAATTTAAAAGGATGAGATAAAGTATCTCGGGACAAGGATAGAGTTAGAGTGACTAGTTTTTCTACATCATGCCTTGCTCTTATGACCCCTTCCTAACCACATCCGGGACTATGCCGTTGTATTGAAAAGAGGATTGTGTTAGCTGGGAGACACGTGAAAATTTGTTGTACTTTTAGAAACTATAAAATCTTTTTTTTAAGTTTGTATTTATTTATTTGAGTGAGAGAGCAGGCAAACGAGTGTGCTTGAGTGGTTGGGCAAGGGGAGGAGCAGCAAGGGAGGGAGGGGGAAAGAATCTCAAACAGACTGTGCTGAGCTCAGAGCCTTACTCAGGGCTCAATCTCAAGACCCCCAAGATCATGACATGAGCTGAAACCAAAAGTCTGACACTTAACTGAGCCACCCAGGTGCCCCACCCCCAACTATAAACTATAAAATTTTTAATAATGATTTCAGTCTAAGGTTAACCCCCAAGAAGATACTGCTTAACTTCTTAAGCATGGGGAATACTGTAAGATCATGCAATTTTCCGACATCCTCCCAACCAAATGGTGGCTGTCAGTCTTTAGAATAACTCCAGGGCGCTAGAGCTCATGGTCCCAGGGTAATAGGTCCTCGTTGTTATAACAAAGACACTCCAGGGCAGTTTTCTACACTATTGCAAATTTAATTAGAGGCACATCTTTCCCAGTGGCCCCTAAACCACCCTTCCTATGAGGTCAGAATATTTTCATTCCAGAAGAGAAGAGAGCTCCACCTCATTTAATTCTCTCCCTTGGTCTATTCATGTCAGCTTCCCTTAAACTCCTCACTTGAAGAATTATTACTCATTTTTCTTAGGTCATTAGTCAGAACAGGTATTCACAGCAAGAATTTATAACTCCTGAATTGAAGGAGAAAGCAGTCATCATAATAGTGTTTAAAACAATAACAACAACAAAGTATTGATTGTAGATAAATTAGAAAGAGGTCAGTGAACCCTTTCCTGGGTGAGTTGAAGTCTATTTAGGGTCATTGAGTCAGCAGAAAAGAAAGCAGGAGGTAAGTGAATCTCAACTCAACTTCTCTACTAAGCTATGTAATTAAAAAAAAAATGGTCACAGTCCCTTTCTCTCTAATTCAATACAATCATACTGGTGTGATAAAGGTGGGACAAAGACATACAAAATGAGTGATTATGAGATTGAATGAGCAAATATGTTTCAAGAATCTAGCATTTTATATTGTGCTTGGAAGACAATGATTTTCACCCTTACCTTTAGGTTTATAAATTTAACAGACAACTCTTATGTGAGGGAAATACAGGATTCTTCAGATTTACTAATTGTGGCAGAGCAGCCTGTGGAGGGTGGGGAAGAGACCCCTAGTTTTTCAAATCATTCTTGGACTTCTCAACTACTTCTTCAATAATGTTCTTTCAAAATCATAAAAAGTTCAAAATCATAGGAAGATGTTAAGGAATACTAGGTTCATCTTATCATAGTTGATGAAATCAGACTTGAAATAATTAAATGACTTCTCCAAGGTCACACAGCTAATTAGTGGCCACCCTGTGAGCAGAATCCAAGGTTCCTATTCATAAACCAAGGATTATTCATTTAATTCACATTTCTTAACAATTTATATACCAAATCCTAAATTCTTATGCTTTTAAAAACTTTTGCCAGAGGAAAGGAAATGATGGTAAACTAGTCTCTATTATACACTATCTAGAAAGTTCAACTTTGATAATCTTGGTCCTCTAAGAACTTGGGTTTTGTTTTGTTTTGTTTTAACCATCCGAAATGCAAGTGCAGTCTGGAATGCTAATCTGAGCACTGACTTTTGTGTCAATGATGAAGGTGACTCATCAACACCATTGTTTGCAGAACATATTCTGGGAAAGTGAAATCCTGAAGGACCACGACCTGACCTGTAGTGCTCTGTCTTCTCAACTAAAATTAACAACAGTGGAAAATTCCAAACAACCTTCCTTCAGGTTTCCCATCATAGGAAAATTTCAAAGACTCATTTTGGGAATAATCATAGATTGAGTTTGCCCTTAAGTTCCTCCCAAGAAAAGAAGAAAAACTAGTCTTTGACAAGATTATTGAACACAGCAAAAAATTGCAATTGTTCTACATGTTTTTAGGGCACAGAACTGGACTTAGTGAATTGAAATTGCAGAGAGGAAGATTTTTGCCTTACTATAAAGTAAGAATTCTCTTGTGGGTTCCTAAGTTCTAAGAACAATGCATACAACTGGTGATTTTTGCCAATACCTGAGCTTACCTCTGTCTTGGTACTTTCCTCCTGTGTTGCCTTTTAACTTTACTGTACCTCCATGTAGACTGTAAGCTACTTGAGCTTGGGAACAGTATCTTATTCACGATTGCATGAACCTAACACAGAACTTGTTCCAGAGTAGCATTTAGTAAGTATATTGGAAAGAAGGTAGGAAAGAAAACAAAAAGAAAGACAAGAGGGAGAAATTGCATAAGGGTTTTCAAAAAATGACATGAAGTGCTTTGCAACAAAGTTTTGCAACCCTGGTTCATTTACTAGAGCTGTTGCAGAGTGGAACTCAGAATTCTTTGGATGATCGAATCTGCCAGGTGGTGTAAGCACATACAGTATCTGAAAAGCTATATATGTCTTCTAAGATTTCAATTATTGAGAAATTCCCATTCAAGATGTAGTATTTGCTTGCCTCCTGAATTGTAAAGCTGTTATTTAATTGTCATAACATAGCTAATGGAAGCCTTTGCATTGGATTTAGATGCGTCTTTGACAAACATGGCACTTCAATTCGAAAACAGAAATGCTCCGTTTTGTAACTACAAGAATAAGACATTAAGTTATTCTTGCTACCAAAGAAAGAATATTGAATTTGGTAGAACTACTTTTAATTATGTTAAATTGAAGCAAGGTTTGATCCTGACAATCTGTAATTATATCTACATTATATCTGCCATAGGAGACTTCTGGGGAAAAAGAATATTCTCTAATTTGTAACACAGCCATTTTAGCGCATGTCTTAAACTCGCTTCAAGCTAACTCATTTTAAAGTAATGCTAAATTTCATCATCATTTCCTGTAAGAACTTCTTTGCCAGAAACTTGTAAAAATAAAGGTGATGGTTGTCCTGAAAAGATGATGACTGGTGGACTAGGGAAGAGTTAGGGTCTGTCACACGTGATCCCAGGGCAATGTCATACGTGTGTGGTTTCTTCCTTCAATATGCTGTAGCTATTCTGGCTTTGTGTGGAGCAACTCAAGCCAGTTTGTGAGCAACATATTTTGTTACACCTCACCTGGAGATTCAAAATCGGTGTACATGATTCATGCTTGACAGTATCTCTGAGAAAGACAAGCAGACTTAGTAATTCATTTGTTGCCATTCTGTTCAACCACCACTTGAAAAGTGGCCTTGTCATTCCAACTTCTTTGATTTAATGCATGAATCATAATGCTCTCAACATGAGCAAAGCCAGCTCTTATGGCTATGTTATTAGGACTCATGATTTCTCTGAATAGGAAGAAAGGAAGGAAGGAAATGACTAAGCAAGCAAGTGGGATGGAGACAAGAAGGAAAGAGAGAGGGAGGAAGAGCTGACGAAGGCCGGAAGGGCAGGATAAAATGTAGAGATGAGAGAAGAGGGAGGGGGATAGGCTAAAGCAAGAAGGAAAAAAATCAACAAAGGAGAACCGAAGAGGAAGGACAAGGTTTCCTTTTTATCTTAGAGATTTATTTATTTGCGAGACCGGGTACGGGTGGGGAGAGGGGCAGAGGGAGAGACTGGGAATCCTCCCAAACAGACTCTGTGCTGAGCATGGAGCCCGACACGGGGCTCTATCTCATGACCATGAGATCACAACCTGAGCTGAAACCAAGAGTCAGACGGATGCTTAACTGACTGTGCCACCCTGGTTTTTTGTTTTGTTTTTGTTTTTTAATTGAGCAAAGAAGGACATCAGAACAGAAATACAGAGGTTAAAATGAATAAATTGTATGGTTGATGCTATGAAGTTCTGGATTAGGATGCTTCTGGCTGTATATCCAACTAAATGTTTAAAACAATGGGAAACATGTATTATCTCCTATATCAATAAACCTAGAGCAGTGGTTCTCAACCAGGACTAGTTTTGGGAACCATTGTGGCAGTCAGGAAACATTTAGCAATGTCTGGAGACACTTTTGCTTGTTACCACAGAAGGACAGGTGAGTAGAGGCCAGGGATGTTACTAAGCATCCTATAGTAGTACAAAGCACAGATCAGCCCCCCAAAACCAAAAAATTATCCAGTCTAAAATGTCCATAGTGGGGTGCCTGGTTGGCTCAGTGGGTTAAGCCTCTGCATTCGGCTCAGGACATGATCCCCGGGTCCTGGGATCGAGCCTCACATCAGGTTCTCTGCTCAGCAGGGAGCCTGCTTCCCCTCTCTTTCTCTGCCTGCCTCTCTGCCTGCTTGTGACCTCTGTCTGTCAAATAAATAAATAAAATATTTTAAAAAAATAAATAAAATGTCCATAGTGAGTAATTGAATAATCCTGGCCTAAAGTTAGTGGGGTTCCAGAGTTGGTAAACTCAGTGGCTGCATGACATCATCAAAGATGCAGGGCTGTCATCTTCAGTCCTCTTGGCTGGTCCTTTCGAGTGAACTAACCTAATAATGTCAAGGTCGCTGCCACAGCTCCAGGTGTCACTTCCAGATGATGATATCTTAGAGGGACAATGTTTTCCTTGGCTTGGACTTTCCAAACTTGCCTACCAATATTGGTTTTAATCTATTATGGTTTACCACTGGGCTTGAAACAGGCTTCAATTTCTCTAAACACATGGCTGCCTGATACTTGAGTAAAATCCGTTTCTTTTAACAGGAAAGCAAGCAAGCAAGCAATGGTTGTTGGATAGGAAAAGAACTTTGTTTTCTTTGAGTTCTGGCACTCTGATGCTCTGATATGTACCCCCAGGGATAGGAAAGCCTAAGAAGTGGGAGGATACTTGGGTTATCTTGACAGGGCACTCTCTCCCCTGTTGAATGGTAGGCGGACACAGGCAAAGTATATCTTTCCTGACTTTCATTTTTCTATGCTTTCTTCACTGCTTAATCCCCTTACACTTGACACTGTTTCTCTAGCTATCCTAATACCTTAAATTAAGTTACACTCTTATCTTGCTGTCATGGAAGCTATTCTTATATTTTCCTTCCTGTATGGACATTGTATACCAGTGTTCCTAACCATATAGTTATATTACAGTTTTAATTCTCAGAAAGCGATATTATCTTTCACTGATATAGAGAGTACACTTTACCATTGCTATCCCTTCTTCTTGTATTACCTATAGCATGAACACTTCAGTTCTTATGAACACTGAAAAGTAAGATACAACTTTTTCTAGATAACTTTATATTAGTCTTTCTCATTCTTATAACCATAACACTGTTTTTGAGGTGGGCAGTTATATTTTTCAGATGATAAGAATAAAATCTTGAAAAAAAAACACATATTAGCCTATTTGTAGGTAGGTCAGATCATTTCTTTAAAACTTTTAGCATATCGAAATTGAAATTGAAATTTTGATAAAATTCAGTAAAATTTTCAGTAAAATTATGACAAGAAGGATTTATTGCAAAATGACTACTTACGGAATGCTATGAAAGGTATCTGAGTTGGATAAGAATATAATTATTTCATTATCTGCCTCTCCAGACTTCTGTTTTTATCCCAACAAAAGACATTAATCTATCCTTTCGGATGGCCTGAAAACAGCTACATTTTGCCTTGACTGGATCAGAGAACACAGAGTGACCGGAATCCTAGGAGGAGTCACGTAGAAATGAGTACTGACAAGCGTAACCCATGTACTTCCCCTTCCTCTCTCATATCCAGAGCAGATATCATATTTGATCATAGCACTTGACTTCATAACATTTTAAATAACCTTGACTGCTTCGATAGTCTAAATTTGTGTTGTCTCCTATACAATGTTGTACTCACTTGCCACATGTGACTAAATTTCAAATGCTAACAGCCTTTTCAGGTTTCAATGACATACAATAAACTGCACATATTTAGAGTTTGAAACTTGATACATTTTGATAAATAAGTATATATGCTTATAGAAAATATTCATATAATCAAGAACATAGTCATTATTCCCCAAAGTTTCTTTCTTCTCATTTGTCATTTCTCCCTCTCGCTCTTCCCTGCCCTGCCGCCAATCCCTAGGCAACACTCATCTGCTTCATATCTCTGTAGATGAATACATTTTTGAAGAATTTTATGTAAATTAAGCCAAAGATCATGTACTATTTTAAACTCAGGATAATTATTGTTAAACATTAAGAAAATGAAGGATAATATAATCATCTCAATAGATGCAGAAAAAACATTTGACAAAATTCAGTATTCATTCATGATAAAAACTCTCAATAAACTGGGTTGAGAGTGAATGTACCTCAACATAATAAAGGTCATATATGACAAGACCGCTAAGATTGTACTCTATAGTGAAACACCGAAAGCTTTTCCTCTGCGATTAGGAAAAAGACAAGGATGCCCACTCACCCCACACAACAATGGAAGTCCTACCCAGTGCAGTTAGTCAAGAAAAAGAAATGTCACCCAAATCAGAAAGGAAGAAGTAAAATTGTCTTTATTTACAGATGACATGATATTTCACACAGAAAATCCTAAAGCCTCTGCCAAAAATGCAACAAAACAAAAAACACCTGTTAGAACTAATAAACAAATTCAGTAATGTTGCAAAATATAAAATCAATATATAAAAATCAATGCTGTTTTTATATACTAACAACAAACTATTAGAAAGAGAAATTAAGAAAACAATCCCATTTACAATGGCATTAGAAAGAATAAAATACCTAAAAATAAATTCAACGAAGGAGGTGAAAGATCTGTACTCTAAAAATATAAGACATTGATGAAAGGAATTGAAGAAGACACAAATAATGGAAGGATATTCTGTGCTCATGAATTGGAAAAATTAATATTGTTTAAATGTCCATATTACTCAGAACAATCTACAAAGTCAATGCAATTGTTATTAAACTCCCAATGGCATTTTTCAAAGAAATAGAAAAAACAATCCTAAAATTTGTATGGAGCCACACAAGACACAGACAGCCAAAGCAATCTTGAGAAAGAACAAAGGTAGAGGCATTATGCTTCCCGATTTCAAACTATATTATAAAGCTATAGTAAACAAGACACTATTGTCATTGACATAAAAACTGGCACATAGATAAACAAAATAGAATACAGAAGCCAGAAGTAAACCCACGTATAGATGGTCAGTTAAATTACTACAAAATAGTCAAGAATATACAATGGGAAAATGATATTCTCTTCAATTTAAGGTGTTGGGAAAACTCTGCACAGTTACATGCTAAAGAATAAAACTGGACCCCTAACTTAACACCATACATAGAAATCAACTTAAAATTAATTACAGACTTGAAACTAAGGCCTGAAACCATACAACTCCTGGTGGGGGGAGGGGGCGAACATAGTCTGTAAGCTCCCTGATATCAGTCTTGGCAATATATATATTTTTTAATTTGACAACAAAAGAAAAGGCAATGAAAACAAAAATAGACAAGTGGGACTATAACAAACTAAAAAAGCTCTGCCCAGCGAAGGAAGCTGCTGACAAAATGAAAAGACAATCTACAGAATGAGAGAAAATATTTGGTAATCACCTAACTTCTAAGGGATCAATATCCAAAATAGATAAAGAATTTTTACAGCTCAGTGGCAACCCACCCCTATTACTCAATTCAAGAAATAGGCAAAGGACTTGAATAGATTTTCATCCAAAGAAGACATATAAATGACCAATAGGTACACGAAAAGGTACTCAACATCACCAATTATCAGGAAAATGCAAATCAAACCCACAATGAGATACAACTTCACACCTGTGACTGTCATCAAAAAAACAAGAGATAACCAGGTTTCTCCCCAAAGATGGGGAGAAAAGAGAATTGGGCACTGTTGGTGGGAATGTAAATTGGTACATCTGCTAAAAAAATTAGTATGGAGTTTCCTCAAAAAATTAAAAATAGAACTACCATACAATCCATTAATTTCATATATATATATATATGAAGGAAATTAAATCACAATCTTAAAGAGCTATCTTCACCCTCATATGCATTGCAGCATTATTCACAATACCCAAGACATGGAAACAACCTAAGTGTCTATTGATAGGTGAATGGAAAAAGGAAATGTGAGATAGATATCATATATATATATATATATATATATATATATATATATACACACACACACACACGTACATATATATGTATATCATAGATATACCATATATGATACCATGTATATCATATATATACATATTGTACGTATATATATGTGTGTGTATGTGAAATGTTATTCCATTGGAATGATAATGGAATATTATTAAGCCACAAAAAGAAGAAAACACTGCCATTTGCAACAACATGGATGGAACTTAAGGGCATTACGGGAAGTTAAATAAGTCATAGAAAGAAAGACAGATGCTGTGTGACCTCACCTACCTGTAGAAATCTTCAAAAACCCAATTCATAGAAATGAACAGATATCTGGTTGCCAGAGTTAGGGGCAAAGGAGTTGAAGGGAAATGGGTGAAGGTGGTCAAAAGGTACAAATTCCAGAAGAGAAAGAAAAAGAAAGCAGATATCTTTCCCTGTTCCTGAACTTTATTGGAAAGCATTTCACCTTTCACTGTTAAGAATGAAGTTACCTGTAGGTTTTTCAGAGATGCATTTAATCAGGTTGAAGAAGATTCTTTCTAATTTTACTGAGAGTTTATATGGAAGGAATGGGTTTTGACCAACACTTTTCTATACCCGTTGACATAATAGTACCTTTTATTTGGGTTGTTTTGCTAATATGATGAATTATATTGATTGATTTTTTTAATGTTAAACCAACTTTAAATTCTTGGCATATGTCCCAAGATACTGTATCATACTGCATTTTTCATTTTAAATATTCGTGGATTCAGTTGGTAAAAATTTGTTAAGAACTTCTGCATATATGCTCATGAGGAATATTGGTCTGTGATTTTGTTTTCTTATATTTGTCTGGTTTTAGTATCAAGGTAATGCTGGTCTTAAAAATGAGTTTGGAGTATCCCTCCTTTTTCAATTTTATGGAAAAATTTGTGTTCAACTAATACTGTTTCTTTTTTAAATGTTTAATAGACCAGGAAAGCCATCTGATCTTGGAGTTTTCTTTGTGGGAAGGATTTTGACTGCAAATTCAATTTCTTTAATAGATATAAGGCTATTCTGGATTTCTATTTCTTCTTGAGTGATCTTTGATAGTTTGGGTCTTTAAAGGAAGTCTTCCATCTTATTTAAGTTGCCAAATTTAGTGATATAAAATTGTTTATTACATTTAGTGTAATTAAAGCTCAGTACAATTTAAAATTTTAGTTTCTCATTCTTGCTAAGGCACACTGAGGACAAATCCTCAAGAAGTACACATGGCTGGTTGCTACTATATTGGACAGCACAGATATTGAACATTTCCACTGCTGCAGAAAATTATATTGGAAACAATAGCAGTAGCTATTAATAATTAAAGTAAGTTGCACTTATGATGAAACCCATTCTTGTATGTTAGTTATTAACCAGGGCTCAAGAATAGGAATATGTCAGCTCTAGGTAGAAAGTGAGATATGTCCCCCAAACCAATTCAGTTCCAAAGAATGCTTTTATTTTTAAATATATTTTAATCTGGAGAATTGATATTAAATCTACATACTCCTTTGCTTAGATTTTATTCACTTTTGGGGTAAAGTTTATTAGTAAGACAGTCTTTAAAGAATTCAGAAAAGCGAGTTCTGGAGTGAAGCTGGCCTCCACCCACTTGACTTAATAAAAACCTAGGAGAGAGAGAGAGAGTAAATTAAAAAAGAAGAAGGAGAAGAAGGAGGGGGGAGAGGTGGAGAAAGATGAAGGAAAATGTGAGGGAGAGAAGGGGAAGGGGAGGAGGAGGAGAAGGAAAAAAAGAAAAAAAAAGAAACCATGGAAACTCTAATCTGTAAATCTACACTTTGACAAAACTTCTAACTTTGGGACTATTTTACATCTCTGTAATATACTCTAAACGGGCTTTTTCTGACTCACTGTTGAAAGAGATAGTCTGGCATGTATTTGTAGTGAGGTATTCTAGCTGTCCTAAAATCTGCAGATCAGAATTTCCATGGTGGAACCATGACTTGTTTCAGGGAATTAGGGAAACTCAGAGGGCTGCTCTGAGCAGAATTTCCTTCTTGTATCATTGACATTTCCGAACGATTTGTTTCAAGTTGTTTGCCCTGTTGATGAGTGTGTGTGCTAATTATCCACACCAAAGGAGAGATAATCAATTACATTTAACATCCTGCCCTAAAGAGTAGGTGTTTTTTCAGGACTGGTGTTTTTGAAATGGAAAAAAAAACAAAACAACAACAACAAAAAAAACCCTTACAATTTGGAATTCCTGAGGACCCTCGCTTTCCTTACCTAGAATTGTAATCAGAGGCTCCCATCCTTTACATTTAGTTAACATTACTTGATAGCTTTTTTCTGGCCATCCATATTTTTAGACCCAAGGGATTTCTTCTTAACAATTGAGTGTTTGTTTAGTTCATTGGGTAGTTTAGAGCTTTGGAGCAAAACATATATGGGTTTTAATGCCCCTGGGTATATTATTTAATGGATCTGACCCTTAATTTCTAAGCCATAAAGTTGGTAATTAAATATACCTCACAAAGAAATAGTAAAACATACTAATTAAATGCATGTAATTTAGATTTGGATAGATCTGTGTCCATAATCTTAGGTCTATCACCTAGCAATTTGATCTTTAAAACTTATAAATCTGTTTTCTCATTTGTAAAGGGACACTATAACAGAGACATATATAATAGGATTGCTGTATGGATTAAATGTAATGGCAATCATAGAATATTTAGCAGAGTGCCCGGATTTAAAAAAAAAAAAAAAAGAAGTGGTCCTTATTTTTCTCACTAGCTTAATTGTCGAGTAGATAATAATATGCTTAACTTAGCACTTAGTAGGTGCTTGATGAGTTTTACCTCTCTTCCATTCTCCCCATTAAACAGATTAATTCAGGCTTCACTTCATAAAAAAAATAAATAGATGTGTTCTACATGTATATTTTTAAAATCTGTTGCTTCCTTCCTTTTCCTCCTTCTCTAATTCATATTTGAATACTCAATTCTGGCAAAATCCACAAATAATACCTTAGGGGTATTCAGATTTGCAACTTATAGATTTGTCTAGATGAGATATCTGCAGAAACTCTCATTGATCTATGACTATACATTGCAGAAATTATTTAACAAATGGTATCTGGGTAGCTAGCATAGAGGAATGAAAGAGGAACACTCTTGAGCTTTTACCTGTAGAGTGTGATAATGAAAGTTTCTTGGTACCGTGCAATGATCAAGACGAAAGACATTTTCACTTTGGATTCCAGTCCAGTCATTAGGAATTCAAAACTACACTCCCATCATCAAATACTATGGAACATTTATAGGATTCAGGAGTACAGAGCAGAAAGGTAGAGAGAAGGAGTTCTATAAAACTATGAGGAATAACAGAGACCTGAAGTTGAAAGGGTAACACTCTACAGAAACTAATTTCCAAAATCATAACTGGGTGGAAAAATGAAGCAAGTGCATAATCAAAGACTAAGAATTTCAGATAAATAGTTACTACAACTATAGAACAAGAAAGGAATAGAAGGAACATGTGAGAACCAGGGTTCAATTTGGATATAAGTATTTTAATTCTTTAAATATACTAAACTCCTGCCTTAATGGAATTTTATAGTCATATGTATTTCATGGATTTTTAGATGTTATTTTTAGTAGTTTTCCATAGTTATTGTATAATATATATGTGTGTATATATTTGCATATATATATTTCATATTATATAGATTGGATCAATTTGTTCTTAACAAATTACTTTGATTCTTCATAACCTTGCAAATGAAAGAAGCCTTCCACATGTTGTAACAGAGATATTCTTGACTTGATGGATCCTACATAACTATTAACAGTAGAGAATTCTGCCATTTATCTAATATATTTTAAATATTCAATTTTATTAGTAATCAAAGAAATGAATTTTGATTCATAAATAAGACAAAATGCCTTGTCAATTTATTAACTTTGCAAAAATACTATTTTTTTCAAAGATAACACTCATTGCTAGTCTGGAGGCAATGCCATAATTTCTTTCATATGCTGCTCCTGGAAAGATATATTAGTAAAACACTTCTGGCATGTATTCAGTTGCATTTGTCTATATGATTAAAATTACTTGTGTTTTCTGATGTGACAATTTTATTTATAGGTCTCTAAATTGAGGAAATCATAAAAAATGTGAACAATGATTTATATAGAAGGATATTGTGTTACAACATTATTTATAATATCAGAAGTTGAGACCAATATAAATGCACAACATTTAATAACGGTTGGACAAAGTATAATATATGCATAGGATGTAATTTAAAGTAAAGTGTTGTATTTAATGTGGAGAAACTTATAGAAAAAAATCCCCAGTGCTATCATAGTTTTACCATATGTGTGTGCGCACATATACGTTTACACTGTCTGTTCTTAATTATATGAGACACACACAGTATATGCAAATAATTAAATAGTAGGAAAAACACCAAAATACTAATAGTGGTTTTCTTGGGTTGGAAGTCTTATAGGAGACTTCCATTTTTTTCTTTATACCTGCTTATGTTTTCTTTTTTTTTTTCATGTTTTTATTTTTTTATTATTATTATTTTTTAATCATTTTTTAATTTATTTTCAGCATAACAGTATTCGTTTTTGTACCACACCCAGTGCTCCATGCAGTCCGTGCCCTCTCTAATACCCACCACCTGGTTCCCCCAACCTCCTACCCCCCCTACCTCTTCAAACCCTTCAGATTGTTTTTCAGAGTCCATATGTTTATGTTTTCTAAAGAAAATGTGCTAATATAAAGAAACAAACATTCTGTAAAGACAGAAAAGAGTCAGAGCAATTCTCATGGACCAAGCAAACACAAAGACAGTTTTAACTAGGCTGATTTCTTGTCCGAGTCTTCCATACCTTTGCATATGTTTACCTTCGATGAAACATACGCAGAAATTTAGAGTATCCTTGAAGGCATGGCTTTGCCTTGTTTTCTCTAATCAGAGAGCAAAGAGAGATGAGACTGAATAACTAAATCCTGGCTGGATCCTGGGAACTTATTGTCCTGCAAGCTGGCAATATCCTGGGTGAGTGCATGACTCCCGCTGTCTCCAGCTGTTTTTGAACTCAGTGCTACGGTGGAGCGCCTGATATTTAACATGCCACGTCACCGTTACAAACTTCTGGAAATGGCAGTATGGGATGGGAAATTCTGGCTTGAACTGCCTTCCATTACTAAACTAGACATATCGTGGCTGCTGCCCCTAATGACTCCTGAGCTGTGCTATTAAAGGCAAGGTATTACTCTGCAAAGTTTATGATGGTAGTCTTGCTGAAACAAGCAAATACCTTCTATTACATTAATGTTCTATTTAAATAACAAATAGCTGGCCTCTGGCTCTGCTTCATCCTCTTATGTGTGTCTGGGCCGTTGGGCTTGCATGCTGGTGAATATTTTTAGGCTGCTTCAAGCAGCCAGAACACCAGTTAATGCAAGATCATCCTGACAGCCCTTTTTAGATCCTGACACCTGATGCTTTCTCTATGTGCTTTGTAAAAGCAACGTTTATAAAAGTCGTAAAAGTCTGATGGTCTTTTCAGAAGAGAACTATGCTATAAAAAGGGAAAATTGAAGTAAATTAAGTCAGGGAGCTTTTTGAGTCATCAAGTAAGATGTTGTATACCATCATGACATTTCAACCCACAACTTAATGCCATAGCTTATCAACTGAGCTGATAAGCTGTGTCTGCAAAAAAGTAAGGGTCTAAGCTAGTCAAATACCTTTGTAAGCAGCTTGCCTTATCACTGGGTATATTTTTCTAAGCACCTAATCAAGGACATTTATTTCTGTGGTTGCAGTAAAAATGGAAATATCAATCAATATCAGAATTTGCTCAGTGTTGAGCTGGGAACATCACAGAAATCTTACGCTTCACCCATTCACACACTCATAAAAGCTTCATCCTTTGGCAAATTCCGTAATTGGAAGCTTTTTTTCAACTAGACACCAAGAGATGCCTTTCTTTATGTGCTTATCGAAAAAAGGATTAACTTAAGTGGATACGTGAAAAAGATTATAATGCATAAACTAATTATAACTGTAATTGCTATACTCTAATAGTTATGAGCAATTTTGCTTTTATCTCTAAATGCCCTTTCCAACTGTATTCACTAGGGGAAATATTTCCATGACCTTGGCTCAAAACTTGAACATTACCCATGACTTCATTCAGTATACTCAGATAATAAATAGATTTATGACTCCCTTAAGATGCAAATGCAGTTTTAACTCAAAGATTAGATCGTCCAATCCAAATATATTAAATAAACATTTCAGTTTTCATTCAAAGGGAGGACTCTGTCTCACCTGCCCCTGACCCCAAAGTAAAGACAGTAGTAGTCTTCAGGAATGGGGGTATGGTTAGCTTTTACTCCTTTTGTCACTCACCTCTTTTGTCTTTCACACAGCAGCAGGAAGGGTTAAGGGCACAAGGCAGTTTTAAACTGTATGATATCTTCATGTGAGATCACATTTATAATAATGAATCCCTAATTTATATGACTAGATTGGATTTCTTCCTTAATTTACATTTCCAGTTGCCTACTCAGCATGCCCATTTGGATTTCTGATACTCATCTAAAATTTAAGACATCACATCTGAACTAAACTCTTCCCTCCAGGGGCACAAGGGTGGCTCAATCAGTTAAACCTCTGACTTTTTTTAAAGATTTTTTAAAATTTATTTATTTGACAGAGAGAGAGATCACAAGTAGGCAAAGAGGCAGGCAGAGAGAGAGAGAGAGAAGCAGGCTCCAGGCTGAGCAGAGAGCCCGATGCTGTTGCCGGGCTTCATCCCAGGACCCTGGGATCATGACCTGAGCCAAAGGCAGAGGCTTTAACCCACTGAGCCACCCAGGCGCCCCAAACCTCTGACTCTTGATTTCAGATCAGATCATGATCTCAGGCTCCTGAGATCAAGCTCCAAGTCCGGCTCTGCACTGAGCATGGAGCCTACTTAAGATTCCCTCTCTTTCTCTCTCTCTAAAAAAATTCCCAAAACAAAAAAACTTCTCTCCTTGAAAAGCTTCTTCAATTTGTAGTCTACTCCATCTCAAGAAAACATCCTTCCAATTGTTAAGGCCAACATCTGTGGAGTTCTTCTTTCTTCTTTCTTCTTTACATATATCTGACTTGTCAGAAAATCTTTTTGGCTGTTACCTTCAGGAAACATCCAGAATTCTCTGCTCTTACTGTTACTAGTGGAGTCCAAGCCATCACCTTCTCTCACCTAGATTATTGCCTCCTACCTAGTCTCCTTGCCTCCACTCTCACCCCTTTGCTCTTAGTGAGTAACCACTGTGACTCCAGGTCAGCCCTGAAACAAATCTGTTTTACTCAACAGCAAAAGCCAAAGTTATTACAATGGTTTAAAAGGGTGAACATAATTTGGACCCCATTATCTCTTTGCTTTCATCTATGATTAGTTTTGGCCACTAACTTAGCAACAGACACCTTGACCTTTTCCTTAATCCTTAGCATGCTAGAAAAACTTCCATATTTTGGATCTTTGTAGTGATTGTTTTCCTCTACTTGGAATGCTCTGTCTCTTCCTAGCTCATGTCTCTGTGAGTTATTTTATCACTTCCTTCACAGCTTTGCTCAGATTACTACCTTCTCAATGATGTCTACCCAGCATTCCTGATCCCCTTGGTTATTACTTTTATTTTTATATTTATCATCTGTGCCCCCCCCCACCTACCCACAGCACAAAGTTCTATGAGGGCAATGATTTATCTTTGTCTTGTGTGCTATGTAGCTGTAGCACCTAAAACTACTTAACTCTGTCGAGAAACTCCATAAATATTTATGGATTGGATTAGGTAATGTACTTTCTTAGGTATACTGGACATTTCCCATACTAGTGACTTTTCTTCAATGGTTCCTTTGACCTGGGCAGATGTATCACTTTTCTGGGTGGATACTTTTGGCTCCTTCTCACACTCTTAACAATCCATTGTCCACTGTAGCTTCTTATTGCTGTGATGCCTCTGTTCTTATGTAGCCCTATTCATTAGGACCAAGATCACCTCAGTGGTACACATCTGACCCATGGAAAACATTCATTCCTTGTCCCAACAAATTGGAAATGCAGGTCAAACCAACTCTATTCTGCTAATATAGTCTGTTTTACCTTCTCTGGTGTGAGTCAGACTGGATTAGTCAGAATTCCCAGAAAAACAGAACCAATAGGATGATAGCCCAAATCTCTACAATTCCCTGAGTCATGTGGTATTGCTTTGGGTTTATTGTATCCATAGGTACAGGCAGTTCTAGTGGCTTTCACTTGGCCTTTCCTACTGGAATAGATGTGGGGATTAATGTGGGGATTCTGTCAGTTGCTATTCCAATTATGTATTCCAAAACAAGATGGATTTGGATGGGTGGGCTTGGGGACTATATTACAGTTATCCAGAGAAACAGAAACAGAATCAATAGGGATACATTTACAAGACACACACACACACACACAGACACACTTTTTTTTTTTTTTTTTTTAAGAATTAGCTCATGTGATTATGGAGACTTAGTGAGTCCAAAACATGACAAAGGAGGCTGGCAGGCTAGAGACTTAGGTAAGAGTTGTGTTCAAGTCCAAAGGCAGTATACAGGCAAACCAGGAAGAGCTGATATTGCAGATGAACTCTGAAGGCAGTTTACTTGCAAAATTCCTTCTTGCCCAAAAGCCCGCCCACACAGTGGAGCGTACGTTACCTTACTCAAAGTCCATGGATCTAAATGTCAATCTCAACCAAAAACACCCTCACAGAAACATCTAGGATAATGTCTGACCAGTTATCTGGGCAATATGGCCAAGCCAGGTTGACACGTAAAATGAACCATCATAGTAGTTCACTAGACCCCTGAGAGGCAAACCTAAACTAAAAACTCCACTGATCACCTGAATTCTATAAACCCTACTCTTACTAATGAATCACAAGAAACATATGGGGTTTTCTTAAATTAGTGTCAGTACAGAGCCCCGGTCCAGTAACCCCTAAAAAAATTCTTATTATTTCCTTCCTCCTAAAGCCCTAGTCTTTGGTAAAAGACCTTGCCTTTGGTAAAATGAAGTAGTTGTTTGGGGGTTTGGGAACTCATAGCATGTAAGAACCTTTTTCAAAAATTTGCCTTCAGAATCCCTCTGCCCTTTTGGCATGGTTTCTTTTAATCAGTATTATTAAAGTATAACTTTCATATTATGTAATTCCCAATTAAGTGTATGATTTAATGAGTTTTGACAAATGTATACAATCATGAAACCATTTACTTCTGTGATCTTGGGTAAGTTGCTTAAATTGCATTTTTCCCTTTAAGAAAATACTCTCATTTTCAAATGGCAAAATAAAATCCAAATTTCTCATAGAGTTTGTTATGAAAATTCAATGAAGTATGGATATGAATAACCAGGTATAAGGCCTGGCACATCCTAAGATCTTGATTAATGCTGGTTCCACATTTGTCCTCCTACTGGTGGCAGAGGCCAGATTTCATATATTTTAACATGGCTAAGCAACTAATTATTCAGGAACTTCTAGATGATGAGTAAATGTTTGTGGAATGAACAAACAAGTCAAGTGCTATACACACAGAGAAGAGAAAATAGTTAATTATAAACTCATTAGGATCATAATATTTTATTTCCTTCATCTCTATACTTACCAAGCAACATTCTCATATTAATTTAGTTCCCAAGAAAACTTGCCTGCTAAAAAAGAATGCACCATGCTCTTGACTTGAAAATTATGGTCCATGAAGGAATGATGTTTCTAATCATAAATCAAGAAATTAGTTTCAAGTTACTAATAGTCTCTAGTGAGTTTGATTAGCATCAGTTAGTTCCCTAGAATCTGATCAACCTTGAATAACTGAGTGGGAGAAAACTTTCAACATGGAGAAGTTAAAGATCAGTTCTTAAGCCCGTGGAGACTTGGTAAGAACCATATAAAATACCAACAACCTTCTTATTGGGAAATAAACAATAAAGCAATGAGTGTACAGAGATATCAGGGCTGGACCTCCCTTTTCCCTTTCCCTTAATATCACTTATGTTTTTTAAGGATTAATTGCCACTGAATAAAATATAAACTCTTTACAAAGATATACAAGGCCCAACCTTATACAATGCTTAAGGCCTGGCTCAAGTATGCTTCTTCCCTAGATCCTACCTTGATGAGTCTTGTTGGTTATACTTTTTTTCCTTACTCTGATAGGTCTTTGAACGTTTCATCAGAGTATATTTGACAATACATATTCAGGCAACTTATGAATTCAGGACTCTTTATAATGCAATGACAGAAATCCAATTGTGAATTCAGTAGTCTTTCTTGAATAAATGCTTTCTGGGTTGCTATAAGCCTTTAGTTAATTTTCAGTGTTCTTCAAAAGTTGGTTCTGATGATTTTTGCCATTTATTTTATTGCTTTTATAAAATGACAAATTTTTGGATGTTCTTACTCTGTATTTGCACTGATGTTACTTCTGAGCCATTTTTATTTGTTTCACACTTTACATTCCCATATACATCTCTCCTTCAAGAAAGAATTTTGCAAGCACGCATACATATACACAACTGAAAGCTTGAGTCAATGATTTCTAAAACTCTATAATTACCCTCTTCTCGCTAATTGGAAAGTTACCTACATAGTTACAAATCTTTTAAGTGTTAGAATTTTGGCTTGAGGTTTTCGGGTTTTTTTTTTTTTTTTTTTTTTTTTTTTTGCTTGTGTCTCTTTGTATCTTATCTAAGATCATAACTACCTCATTAGGCTTTTTTAAAAGGCGAATATTAAAATTAGATTGTGTAGGCTGAAGTCATGGGGTTGATCCATACCTTGGGAGTTAGTTAGTTAAACTCTGAAAGATAGGGCTCATGGCAAATCAGGATGTAATATGAATACATAAAAGCGCAAAAAAGGTATTACCTCAAGAGACATTGCCTTACATAGAGAAAAGAGTTTGAAAGCGTGTATTCAATATTCCCTAGGAAAGGAAGATGCTGGATCAGAAGGACCTAAACAGTGTTATCTCTGGCAAACTATTCTCAGTTACAGATAAGTTCGATTTGATGCATTTGCTGAGGTCTCTGTTGTTTCCTTCAACCAACATGTTTCTCTTTTTCGGATTTCGTGCTTATCAAGAAGTGGTTTGATTAATCATTTGGCTTGCTGGACACTAATATACTGGTAGGACGGGAGGTTAGGTATGGAGTGGGGGGAGGATGGGACGCTGGGATGGAATAAAACACTATATTCCTCTATTACTAGGCAATACAGCACCATTTTGGTTGCTAGAATGGTTTTATGTGGTTAACTCAGTGTTCTGTTACTACTGAAAATTGGATCATATTAGGATGAATAAGAAAATGCAGCTTATGGAATATTAAGATGGAAATCCATACCCTGGTGCTCCAAAAGGTATTTTCCCCCAGAGGCTTGCTGATAGCCAGCTGATAATCCTGGATAATATTCCTCGATGCATTTCCAATATGGCAGGAACAAAAGAACCACCCAAAAAATCTCATCAACTGAGTTCAATTTTGTGATGCTCTGGTTTCAATTGGCCAAGTACTTAGGAAAAAAGCATTCAGAAACTTCCTTCTCTCCTTCCTTCCACCCTTCCTTCCTTCCTTCCTTCCTTCCTTCTTTCCTTCCCTTCTACCTTCCTACATATATTTATTGAATGATTACAGTGCCAGGCACTACTCTGGGTGCTTTATAAACAAGGCAGATGTGTTTCTTTATTCATGGAGTTTATATTCTAGGTAAAGTAGAGATAAAAGAAACAAGAAACAGAATTTTAGCAAAGACTATAATGAAAACAAAACAATAGAATAATAGAATAATAAAATAAATAATAAAATATAAATAATAAAATAAATAATAAAATAAAATAATAGAATTTAACTAGAGATGGGAAAAATCTACTTTGCGTGGAGATGATAAGAGAAAATCTCTCAAAGATAGTGATATTTTATTAAGACTTTAATGAGGAAGAATGAGCCATCAAATACGTGGGCAAGAGTATTCCAGAGAGAGGAAACAGCTTGTGAAAATGTCCTAAGGTGAAAACAAGCTTAATATTAAAGATTTTTTAAAAAGATTTATTTATCCATTTCAGAGGGAGAGAAGAGAGAGTGTGTCCATGCAATCGAGGGGAAGGAGGGGCAGAGGGAGAGAATCCCCAACTAGATTCCCCACAGAGCATGGAGCCTGATGCATTGCTTAATCCCAGAACCCAGGAGACCAAGACCTGAGCTGAATCTAAGAGTCAGACGCTCAACCAGCAGAGCCACCCAGGCACCCCTTGACGTTAAAGATTTTAAACCTGATTTAAAGATTTAAAATAGTGTGGAATGAAATCCAAACTAACAATATTTTGAAAATCCTACATATTTAGACTTCAGGTTAACTCCATCAGATATGGAGTACCAAACAGCCAATTCTCTTTTTTTTGGGGGGAAGAGTATGTAATAAGATTCATCTTGTTTATATGCAAGCTTTAGAGTAGATTGAAATGTGATTTAGGAGATTTCTTTCCATGTGGTAATAAATGTGCTATCTTTGGTTTATGTTGGTATTGATTTAAAAAATCAGATAATATATGTCAATCTGTATTAATTTAGCTGCAAATTAGCAAGCTAAACTCAAGGCTGGGCTGAAGTGGGAAATTTATTGGCTCAAAAAATTTAAAAAAAAATGCTTCAACGCAAATCTGGGGAAGGAATGGAAGTGAGTCTCAATGACTTTCAAGATTCTCTCTCCTCTTCCCCTATCTTCCACTGGTTTAGCTCCATTTTCTTCTACTGTAGACAGAGTTTTACTGAATGCTAATTGACATGGCCACCAACAGTTTCTGAGTTTCACATTGTTAAGCTTCTGCCACCAGCAGCTACCACTCCTTCTGAACACAAAAATCCCAGGTGAGGGCTGGGATTGGTTCCGCGTGTGTCTCACTACTTCCCCTAGAACAAGAAGTTGAAGCAGAAATCAGGCCATGTAGAACGTTTGGTAGTTGTGCTGCTACAGATCAAAGAGAAAGGGTTTGCTTTTCCCTGAAATGGGTAGAGAGTGGGTAGACATGTAAATAAGACACTTGATATTCTATACACTACCAGTATCTGTGTGAAAGCCTACGTAAAACACTAGATCAACCCCAGGATGGCCCTATTTCTGTCCACAGCAAAGTAAAAACAACAATCAAAACAAACATAATGAAACGATCAGTGAGCTCTTTTCATTGTCCACATTTAATCACAAGATTCGATTTATTTAAAAACAAAGTTAACATGGACAGAGAGAAAAATCTCAACATCCTATAACCACTGAAATTGAATTTTTACGATTGAAAGCAATTGTTCCAGATCTGAAAGATAATAGAATCAGGGAACTCTCTCTACATATGAATGGAAGCAAGACTGTTTAGAATGTCTAAATAAGTCACTGTGCCAGAAAAATCACAAAAATTGTTCTGATTGCCTGTGAAAGAGAGAATTCATTTTATTTATTCAAAATATTTAGAACCTATACCTCTGATTATTTTAGGCTAAAATGTGTGGTTGTGTTTCTCTTTCAATTTTAAATTATGGGGACAATTGCATCAATTCTGTTTCACACTGTTGGTGATGGTTAATATTACGTGTCATTTTGACTGGGCTGGAGGGTGCCCAGATGGCTGGTAAAGCATTATTTCCCTGTCAGTCTGTGAGGGTGTTTCCAGAAGAGATTAGCATTTGAATTAGTAGACTAAGTAAAGCAGGTCCCCTCATCAATGTGGTGGGCAGCATCCAACTCACTGACGGGCCAGACAAAAAAAAAAAAAAGCCAAGGAGGGAAGGGAGAACTTTGTCTTTAGGCTGAGACATCCATCTTTTCCTATCCTCAGACATCAGTGCTCCTGGGTCTCAGGTTTCACATTCAAGCTGAATTATACCACTGGCTTTCCTGGTTAAGCGTGCAGACGGCAGACTGTGGGATTTCTTGGCCCCTTTAATTGCATAAGGCAATTCCTATAACAAATTTCCTCTTACATATACTTATGTACTCTATTGATTTTTTTTTTTCTGGAGAGCCCTAAAACACTGCTTTCCAGTAAAGTTGAGATTTAATGATCATGTAGTTGATTTGAGCATTGTAGAGAAATACAATACATCACTTCCCAGAATGGAATTCTTCCATTGGCCATTCCATACTGACTGCAACTGGCTAACCACCAGTTGTGTTCTTCCTATGTGCAATATGCTTTTATTTAAGGTGTTTGTTCTGGGTCCACACACTCTGTTTAACTTAAATCCCACAATAGAGATGATGTTCAATGTAATCCCCACCTTCAAAGCTCAAAATATATTTTACTGATTATCATGGCAGTAAACATCCAAAGATGTTTACTGCCATTAGGATAATGTGGCATTTTAGGAATTTATTGTTTTTTTTTTTAATTCATTCAACCTCTTTCAGATTAAAATGAAGTGACAGCAATGAACAATAAGAAAATTATGCAACACACAATTTCCTACTAAGTAATAATCACACACCAATTACCTTAAGGGAGCAATCTCACTCTCTTTCTGCCTGCCCTTAGCTCCTCTAATTATGTCATTTGGAAGCAGATAAACTCTATGAAGATTTAAGGTGCTTCAAAATACCATTCTATTTATTCATTTGTTCCTATTAAGCTCCACTAATAGAGCCTATGAAACTGGGACAACATATAGATACTGTTCTATAGCAACTTTAAACCAAAAATGTGCTTCTCTGAGATTACCTATTTCAATAACTATGGGTTGGTCTGAACTTACTTTAACAGACCCTTAAAAGGGTATCTTTTGGTACACTCATTTCTTACTGTCCCAATCATAAGCCTTCCACACTAGCTTTTCTTGCATAGTAATTGAAATATGCCTGCATCCACTGTATCCCAGGCCCTTTTCAAGGAAGATGGACCCTCAGAGCTATCTCAGTTGGTTGTGTGGGTTTAAAATGATTTCTAAAACTGTAAAGCATTTTGCACACGAAGAGGTCATTTATTATAGTTCTTCTGCCCCAAAGTTAATAACCAGAGTAGATTAAAGAGAGTGGTCCTTTGTGGAGGCTTGTTGGGAACTAACTAAATCAGTAAGGCAATGTGCCCTGAAAGGCTCGAGATTAGAGGCGGGAGGTATTATACATTTCCTTGATCACAACCTCACTGTTAGGGACATATGACAAGAATGTAAGCCTCTTACCAAATGGTTTCATTGCTTGCATGGTCACTGCTGAGCAGACATAAAGACCATCATTCTTGTAATGTGACTTTCTGTGACCTTGGGCACGGTACCGTGCTTGAATGGTTCCTTCTGAAATGGACTCCACATCAGCAACCTTCTGACTGGTTAAGGCATAGGAGTATTCATTAGGCCAGGGAGGCCGGGGTCATAAAGAAGTTCTAGACCAGAAGGGATGGTTTGAAGGCATGAAGCAACAGCCCTTTGGTAGGTTTTTATATCTGGTTCATGAAAAGGAATTGGAGTTTTTGAAATATTTCTAGTCAAGGAGAGGTTTGAATACCTCTTATTTTTACCAGTGGGGTGAAATTAACATTCTTTTTGTAAATTAACCACTGTGTTATTAGAATATATTTAGTATAAGTACTTGAAATGCTGGAATAGTCACTTTGGAATGTGGATTTTTGATTGCAGTACTTCAAGTACTAACTAGCTGTCCCTATGATGCAAATTCAAGTTGATTCACACTCATAAACATTCACAGCGCACACACCCATAAACACATATCCGCACAATATACTATTATTTATATGGAAGTATTTTAAAGTAACCTGTCAAACAGAAATTACAACACAATGAAACCATATTTCAGAACCTTCATGATTCTATATTGTATAGTTACTGCCTTCTCTACCTCAGTAGAAGGAAATGTTGCCTCCTCTATGTATCCATAACCCAGTGTACTCAATGAGGGTTTCTGAATGAATTCAGGACCTGCAGTCCTTCTTCACCGACATTAATTGCAATTGTTTAGTCACAAATCAGTTTCAGTTGAAAGAAAAATATGTGTCAATGATTCCTGTGATCCATACTTCATTTCTTCTTGTGCTTTCTCTTAATTCTTCCTACCCAGGAAGAGAATCAGAAAGGAATTACCATTGGGGCACCTGGGTGGCTCAGTGGGTTAAGCCTCTGACTTTGACCCAGGTCATGATCTCAGGGTCCTGGGATCGAGCCCTGTGTCAGGCTCTCTGCTCAGCTGGGAGCCTGCTTCCCTGCCTCTCTGCCAACCTGTGATCTCTCTCTCTCTGTCAAATAAATAAATAAAATCTTTAAAAAAAAAAAGAAAAGAAAAAAATTACCATTTAGCTACGTAGTCACACAAACAAAAAGATCCCTTATTTGGCTTTTGCCCCTCTGTTACTGTTTTCCTTCAGTTCTGTCAAAGGTATCATATGCAGCAGGCTGGGTTAACACCAAACACAGCATTCAGAACACATGGCGCCATAGTCAAAGCTCTACTGAGAAACTTACAAATATTAAGATGGGCGTGCTACTAGGTATTGTCACCGGCTAGATGCCCAACGGCTGACCTTTACTGCCTACCTGCTTGTATTCACTACCTTTGTTTTAGGACTTTCCTTAAGCCCTTCATTCCAGCTTACCTCTTCCCTCAGGCGAAAGAAATTTGAAACCATCCTTCAGGTGACAGCAACATCTGGGACAAGAGCTCCAGCCAACCCAGACCGCCCCACATCCCTTGAGCTAAACTTTTGACTGGTATCTGTGCAGACAGACCATGGAGCAACCCCTGGAAAGACCCACCATTACTTTTACATCATTAGATTACAAAAATCTCCACCCAAGGAGGAGCCTCCGGCCTCAGCATACAGATGACAAGGCTTCCCTATCTAAATACTCAACCTAACCTTAACAAAAGGTAGCCATTCACTTTCTTGGAGAGTCAGAGCTTTAAAAGCTGTTCCTCATGATCTCCTTATTTATTGAAAATTACATTTTCTTTGTATAACCCCTCTCCTGCTAGAGTTTCTGTGACTCATCAAGAAGAGAAAGCCCGTTGGTTCTGTTACCGTATGAATACTAAATTTCCTTAGTGTGGCGTGTCTTTAACTATACTGGTCCCCTAAAAGTGAGGTTCCAGAAAGCTCTTTTAAGTTTGTAAGTCTGAGAATGGGTTTTTGTAATAGTTTAATGCAGAATGCCCCCCTGGAAACATCAGGTGGCACAGGTCGCAGTGTCCCTCCAAATAGTTAGGAGGAATGTTGCTCTAGATTTTTGAGGTCGTCGAGGACAGACACGGGGTCTTGCTCATTTTTGTAAACATCGTTGAATACTTCATTGGTACTAAAAAATGTACATTGAATAAAAGGGTAAATGAATGAATAAATGAATTAATGGAGGAAATAAATTTTAAGGGCCTATTCAGCCAGAGCGGCCCCACCCCGGTTGAACTGCCATTTTGTTGTAAAACTTAAATTGACCCCGCCCCCTCCCTCCCACAGGGGAACTTACTTAAAAGCAAGTCCCGGAAACCAGTCCCAGGTAACAAAGTCCCAATACAAGGGTGGGTCAGGCCAAGTGGAGGTATTCAGTGGGGGCACATACTGTCTCCTAGCTACCAAGGAGTATGGGCCCCCGCCCTTTGGGAGCCTTTTGGCGCCAATCCTAACCAAGGTGTGATAGGCTGGTTCAAATGTCTACTAGGGTAAATTGTAATTCAACTGGTCACCTAGCATCACTGTGGAGTTTCCTGTGTGTGTTACAATCTCATTGGCCACCTGTGTGTGGCCAGGCCCAACCACATGGCCTTTGCTCTATAAAAGTTAGTCTGGAAAGCAGGGAGGGGTCGTCCTCTCTGTAGGGGCGGCCCCGACCAGTCTGTTTGATGGTTGGTCTGATTCCTGATGCTTGGAGCGAAATAAAGCTTTGCTTGACTTTCGCTTTGTATCAGTCTCGCTCCTTTAATCACGGACCCATTATTGGGGTACCCAATTTTGGGGGGACCCAACATAAATGACAATAGCTTACAGAAATGAAAGATAAGGGGCGCCTGGGTGGCTCAGTGGGTTAAAGCCTCTGCCTTCGGCTCAGGTCATGATCCCAGGGTCCTGGGATCCATCCCCCGTATCAGCCTCACTGCTTGGCAGGGAGCCTGCTTCCCCCCCATCCCCTGCCTGGCTCTCTGCCTACTTGTGATCTCTGTCTGTCAAATACATAAGTTAAAAAAAAAAAAAAATCTAAAAAAAAAAAAAAAAGAAAAATGAAAGATAAGTAGAATGGTTAAAAAAAACAACAACAACAAATGAAATTATTCAAATCTTTGACCACTAGGGCATAGATTAAATCTTTTTTTTTTTTTTTTTCCTTGAAATAGCAAGATGAGTAAATTCTTACTTCTTCCTTTAAATGCCTGTGTCCTTCAGGGTCAGTAGAATCAAACAAGTAATTAGTCTTGTGAGGATGCCTACAGAGGGACTGTGGTTAAAAGTGAAGGGTTATTATGTTACTTTTTATTATTTTAGGCAAGCGGGTATAAGGAACAGTGACTTGAGGGAAATAAGAGATAGAGGAGTGAGGAGACCCGGGCAAATTCTGTCCCAAGGAGAAAATCTGTAGGAGCTCAGACCCTGAAGTCTGCTCAGGAAGCAGTGACTGGGGCTAAGGGAGTTGGGGAGAGTGGAGGGAGTGGTGCTGAGAGATCAGACTGAATAAGGACTTGGAGTTTTACTCTGTGACATAGGAAGACTCTGAGGAGTTTGAGTGGAGGAATTTAATTATGGCCTTACATTTTCAAAGGATCATTCTGGCTACTGTGACATCATGGTGGAGACACGAGAATGGAAGTCAGAAACCTGGAGGAGATGGAGGTAGATAAAAAAGGTCATCTCTGGGACGCCTGGGTGGCTCAGTGGGTTAAAGCCTCTGCCTTCACCTCAGGTCATGATCTCAGGGTCCTGGGATCTAGCCCCACGTCGGGCTCTCTGCTCAGCAGGAAGCCTGCTTCCTCCTCTTTCTATGCCTGTCTGTCTGCCTACTTGTGGTCTCTGTCTGTCAAATAAATAAATAAAAATATTTTTTTTAAAAAAAGGTCATCTCAGGAAGTGATAAACATGGGCAACAACGATGATGAGATAGAGGCTGGGGACTGGGGGCTACTTTTTCATTTTAGATAACGCCATAGGGTCAGTCTAGCTTAGGAAATAACTTACCTTAGCTTAGACGTGAAGATGAAAGCCCGCTGTATGAATATGTAGGACTGGGGATTCTGGGCCAAAGAACAGCAAGGGTGAGCATTGCTTACAGAAATTACACAGACAGCACTTAATGAAGTTTTCAGCTAAGTCATCAAGCCACAATTTGAACCTAATTTTCTCCTTATACCTGTTTAGTCACTAGACCTCTCTGAGCTTCTCTATCCTCATATGAAAATGGGAATAAAATCTATCAGATAGTGCCGATGTGAGGATTACACGTGACCACACACAAAAAGCAGCTAGCATGTCTCCTGATGTATATTTTGTATTCTTCTTCTTTATTTTTTTAAAGAGTTTATTTATTTGAGAGAGAGAGAGAGAGCGAAAGAGAGCACGAGAAGGGGGGAGGGGTAGAGGGACAAGCAGACTCCTCACTGAACAGGGCTCTACCCCAGGACCCTGGGATCATGATCTGAGCTAAAGGCAGGTGCCCAATGGCCGGAGCCACCCAGGCACCCTTATTTTGTGTTCTTAAAATGAAAAAAGGAAAATGTGTCATCATAGCTGGGTAAAACAAGCATGGCTTTTCTTTGTGGGAGACAGTGCTGACCTGGAACTTTGGAAGTTGCTCTCCCTCTATTTCTCCATGCCTTGCTTCCCATACCTGGGTGTTTCCCAAACCCTGTGTGTTTGATGTGCTCTGTCCACACTCTGTTGGAGATGTGGGTGGGTTTGGAGTTATTGTTATATGGTAGGAATACATAGTGGGCCTCCTTTAGCTTAGCCTTCCTCCTGATTAACAGTCCACCTTTGTGCTATGCTGGCCTCAAATAGAGGATTCTTGGATAAATCGAAGGGCAAATACCCCCAGGCACAAGTCCAAGAGATCCAGGAGTGTGAAGGCCACAACTGATGCAGACTTAGGTGCTGTCTACAACACAACAATTTTTTATTTAACACAAAACCTTAAGTTTAGCTATCCATAAATGTCAAATGTAAATACTGAATAAATGATTGAAGTTTTTGTTGGTTCTGTTTCTCTGAGAAAATATTTTAAACATTTCAGTAATATGAATCTTGGCTTACCCACAAGCTTTAGTTCTTCGAAAACATAACTCTGTTTTTCTATAACTCAATATAATTCTGTTTCAAGAACCTCATTCCCCTGATGACAGGAACGAAAATCTCAATCAATTCAAGGTCCTGCCCCTTTCCTCCAGGATGGTGGCTAAATTCTGTATCTCGTGTTGTAGGGCACAGAGATGTCTGGTTTCTGACTGTCATCCGCCCATGTGGGCATCTTCTGTGATGTCAGTCATCTGGTCTGGTTCTGGGTCATCAGTCCTGCAGATTGTTACCGTGCTCTCCTCTGCTCCAGGTCGCAGTCTCTTTGCTGCCTCAGAGCCCGCGCCCCAGCCCCCCGCCCTGGAGCATGGAAACTTGTTGACTGCTCTCCCTGCCTACTCTGAAGCTTGGAAACCGGTGGGATAGAGTGGGGCAAGGGGTTGTATCAAGCACTTTTTACACAGCACTTGTACTTTTAGTGTTTCTGGGGGCCCCTTTATCAGGAATCTCTTCCACTTCTCAGTTCTCTCCAATTCCCTCCAGTTTTCTTCTTTCTAGATTCCACAGCTCCAAAGCTACGTACTGAACTAAGCATTTTTCTGGGTTATCTCATTCTTGTAATAGTAAAGACAAGATGTCCACTTGCTTTAATTAGGAGAAGGGGTTAGATAATGAGAAATATCTTGGGAAAACCATTGATTAATATTTCAAAAAATTACTCTGTTTCACTTCTATAGCAAAATAATCCTGCCATAACTTATTTACATAGAACAAATGTAATTGATGAAATAACCTTTTACCAACTTTAATCAATACTGGTCATAAGTGTGGAGAGAGGAAGATAGTCCAAGCAGTAAGAGGGTCAATATTCATTGCTATGTCTCTTCTGTGTCTCCTGGGTTTTGTACATTGGTGTTTACTTTTAAAGAACGAAACTGGGTTTAAAGATGGTTTAAAGATGGCCTCCATCTCATATTCCTAGATGGTTTTGTCTAAATAATTTCCCAGAGGATCAGAAGCAAATTGGTTTATATTTATTTTATACTGAAAAAACATGGTCCTAGAGATTATGATCATGAAAGATTCCAATATATACCATTTAGTTCTTTTTTAGCCAAAAACCACAAAAATAAACTCCTGAAGCTAAAAGAAGAATTTATTGGCTTACATATCTGAAAGTAGTTTATTCTGAGTATCAAAATTCAATGACATGAAAGATTTTTTTAAAAGATTTATTTATTTATTTTAAAGAAATAGAGAGAGAGAGAGGGAGAGAGAGAGGCAGGGGGGAAGGGCAGAGGGAGAGGAAAAGTGTATCCCCAGCAAACTTCCTATTGCACGGGGAGCCAAGGTGGGGCTCTAACTCACGATCATGACCTGAGCTGAAATCAAGAGTAGGATGCTCAACTGTCTGAGCCACCCAGGTGCTCCAACACAGAAGATATTGTTAGAAGTTCCATTGTTGTCTGTCTTCTCCATTTTCATCTTTCAGCTCCTTTATCTCCTGCAGGTAGTTTCAATTCTCAGACTTCTGTAGTGGAAGAGATGACTAGGCTAAGGTGCTGAGAGTTTATTATTAAAAAAAAAAAAAAAAAAGTACTCTCCCCACCCTCCCCTCCCCCCGCCCCACATTCTTACTCTCCAAACATCAGTTATCTGGAAGTCTTATACTCCTTGGGTTATGTGTCTATTCTTAACCCAATCACTGGAACCAAGGAGATAGATAGAGTTCTCTGATTGGCGGGTCTTAATCCCCTGCTCACAGCTATAATCGACAGTCCACCTGGTGTATAGGGAATGTGGAAACATTGATTTCTGATAGAAAAAGCAGTCTTCTGTTACCAGAAGAATGAAGAAAGGCTACAACACCAAAATAGCTCGCATGACAAATGGGGGGAAGGGGACAAACTGAAGCTCTCTTTGTGTGTTTCTTTTCAAATCTGGTTTTGAAGCTGTCTACCTTTATGATGTTCCATGAACTATGCTTGGAAACCCCTAAAACCCAAAACACCCTGTAAGAAAAAGCAATGGCTATTTCCACATCTCTTAATCAATTTTTCACCTTGTTTTTAAAAATACTCTGCATCTTCTCATTAACACATATTTTGTTGTTTTTCTCCCCCTACACCCTCCTTCATCCTATGTCACCAAATACAGAGGGGATTTTGTGACTAGGTTTGCACAGTTGGTTGAACAAACTATTTAGTAAGCCAGATAAGATGGTGGTAAATACCTGTTTGGGTGACATTTGATCTATTGTATTTTTTAATTTATTTCCAAGTTTCTTTGAAGGTAACCTTATTCTAGGTGGGAAAAAAACCAACAAACCGAGAGCTAAACTATAGGATCCTTCATCATATATCATACTCATATCTCAGAATCTAGTTCCTCTTCCTCACTTTGTTTCCCTGGCATGACACATGCTCCTGACAAAGTCAGAATTATCGGTGATATGGAGAATGAGACTAAATCAGATTTACTGTGCTTGTGGATAAAGCACCTCCAAATCAAGCAGAAAATGTCAATATCATTGACCTCAAGGGAGATATGTGGTTTTTGCACAGTGTAGCTTTGGGCTCCTCAGCCAGCAGCAAAGCATCAAACTTGGGCAGAGATGGGTATTCTCGTGACCAGAATGTAAAGTGCCATCATTGATCAGGGCTTCGGAAGGGCTGCAACAGTTCTGAGACTGTGCAGAGAGCCCTGGGTAGGGGGTCAAGTATCTGGAATTCTAGCTCCACCTCTTCCTCTGCATGTCTGGGGATTCATGCTTAGCCAATGTACCTCTTTCTGCATTATTTTCATCCTTATTTGATACAAATTTGATGACAATGACCTCTGGAGGAGATATTTCTGCTCTTTTCATATATGGCTGTAAGACTTCCACTAGTAATATTGGGAGGTGTAACTCCATTGGGCTAAGGGATGCCCAGATAGCTATAAAACATGAGTTCTGAGTGTCTGTCAGAGTGTTTCTGGAATATATTAGCATTTGAATCAGTAGACTGAGTAAAGATTCTCCTCACTAATGTAGATGGGTATCGTCCAATTTTTGAGGGCTTGTATAGAACAAAAAAGGTGGAGGAAGAGTGAATTCTTCTCCTTGAGTTGAGACATCCATCTTCTCTTGCCTTCTGACATTGGTACTCCTGGTTCTTAGCCTTTGAATTCACTCTGGGACTCGCACTATCTGTCCCCTGATTCTCAGGGCTTCAGACTCAGACTGAATTATACCACCTGTTTCCCTTGTTCTTTAGCTTGCAGATGGCAGATCATGGGGCTTTTTGGCCTCCATAACCATGTGAGCCAATTCCTGTAATAAATCTCCTCTTATCTCCATATGTATATATAGATATGTATATTCTATTGGTTCTATTTCTTTGGAGAACCCTGACTAACGCAAACAAGACCTAGGGTAACATGGAAACTTAAATGTCTGTCTTTATACTCTTGACACAGTCCTTATTCTTTTTCTTCTTTTTAGGTTTGTAATTACTATAGATACCTATTTCTTTGGTAGTAAACCCTTTTCACTCTCAAGCTACAAATTTTTTTTTCTACACCCGCTGTATTTTTTGTAAAAAATTAATAGAAGCTAATATTTAATACCCATGTATTATACAACAAAATGTATGCAAAGTGCTTTACACTCATTGTCTCACTTATTTCTGGCAGTAACTCTGTAATTTTAGGGACTATTCTTATTCTAGTTTCACTTAAGGAATGTACATAAGGATCTACACAAAGGAATGAAAAGCATGGAAAATAGTAAGTATGTGGGAAATAATACAATTTTTTTAAGTTTTAAATCTCTTTAAAATAGTTGACTGTTTCAAGCAAAAAAAAAAAAAAACTAAGAGATTTATAATTATGTAGATGTGAAATGTTTGATAACAAGACCATAAAGGAGATGAGGGAGGAAATGTAGATTTATTGTTTTAAGCTTCTTATATTATACATGAAGTGCTATAATATTATATGAAGATAGACCATGGTAAGTTGGAGATAGATACTGTAATCCCTAAAGCAGTGATTGAAAAAAATCATACAAAAGGTAGAGCTAATAAGCCAATAAAAGGAGATAAAACAGAAACATAAAAAATATTGTTACTTTTTTAAGAAATAGAAAAAGAAGGGAAAATCCTATTTTGTACTCTAGAAGGGGGATGATGGTTTCTTGGACTGTTGGTAGTTTCACTGGCTGTTGTGAGATATAGTGTCCTTTTGTGCTAGTCTCAGTGTATCTGTCCAAAGTTGTGGCTGGACTTGCCCTTGTGGTTCTATTTTTTTTTTTTAATTTTATTTATTTATTTGACAGAGAGAGAGATCACAAGTAGACGGAGAAGCAGGCAGAGAGTGAGAGAGAGGGAAGCAGACTCCCTGCTGAGCAGAGAGCCCGATGTGGGACTCGATCCCAGGACCCTGAGATCATGACCTGAGCCGAAGGCAGCGGCTTAACCCACCGAGCCACCCAGGCACCCCTATTTTTTTTTTTTAAGATTAGTTTTGTTTTTAAGGAATCTCTATACCAAACATGGGGCTTGAATTTACAACTCCAAGATCAAGTCTCATGCTCCACAGACTGAGCCAGACTGTGGTTCTTACTATGACTGCAAGACATTGTCAGCAACAACTATTATGTAACTCAGAAAATGCAAGGTTTATTATATACAAGTCCTGTAACTTACATGGCACACCTGGGGCCACACACCAAGGTTGCAGGGAATGCGGGGAGAAAGAGAGAGAAACGCAGGCCTGGGTGTTGCGGCCAGTGCGACAAATCAACCAGGAACGTGAGGGTAAGAGGATGAAGAAAAGAACTTGAGAAGCAGAGAGATGGGGGCAGGAGGAGCACTGAGGAGGATGTCCAACAGTGTTAAGTTTATTCAAAGCATTAAGGCCATATATATAGTGATATTACAATTGGAGAAGCAATACATCTGTGTCTAGTTAAACAACCACCAGTTCCCATAATAAGTTTCACACTTAACGATAAGCAGACCTCGTGACGCCAAATGGCTGATGCCAGTACAATTGTTCTGTATTGATACAGCAAACCTGAAAGTAATTTATGGGCTGTACGAGGGCTGCAAGGACCAGCCACAAACTTATGACCCCAACTGAATTGTTCTCATTTGTTTAGCAAGCGTCTGGGAAGTCACGTAGGCGAGCACACAACACATAGCACAGACCCTTTCTCAGTGCTACTCAACGTTTCCTGTCCTAAACCTTTTGCTAGGTTATTCGGGCTTTAAAGGAGGCACAAGTCAGGGCCTAGTTTGGTCCTCGTCTCAAGCCTTATTGTGGCCTCCCACACCTGGGGTTCTACTTTTGCTGGGGCTGAGGAGGGGGCGTAGGGATTCACTGGCTCAGCTCTTTATTGGTCAATTTAAAACACAAGAATAGGAATTTAAAGGGTGAAAAGAGGAAAGGCAAGTGGGCCAAATGGCTACTTATGGAAATTAACTAAGATCTCCAAAACAAAGGCGGGAGCCCCCCTGAATTCTAGTAACATGGCCACAGTTAAGACGTTAATGGGGTACTGGGATTGGAATTCGATGATTTGACTTCTGAGTCCAAGCCTCATGATACTCTACAGGCTTGTTAACATCTTGGTTCAGAGTCCAGTGTCTTTCCTATGATTGTCTCTCTCTCATTAGCTCTTCTGTTCTTTCTGGTCTGACTCAGGTCAGCCCAGTCTGGCCTGCCATTATAGGAAGGGCTTATTCCTGACTAATTTTTTTGCCTCAGTTGATTTTCCTGTTCACACACAATGAGAGCAGAGGAAAAGAACACAAGCATGCAATGATTCATCTTGATTTCTTACCTCTTAGCTCTGACAACCACACTGCATTTGCTGACCTAGCTCCAGCGAGATAATGCTCGTCCCAAGTGTGGATTTTATAACTGGCTCTGGGGATTCAAAGATCCAGCTGGCCTCCTGCTGCCCCACACTTATCCATGACAGTCACAGATCCTAGTTCTTATGATGGGAATGTTCCCAGCTCAAGTCATAATTAGAAAGGACATTGCTCCTGAACCTGAGGTTTCTAAGCAACAGAAAAAGAGCCAACTGAATGTAAATAGGCTGCATGTCCCGATCTGCCTCCACGTCCATGGTGCTTGTTAGGAAGCTCTTGGCTATTTCGCTGCATGTCCATCTGCTAAAATGGCAACTTGCCCTCTTGTTCTGTATTTGGATTCCTGCCCATGGCCATGGCTGCCAGACCATGACAGACGCCTGCAGATCAACGCAAGTGTTGGGATTTTTCTAGCAATGTCTCCTCTAGCAGCCACAGACCTTGTAAGACACGATGCACAGATGATGAATGTCATCTGCCACATAACATGACTATATGGGAATGGGATTAGGGGAAGGTGCTGCCGTGAAGATGGGTTGTACCACGAGTGAAACCTGGAGTGTCAAAATACTCCGTATCGTTAATGGGAAAGCAGGTCTCTGCTAGAGGGAATGAGGAAAGTTCGGGACAGCAAGGGATGCCAAGTGATTATGAAACCTCAGACAACACAGACCTTGGTGTAGCAGGCATTAGTGTGTATCTTCTCCAATACAGGCAACTTGCCAGAAGCAGAATCTGACAAAGTCGAGAGAAATCTGTGTCATGAACTAATTTGCCTTTATACTAGAAAAGTAGGGGATGTAAAATCTCATCCTTGTGTCTAAAACCTATAAGAAATCGTTTTCAGCAGCCTTAGTTCTAGGCATTTGAAGCTCACGCAAATGCACTCATGTATATTGCTTGTGAGTTTCCTTATTTTATTATAAGTTGTAGAGTGATCTGGATGGGGTGCAGAGCATACAGCTTCTTTGGATACCTTTTGCTCTTATGGATCAAGAATTGGACAGGGTGAGGGGCGCCTGGGTGGCTCAGTGGGTTAAAGCCTCTGCCTTCAGATCAGGTCATGATTCCAGGGTCTTGGGATCGAGCCGCGCATCGGGTTCTCTGCTCGGCGGGGAGCCTGCTTCCTCCTCTCTCTCTCTCTCTCTCTCTCTGCCTGCCTCTCTGCCTACTTGTGATCTCTCTCTGTCAAATAAATAAATAAATAAATAAATCTTAAAAAAAAAATCTTTAAAAAAAAAGAATTGGACAGGGTGAAAAAAATATTTGCTCTTTTAGTCAAAAGCTTGATGATTAATTCTTCAATAATTTTAATATTAAAAGTGTTAAATAGTTACCAAAACTACTATAGGCTGATCTATTAAAAAGTAGTATAGGCTCACCTATAATTTGATGAAACAGAGTAGCATTTCTGAGATATTTTTATAGCAATATTTGAGATAGTTAATGCTTTTTTGATGAATCCTAAGAAGAAAAAAGAATTTTTATTTCAAAGTCTTTGAGCATCTACTGCATGCTGGATATTATGTATATATACACACATTACTATTCATACCAACAACTCCATTTGATAGATATCTTTACCTTATTAAGAACAGTAATAGAAAAATAATTATTAAATAATATATTATTATTAGTTACAATTACCTGAAGTAATTTTGTGAGGTTATTTAACATTGTTGACCCCTGGGTATTTACATTCTCAGTCTAGGTGTAATCTACAGAATTATTAAGTATAAGTGGGCTATCGGGCAGATTTAGGGCAAATTTGTTTTACAGTTCTGTTCTAGTAGCAACAAATACACTTGTAGGTTTCTCAGTGAAAGAAGAGAGTTAGGTTTTATATATTTGGGTGCATAAGTTGTACTGTAAGCTATATTGGTAAGGATCATTTCGGTCTTGCTCATTATTATTTCCTAGTGCCAAGAACAGGAACTAGGCATTGAATTTGTTGATGAATAAATAAATGAACAGTGAGATCAGGGATAAATGGCAATTCCCTTCCAACTTATTTGTTGTAAAATTAATATTCTTTGCAAACACACACATACACAAACACACACACACACATACACATATTTTTTCTTTCCTAGGACAAGGGGATGAGAGACCCATTAGGAAGATAAGATGGTAAGAGTCCAGGTCAGGAGAAGAAAAGCATGAGGCAAGGCTGCTGACAGTGGGGATAGAGAGCAGGAACTGATGGAACAGCTTCTTCTGCAGAAGGTTGAAAAGATGCGCTGACTCATGAAATGTGTACTATCGAGGCAGCCTGAGAAAGGAAAAGCAGTTGAGGTTACTCCAAGGTGTCCAGACGATGCCAGGGAAGACAGGATAATGCCTTGACAATATCATGACACTCCTTGAAATGCTTTGAAAAACAAACACCAAGTTCAAACTCAAGTCTCAGGTCTGGAGAACTCAGACAAGGTCAAGAATAAGGAAGGACAACTGAGCACCCCCTTGACTTTTTTGACGGTCGCCTTTTTTCTCACCCCTTCAGTGACCTGCAAGGCTCAGCACATAATAAGTGAACAGTGAATGCAAACTGATTAAGGAAATCAGTTTTACCCAAGTTTCTCTGGAGGCTCAGAGTATCTCAGAAATACTAACAGCACTTGCTATAGAATAGGAAATTACCGAAGCACAGTAGCTTCCTAAGTAGGGTTAGAGATTGTAATTAGGGGCTTTTCATCTTTTTTTAAGGGCTAGGATTGAAGCAAGATGAATTTAAATGAGGGATGCCAGAGGAGATCTTGTTTTCTGCACACAGGTGACATTTATTCCCCTGACTCTGGCATTACATTAAAGGTCCTATTAGGGTGTGTGTTTTTTTTTTTTTTTAATTACTGAGTTTTAAATGATAACATTCCAGATGACATTTTACTACAAGAAAGTTTGTTGCCGTTAACAAGTATAACTAATTACTCACTGTCTCCCAAGTTATCCACATAATGCTTTCCCACGTTATTTACATTTTCCCAATAATTAATGAAGTGTTTTTCTTTTTAAAGATTTTATTTATTTATTTGACAGACAGAGATCACAAGTAGGCAGAGAGGCAGGCAGAGGGAGAGGGAGAAGCAGGCTCCCCACTGAGCCGAGAGTCCGATGCAGGCCTCGATTCCAGGACCCCGGGATCATCACCCGAGCCGAAGGCAGAGGCTTTAACCCACGGAGCCACCCAGGCACCCCTAAAGAAGTGGTTTTAATGAAATAACTTTATTTCCTACTAAATGAGACTTTTAAAAAAGATTTATGTATTTATTTATTTTAGAGAAAGAGCAAGAGTGGGAGGGGCAGAGGGAGAGGGAGAGAAAAACTCCAGCCGACTCCATGCTGAGAACAGGTCTCAATACGGGGCTGGATGGGGGGCTTGATCTCACTGAGGTCATGACCCTGAGATCAGGACCTGAGTGGAGAAACCAAGAGTTGCATGCTTAACCGACTATTCCACCCAGGCACCCCCTAAATAAGACTTTCCATTGAACTGTGATAAATGTGTCTTTCTAGGTTTTCCTTTTATTTATTCAGATCTTTTTATTTTTGGGGGGGGAATTTTATTTATTTGACAGAGAGAGTGAGTGAGTGAGTGAGAGAGAGCACAAGCAGGGGGAGAGGGAGAAGCAGACTCTCTATTGAGCAGGCTGCCCAATGTGGGGCTCGAACCCAGGACCCTGGGATCAGAACCTGAGCCGAAGGCAGATGCTTCACATCTGAGCCACCCAGGCACCCCTATTTATCTACCTTTCTTCATAACCTCTATATAATGGATGGTCACGAAGAACCCAAAGTCCTGAATCATTCACTACAGGTAGGGAGGTCGGAAAATAAAAGTAGAAAAGATCGTAAATCGTTTTTCCTTACCAGAAAAGAATGTACCATTGAGATTAAATGGGCTGGAGAAGACAAATTCTAACCATCCCTTATTCTGTACTTGGACTAGTCTAGACTCCGTGGTGTCAACTCTGACAGTTGTTTTTTCTTTGTTGTAATGCAAGTACTTGATTTAAGCTCTGATTGTTCAGGACTCCACTTTGAAGACCACTATCTCCCATAAATTCCAATTACAAGGCTAGATAAAGAGCAAGCCGCCTCACCCTTCCCCCAGACTTTTTGCTTTAGAGATCTTGATTGATTTCAGAGACTGACCTTTTGAACTGCTTGTTTTCTTTTCCTTCCCCCCCCCCCCCCCCCGCTTTAAGTCACCACCCCCCACTCTCCTGTTTTAAATTCACCAATAAAGAGAGAGCCCACACCCACCCTTGACCTCCCTGAAAGTAGATCCCCAGGCTCTCTCCACCTCCCTCACAAGCTTGCAGACTCTCCCCTTCTCCAGGCCTGTACCCTCACCCGTGCCTTGTAGCTCCAGGACTGGTAAGTAATAAACCCCCCACCCATTTCCTAATGGTTACTGCTGGGGGTGTCTTGCAATCATAGTAAGAACCACAGAGTCTAGTCCTGCCACAGTTAGTGGTTAGTAAGTGATGGGCTGAGACCTGCATATAACACTGTCCCGCTGGCAAGCCAAGTTCATTCCCTCTGGGTATCTTTATGCAGGTCACTCTCTACGTCTAGATTATCCAGTTCTTAATAACTGTTCAGCACTGAGCTCAATTCCTCATGCCATTATGAAACATTCCATGCTCATTACAATCCATCATTTATCAAACACCGGTGGGCAAACCATTGCATTATATTTATTTACAATTCAATATGCTAAATGTTAGAATAGAGGATTGGGAAAAGTGCTATAAAAAATAAAGTGCTTTTTTCTTTCCTCTTGTGTATCATTTTCAACACTTAAATATCTTGCTTGTTGCATTTCTTTCGTTAAGTTTAACTTCTGTAAAATTGAGCCATTGTTCTCATGACTGAAAACAGTAGAGGGGATATTAAGGGAGGGCGGGATGGACAGTGAGGAAACTCGGAAGTTTTTGGGGTCATGAGCGAAAAGCCAAGAAAGAATTCCTGAGATGTTTATGGTGCAAAAAGGTGATTTTTATTACAGCACAGGACAGGACCCGTGGGCAGAAAGAGCTGCACTGGGATTATGAGGAGTCACTGATTAAATACTTTTTAGTTAGCAGGAGTGAGGGATAATGTAAGTCTCTAAGGAATTTGGAAGCAAGGCTTTTGGGACCTGGAGGGGCTAGCTGCTGTTAAGATAAGGTGACTTGAAGTTTTTAGTAAAACATAAACATTAAGGCACTAAGGCAGCCATGAATTCCTTGAGGAAGGTCATGCTCTGCTGCTTCACGTCTCTATCAGTGGTCTGCAAGCTGTAAGGAGTTTTAATTTTAAACTTTCTCCTGCCTTTGTTTCCCTCATCAGAGCATATGGATATAGGTCAATTACTGCTTAAGAAATATAGTTAATCTGCTAGTTTGGCTGGGATTTAGGGACTAAGACACTGCATGGCTTCTGTGTGTGTGTGTGTGTGTATGTGTTTCCTTTTTCTTAAGGAAAAAGATGAAATCTAGTTCTCCGTAGGAAGATGTTAAGAACTGGGAACACTGGGGCACCTGGGTGGCTCAGTGGGTTAAAGCCTCTGCCTTGGGCTCAGGTCATGATCCCAGAGTCCTGGGATCGAGCCCCGCATCGGGCTCTCTGCTCCGCGGGGAGCCAGCTTCCCCCTTCTCTCTCTGCCTGCCTCTCTGCCTACTTGTGATCTCTGTCTGTCAAATAAATAAATAAATAAAACCTTAAAAAAAAAAAAAGAACTGGGAACACCCACCCATATCCACCTGTGCACAGACTTGCTTCCCCCATACACCTGCTGAGTGACTAAGAAGCATCATGAGGATTTGGGCCTTCCAGAATGAAGGGAAGGAAATCCCAGGTGGATCCTCTGACATCTTTTTCTAATTAATTGTATTAGCTGTATCATGATGTTTCACGTATTCATTTCCCCTGAAGGTAAAGGGAGCCAGAGTCATGTATCATGACCGGTGAGAAGACAGACAAAAGAGGACCAGAATGATTGCCCTCGAGACTTCAAACAAAGAGGTAACTTTTTGTGGTTTCTTTCTTCAACACCTTCTTCGTTCCAAAAAGCGAATTTAGTAGCTGACAAAATACGCTAGTGTAAATGGGAGTATTTATGCTAACGGTGTTGCTATGGAACAATTTACTGGGATGGAAAATCAGGAACTCCTTATTCAGAGATCACTGGTATTTATGCTGTTAAAACTGTTTGATGAAGGTCAAGCTCCTGAGTTCAAAGGGGTCATGGGGAAATGATTTTCATTGATGGTCAAAGATGTACAGGTGGGAAAACTCCTCTTAGGGATATAGATTCCAACAGATGATCTGTGGTACATAGATGTCAGGCAAATTCCTCAGTATTGGACCAGACATCAAATTTTAAATGATGTGTGAAATTTGCTTTAGAAGCAACAGAGGATGCATTATTTCTTCTTGGCCTATAGCAGACGGAATTTTGAGCTGAACCTTTGTGCAGCATTTTACATAGGTGAGTCTGTCTTGCTGTAAGGCGAAAGGGTAGTAGAACATGGAAATGGCATATTTACAGAACACGAGGGATCTGTCAAGTGAAGGAAGTAATGTAGTCAAATGTTCTACTCAGTAAGGACAGGGAGCTGAAATGGGACTGAAGAACAGATAATGGATACTGTGGACAAAATGTAATCTTGAAGCGAGGATGCAAGTTCTAGAATTTAAAGTATGCCTGAGAATATGAAAAATGGTGAATCACCATCTTAACATTCTTGGAGAGATTCTTAACATTCTTCCCACAGTTAGCTCTGGGAAGTCCTGTTGGACATCTAAAACTAAGATGATGGGTTATGTTCCTTGAGGCCTCTTATTGTTGTTCCAGTCCATGTGACCAGTGCTCTTGTCAGTAAGTGGTATTAGTCGTAAGAAAGCCAGCTGGGTATGGCTTAATGCAAACTCCCAATGCTTATTCATTTATTCATTCAAGTAATGTGCATTGAGGACCTAAGTATGGGGACTTAAGACAGTGGAGCTTTAACTATTTTAGTGTCCTGGGAGCACTAGGTGCACTAATAAATGGTGTACAGGGGGGTAAGTCCGTGATTGTATGGCGTTACACAGAGTGGGGTGTGACCATACTTGTGGTCTAGTGGGTGCCAGGGGAGGCCTCCCAGAGGAGAGGAATTTAAAAGAGAATCATGCAGAAGAAATTAGCTGGGAAAAGTTAAAGTTTTGATTACTGTGTATAAAATGCCTTGCTGAGGAATGAAATATTTCAGACAGGAGGAAAATTAAAATATGTACCATATTAATGGACTGCATACAATTTCATCCTAGGGAACAACAATTTTTTTTAAATGTTCACAGTATGATTAGATATGTAGTTTGGTTTATGACATGGGTAAGTAAGACTGATTTACTTATTTTCTCTTTTTAGTAGTCTATAAAAGACATTATTCTAATTATCCTAGGATGATTTTTTTTTTTTTAACTTTGGTTTGTAGAAGTATAATGGAGTGGAGGTGGTTGGTAGGTCAGGGAGTTTTGTCCTGATGAAATGACCCAATGATCAAAAACACATGAGAATCATAATCAGTGAAATCAAAAGATACACTGTCTTTAAAGATCAGGTACATCTGATTTTTTGTGATGGTGTGAAGTAAGCACTGGGGTGAGGAAATCCAGGTTCAAATTCCAGATAATTTCCATGACTTTTGGAAAATCCATGATCTCTCTATGTATCATTGTATTTTACTTTATCTTATTTTATTTGGAAAGTGAGGGAAGCTAGACTTGATGATTGATCATATACCTTTTGGTTTTATTTTTATTTATTTTTAAATTTCAATTTAATTAACCAGCCTATAGTACATCACTAGTTTCAGATATAGCGTTCAACAATCCATCAGTTGCATATAACACCCAGTGCTCATCACACCATGTGCCATCCTTTTTTTTAGATCTTATTTATTTATTTGACAGAGACAGAGATCACGAGTAGGAAGAGAGGCAGGCGGCGGGGGTAGGGAAGCAGGCTCCCGGCCGAGTAGTGAGCCTGATGCGGGGCTCAATCCCAAGACCCTGAGATCATGACCTGAGCCGAAGGCAGAGGCCCAACCCACTGAGCCACCCAGGCACCCCACCATGTGCCATCCTTAATGACCATCACCCTATTACCCTATCTCCCCAAGCACCTCCCCTCCAGAAACCCTCAGTTTTTTCCCTAGAGTTAAGAGTCATGGTTTTTGTCCCTCTCTGAGACTTCTTATTCTGTTTTCCCTCCCTTCCTTTATGGTCCTCTGCCCTGTTTCTTATATATTTGCTATTAATATCTAATTTGACATTTAATTCAACTATCTTGGGACGATGGCATCTAGCAACATTGAAAAAAAAGATGTGCCTTCTTTTAAGTGTGGGCTAAATAGAGAAAGGGAGCTATAGTGTGATGGTTAATTGTCTAGGTTTTGAAAATGGACTGAGTTCAGATGTTAGGTCTCATTTAATAGCTTTGCAAACCTATCCTTTAATATCCTTATTAGTAAAGTGGTGATAATGGAAGTACATTGTGTCATAGGGCTTTTTGAGGAATAATGTGTTAATACACACAAAGCTTTTACATAAGTATTTAGCACATAGTAAATACTCAATAAATGTTCCTTACAAGTATTTGCCATCTTATTTGGAGCATTTACTAAACATTTGAGATGGGGATTAAAAGGCGGTTTCAATAAAAATGACAAAAGTTCTAAAATTGGAAAGTGATGAGTTGGATATTTTATAGCCACTTTGGTTTTTAGCCAACACTTTCCAGGGGAAGGAAGAAAAGACACAGTCCATCTTACAGCATAGGGGAAACGGTTTAGGAAAAGGTATGGAACAAAACTATGACAAACAAGGAAATAAGGCTGCAAACATATTTTGTACTCAAGTCAGTGATTAGAACAACCTAGAAGGAGGGGAGAAAGTCCTTGGGATTTGAGATGAAGCATTAAATGACTGCTGACAGAAGGATACTCATGCTGCTTATAAGGGCCAAGGCCAGCTCCTCTTTCTCTGCTTTTATATAGCATTATTTAATATTAACCAGAATCTCCTTAAAGCCTGGTTTGGTTTTCCCAAGAGAGTCTAAAGAAATCTGGATTATAGTGAGTGGATGAGTGGATGTATAATTTGCTTGTTTTGGGTGTGTTCTGGTCTGGAAGATCAGGATCTCTGCTCATGATCAGTGGGCCACAGTGAGCTGGTCCGTGGGCCAAGTGGAGTCAACTGTGTTGCCAGAGTGGAAAACTAGGATTATAATCACAAAATGGTTGACATCATGGCTGCCAATAGGGTGCCAAGAAAAGCCAGCATCCAAAAAGGGGGAGCAGCAACAAGGTTGCCTCCTGGAGGGGGCAGGCAGAGCTGATGAATATAATTAAGCATGCATGGTAATTAAGAATAGGGCTCTGTTGTTCCACTGCCTGGGATTCAAATTTGTAATGTCCAAAGTGGGAGGCATATGTGTGGCCTTGTTAAGCCTAGTTTTTCATAAATTGATAGTGCTGGCTGACTCCTAGTCCCTGCCACTCAAGGGATTTTGGCACTGAGGAAATGCCGGCTCTTCCTCTCCCCGCCCTTACTCTCACCAGGCCTGTGGTTGTAGCTCCTTCTTTGGGCAAAGTCTGGGCATACATAGGGATTGGAAGGGGTGGTACAAGATGTGATGCAGAACATAGTAATGTGGATTATTATTCATTTACTATATTTGGAAGAACATAATAGGACTTGAAACCAGGGATCTGCAACATTGCATTCTTTGGTGATCATTCAGGAAGAGGAAATGACAAGAAACTTCCCCTTCTGTGGAGAAGAAAGGAGTTTGTGGGTGGTTCCCTGGGCAGTAGGCCAGGGAGCTTTTGGGAGGGGTATTTGGGGTACTTTATAAAGCTGAGCTACATTTCAGGGACATACATGGCATTTGCTTGGAATGAGCTGGGAAGACCGTCTGTTGTGAAGGTCTGCTGTAAACCTCTGTTCGATGGGACGGAAGAGGTGAAGTAGCGTAATGGTGCAGATGGAAAAGACAGAGTTGGAAAAAGATGTAGTGGTTAGAAGGTTGGACACATGGCGGACAAGATGGCGGGGAAGTAGGAGGAGGCGCCTTTTCAACCTGTACCCTAAAGTGAGCTGATTACCTACCAAAGAACTCCGATCACCCATGAAATCAGCCTGAAGTCAGAATTACACACATCTGGATCTCTACAGGCGTAGAAGACGCCAGTGGGCAGGTAAAGCGGAGTGGGAAAGAAAGACTGATATCGGAAGATAAACAAAAGGGGGAGGGAGCCACCAGAGGTGACCGGTTGGAAAGTAATACCCCTAATATAAGCGAGAGTGCCCTGCGTCTGGGGACCAGCATTAACTTGGAGACTGGTTGAAAGCACTCCAAAAGACCAAAAGATCTTGGGGGGAAATTGTGGGAATCGGGGCGGCTAGGGACAGGGGCTTAAGTCCCCGGACCCAGGACAGCCTCCCCTGGCACTGAGCCAGAGTGCGGTGGAGAAACCAGGTCTTGGTCCCTAAGCTGCCAGCGCGCCCGAGATTGCATGGGTTCTGGCCCCTGTGAGGGGATGGGAGCCACGCCAGACGGCAGAATGCGCGAGCCCTGCTACAGAGCCTGAGATGCGCGCGCCCCTCATCCTCCCGAGAGAGGTACAGAGGCCCAGCCAGCGCTCTTTGACACGCGCCATTGTTTCAGAGCCTAAGACGCGCGCCCCAAACTCTCCCCTGAGAGAGGTGCGTGAAGGCCCAGCCTGGTGCTTTCGGACCTGCGCCCCGTTCTCAGAGCCTGAGACGCGCGCGTGACCCACAGCCTCCCCTGAGAGAGGTGCGCGCAAGCCGGGCGCTCTTAGACCCGGAAAGACCAGGCACTCCCAGCCCGGGCCAGCGGGAATATCTCAGTGTGCGATCGCTGCTTGGAACCTCTCTGGTGGTCTGGAGCTGTCCAAACAGCTGCCGCTGCTTTGGTTTTGGGTACAGGCAGAAGATCCTGTGTCCCCAGGGACCGCGACTCGGAACCTGCTCTGCCAGCGGCCAAGGGGGGATTTATAATGGGCTCTGCAACACCCACAGAAGAACAGACTGAGGCTTCTTCAGGGTGCAGTTTGCTTTCCTCTAAACCTACAAAAACCATCAAAAGTGGTCAAGGCGAGAGGAAAAAAAAAAGGTGAACAAACATAAAAACCTCAAGAGAACAAAAGCCTGAAAAAAACAGTTTCCTCAGAGCCCACCCCCTTGAGGGGGACTGGAGGACTTAACTCAGGGAACATCTTTGACTGAAAACCCACGTGGCAGGCCCCTCCCCCAGAAAAGCAACCAGGAAAGGAAAAAAAAAAAAAGACTACAAGAGAACCACCACCACTACTTCATAGGACAACTTTTATTTTTAATTTGTTCCCACTATTCTGGCTCATTTTTTTTATATAGATAATTTTTTAACCTATTTACCATCACAGCAAGCTGTCCAGTACCTCAAATTCCATAATAACCTTCTAACCTGAACTTTTTGATACATACACCTGTGTTTTTCTTTTGCATTTCTATTTTTTTTATCATTTTTTAAATTTATTTTTCAGCATAACCGTATTCATTGTTTTTTGTACCACACCCAGTGCTCCATGCAATCCGTGCCCTCTCTAATACCCACCACCTGGTTCCCCCAACCTCCCACCCCTCCCCACCTCTTCAAACCCTTCAGATTGTTTTTCAGAGTCCATAGTCTCTCATTGTTCACCTCCCCTTCCAATTTCCCCCAAGTCCCTTCTCCTAACTCCCCATGTCCTCCATGCTATTTGTTATGTTTCACAAATAAGTGAAACCATATGATAATTCCTGATTAAAACGCTTCAAAGTATAGGGATAGAGGGAACATTCCTGAGCTTCATCAAATCTATGAAAAACCCACAGCAAATATCATCCTCAATGGGAAAAAGCTTGCAGCCTTCCCGATGAGATCAGGAACATGACAAGGATGCCCACTCTCACCACTCTTGTTCAACATAGTATTAGAAGTCCTAGCAACAGCAATCAGACAACAAAGAGAAATAAAAGGTATCCAAATTGGCAATGAAGAAGTCAAACTCTCTTTCTTCTCAGATGACATGATTCTTTATATGCAAAACCCAAAAGACTCCACCCCCAAACTACTAGAACTCATACAGCAATTCAGTAACATGGCAGGATACAAAGTCAATGTACAGAAATCAGTGGATTTCTTATACACTAACAATGAAAATACAGAAAGGGAAATTAGAGAATTGATTCCATTTACTATAGCACCAAGAACCATAAGATACCTAGGAATAAACCTAACCAAAGAGGTAAAGGATCTGTACTCAAGGAACTACAGAACACTCACAAAAGAAATTGAAGAAGACACAAAAAGATGGAAGACCATTCCATGCTCTTGGATCAGAAGAATAAACATTGTTAAAATGTCTATACTGCCTAGAGCAATCTATACTTTTAATGCCATTGCAATCAAAATTCCACCGGTATTCTTCAAAGAGCTGGAGTAAATAATCCAAAAATTTGTATGGAACCAGAAGAGACCCCAAATCGCTAAGGAAATGTTGAAAAACAAAAATAAAACTGGGGGCATCATGTTACCTGATTTCAAGCTTTACTACAAAACTGTGATCACCAAGACAGCATGGTACTGGCATAAAAACAGACACATAGACCAGTGGAACAGAGTAGAGAGCCCAGATATGGACCCTCAACTCTATGGTCAGTTAATCTTTGACAAAACAGGAAAAAATATACAGTGGAAAAAAGACAGTCTCTTCAATAAATGGTGCTGGGAAAACTGGGCAGCTATATGTAGAAGAATGAAACTCGACCATTCTCTTACACCATACACAAAGATAAACTCAAAATGGATAAAAGACCTCAATGTGAGACAGGAATCCATCAGAATCCTAGAGGAGAACATACGCAGTAACCTTTTTGATATCAGCCACGGCAACTTCTTTCAAGATATGTCTCCAAAGGCAAAGGAAACAAAAGCAAAAATAAACTTTTGGGACTTCATCAAAATCAAAAGCTTCTGCACAGCAAATGAAACAGTCAAGAAAACAAAGAGGCAACCCACGGAATGGGAGAAGATATTTGCAAATGACAGTACAGACAAAAGATTGATATCCAGGATCTGTAAAGAACTCCTCAAACTCAACACACACAAAACAGATAATCATATCAAAAAATGGGCAGAAGATATGAACAGACACTTCTCCAATGAAGACCTACAAATGGCTATCAGACACATGAAAAAATGTTCATCATCAGTAGCCATCAGGGAGATTCAAATTAAAACCACATTGAGATATCACCTTACACCAGTTAGAATGGCCAAAATTAGCAAGACAGGAAACAACATGTGTTGGAGGGGATGTGGAGAAAGTGTTGGTGGGAATGCAAGTTGGTGCAGCCTCTTTGGAGAACAGTGTGGAGATTCCTCAAGAAATTAAAAATAGAACTTCCCTATGACCTGCAATTGCACTACTGGGTATTTACCCCAAAGATACAGATGTAGTGAAAAGAAGGGCCATCTGTACCCCAATGTTTATAGCAGCAATGGCCACGGTTGCCAAACTGTGGAAAGAACCAAGCCCTTCAACGGATGAATGGATAAGGAAGATGTGGTCCATATATACTATGGAGTATTATGCCTCCATCAGAATGGATGAATACCCAACTTTTGTAGCAACATGGACGGAACTGGAAGAGATTATGCTGAGTGAAGTAAGTCAAGCAGAGAGAGTCAGTTATCATATGGTTTCACTTATTTGCGGAGCATAACAAATAGCATGGAGGACAAGCGGAGTTAGGAGAAGGGAGTTGGGGGAAATGGGAAGGGGAGGTGAACAATGAGAGACTATGGACTCTGAAAAACAATCTGAAGGGTTTGAAGAGGGGGGGTGGGAGGTTGGGGGAACCAGGTGGTGGGTATTAGGGCACAGATTGCATGGAGCACTGGGTGTGGTACAAAAACAATGAATACTGTTATGCTGAAAATAAATTTAAAAAAAAGATTAAATAAAAAAAATTTTAAAAGAAGGTTGGACACATGGTATTTATATATGAGCTTCTGTCCGACTTGGTTCTTCATAGGAAAGAGCTTGGATTATGTCTCTCTGAGACAGGTTATTTCATTCTTCCAAACTGTTCTGCCTATGGTCTCTTTCTTACCACCCCCTTTTTCTCTTCTTTTAAAGTTTTCTGTGGGAGACAGAACCCACAAATTCACAATCATTGGTTAAGGCATAATTTGTTAATAAGGCGAAATGTGCATAAAAGCTTCTTTTGTTACATAAGATACTATATCTCAAATGCTTAGCACAAGGTGTGGTTCATGGTCAACCTCTGGTATATTAGCTATTACTACTAGTAATAGTAAGAACAGCAATAGTAGTACCTTACAGTATAATCATTACTTTTGCCTTTTATGTGAGAATGATTTTAGCCTGACAGGAGAAGGGATTATTCCCCAAGCTAGTGTCATTCTAGGGAGCTCTGATAGATAACTAAGTAACAGCATATGCTACTGTTAAAATGATAGATAAGGACAAGGTACAATCAGGTCTAAGAGTTGGATAATTTTTTTAGATATTTTTTAAAGATACATCTGATATATTTGTTTAAGATATATTTTAATAAAAGATAATTTTACTATCTTTTATTATCTTACTATCTTTTTAAAACATTTTTAAAGATGTATCTTCTGATAGCATGATATGAACCCAAAAGTTCATGAGAAGAAATGTTAGGCTGAATTATGATACAGTTCTCACAGTAGCTGTGTTACGGTGATATAATTTCTTCTTTTCCTTTCTTGATGTCACAATTTTTCTGATACGTATTTTTTTGTAATTGAGTCATAAGTTCAATTCTGCCACTTCCTTATCCTGATACCTTCAGTGGGTTATTTATCCATTCTAAATAAATTCCTAAATGTATGCGTTCTGAAATTAATAATGTTAAAATGAATATAATAGTCACTCCCTCATAAAATTGTTTGGAGCCATGGGTGAAGGAATGCCTACCAAACCTTGAGCATACTCGCTGATCCACTGTAAGTGCTCAAGGTATGCTGTTACCACAATAAATCCTTAATGATAGAATAAGAGTTTTGACATGAAATAACAAATTACATAGTACACTTAATTTATTCATTAAGAATTTATGAACTTGTTAATCCATCCAACAATTACTTATTGGGTGTCTACCATTTTTTAGCTTTGTTTCAGGTGCTAGGAAGATGAAAATTAGAAAATCAGACAAAAACCTTTGCCCTCATGAAACTTCAAGTCCTAATAAATTTATTTTGTTGTATGTAAGTTCAAGAAAGTAGAAATAAACAAACCTGAAATGTACAAAACCCAGCATCAATGAACCTGTGCTGCTATAGGAAATATATTGAGGTGTGAGGGGTTTCCTTGACACTGCTCAGAACTCATGATTTAGGTGTCAGCTTTAGTCCCAAGTCATAAGAGGATGATGTATGATATACAGGCTGGGAAGTTTTAAAACATGTATCTGGGATGCTGACCTATTATTTCAGTGGGGCTCAAAGTCCTTTAACAATACTGAATTCTCCCATAAATGAAACTGTTTCTAGGTAATTTAAAATCTTTGTGACCCTTCTTCTAAAATTCTATGTAAGCAATGTGTTATCACTACAAGGAGAAAAGGAGAAAAAAAGGCAATCGGTAAGCAGGAACAAAGAATAATGAATCAGAAGTGGCACGAATGGGTGAAAGGAGCTCAAATTAAAAGGCGCAAGACAGTTGCCAAGCCTGAAAAAGGGAAGGCAAAGATTTACATTTATGAGGATTTCAAAAAATCTATCAGACAAACTAATTAAAACTACAAATTTTAATTGGAGTTAATTGGATTGGGAATGAATGAAGGAAGTGGTGGGGGAAAACCCTCCACTCTTTCCTTCCTCTCAAACACACTAATGATTGATGAAGTAGAGGCAGTTGATCAAAGTATCTAGTTCCCTCACTGAATCTTAGAAGGTCAGGCCCAAGGTTTTTAAGTCAACTCTCTAACACCATCATCTGACAGATGGGGACACTAAGAACAAGGAAGAACAAAGATGGCTAAGTGACATGCTCAAGGTCACCCACAGTGCCAAGGACTTGTGCCCAGTGTCCCAAACCAGAACTTTCCAAGCACACACCATTGTAGCAAAAAGGCATGTGTACCACTCGAGGAACAAAGAGAAAAGCTTTTCAAGCCACAGCACTTAGAAAGCAAGTTACCAGGTGTTTCTGGAAATAACTGTTTTGGCCAAGGAATCCCCATGATTAATCAACAGTTGGGCATTCCTTGTGCTGGTGGGAAGCGGTTACAAGGAATGAGGGAGAGAGCAATAAAACTGGCAGTGTTTTTGTTTTCTTTTTTTTTTTTTTTAAACATTCAACATTATTACAATTAAAACAAAACAAACAGAAAAGAACAACAACAAAAACAACCTAAACAGGGGCCCCTGGGTTGTACAGTGGGTTGAGCCTCCGACTCTTGGTTTCAACTCAGGTGATGATCTTGGGCTCCTGAGATGGAGCCCTGAGTCAGGCTCTGTGCTTAGCATGGAGTCTGCTCAAGATTCTCTCTCCTCTCCCCCTTCTCCTCCTGCTTGTGCTTTTTCGCTCTCAAATACGCAGTAAACCTCTGGCAGTTCTTCTCCCAGAGACCAATGTCTTTTCCTTTCTTGTTCTCCTTCCTTTCCACTTTTCCCCTTCCCTCCTTTTCTCCTCCCCTTTTCTGTCCTTCCCCATCCCTTCTTTATACGGTGCTTATATATAGGTGAGCTTTTATCTATTGGATAAACCTAATTTGTGAGAAGGTGACCTAAAGAGAGTCATCTTAGTCAACGTAACCATACATTTTCCAAAGCAAGACATTTCTTTGCAGGAATGTAAGGATGCTCTAGAAATGATTGTGTATTTAAAAAAATATTTGTCTATTATCCAAATTGCTCTTAGTATGCTTAAAACTACTTTAAAAATTTAAAAAAAAACATATTCCTGAAAGTTAAAGCAAATAAATCGGTATCACCCCACCCTTTATTATGGTGATTGAGCATTAAAAACTAAGGTAAGCATTAAAATTATTCTCAGTATTTTTCTATCTTTCATCAGTTTCTTGGCTATACCTATCTGTAGGATTGTGTTACTGATATTTTTCTGAAAAATCGATTTTAATACAGTCTTATTAAAGTTTTAATAAAATTGTTTGCAATCTTCTGGTTAATAAATTTGAAAATGCTGACATAATTTGTTGGCTTTTCTTTGGTGGGTCTTTTTTTTTTTTAAGATTTTATTTGTCAGAGAGAGAGAGAGAGAGAGAGCGAGCACAAGCAGAGCTGCAGGTAAAGGGAGAAGCAGGCTCCCCGTGAGCAAGGAGCCCGATGCAGGACTTGATCCCAGGGTCCTGGGATCATGTCCTGAGCTGGAGGCAGATTTTTAACTGATTGAGACACCCAGGCGTCCCAAGAGTCACATGCTCTTGACTGAACCAGCAGGGTGCAATGTTAAATGTTAAACGTTAAATGTCTAACTTCTAAACTGAATTTATAATAGTATTAAAATTTATGTCAGATGCTTCAGAACAAACTCCAGATATTTTTCTTATTCCATTGATTTGTTGAAATGATTAAAATATCATTGGACTGAAGTAATTTTCCATTTAGAGTATCTGATGACATGAATATAAGGCTGCCATCATTTAAATCTGCGAAGTTCTGTGGTGCCTGTGTGGCTCAGTTAAGCGTCTGCCTTCGGCTCAGATCTTGATCCCAGGGTCCTGGGATCGAGTCCTACATCGGGCTCCCAGCTCAGCAGGAGACCTGCTTCTCCCTCTCCCACTCCCCCTGTTTGTGTTCCCTCTCTTGCTGTGTCTCTGTCAAATAAATAAATAAAATCTGAAAAAGACTGCAAAGTTCTTCTGCTGATGGAGCCAACATATAAACTATTTTTTGTATATGCCCAAGAAAAGTTGAAAATGAAAATGAGATTTAATTTTGAAGAATAGTCATCGGATCTAATCAGTCATGCTTCATAGAACAATATATAAAGAAGCAGTTGCCAATGTTAAATTGTCCGTTTGCGGAAGGTCCCCCCCACCTGCCCTTTTTTTGTCACTTTCCTTTTAAAAACTAACTTTTGAAGTCAACACCAATGTTTCTTTCCATAGCCTTATGTCTTTATGTGGTCCATGATGTCACTCTGGCCTCCATAATGGGTTATAAATATTGACGAATATTTTGTGTAAGTCACATAAGCATCATGAACTTTTGTGAGGAAAAAGTTCTTGTAGTATTTTTATGAACAGTTTTTCATTTTTTAGCTCCTTGCTGCCAAGTGTTTACCATAAAAAAAAACCAAAAACCTGCTGCTGAGTAGTAACATAGTTTTAGATTTATTCTATATCAAACCATTGTGGTGAGAGTATTCTTTTTTAAAGATTTTACTTATTTGATAGAGTGTACAAGCAGGGGGAGTGGGAGAGGGAGAAGTAGGCTCCCCACTGAGCATGGAGCCTGATGCAGGGCTCGATCCCAGGACCCTGAGATCATGACCTGAGCTGAAGGCAGACGTTTAACTGACTGAGCCTCCCAGGTGCCCCTGTAGGGAAAGTATTCTGAATATTATCTGATCTGTAGCAGGATGGCTCGGTCTTTCTATCCCACATATGCACATACTGCATATACAACTCAACTATAATATCTTGATTCCCACTAACCCCACCAACTGGTCCTCAGATGGAATTTTATTCTTTGCACGCTATGGACCAGTAAGAGTGGCTAATGCCTCCAGTAGCTGAAAGGTATCAGAGAATCATGTAACTGTCCACTAGTACCTTAAAACAGAGGAGTTAGCTGTCCCTGGTTGGGTCTGGAGCTCCCTTTGTTTTATGAACAGCTATCCTATATGCTGTCCTTGAAATGGAGTTCCTGGGAAAGATCATGAAACCGGAGAGATTGTCACTAGTCATATTTGAAATTTATCTTCCCATTCCAGTGAGTAGTTTATTAATTGTCCAAGTGACTCACACACTGCTGGGAGAAACCACAGCAGAAACTGGGAGGCCAGAGTGGAGGGAAGTCTGCCAAATCCATTCTAGCATACTCTCAATGTTACTTATAATTACATTATAACATTGTAATAACTGTTAATCATGAAGCTTCGTACAAGATGAGAAATAAGAAACACAAGCTTAACTGGATGGGAAATCAAACATACCAGGTCATACTGCTTTAGGTACATGGGGATGTATGGTTATAGTAGTTTTGGGGCCTAGTCAAGCTGGGACGGTCATGACCTTTAGAGTTGCCTGGGAATACAGTGAGCCAACAACAGATTAAAGCATGAAAGGGAAGGATGATTGAGTATCTAAGGGCACTAGAACATTCATCAAGCTGTAGAAAGCCTAATCAAGCATGGGAATAAGTATTATGATCATGTCCAATTTAGGGAAAGGCTCAGGGCACGATGTGATGAGTATGTGGCAGGGCATATGTGATTGGAAGCAAAGTACGTGAACACGAAGCACGAGGTAGGATAGATAAGTTTTAACAATAACAAAATAAAGTATTTATTAGGCCAGGCACTCTACTGGCATCTAGTTGACACAACTACTAGGTAAGATTTGCATTAATTTCTCAATGACACAGATGAGAAATACGGAAATAAGGGAGCAATAAGAAACAGTTGGGAAGAAAAGCTGGAATTGAATCCCAGATCTGTTCTGCTCCAAAACACACATGTTTTCTACTATGCCACGCTCATCTCCTTATTTCTTTTACATGGAGCTAGATTTTGAAATTTTCTGACTTACAAGTAATCTGAGCTGACCATCCCAGTGTGTTTTATCTTCCTTCTCAAATCTGACCTTTCTTTTGACCCAGGCTTGGATTCAAAGCGGTTGAGTTTCTTGAATACATAGGAGTCATATTTGCTTACTCTTTTAGAATCTGTGTTTCACACAAACTTTATTTGGATGTCACTCACTATACTTCCTGGTAGAGTCTGGGATGTACCGTCAGGCCTTGTCTCACCTCTGGGCTCCCTTAGTTTGGCCACCAGACCAAAGAGATCCAAGGCTGCTTCTCAAACTTTGGCACTTAAAATTTTTGTTTAAACTAAAATTGAATCCTAATTATGGAGTTTTGTACAGCCCCTTTGGGAAAATCCCCCCCCCCGCCCCTAGTGACTAGAGAAAAGCACCATAAAAAGAAAATAGAAGAATTCATAACCTGTTCATAATTTTAGACCTGAATTTCACTTTGTCCTGCTCTCGAAACATCTGATCTCACTTCATTGCTACATCTCCTATGTCTTGCTTTACCCTTGTTGGGACTTGGCATTATTTTCCTGAATATGACTGGGGCTTTCTTTTCATCTTAATAGTTAATATTCTTCTTGAAGCCTCTTCAAATCGGTACCTCCCTACAGGTAGCACATTCACATGTTAGTCTCACAGATGCGATAATCCCTGAGTAAATGGGACATGGTTCAACATTGATAACTCTTGTTGAGGGGCTATGTATAATTCTTTGACATGAACACCAAGAAAATTAAATACTAAATACTACCTTAGCCCCAAATAGCTTCAACCAGTTATATCTGCCTGTATCTAAAGCCCGAGAAAATGTGCTTATAAAAAATAAATAAGGGGTTAAAGCTTGGGCCTTGTCTATATACACATAAAGAAAATTCATGAAACTATAAACTTTTAGAGCTGATGACCTGGGCAACAGCGGATAGATCCAGCCTTTTCAAAGCCCGAAGGATGATATTATTAAAGAATATCTGACAGAGACTTTACGAATCTGCACCTTTTTAAGGTTCTCATTAACTATTGAGGACAAGCATCTTCTCTTTCATAAATTTAAGTAGGAACGACCACCTTGATGGACATGTGGGGCCCATGTGGTGGCCTGGTTGACCGATGGACAGCAGGAAAAGCCGGCATCTACCCGTTCGGCGACTTCATGGGCCCTTGCCCAAGAAAGAGATGCAAATTGTCCATGTGAACAATATGGAGCCTCAACTCTGCTTCCAGGGTAAAAACAACTGTGTTTTGATTTAATCACTTGCAATTTTCTGTTTTCACAGTGTGCTAATGGTTTCATTTGTCACTCTCTTTATCACACAATAATTGTTCAACCTTGAACAAGAGTTGCAACGTCTTTGAGCCTATTATATAAAATCAGAATAGTGTATTACATTTTCTCAACCTTGGCATTACTGACATTTGGGACTGAATGATACTTTGTTGTGGGGATGGGGAGGGAGAGAGTCCTGGTATTGTAGAATGTTTAGCAGCATCCCTGGCCTGTACTCCCTAGATGCCAGTAGGCCACCTCATGCCCAGGTATGACAACCAAAAATGTCTCCAGGTATGGCCTGTGTTCATGGGGTCAACATCGCTCCGGTTTTGAACCACTGCACTAAAACATCCCTAAGTTCTCTTCTACTTTGTATATTTTGTCATACATATTCTACTGCCTAGAGATACATTCTTGCCTTTCTTTTTTTTTCTTTTTCAAAATTTTTTCTTGCCTTTTCTTTTTTTTCCCTTGCCTTTTCAATAGACAAAAACATTTCCTAGAAATATAGTCCAAGAGGATAACATGAAGAGGGGGCGTGGCAACCTAAGTTTATAATTAATAATTTATATTTCTCTGGGAGGTCTAGATTTGGGCATTTTATCTTCATACGAGCTTTTATTTTCTCATTTACAAATAATATTGTTCACTGTTATAGTAAACTACAGAAAAGCATCAAGAAGAAGTAAGTCATTCTACCCAAATAAGGAAAGTCACATCAACATTCTGGTATATTCCTTTGTAGGATTTTTGACCTAAGTCCTTCAGTATAAAAGCTGTGATCAGGTATTGGACTTCTGAATCTGTTGATAAACTTGCCTGAGAGAGTGGCTTCTACGGGGGAATTCTTTTGTGCAGTATCATTGCATCATTCCCACGGAACAGGATAATCATTTAAAATGAGAGTGTTTACCTTTAAGCTTTCTTTTGGTGTCATTGTGAAAGGAACTGTAAATATTTTTACTTTCTTGCAGGTTCCGTCCTGTGTGGGTCTTAATCTCTATAGTACTCACTGGCATTAGCAGTATTCGGATGATTTGGGTTGTTACTGTTTCTTTAGAGTCCCATCAGAACATCCTACGGGCTTCTTTCACTCTGAATCTTTCATTTGTGTTCTTCTATTTTGCCTTCCTGGTTGCCCAAGTTAAGTGAGTGACGTATTCTTAGTTCTTGTATATTTGAGGATATCCTTTTTCCTGTTATTAATGTGTGAGAAATTGGCTGACTATAATCTCTGAAGATTATATCCTTTCCCTTCTCAAATTCTCTGTAAATTACTTCATTGTTTTCTGACATTAAACATCTTAAGGTGGGATCTGGGGAAGGCATAATTCTTGGGGGATTTTTGTTTGTTTGTTTTTTCTACATAGATAACTTTTTTTAGATTAACTTTTTTCTACATAGATACTTGGATTTTTCTCTTCATCTAATTCAGAGATTTTTCTGGGCTATGCCTAGATATACACGGTGGTTTATTAATTTTTCTTGCAATATATTGAGTTCTGTATACATAGATTTTGCTTTGTTCAGGTGGGAATGGAATTTTAGACTTTTTCTTTTATTCCATTTCTTTGAATTTCTCTCTCAATAACCCTGTTTTAATTAGCTAGCCTATAGAATGGAGGTGGGAGATGAAGGAAGAATTAAGGTGACCGTACATACCAATTTGTTCAGGTCAGTCCTGGGTTCTGTTGGCTGTCCTGGTATAAATATAAACTAACATATTAATGTTCTTCCTCAAAAATGTCCACTTTCAACTATTTCATTCTTCTTGGCTGCTCACTCCAGGATGTCTCTTACCCTACAGTCCATGCATGGTGAAACTTTGTCCTTCCTGCTCCATTACAGGAGCAGGGAGGGAAATGGCCTATCCAGGGCAAAGCAAGGACATGCTGTTGACACACCTGTAGGCGAGAAAGTAGATAGCCATCCCTGGCTCTCTTCTACTATCTCTCTCTAAGGTTCCTGATTACATATGCAGTTAACAACATAGTGTCAAAATATACAAAGTTATGATCTAGGTAATAATGGGGAGATACAGATAAAATATCTATTGTAGTTAAAAGGTTTTTTTAAAAACATTAAATGCATTTATATGAGAGATTGAGATAGAGAGTGAGAGAGAGATAACAAGCATAACCAGGCAGAGGGCCAGAGGGAGAAGCAGATTCCCTGCTGAGCAGGGAGTGTGATGTGGGACTCGATCCCAGGATCCCAGGATTTTGGGATCATGACCTGAGCCGAAGGCAGACACTTAACCAACTGTCACCCAGGCACCCCTATAGTTAAAAGATTTTTAACAACTCCTCAAAAAATGAAGAATCAAGATGACAAAAAAATAATAAAAATAAGTCAGCTCAATATAAAGTATGTCTATAGAATTTACACCCATAAACAGAAGATTCATTCTCTTTAACACACCTGCCACCATGACAAACCTTAAATTTTATACAAGTATCTTTGATTGGGTCCCCTAGAAAAAAAACCTGAAGTGGAGAGTTGGATGTAGAATGTTTACTGGGACAGACAGGCTTTTAGGGGCTTGCCTGTACATGAATGAAAGGGGCAGAGTTAGGCAGAGAGGGAGGCTGACCCACAGTGAGGTTGCTAGTGAAGCTCAACCATCTCTGACAGATTCTCTGGGGTTGGGAAGGACCTTCAGAGTTTTCTGAAACTGAGATGCCCTGGCTGCAAGCTACACCAGGGAAGGGGCATAAACTTGCCAGAGTCATTTCATTGCACCTCAGGGTTTTTTCCAGTGAGACATATGCTGCGAATCCTAGGTAGCTGATATTCCCAGCAATGAGGGAAACATGAGTAAGATGTGACGAGCCCAACTTTTCGGGGCATCACAGATTCCATTATACGAGATCACAAAAGCCTCAATACAATCAAAAGAATGGGTACAGTACAGACTGTAGTCTCTGGTAACAAGACAACAGTGCATTAGAATTAGAAATCAGTATCCAAAAAGTAGCTTAAAATCCCATATGTCTTGAAACTTAAAAGAAGACAAAACAAACTATGAAATTACTGCTTGGTTAGAGAGGAAGCCATGTAAATAAGATGATGAAATACTTAGAACTGAATGACAATAAAACACCAAATGTGGAAATTTGTGAGATGAATGTGAAGCAGTACTTCGGTAAAAAAAAAAAAAAATGTAAAACTTTGACTGTGTTTATGAGGAAACAGCAATGATTTAAAATAAGGGAGCAACAAAGGAAGCTAGAAAATTGGAATAGAGTAAACACAAAGAATGAAGAAAGAAAGATATAGTAAAGCTAAGGGCAAGAGTAAAAGAATAGGGAATAAAAATAGGTAAAATTAATAAAAACAAGGCATGGTTCTTTGAAAAATCTCAAAAGATTGATAAACCTTTGGTAAGACCAAGGGGAATAAAAGGAAGGGGGCAGGAGGAGATAAGATAGAAACTGCCTCTTCCTAAACAGGAAAAAAAAGAAAATGGTAAAGGGGGGCATAATTACAACTATGTTAACAGATTAATTGTTGTAAAAGAATACTACAAAGTATTAGTATATTTGTAAGATGAAATTGAGAATTAAAAAATAAAATGGAATAATTGACAGAAGAAGAAATAGAAAATAGGGGTGCCTGGGTGGTTCGGTTGGTTGGGTGTTCAACTCTTCATTTAGGTTCAGATCACGATCTCAAGGTCGTGAGATTGAGCCCCACATGGCTCCATACTCAGTGGGGCGTCTGCTTGGAGATTCTGTCTCCCCCTTTCCTCCTGCCCCTCCCATCACGCTCTCTGTCTCTCATAAATAAACAAATCTTAAAAAAAAAAAAAAAAGAAGAAATAGAAAATAGACCAATAAAAAAAACAGAAACAGTGGAGATGAAATTATCGTCTTTCTCCCAAAATCCTTCACACACAGATGTTGTTAGGGAGTTAATATTTATCTAATACAAGTTGTTCTGGAACATAAAGAAGAAGAAAATTACCGAACCCATTTTATGAGGGTGATAGAGTATTGATTCTAGAACTGAATAAGGACACTATGAGAGAAGAAATGAATAATTTCACTCTTAAACTTATCTTCAAATATCCTAACTAGGCTAAAATAAATAACATTTATAAATATAAGTATGTAAAGATGGCTCAGCTTAGAAAATCTATCCAGGCCAAAAGATTAAAAATAAAAAACATCAAGCCAATGGAAATAATAGTAAGAAACTGGGGGAAATCTGGGTGGGAAAGATTTCTTAAGTGTGATTTGAAAACTACTAGCCATGGGGGAAAAAACCTGTGATGGATTTTATTATCATTTACTGTATTAATATACTTAAGGAGAAAAATTCAAATCACCTTGCCAGATTCAGAAAACCACTTGAAAAAGTTCCCACTTATTTATTTTTTTAAAGATTATTTATTTATTTGACAGAGATCACAAGTAGGCAGAGAGACAGGCAGAGAGAGAGAGAGGGGGAAGCAGGCTCCCTGCTGAGCAGAGAGCCCCATGCGGGGCTTGATTCCAGGACCTGGGGTTCATGACCTGAGCTGAAAGCAGAGGCCTTAACCCACTGAGCCACCCAGATGCCCCTCCCACTTATTTTTATTGAAAGGACTCTTAGAAAACTAAAGATAGAACTTAATTTGTTGAAAATTCTGAAGAAAGCCTAATTTGATACAAATTCCCTTTGAAGTCAAGGCAGTGATTCATCTGTCACTTCAACTGTTGATTCTGAGAAATGTATACAATATAATAGGGGAAAATACATAAAAGAATTAGAATTGCTATTATTTGCAGATGACATAATTTCCATAGAAAACCCAATAGAAACCAATTAAAAAAAAAACCAATAATCTATAAGAACAAGTAAGTATCTTTACAAAGCTGTGGAATACAAGATTAATGTGCCACAAAATAATGCCATTTCTCAATACCAAAAATAGTGAAATAAGAGAATGACAGCTATTATTTGCTAAATTAAAGAAAATATTATTTAGGAAATAACCTATTCAAAGATGCATACAAACTTTGGTATAGGAAAAAAAAAACAGGGCATAAGAGAACATCTGAACACCATATTTATGGCAAGGACAATTTAATGTGTAAAGATCTTAATCAACCATTCATCTTTAAATTCAATTTTGACTCTAATCAAACAAATTTAAGTAATTCAAAATCTAAATGGAAGAGTAAATATTCTCAAATATATCAGGTAATTTGGAAAATAAGACTTACCAGATATTAAGATAGTAGGAAGTTATCATAATTTTAAAAATGAGGTCCTGGGATGCCTGGTGTCTCAGTCAGTTGAGTGTCCAACTCTTAGTTTTGGATCAGGTTGTGATTTTGGGGTTGTGAGATCAAGCGCTGCCTTGGGCTCTGTGTTTAGTGCGGAGTCTGCCTGAGATTCTCTCTCTCCCTCTCCTTCTGCCCCTTCCCCCTCTTGCTCTCACTAAAATAAGTCAATCTTTTTTTTTTTTTTTTTTTTTTTAAAGTGAGGTCCTGTTAAAGGAACACAGATTTCAGTGGAACAGAGCAGAGAGCCCAGAAACAGATCTATGCAGATTTAGGAATTTGGTGTATTATAGGAGTGGCATCATCAATTGGTATGGGATAGATTATATTCATTGTATAGATAATTATATAAAATATATGCATATATAAATGTTTATTTGGTTATATAAATATATAATATATTGATATTAATATCAATACCTTAATAATACATTAATTATATCCTAATATTTATATAAAATTATATACTTACATACAAATCACATATAATTAATTATTAATGCATTGATATAATGTATGATTACATGCAATATATATTATGTGGTTATATAGTTATATAATTATATAGAGAGAGGGAAGGACTTCTACCATACTCCAGTAAAGTCAAGTTTGTTCACATGACTTACTTTAGCCAACAAAATGCAAGAGCTGCCAACATTTCAGTTAGAGATAGCTCCAGGAGAAGGTCATGGACATGTAGCATGTTGAGAAATAAATCTTGGTTGTAAGCAACTGAGATGGAATAATTTGTTACCACAGCATAACCTAATCCATAGTAACTAATAAGTCAAATATGATATATGCCTATGATAGACTATTATGTTTACTTCAGAAGCAGTAAAATAGATTTCCATACAAAAAATAGCAATTGATCTCAGCTCCATAATAGTGAGTTGAAGGTAGATATGTGAAATGGCATGAGTTGGTACAAATAGGAAACTGTGCAATCTATGGAAAACATAATTTATTTAAAATCAAAACTATACACAAATAACACTTTTTTTTCATAAAGGGCTTCCATTTAAATACAGTATGATGGCAATGGAAGAAAGGTGGCTATCGCTAGAAATTGGTGATAAAGGAGAATGTGAAAAAAGGTAGACATTGAAATTAAAAACTTAGCATAAGTTAAACAGCAAGTTAGACAGTTTTCTCATCTATAAAATGAGGGAAATAATAGTAACAAAGCTTATGAGGCTGTGAGGATTAAATGAAATAATGTATAAAAAAAGGCTTCAAAGAGTGCCTGGCACCTAGTAAGCTCATTAAAAGGGTTTGCTATTAATTATTAATTGATTATTAATTGCTAGTTCTTATTAGTTTAAGAGAACCTTCCTAAATTGGTAGAAGGAGTTGCCCCTCTTGTAATATGAAATGTAAACAATATGTAAGTAGGATTAAGAGGCATGGAGGATCGGGGCACCTGGGTGGCTCTGTTGGTCAAGCAGCCAGCTTTTGATTTTGGCTCAGGTCATGCTTTAAGGGTCCTGGGATCAAGCCCTGTGTCAAGCCCCGCGCTGGGCTCTGGGCTCAGTGGGGAGTCTGCTTGAGATTGTCTCTCCCTCTCCTTCTGTTCTTCCCCCCATTCATGCTTTCTCTCTTTCTCTGTCTCCAAAAAAACAAAAAACAAAAAAACATGGAAGATAGAGCATATACCTAGCAGATGTTCCAGAAGCAGAGAACGTGGAAGATTTTATATATATCTATATATATAGATGTATAGATATATCTCCTCAATTTGAAAATCATAACAAATTTTTAGGAGGTTGAGAAAAATTCACTCTAGGCACTTCATAGTGAAATTTCAGAAATGAAAGACAATGAGAAAATATATTTTTTTAAAAAGTAGGAAAGGGAAGGCCAGTTACCTACGAAGAAATAAAATTTTATTTTTGTCAATAAAAATTGATGCCAGAAGATAGTGAAACATTATCTTTATAAATTCCTCTCTAGATGAGTAATTTAGTGGCTACCTTTTAAAATCAAAAAAATTGAAAAAGGGAAATGTAAGTGGATTTCTTCATAATGAACATATATTCCAGTCCTCATCATTTCTCACTGCTTAATTACTAGACTCAGTGAATTATTTGCCTTTGCTTCCTGTCTCACTTCCTTATACTTTCTCTTTTGCTCATTATGCTCAGTAACATGGCTTTCCAGCTCTTCATGGAACATATGAAACTTGAGCTCGTCTAAGATCTTCCTCCATGCTTGGAATACGGTCTCTCCTGTCTTGCTATGCCCATTTGAATTTATTTCTCATCTCATCATTCAGCTTTCAGCTTCCCTCTTCAGAAATGTAGTCTTTGTTCACCCTGAATGGAGTAGCTAGCCAGTGGTCTTTCAATTACATAACTTGTCTATCTTTCCATTTAAATGCCATGACAGCAGGCATTTTGTCTATCTGTTCACCCTAGATACATAGTAACCACTCCATAGTTACTTACTGAATACATGAGTTAGTGAATAAATTCACTAAGATGAGTAAGTGAATAAATTAGCAAATTTCTATGAAAATCTGGGACTAATGATAACTTGATTTCTAATACACAAAGAATTTCACATTTATTATCTTACTTAGTCCTTGTGACAATTCTTATGAAAAGTAGCAAAGAGAATAAAATGAACAAAGGCCATCCTGGTTGGCAGACTGATTAATTATCCTCATTTTCCCAAGAAGGAAACCAAGAGTTAACGTGGTTTAAATGATTTACTAGAATCATAAAAAGCTAAGGATGAGGCTTGTGGTAGGCAAAATAATGCACCCCTTCCCCCATGTCCTTGTCTGATTCCTGGAAGCTGTGAATACATTGGCTTACCTGGAAAAAGGGACTTTGCAAATGTAATTAAAGTTAAGGACCATGGGATGGGGTGATTATCCTGGATGATGTACATGGGCTTTATCTAATTTCATGAGTCCTTAAAAGAATTCTTCGGGCTGAGTTCAGGGGTAGAAGGAATATGGGTGTGGGAAAAAATGATGGAAGATACAAAATTGCAGGCTTTGAGGACAGAGGTGGGGGAATCACAAGACAACAAAATGGGGCAGCCTCTAGAAGTTGGAAAAGTCAAGGAAATTCTCCCATAGAGCCTCCAAAAGGAACATCTTGATTTTAGCTCAGTAAGACCTGGGTCAGCTTACAATCTACAGAATTTTAAGATACATTCATGTTCTCTTAAGCTGTGAGATTTCTGTTAACTTAGTACAGCAGTAGTAAAAAATGAATACAGGGCCGAAACTAGCACTCAGAGCAGCTGACTACTAGTGTGGTTCTCTTTCTGCTACACTACACGTCATCTTTAGAAATTCACAATTCCCCTAACTCAGTGGCAAATAGAGTACGTACTGAATGAGTAGTGCTGTGACAGAGAGATGTCTCCCGAATTGGAGATATTTAGTACACATATATAAAGTATATGTGACAGATTCTTTAATCAGATTTTTTTTTTAATTTTGAAAAAGATAATGACATAATGAAACTGGGCTCTATAGAGCAACTAAGAACAAAACAGAAATCTGAGCAGTGTGTTTTGAATAGATTTTATTTGAATCCATTTATAATTCTCATTATGTTCATCATAAGGAGAAAAGAACTCCATTCTTATTATAATCTATGTCATTGTAATATAATATACAGCATTATTCTGGAAACCAAATAGCACATTTTTGTTTCTTTTTCTTTCTTTTCTTTTCTTTTTTTTGGGGGGGGCAGTCTCTTTCTCTCTCTTCTCTCTTTCTCTCTCTCTTTCTTTCTTTTCATTTCATGCAGGTTTGGGGGATAGGTTAGGCCAATAAGGAAAAGAAGAAAGAGAATGAAATCAATGAAGGAAAGGCCAAAAGGGTCAAAGAAATATTGGAAAAGGGTCAAAGCATCTACTGATGTGGAATAACATATAGTATTTTGGATAATGTTGGATGGGCTGGAGCTGGCTTCTTGATGGCTGTATTTCTGAAACAAAGCAATTAATACGGTTTTAGGAGATATTTTTTGAAAAGTGAATTTAATTTAAAAACTCCCAAGAAGATATGTAAATTACATCATATTTAGTTGTATGACATTGTTTCAAATTGAAGAAGAGTAGAAAAAATTTAGTAAATTTAGAGCTCTTAGTCGATAAAAGATATACTTAGATCCTTAAAATAAGAGTCCATTACAAAAAATCCTGAGATGCATTGTCCTGTTAGAATGACAGGTAACTTGTAGACTGAGGTCAAGTAACCGAGCTTCTTTAGCATGATTTACACATTTGAATACATATGCATAGCACCATCCCTGAACAGGAGATGTGGTAGTAGTGTTTATGTTGGAAATTTTTTTTTTAATTATTATTTCAAATACTTCAGGGCAAACAGTGCAGTGTGTGTGTGTATCTAAGTCAGTTCCAATCTATACCTTAGTGATTGCTAAGATTAGAAAAATCCACTGGAGATGTGTTAATGGGTAGTGCCTTTATCACAAGTACACACTCTCAAGTGTGGTGTTTTTAGTACATAGCAATAGCATTATCAAAGTCTATACAAGAAGGCTTATTTGATGGCATAATGAATGTTAGGAAAGTCTTTTTATCGGAAAAATAAATGGTGCAGAAAATAAGTAATGGTAACAATGGCATGTTTGGGCAAGTTGGGTAGATTTATATATTCATACTAAAACCAGATTAAATATCTTCCCACTTTTTACAAATCAAGTGATACCCAATATTTCATTAAGTCACTCAGCAAATGCTGGGGTTCTTCTGTGAATTATTTCTTCTGAATCGGGCACTACATTGGGCTCCGAGATCACAGAGATGAATAAACCATAGATCTCACACTCACAGAACTCATTGTCCAGTAAAGCAAACATTTTGGGAAAAAAGTAACAAGGAATACCCTGCTTTAACTTGAAAAGTGGGGTCCCTCAAACATCAATTCTTATAAAATTAAGGTAACATTATTGTAAAGTTCCTGAACTCAATCTGTACAGAGAGCCATCCTCAAATCCAAAGGGTGAGCCTCTATTTTCCCTCACAGGTGCAACCACTAGTGGGCTTTTCTGTTCCAGCTTAAATAAAGAGAGAGACAGTTATGGTGTTACAGCTTTTCTGGCTCATGTCGGTGATTCTACTTATATATCACGGGAAGGTAGAACTAGGGAACACCAGAGGATAGGGTACACACTGTCTACCCCCAGCCATGCTTCCCAAGGTGGGGTGACCCACCGCGTCCCTTTTCCCCATGCCAGTATGAAAAGTTAGCTCACCTTCTATCCCACTATAAGAACAGAGGGTAGGGGAGGTAGCTAATTACCAACTGAGTGATACCGAATTTCTTGTTATTGTGGGGAAAATATATATTGAATTAGTATTTTAAATATAAAGTGCTGAGATAGGAAATATACTTTTAAGAGGACAAGTCCATAGAGGAGAGACTCTCTAACTTGGTCTGGAGGAATGGAAGCCTATTTATAAGGGGGCTGCATTTGAGCTTGGACTTGATACCCACGTAGGTATACAATAGGCAGAAAACAGGAGGATGGAGAAAGGAAAGCTTGTCACAGGCAAAAGGCACATCCTACAAAAACAATGATGTGGCTGGAGCACAGACTTACAGGAGAAGAAATGTGTTTGAGTGCTTTGGAGGAGATGGGGTAGTTACAGCAGTAAAGGCAGGTGGAAGGTACATTGTTTTGAAGGATGTTATGTATTGACATTAGCCTCCATCCCTGAAGAGCAAAACATCGTTCTTTGCTAGGAATTTGTATTTCGGGGCTAATGTATAAAGAACCTGGATTAAGCTGGGTGTATTGCATGTTGAGTAGAGTTGCAAGATTTAGAAAAATCAAACAAAAACCTAAAAAACCAAAACCAAGATATTCCGTTGAATTTGAACTTCAGGTAAACAATGAATAATCATTTAGTATGGGTACATCCCAGGCAACATTTGAGATACACTTACACTAAAAGTTTATTTGTTGTTTACATGACATTGAAATTTAGATGAGTGTCCTATATGTTTTTTTAGTAGCCCTAATACTGAGGGAAAGAAGAAAAGAGTTTATAAAATTGCTCTTCGGTCTAACTTTACCTCTGAAAGAAGCAAATTCTTTCTCAAACTATAGAAATATACACAGTTCAAACTAAATCACATTAAAATATTCTGTGCCATTGAAATGTGATTAATTCTAGTGCATTCTAGCAATGTTCCTTCCTTTGAAAACTTTATGGGGCCTTTTTGTTCAGCAAAATGCATTCTTGCCATTCTTTAAAATACTCTTTCTCTAATTGCAAGCATAACATTTATTGAAAATAGATTATAGGGAAACCACCGTAGTGCCAACAACCTTGACAATGCCCTTAATGCCATAAAAGTAATAGTTATGTCTGTGGGCTGGAATTAAGTTTTGCTTTGAATATATATATTTTTTAAGATTTTAATTTTTTTATTTGACAGAGAAGTCACTTGTAGCCGGAGAGGCAGGGGGAGAGAGAATGGGAAACAGGCTCTCCACTGAGCAGAGAGCCTGATGCAGGGCTTGATCCCAGGACCCTGAGATCATGACCTGAACTGAAGGCAGAGGCTTAACCCACTGAGACACCCAGGAGCCCTGCTTTGAATATTTTTTAGAGGGAATGTACACCTACACTCGCCCTAAATAGGAATGATTATTTCTATTTGTATAAGTCTGAGTCAGATACTTCTCAGGTTTTTCTTTTAATTGTATGTGGTTTGATCTATAGCCTTGGACCAGTGTCAATCAACCAGCAAGAACTTTTTGAGGCTGTGAAATGAATTAGCTTCTCCTGGTCATTTACTGAGTACTAGGAAGCGTACTATGTGCTTTGCAGCTGCTTTCACAGCATCTTATCCCTGTGAGATTAGCTACTACTGGCCCCACTGTGAAAGTAAGGAAATTAGATCCCCGAGAAGGAAGGTAACTCACCCAAAGTCACACTGTTGGCAGCCTGAGATTTTGAGACTGGGTGATTATTAATGTATGACGTTGGTTCTTTTGGATTACTCTAGAGCAGTGGTTCTTAACTGGGGTGGTCTTGTACCTCAGGGGACAGCTGGCAATATCTCAAGACATTTTTTATTGTCATGAATGAGGATAAGGATGTGCTGCTCGTATTCAGTGAGTGGAGGCCAGGGATGTTGCTAAAAACTCTCCAGTAAGTTGACAGCCCCCATGGTACATGATTATCCAGCCCCAAATGTTAATAATGCTGAAATGGAAAAATTATTCTGTGGAGCACTGAATTGTACCAATATCTATAGTGGAAGAGGTTTAGAGTAAACTTAAAGATGAACTTTCCCACCATCTAATTTATCCCAGTATGAAAGGGGCTACGCAAGACTGAATTACCCAAAACTAAGCATCCACGTGCAGGCTGGATGAATACCAGTTCGCCTGTTGTTGGGGTGACAGTATGAAACTGACGAACTCTAGGCTGCTGGGATTTTCCCATGTTCTATGTCACATGTAATGAAGTAATTTCTTTAAAGGATTTTTTTATTTGAGAGAGAGAGCACAAACCAGGAGAGAGGGAGAGGGAGAAGCAGATTCCCTGCTGAGCAGGGAGCCCAGTGTAGGTTTCAGTCCCAGGAGTCTGGGATCCTGACCTGAGCCAAAGGCAGATGTTTAACTGACTGAGCCACCCAGGTGCCCCTGTAATGAAATAATTTAAAATTTACTTACAAAGCACATTAATAAGGTTGAGTTTTTCCCTGTTTTTAATAAACCTAGCTTAGAAGAAATTTAAAAATAGAGCTCCATGTATAGAAAACCTTATAAGGCTTTTGGAAGAATCAAAATCAGAAATAATCATATAAGGGAAGTACAGAATATTTTAATAAAATGTAATCTGAAGGGGTTGCCTGGGGCCTCAGTCAGTTAAGTGTCTGCCTTCAGCTCAGGTCATGATTCCAGGGTCCTGTGATGGAGCCCTGCATGAGGCTCCCTGTTCAGCCGAGAGCCTGCTTCTCCCTCTCCTGCTCCCTTGCTTGTGCTCTCTCTTTGTCAAATAAATAAAAAAAAATTTTTAAACAAAAAGAAATTTAATCTGAATTAAACATACCACTTAAAATTTAAGAAAGCAGATGATCTCTGGCTTTCGGCATTCACAGGACTGCCTCTGAATATCAATATTCCAAAATTTTGTCCATGCTCCTCAATTCTTCTAATTACTTTTTCCAGATGCTATTGTCTTTTGCTTAGAATATAGCTACTCTCTCCTAACTGATCTTTCTCACTTTAGGTTAGCTTAAGAAATTGATAATTTCTTAAAGCTTGATGGCTATTACTTTTTCAGTAATACATTGCATCAAATTCACTACAATAGCAGAGTTTTGCTTTTTTGTCTAGCTTGAGTTACAAGGTCTAGATCATTGTCTGTCACAAGCAGAAGTCTGCATAATATAGGTGTTTTGATCTATAGCATTTTATACTGAGTTTGTTATACAGTGTATTTATTAAATTCCTGTTGGTTTAAACTTTCATCAGTATGGCTAATAATTTGACTAGCTTCAGAACCTTACAATATTAATATGGATAAAGTACCAAATGGAAAGATTTAAACTAACATCACCTTATTAATCAAATGTTGGAGAGAAGTATTTATTTTTCTCGATTCTCTCTCTTTTTTTAAAATTCAAATGGCTTATATACAATACAAATAATTGTTTTTAAGTATATAGGATGGTGAGTTTTGACAAGTGTAGTATTGTGACCATTTACAAAGGTGGGTGGACCCCTACCCAGAATTTTGTTTGGATACGGAGATTGATGATGACACATACACACACATCAGGAGGGTATGGAAAGGCTTATTATTTTCATAATTGAGTTCTTTTGGGAGAAGTAGGCAGTACCCTCAAGCAGGTCTGAAATGACTTGAGAGACAATGACAGTAGACTACCCTGGCTTATTGTGGTCAGGAATGAGGTTGGAATGTGAGTTCCTGAGGTGTAGAAGAGGTTTATATGGTTTGAATCTCCTGCCTGTGTGAAAGGAGGGGATCAGCCAGCCTTCCTTCTAAGCTTGCCCAGGTGTAGACACAAAAGAATGAAGCTTGTTAAAGGGGAGGCTTAAAAGGTTTCGGCAGAGACCAAAAGATGGAGTCAGGCTCCTCCTTACACACCATGTAACACCCATCCCAGTCAACACATGAAACATAACATTTAATCATCCAGAAATTTCCCTCACGCTTCCTTCCAGCCAATCCCTACCTCACACTCCAAACCCTACTATTCTTTCTTTTATTATGAAAGAGTCACCTGTATAAGATTTTTATATAAATAGAATCACATATGCTCTTGTGTTTCTGGCTTCTTTTCTCAGCATGCTGCTTTTTTGGGGGGAAAAAGGTTTCATTTATTGGAAAAGATTTAGGTTTACAGAAAAACTGTGAAGGTGATGCAGTGAGTTGCTATATACCTCACACCTAGTTCCCCAAATTATTAACATCTCATATTCATATTTTGTTATAATCAGTGAAACCATATTAATACATTATTATTAACTGGAGCCAATTCTTTATTCAAATGTCTTCTGTGTTTACCTAATGTTCTTTGTCTATTCCAGGATCCCATTCAGGATACCATATATCATTTAGTTATCATGTGTTTTTAAGGCTCTTTATGGCTATGGCAGTTTCTCAGACTTTTTTTTTTTTTTAATGACTTTCACTCTTTTGAGAAATAGTGGTCAGTGTAGAATGTCCCTCTGTTGGAATTTATCTAATATTTTTCATGACAAGGATTAGGATACATATTCTAATCATGACTTATTATTGATGTTGGCTTTGATCATCTGTCTGAGATTGTGTTTTTCAGTTTTCTCCACTATAAATTCACTCTTTCCCTCTTCCCTTTCCATACTGTCCTCTTTGGAAGGAAGTCACACTTAAGGGTTGAAGAATTATATTTCACTTTCTACAGGACAAAGTAGCTACATAAATTATTTAGAATCCTTCTGGATGGGAGATTTAGCTCCTCTCCATTTCCTTATTTGCTCAATAACCATATTTATATTGATTCATGGATATTTATTCTGTACTTTGCTTTATAATCCAATACTGCTTTGCTGTATTTGTTGCTCAAATTGTTCCAGACTAGCCCATTGAAAGCTCTTTTGGCTGGCCAGCTGTATTCATTTGCTCAGGCTGCCATAACATAATACAGTAGACTGGGTGGCTTAAACAACAGAAATGTATTTTTCTCAGTTCTGGAGACTGGGAAGTCCATGATCAAGTTGCCAGCCACCTTCTCACTGAGTCCTCACATGACCTTTTCTCAGTGCATAAATGTAGACAGAGAGGGAGCTCTTTCTCTCCTGTTCCCATAAGGGCATCGTCCTATAGAATTAGGACCCTATCCTTAATGATTTCATTTCATCTTAATTACCTCCCCAAGCCCTATCTCCAAATATAGTCATGTTGAGGTAAAGGGGAGAAAAAAGTTTTCCTTGACCCTCTTAGGGTCCCTAGCTGGGCTAAAAATTAAACTGACAAGGACAGATTAATGGGGGGAAAGTGTGCAAATTTGTTTAATTATAAGTTTTATGTGACACAGGAAACTTCTTAAGGAAGTCAAGACCCAGAGAAACAGATCTGTGTATCTCTATGCTAGGTTTGATGAAGAGTGGACATTTGTGGAATATGAGAGGTTGAGTATGAGGCAGTGGCGGTACTAGCAAGAGAAACTTAGCAAGACTTATTTGTTAGAATTCTTCTTAATGTCCCTTTGCTTTTGTCCTCCCTCATGCCCATGCCATCTCCTCTCTGCTTCCAGAATAACATCTCTAAATATATACATGATAACAACGACTGATATTTATGGAGCTTATATACCGTGTGAGGACTGAGAGAAGGGAACTAAACTCATTAACTTGTTTTAGTGTCCAAACAATTCTACAGTTCGCTAAGAATGGAAAGTGATGATACTGTTTCAGTTTTATGGATGACTGCTCAGAAGCTAAGTTGATTGTCTCATCTCACTTTGCTAGAATTTTAAATATGTTCTAAGCCACCATGTCACACTTTTCACCTACCTACTTAAAAAAAAAAAAAACTCTCTATATTTCTTAAATACGATCAGTCAAGAAATACAGAAATCTTAGTCTGTCCCAAATCTGTTCTGCCAGTCTTATCTATTGCCTTTCCTTTGTTTTTATGTGGTGTTTCTTCCTATTAGTCCAATATATTACACTATTTCTCCCCTGCAGAGCTTTGCCCATGGTATTCTCCTCTCTGTCCCAAGTATCATCACTCTTCTCCATCCAGGGAGCTCTTTCAAGTGGTAGATGATTTACAATTTCCTCCTGTGCCCTAATAGTAGTTTATGAATGATACTGTGACTGTAGTTACACCATTGCGATTACTTAGGTAATTTGGTTTATGCAATAGAGTCATGATTCTCAAAGCGTGGTCCAGGGACTGCAGAAGGCAAAAATTATTTTCATAACAATAGTTAGACATTATTTACCTTTCTTTATTTTCATTTTCTCTTAAGTGTACTGTGGAGTTTCCCAGAGTTTACATGATAACATGATGTCATACAGATTGAATGCAAAAATGAGTAGGAAAATCCAGCTGTCTTCTATTAGGCTGGACATTAAGTAGATTTTCAAAAATATAAAATAATGCCACCTTTGTTGATTTTTTTTTGAAAATGAAAACTATGTTATTTTATGAAAAATATGTTATTTTTGTTCACATGTAGCAGGCTTGATATTAGTAAAAATATTTACAAAATATCTTAGTTGAAAATTTTAATATGATAGATGTCAATAAATGTAAACCACATATTTAAAAGTTCTTTGGGGGTCCTCAATAGTTTCTGAGAGTATAAAGTGATCTTGAGAATAAAAAACTTAGAATTGCAGTAAGATAACATATATATTTATAGATATAAGGTGTCTGTATTATTCACCTTTATAAGGCCTAACTCTAGCTCAGAGCCCACCCAGACCATAGCCTTTGTATATTTGTTTGCCAAGAGAAGAATGAAGTTGAAAAAGTTTAACATAGATTGATGTCCTAACTTAATCATCCATGTGATTAAATTTGAAACACTGTATAATACTGGTATTATACTAGTTCCATTATTGTTTTGTCAATGCACTTGTCAGCAGGTCTCAAGTATTTAGAAGCTAGAATAGCATAGAAACTACCACCATGCAATACCCATGGTGATCATTTAACTGATCTGTCACACCATCCTCTAACGGAAGGGCCACGGAATTCCAGTTGAAATGATGATAGCAAACATTTAAGGTAACTATAGAAGGGTTGACTTTCCTCTTGGCCCATATGAGAGAAAATACACCATATTTGATGCCAATTTCCTTATGTTCTTGTGGGTCTGATTCACTCTCTGCTTGACATATGTGAATACTTAATATATGAACACTTGAGTGGTTGTTTGTAAATAGTCATCATTATTACTAACTTTATTTGGAAGCAAAACAGAAAAACACTCCTAGCTCTCTAGCCGAAACCATGCCTAAGACTGCCTAAGGAATTAGTACATTGCCGTGGATAATTACAAGCTACAAAGGATGGTCCAGAAATTTAGACTCTGGTATCAAGGTACATTGGATAGTGTGCTGAAAGGGTTAGTTCATTTTGTTCTTCTCAAATATGAGATCATAAGTGGACCCAAGAAATTTGGTCCATATGTTAATTATTCAAAATATCCCAGTAAAGATTAGAAGCAAGTAACATGACCGTGGAATGAAATCCTGACGTGTTTCCCTCCAGACTTGGTGGCATTGGCCTAGGTTTTCACGTGTGATTTCAAAATTTTGCAATTTTCCCGTGTTTAGAGACACCTTGATTTTGTTTTTGTCTGAGATTCAGATGTGCCGTGCATATTGGGCCACACGTGTCAGATCAATCCCAGGAGGTATAGATTTTTGCTGCTGCTTCTGCCAAATGAGCAAGGTGTCTGCACCTGTGCACGTAGCCTTCCAACTGGGCTATCTGTGCCAGTGGGAGTCAGCTAGCCACCAGTGCTCTCCAGAGCCACCCCTGCATGCCTCCCCTGTGCTCTTGTATGTGCTGTGTCCTCGGAGTCAGTCTTCACATGGGGAATGCTTCCAGTAACTTTCGCTAAATAGTTGGATAAAATGGCGGGCACATTTTGCATGGAGCACTGGGTATGATGCATAAACAATGAATTCTGGTACACTGAAAAGAAATTTAAAAAATAACCAGGTGGTGGGTATTGGAGAGGGCACGGATTGCATGGAGCACTGGTGTGGTGCAAAAACAATGAATACTGTTACACTGAAAATAAATTTAAAAAATTAAAAAAAAATTTTAAAGATGTGGTACAATTTGAGGACAGTTACTAAAAATTTTATAGTTTTCAATTTTCTTTAATTTTTTTTAACTTATTCTTCTAATTTCTTATAAAAATGTTTGTGGGGATCAACTAATATATTTATACATGTAATGAGATAGTTTATAAAAAATAAAAGATATCCAAACATAACTATTACTATTAATGTGGAAAACTACAAGCTGTTATTGGTAAACTTTATAATATCTATCATCAACCAGAGTCAGAAGCTGCCTTGACTACTGTTCATTGAATGAAAATATACTTGGGTTTCCTAAATACAAAAAGAAATTATTTTCAGCTGCTAATTTTGTGACTTCTTTATTTAGCCATTCTTCAGTCTAATTGTAGGAATTAAGACTATAGACTGCTGGGGAAAAATCCCTAAGAAACTTGAAAAGTGTCTGATCATCTGAAAAAAAAAAAAATCCAAGAACCACTCATATGACAGTAAACAAGTTAAAGTTGTGTCTTGGTGATAGTTTTGCTACTATGCTGGTGTGCAGTTTATGAGGTGTGGAGCTGATATGGATTAGGCCTCGCACATCAGTGCAGATCTTGTTAAGTAGCTATTGGGATTGTGACACCACAGTTTAGGCTATTTAACTTGAGAAGATATATATAGTGTTGCGAACAAAGTACATTTTAGGGTAGATCTAAATTGAGAGAAGTTCCTACAATAACACTCTATCCTAATCAATTCACAGGTCCTCTTTGAAGTAGAATGATTTTATTGCATGTTGGGCATTTAAAAGAGGCATTTATTTAGGGGTTTTGTTTTGTTTTGTTTTTTCATATATACACTTTGATTCTACCCAAAGGTGGTGCAAGTTACCGTTGCATTTTTCTTTCTTTCTTTTTTTTTTTTTAATTTAAATTCAATTACAATTGCATTTTTCCAAGCACCATACAAGATAGGGCCTCTCCAGGACTGTGTGAAAGGGAGCAGTTACATAAGATTAATATAGTAAATTGATATCCTTCACATAGTTTCTTTCAAATATTTACAATGGTCTCTGCTAATATGTATTAAAGTTGATTCCCAAATATCACTTAAGGGGGATAACACTTTGTCTTGAAAGTTTGACTTATTTTTTCTATCTCAAAGGATTTAGCAGTTTCAGTCCTGTACATAACAATTCTTCCATAAATAAGCCTTAAAAATATTTATGAGAGAAAGAACTGTCAAGGATTCTGAGATGTGACCTATCAGGTCTATGAGGTTAATCTTTAATTTTTAAATGTGGGAAATTTAGATATTTATAAGAAACCAAACAATTTCTTTCATATTATCTTAAATCTGGATCCATCAGTTACTAAGCACAAAGGTCAACCTTTTCCCATAATATCATCTGAAATAAAGTGTATAGGAAAAAGTAAAATGAAGTAATTAATCGTGGAGGAGATGTGGCTATCATAGACTTAAGATTTTCTAGGAATTATTCAGGTCATTGAATTTCATAATTTAGAAGAAATGAAGACCAATCAGAAGTCCTTATAATATTTCTTCAAACTGTCACATTCCCAGAGTACCCTGAAAACCATGACCATAATATTTTGCAGCTCTTTCCATTAAGGAGTAATGTCTACTTTCCCATCCCTTGAGTCTGGGCTTGTCTTGTGACTTGCTTTGACCAACAGAATGTAACATAGGTGTTAGGGCTTTGTAACTATTACTTTTTCTGTTTGTTTGTTTAAGGACTTACTTTTTTAAGAGCAGTTTTATATTCACAGCAAAATTGAGAAGAAGGTACAGAGATTTCCCATATACCCCCACCCCCACACATGCATAGCCTCCCCTACTACCAACAACACTTACCAGAGTGGCACTCTTTCGCTTTGTTTTGATTTTGTTTTGTTTTATCTTTGTTTTGTTTTATCAAGGATGCAGCTTGGCAAAAAGACTGGCATATGATCTTTTACCTTAGGGTTCACTCTGGGTGTTGTGCAGTCTGTGGATTTGGACAGGGGTATAATGATACGTATTCATCATTACAATACCATACAGAGTATTTTTACTGTCCCCCAAATCTTCTGTTCTCCACTTACTCATCCCTCTCACCCAATACCTGACAATGATATTTTCATTGTCTCCATGCTTTTGCTTTTTCCAGAATGCCATACAGTTGGAATCACACAGTGTGTAACCTTTTTTCAATTGGCTTTTTTCACTTGGTAATATACCTTTAAGTTTCCACTATGTCTTTTCATGGCTTGATAGTTTATTTCAAGTGCTGAATAATTCCATCATCTGGATGTACCACAGTTTATTTATCCATTCACCTTACTGAAGGACATCTTGATTGTTTCCAGGTTTGGGCAATTACGAATAAAACTGCTATAAACATCAGTGTGCTGGTTTTTGTGCAGACGTAAGTTTTCAGTTCCTTTGCATAAATACCAAGGAGCCCATCTGTTGGATCATATGGTTAAGAGTATGTTTAGTTTTGGAACAAATCTCCAGACTGTCTTCCACAGTGGTTGCACTGTTTTGCTTCCCAGCAGCAATGTGTGAGGAGTTCCTGTTGCTCTGCACTCTTGCCAGCATTTACTATTGTCAGTGTTCCAGATCTGGGGCATTCTAACAGGTGTATAGTTGTATCTCACTGTGGTTTTAATTTTTATTTTCCTGATGGCATATGATGTGGAGCATCTTTTCATATGCCTATTTTCCATTTGCATATCTACACTGGTGACGTGTCTGTTGAGGAGGTATTTGGCCCATTTCTTAATTGGGTTGTCTATTTTCCTATTGTTGAGTTTTAAGTATTCTTTGTATATTTTGGATAATGGACCTTTATCAGATGTATCCTTTGCAAATATTTACTTCCAGTCTTTAGCTTGTCTTCTAATTCTCTTGACATTGTGTTTTGCAGAGCGGAAGTTCTTAATTTTAATGAAGTTTTAGCTTATCAATTATTTGTTTTATGGATCTTGCCTTTGGCATTGAATCTAAAAAGTCATTATAATACCCCAGGTCATCTAAATTTTCTCCTATGTTCTCTTTTAAGAGTTTTATAGTTTTGCATCTTAAAAAATGCATAGATTTGCACTTAACTCTATTATCCATTTTGAGTTAATTTTTGTGAAGATTGTGAAGTCTGGGTCTAGGTTCACTTTTTAAATGAGGATGTCCAAGTGAGGAATCACTAAATTCTAACCCTGAATCCAATGTTACACTACATGTTACCTAGCTAAAATTTAAGTAAAAATTTGAAAAGAAAAAAAAAGAAAAGGAAAACATGAATTAAAACAAATGGGAATGTCCAGTTGTTCCAGCACCATTTGTTGAAGACAAATCTTTCCTCCATTGCCTCTTCTCATTTATTAAAAATGAGGTGACTGTGTTTATGTGGCTCTATTTCTGGGCACTCTGTTTTGTTCTATTGGTCAGTTTATCTGTTCTTTCACCAGTACCACACCATCTTAATTATTATAGCTTTATAGGAAGTCTTGAAGTTGGATAGGTATCAGTCCTCGATATTTCTTCTTCTTCAGTATTGTGTTGACTATTCTGTCTTTTGTCTTCCCATTTAAATGTTGTTGTTAGATTGTTGATTTCCACAAAATAACTTGTTAGCAGTTTGAATGGCATTGTATTAATCCATAGATCAAGTTGGGAAGAACAGACATCATGGTAAAGATTGAGTCTTCTCATTCATGAACATGGACTATCTCTCCATTTATTCAGATCTTTGATTTAATTCATTAGAGTTTTATAGTTTTTCTCATATGGGCTTTGTAAAAATTTTATTAGATTTATATGTAAGTATTTCACCTTTGAGGGTGCTATTATAAATAGTATTGTGCTTTTAATTTCTAATCCCACTTGTTCATTGCTGTATCTAGGAAAGTAATTGATTTGTTTTTTATTTTAACTCTGTAACCTGGCTATAATCCAGGAGTTTTGCTGTTGATTTCCTTTCTTTTTCTTTCTTTCTTTTTTTTGGGGGGGTGTTTTCTACATAGATGGTCATGTTATTTGTGAACAAGGGCAGTTTTAATTTCTTCCTTCCCAATCAGTGCAGCTTTTATTTCCTTTTTGTACTGCATTAACAAGGACTTAAGGACTTATGGTACAATGGAAGGAGTGGTGAGAGGGGACATTCTCACCTTCTACCTGGCCTTAGTGGGAAAGCTTTGAGTTCCTTATCATTTATGACATCAGATAAGTGTTCTGAAGATCTTTTTTTTTTTATCAAATTGACCAAACTTCCCTCTATTCTTAGTTTACTGAGAGTTCTTATCATGAATGAGTGTTAGATTTTTGTCAAATACTTTTCCCACATTTATTGATATGATTTCTTTTTTTTTTTAGTCTGTTGATGTGAGGGATTATGTGAATTAATTTTTGAATGTTGAACCAGCCAGGCATCACTGGAGATAAATCCCACTTTGTCATGTTATATCATTTTTTTAAAAGATTTTATTTATTTATTTGAGAGAGAGCACAAACTGGGAGGAGCAGCAGAGGGAGAGGAACAAGCAGACTCTCAGCTGAGTGGGGAGCCCAAGATGGAGCTTGATCCCAGGACCCTGAGATTACAACCTAGCTGAAGTCAGTTGCTTAACCAACTGAGCCACCCAGGTGCCCCTCATTTTTCTTTTACATACATTGTTGCATTCAGTTTTCTAATATTGATTTTTTAATTTCATTAGCTTTATTGATTCTCTAATGTTGAGAATTTTGACATCTCTGGTCATGAGAGATGTTGGTCTGTAGTTTTCTTGTAATATCTTTGGTTTGGTATTAAGGTGATACAGGCCTCATAGAATGAGGAAGCATTATCTCTGCTTCTGTCCTCTGGAAGACATTATAGAGAATGGTTGTAATTTTTTCCTTAAATGTTCAGTGGAATTTACCAGTGAACCCACTGGGGTCTGGTGCTTTCTGTTTTGGAAGATTATTAATTATTGATTCAGTTTCTTTACTAGATACAGGCCTATTCAGATTGTCTATCTCCTCTTGCATGAGGTTTGGAAGATTGTGTTTTTCAAGGAGTTAGTCCATTTAATCTAGGTTATCAAATTTGTGGCCATAGAATTATTTATCATATTCTTTTATTATCCTTTTAAATTTCATGGCATCTGTCATGATTTCTCTGCTTCCATTTCTGCTATTAGTAATTTTTGTCCTCTCCCTTTTTTCCTAGGTAGCCTGAGTAAGAGACTTATTGATCTTTCAAATAACCATCTTTTGTCATCATTAACTTTTGTTTTTATTGATTTCCAGTTTCATATTCATTTATTTCTGCTCTAATTTTTATTTTTATTATTTTTTTAAAGATTTTATTTATTTATTTGACAGACAGATATCACAAGTAGGCAGAGAGGCAGGCAGAGAGAGGGAGGAAAGCAGGCTCCCTGCTGAGCAGAAAGCCCGATGCGGGGCTCAATCCCAGGACGCTGGGATCATGACCCGAGCCGAAGGCAGAGGCTTTAACCCACCGAGCCACCCAGGCACCCCTATTTCTGCCCTAATTTTTATTATATCTTTTCTTCTGCTTACCTTGAGTTTAATTTGCTCTTTTTTTCCTAATTTCCTAAAGTGTGAACTTAGATTATTGATTCCAGATTTTTCTTCTTTTCTAATTGATCCGCTCAATGCTATGTTTCTCTCTAAGAAACTGTTTTCATTGCAGTAGGCTGGAGTTGAATATTTACCTTCTTGTAAGTGGAAGACTCAAGCTAGCTGGAGCTGTTGCATAGTTCCCTTCACCCAGGGCAGTTACACTCTGAAAATACATCAGAGGTTTCACTCTGCTTAACTAATTCTTTTGAGGGCAGACTTTGTTAAGAAGAACAGAGTACTCTGGCATATTTCAGAATGGTTTCTTGGGGCACCTGCGTGGCTCAGTAGGTCAAGCCTCTGCCTTCAGCTCGGATCATGATCTCAGGGTCCTGGGATCGAGTCCCACATCAGGCTGTCTGCTTGGCGGGGAGACTGCTTCCCTTCTCTCTCTGCCTGTCTCTCTGCCTACTTGTGATCTCTCTCTCTCTCTCTGTCAAATAAATAAAAATCTTAAAAAAAAATAAAAAAAAAACAAAAAAGTTAAAAAAAAAAAAAGAATGGTTTCTTTTCCCTCTTCTGCCAGAAGCATGAAGGGATTTTTTTCCTAATATTTACTGTGGGAACATGTTTGAGCTGCTGGAGGTAAATCTCACAAAATTTTGGTGGCCCCTATGACTGGGTACCCCTGGAGTTTTTAACTCTCAGACTTGTCTACACTGAGCTTTCAGGAATCATCAAGTACCCCAGCATTGGTTCCTACAGCAGTTTTTTAAAGATTTATTTATTTATTTGGAGAGAGGGAGAGTGAGCATGCACAACCCAGAGGGGCAGAGGGTGAGGGAAAGAGGGTCTCAAGCAGACTCTGCTAGAAGGAAGCCCAAGGCAGTGCTTGATCTCAGGACCTTGAAATCACAGCCTGAGCTGAAACCAAGAGTCAGATGCAGAACTGACTGTGCTAACCAACCAGCCCCCTACAGTAATTTCTGCTCCTGAATCCCCACTCTGATCATTGTTATGCTCAGTATTTGCCTATTAGGGTGTCTCCAGTCTTGGGGACAGCAGTGTGTCCCATGTCCTCACTTAGCTTATGGATCCTAGAAGAGTCATAGATTTTTTTTTTTCTGTTTAGCTTTTTACTTCTTGTTAGGATGGAACAGTGGCTTCCAAGCTCCTCACATGCAGAATGACAAACCAAAAGTTCAGTTTTGGGGCGCCTGGGTGGCTCAGATGGTTAAGCGTCTGCCTTTGGCTCAGGTCATGATCTCCAGGTGCTGGAATCGAGCCCCACATCACGCTTCCTGGTCAGTGAGGAGTTTGCTTCTCTCTCTCCCCCTGCCTCACCCTCTGCTTGTCCTCTCTCTGTCTCTCTCTCTCTTCCAGATCAAAAAATACTATCTTTAAACCAAACAAAAGTGTAGTTTCTACTTTTGACCTCTTGAAAGAGCCCTGAAGAGAAATTTTTATAAAACCAAGAATAAAGGGGAATCAAGAATGGGAATAAAGATTCAGCCATCCCAGTTGTAACCAGGTAAATCCATCCCCAAACTGCACCCACCTCCCTGCAGCTGAATGCTACACATAAATGAGCTCAGGCAAACCAGCATGAATTGTGAGAAGTAATCAACTCAAAGAATTGTGAGAAATAATAAATTGTTGATTTAAAGCCATTTGGAATTGGGTTATAAGGTAGACAACTGAAAGAAATATTGATACCTATAAGTGGGATATAATAAGGAATGGATAAGATCTGTCTTTTGCCTGAAAGATCACATTATTTGAAAAAGCGTATTAAAAATAGTCATTGCTAAGCACACTGAAACCTCATATATTTCTCAACATTATGGGAGTCATTAGGACTTTTGTTACATTCTTTTTCTTTTGTTAGCTTTATTAAGGTATAATTGACAAATAAAATTAGACGTCACCTAAAATATACAATGTGATAATTTGGTACATGCACATATTGTGGAAGGATTTGCACATCGAGTTAATTAACAAATCCGTCACCTCCGATACTTACTGGGGATTTTTTGGTGAGAACATGTAAGTTGTACTCTCTTAGCAAGTTTCAGTGATACGATCCAGTGTTATCAATAGTCACCATGTTATACGTTAGATCCTCAGATCCTATTCATCTTATAACTGGAAGCTTATTACACCCTTTTACCTATCTCTCCCTTTTCCTCCCACATCCCCAGCCTTTGGCAACCACTTTACAATGTTCGTCTTTCCCTGTCTGGCTCATTTCACTTAGCATAATGCCCTCCAGTTTTATCCATGTTGTTACAAATGGCAGGATTTCCTTCTTTTATAGGGTAGAATAATATTCCATTCCATCATTCATACACACACACACACTGTACACGCACAGGCACTCACGAGTGTGTGCATGCGTGCGCGTGCACGCACGCACACACACACACACACACACAATTTTCTTTATCCACCCCTCCATCATTAGATGCTTAGGTTGTTTCAGTATCTTAGCTCTTGTGAGTAATGCTGCAATGAACAGAGGAGTTTAGGTAACTCTCTGAGATAATGATTTTGTTTCCTTCGGATGTATACCCGGAAGTGGGATTGCTGGATCACAGGGTAGTTCTATTTTCCATTTTTGGGGAACTTCCATACCATTTGCCATCGTGAATTTATCAGTTTACATTCCCACCAGTAGTGCACGAGGGTCCTGTTTCTCCACATCCTCACCTGCTTGTTATCTTTTGTCTTTTTGATAGTAGACATCCCAAGAGGGGTGAGATGATGTTTCAGTGTGGTTTGCATTTCCCTGACGATTAGGGATGTTGAGCACTTTCTCGTGTACCTGTGGCCATTTGTGTGTCTTCTTTGGAAAAAAGTCTATTCCAGTCTTTTGCCCATTTTTTAAATCAGGTTGTTTTGTTTTGTTTTGCTATTGACCTGTAGGAGTTCTTATATATTTTGGATATCAGCCCCTTATTGGATATGTGGTTTCCAAATATTTTCTCCTTTTCCTTAGATCGCCTTCTCGTTTTCTTGATGGTTTCCTTTGCCATGCAGAAGTTGTTTATATTACATTCATTTTCATAATTTTTTTCCTAACACTAATCTATAAGGCCATTCTTATTTTTTTCTCTCTCACATATATTCGGGAGTTTTCTTCTAGCTTTTATATGAAAATATCCATTATGAATTTCTTTTCCTTTTCTGTGTCAGCTTATCATATCTGCCCATGTTGCCTCTCTGATTTCTTAGAGACACAGAAAAAGAAGATGTGTTAGCCCCCAATATTCTCTCCATCCTTCACTGGTTTAATGTTTAGAAGCAAATGAATCATTAAGATAATAATCCCTATTCTTACTTTTTTTGCCCTGAGGCTTATTAGCTTATATTTCTTCTCACTGACTCTAGTCATGGCTTTCATCAGGTCAAGTTATTGTAAAGGTTTTTTGTTTTTTGCTTTTTGTCTTTTTTAGTAATTTTCCCCCTTTCTGATGCTTCCCATTTTAACATCATTTTCACTGACCTTCTGCTTTAGTCTCATTGTCAGACATAATTACATTTCTGTTCCAAGATCAAGGAATGGTTAAAATTGCCAGCTCTGCAATCAGAGCCAGGCTCGACCCCTTACTTCTTGTGTGATCTTCATTAAGTAAGTAATCTTCTCACGTGTGTAATAGAATATTACTAGTAATAATAGTAACAAAAAGCATCTATTAGGCACTTACATCAGTTAGCTACTTCTGTACAAAAACCTGTCCCGTGTTCCAGTAACCCTGTGAACTGAATACTATCATCCTTCCTGTTTACAGATGATAGAAGTGAGGATCAGATACACGGATTCACTTACAGGGGAGTTGTGGGAAGTACTATTGAAATTAGTCCCAAGGAGCACAGGGAGCACATAAATTGCACTTGCTTTAAACCAGTCAAAAGCAAAGATAATTGCCTTGAAATTGAGTGGTATTATTCAGTGGCTGGAGAACAAGCTGCCTCGGGGACAGAGTGAGTGGAATAATGCACTATGTAGGGTGCCTGGGTGGCTCAGTCGTTAAGCGTCTACCTTCAGCTCAGGTCATGATCCCAGGGTCCTGGGATCGAGCCCCCCAACAGGCTGCCTGCTCAGCGGGAAGCCTGCTTCTCCCTCTCCCACCTCCCTTGCTTGTGTTCCCTCTCTAGCTGTCTCTCTATGTCAAATAAATAAAATCTTAAAAAAAAAAAATAAAGCATACACCTGACCACAAATATCCAAGCGTCTCCTGACATGTTCTTTAGGGCCAGGTCTGGTAGGTGCGCTGGCAGAAGTTTGTATCTATTGCCAGGATATACTTGCTCTAGAGGTGCAAAGAGTAGAAAGAATCCCTGGACACACAGCGTGCTCACTTCCTATCCCAGCTGCATAGTTGTGAACTCTTGGCCCTACTCACCGGTAGTCCCAAGAAGGCAGAGTTTATAGTCAAGAGGGCTCTCAGTTCTAGCCCCAACATGGACCAAGACATGAGTCGGTCCTCAGTGTAAACTTGTTGGACAGAAGAACAAATGAACTCCAGGCCAGGCGTCAAACAACTTAAGTTTGCATCCTGGTTTTGTTTTGTCTTGTTTTTCCACTAAAGATGTAATTTATTCAAGGTGGTTGGGTCTGCTTCTTGAATCCCTACTCTGTCTCAATAATAGGCTTAGCAACAAGATTAAATGAGATAATGGATGTGAGCATGTTTGTGAAATTTTTAAATGTCTGTTATTAATTGAGATGAGTTTAATCTCCACTCAGCTTTTTAACTTCCTTCATTACCATGATGAGTCTCATTAATCTTTACTTGCATTGCTGCCCCTGATTTCCCTCCTCTCTAGAATATTCCCAGTCTATAATCTCTATGTCATAGGATACCATATCTTTGCAAAATGTCTTATAAATGTCCTGACAGAGTTCTGTAGTTAGAAAAAAATTCTGTAATAAAATATTTTTTGATCTTTTGTCAGCTTTAAAACATCTCTAAGGTTATTGATGTTAAGGCAGTGGTTAGTACCATTGACTAAGATTCTGACCAACTCCAGGCCCTTGAATGCCTGAAGCTTTCTTCCCAGTTTTTCCTTATACCTGGGGACAGGGCTCCTTTCAAATTCTCCTGTCTTTGGGTCCCTGCTCTGTACCTTTTTGTCATTGCTCGCTTTGGTTTGTTTCCCTGGCCTCCACCTGAACCCAGGAATACATGCCCCTTTGAATTTCTCCAGAGAAACTCCTCACACAAAAACACGAGTAAGCAATGTAGAATTTACTTCAGATATTTTAGGGGATGTTAAAAAAAAAAATCCTCTTAAGCAATTCTGTTTTTTTCAAACTTTCTCTGCTTCTGCTGCTGTTGCTGCTCCCAAGTTCTCCTCTTTCTACCTTCCTCCAACGTCCTTAGCCTTTCCAATTCCTCTGTCCTTCCTGCTGGGCCTGCGTAGCTCCTTACCTGATGCAATTCCCCATTCTTCTTGTATTTTGCAGAACTGTTTACGTCTTTCCTTAAACAAGCAGGTGGCAGCCAATTCCTATAACCTGTAGAGTGCGTTGGAAATCTGGGAGCCTGAAGTTCACACCAAGCACCTCTCAATGTATGTTTGTGGTGAACGATGGAGCTTTTTCTCTGGGAGACATTGCTCTCCAGTATAACTTTCTCCATAGCATTACTGGTATAGTTCATTTTTAGTCTAGTGGGCTGCCTCTTTTTTTCCACAGACTGAAAAACAGCTTGGCTATGAATAGTCACAGACTAGAAAAAAGATATGTTGACTATGGTGTTGAAGATTTATTGACATTATTTTCTAGGTATCATTCTAAGGGCTTTAGTTTAATTACTCATTTAGGTCTTTCAATAACCCCATGGGACAGGAAGTAATATTTTTACTTTTAAGGATGAAGAAATTGAGGCAAATAGGGGGTAAGTAGCTTACATTAAGTCAGATTTAGTAAATGGCAGAGACATCATCAAACCCAGCCTGTCTGATTCCAGAGTCCACGCTCGTAATTACTATTCTGTTGGACTCTTCCATGGCAACGGAACTGTATTTCCCTCTCTGTCATGCTGACATTTCACCTGTAAATCTATGGGGGGCCAAACCCCATGGTGATAACACACTGAGTAGTAACATGTGCATCAGCAGTTCCTCTGAAATAATGAGGCTTTATCTTGTAGGCCACTGGATACCATTAATATCTTTATTGATCAATTCACAGCCCTTGGCACTTAAGTTTAAGTTTTTATTGCTCCTTGGTCCAACATACAAACACTCTTAGAGGTAAAAAGATACATAACCGTTAAAAAGGGAGGTAATATTGTCATGGATTATGATCTTAAGATAACTGTTTTAAGAAGTTTCTCACTTTATTTATTTGGAAGGAAAGTACTGGATATAACATAGATTTTTAGTTCCGGACACACCAGCCATGATTCTGATTTCCCCACTTACCAACAGAACTCTCTGAGACTCAATTTGTCATATGTGAAATAGGGGAAAATAATTTTTATTCCTTTGAGGGAATAGTGAGGATAAAGCAAGATAACAGAAGTGAAGTCATTAGCACAGTGTGTTTGGCAGCAAATAACTACCATTTTCGGAGTCTTGTTAAGAGACAGCTGCCATGCTCAGCAGCTCACATGCATTATAATATTGTACCCTGTATATCATAAGCTCTCATTAAATTCAAGTGTTTGTCATTATTGATGTGGATATTTAATGGCTGGACAAGTCAGCCTTGGCATTTTTTTCTCCCTTTCAAGAGACTTTGAAGTCCACAGACATACCGAATTTGGATGAACTAATTTATTAGGCAGTACTCTTCAGAATAAGATCTTTTATTTTTTCTTTTTCAAGTAGGCTCCATGCCCAGTGTGGAGCCCAACACAGGGCTTGAACTCATGACCCTGAGCTCAAGACCTGAACAGAGATCCAGAGTTGGTTGGTTAACCAACTCAGCCCACCCAGGCACCCTCAGAATAAGATCTTATGTATGGTATTGATCCAATGAAATGCAGAAGGATGCAGAAAGATGAATGAAGAAAACAAGAGTATAACGATATCAGAAAACATCAGACTTCAGAATATACCGGGGGAATGTTGCTCCTGCACTTTTAACCTCTGACAAGTCTTCTCTCAAGAACATTCATTGTATTTCTGATAGTTTATGCTGAAAGCATAGACATAGCTTTCCCTTTTCTGCTTCGGTTTGCTTAGACTTCCATCCTCTCTTGGCAAACAAGAGATGGGGAAGAAATAGCAAAATTAAGTTTCCCACTAGGTGGCAAAGAGGCACTACTTTGATTTGCAGCTTTTCTCTGTACAGCATGAAAATAGGAGAGAAAAAACCACATCAGCTACAGGCTACCTTGGAATGAATACATATTAACATTTATATATACATATATATTTCTACAGATTTCGCCCTTCGGAGAGAAATTGACTTATAATGATTACAAATCAGAAAGTGTGGGAAGGATAGAATTATTGAGATAAGTCAGATTAGGGAATTTTAAAACATGTAAATGTTTAAACTTGTCTTTAGGGAAGACGGAGTAGGAAATTCCAAATTGGTACCTTCAGTGCATTTATTGGCTGCCTTGTAGCTTGCTGGGTCATCTCCAGAGCCTTCTGTTACTTCATTTAGGCGGTGGTTACCTGTGGATCCCTAAACTTGATTTATCCTTGTTTAAACATGTTTTAACATACCTAAAATTTCTGGAGTTTCTTTTTTCTTTCTTTCTTTTTTAAAATATATATCTTGTAGGCTCTGGGCCATAAGTAGAGCTAGTACCTCATGTACAAAGCGCTTCTGAGCCATTCTGATAGCCTGTGTAGGATGGGGTGACCATAAACCAAAACAAGGAGAACCTTGCAGTCTTTACAGACAAGTCTGGGGCAAGAGGAGGTAGATTTGTTTGTTTCCCTTTGTTGAAAATATGAATGGAGGATAGAGGAGATGGAGCGTAAAGTCAGGATCTCCTCAAAGTTTCCACTCTTTCAAGTGTCCGCAGAAGTTGTCAGTGGAATTCGAATATTGGTTTAGTTTGGATCCACTTGAGAGTTTAGCTTGATTCAATCTCTCCACCCTTAGTTTTCTCACCTGTTAAACAGAAGTAATAATAGGACCTCTTTAAGATGCTGCTGAGGACTAAATGAAATGACGATGACAGTAATAAAAGGGATATTGATAACTACAAACTTGTAAATACTCATTTTGCACCAGCTAGTCTGGGAAGATGGCACAGTTTCGATTCAATTCCGGGAGACTAAGGTACATGTTTATGAGTTTGGGTCAGGAAATTAATCTAACATAGCCTCTCCTCTCCTCTACTGTTTGTTTATCGTGCTCACATACACAAGAAAACACAAAGAGATGAAGTAAAACAACATACACCAAGCAAACTAATAAAACAAGGAATGGGTGTACGTGAATGGACTTGAGGGACATTCAGGTTCACCCACATACCCTTAGATGTATTTAAATCCCTTGGGAAGGGTGTGGCTTGGTTTCCAGTTGGGAGTTCACACTGCACAGAGATCTCTAAGACCCCTTCCTGGTCTTACATTCTGTGATTAAAATTCAAGCACTTTAGTGAGCTTAGTGAAACCTATCGTGACAAATAGCATTTGCAATTTATAGTCTTTGGTTCTGCGCTCTGGTGTCACCTATGATGACTGTCCTATTTAAATTTACCACCCTTCCCTTGGTACTTCCTATTCCCTCATCCTGATTTATTTTTTTCCCATGATACATTTATTTCTTTCCCATGCTACATTTAAGTTTACTTATTGTATTTACTTGTCTCTTAAAACTAAAATATAAGATCCTTCAGGGCAGGACTTTTTGTTTGTTTCATTCACTTCTATATCCTCAGATCATAAAATATAATTTTTCACTGATATTTATTGAATTGATGAATCAAGGAATAAATGATTAGCTGAAGAGTGAGGGGGCAAAAGGCTCCTGGACTTCACATTTTATTGATATTATAGTTCTAGCTGTGCCTGCAGAGTTGATTCATTTATTTGCTTAACTAATACTTCTTGAGCCGTGCACAATGATGTGTTGGGAACTTCAGGATACTCACATTCTAGTTTGTCAGACACACAATAAACAGTAAATGCATGTGTTAAAGAATACTGTTTAGGGATGGGAGACCTCTCTAGAATTTTACGGAAGTGCTAAGCACTGCAACCTGTTTGGAAGGTGGTGAGGTGATATCCTGAAATCATGTTCGTATGACAGTCACATTGTTTGTAACGTACGTTTTATGTGATTTGACTTGGTTTTGAGAGTGCTGAAGGAGATTATAGGGGGCCATAAATTCTCTTCCTGTTACTTTCGATACCTTTGATAAGTTCTACAAAGAAAATCATGAAGATGGTGTGATCAGTATTCAAGGGGATGCAATTTTAGGAGAGTCTCCCCGAGATGAGCAAGAAGTTGAGGCAAGAAGGATGGGGATGAGTCATTCAAGCAGCAAGATGAAGGAAGAGAGTCCCAGGCAGAGGGATCAGAATATGCAAAAGCTTAGGGGTGAAGAAGTACGTCAGGAACAGAAATGTGATCAGTGCAGAAGAAGGGGAGACAATTTTAGGAGGTAAGATTTTAGGGATACAGTGGCAGATCACAGGAGTTGTTATAGGCTGTGATGATGAGTTTTCTGTTTATTCTAAGGACAAATGGGAAGACATCCACTGGCTTTAAGCCAGAGAGTCACATGATTTGACCTGTATTATGTAACATTCACTCTGGCTACTCAGGAAAAATAGTTTGAGGAGCAAGAGAAGGTGGATCATTTAGGAGGCAAAATTGTATCAGTTTAGGTGACTGCTGATGGAGGCTTAGCCCCGGGAAGTGGCAGTGGGAAGAGAAGAACTGGGGATTGGGGACATATGTTGGGGGTGGAACCAAGAGGACTTGCTAATGGATTCATTGTGAGGGTAAGGGGAAGAAAGGACTCAAGGATGATTCGTGAGTTTTGGGCCTCATCCATGAGGTGAATACTGGCACCACTAACTGAAATTCAAAAGACTGGGAGAAAAGCATGCCAAAAAACAAAACAAACCCAAACAAACAAAAAAACAAAAAACAAAAACTAGAAGGAGCTCTGACACCTGCATCAGTCTTTCAGAATCCATCTTTCATAATCCTTTTCTATTAGGTGTGGAGTTGGAATAAATCCTGAGGCTCTGGTATTCTTGACAAGGAGGATATCAACAAAGTGGTGGAAATGGAAGCCGCGTTAGAGTGTTCCTGTCTCTGGGAAACCTTACACATCTCCCCATCTCAGAAAAAATATAAATACTCCCCCTAAGCATTTGGATCATGCACCTATTATACCACATTCCACATTGAAATGAATCCATTTAGTCACTCTGCTACTTATCTGCCTAGATTATGAGAATTTTGGAGAAATAGAGATCATTTAGCATTCAGTCATAAATCTGCAGTATGTGGCACATAGTTGGTGTTCAAAAATGGATGAATGAATGAATGAATGAATGAGTAATTGTGTGGCTAACATGAATAAAATCTCAGAGTCATTGCTTTTCAGAGATTTCCTATGAGATAATATTTGGGTTTGATCCTCTGGATATTGAATATTTGAAAGGAAATGCATATAGCGTCTTAGCTGAGTGAGGCGCTGGAAAACCTTTTTGAAAATCCAGATGAGTATGGTGTTGGAGTGGTCTCAGGATTGACTTTTATAATAAGTGGCTTTGTGGTTGAGAATATTGAGTAGCTACAAGATCCATCAACTTAAGCTCAGCCTTAACTTCAGAGATCGTCTTTCATACCTGATAAGGGTTCAGAGCCAGCTCTCTTTGCTTCTGACTACAGTGTTACCCTGTGATTGGAGGAGTTGTATATGGCTTCCTTGTGGCACCTCCAATACCTTCTGAAGTGGAGTTAGAGACAGGGCCGAAGCCTGAGATTCTGGGGACAGAGGAGCTGATAAATGTTTTCACCCCTATTTTTGTAGCCAGCCTCCTATTACGTGTTAGTAGATAAATCTTCGTCTGGCCCCTTGAAGGATTCTACCGAAGGGTAGACAAAACAACAAGTGGTTTTGCATTAACTCAGCCAAATGATCATGGTAAAAAATGGTTAAATGTAGCCCCACTTCGGTTTTTGTCTCAGGCTGGATATGTTCGTGCCTCAGAGTCATTTTCTGCAAAGCAGGGGTGTGTGGCACTCCTCTACCTTCTAGGGTATTTAAATACTCCCCAAATTTAAATACTTTCATACTTTTAAATACTTGAGATAGCAAAGTTCCAAGGACTATACAGGGTGAAGGAACATTCAGATCAAAAATGAGAGTTTGTGCAGACCTATGAATTTTAAAAGTGACTTAAATTTTATCCTATAAACATACCATAATTTAGTTAATTAATTCCATATGCCTGGAAATGTACCCTTTGGCTTTTGAAAATATCATTCTAATGAACTTCCTTGTACATAAATATTTGTGCTACCGGTTGTTTATTTATTTGCTTATTTTTGGATATATTACTAGAAGTTTAATTGGTTTTTCAGTGGTACACGTTTTAGTTTTCATTTTAGCATATATTCCCAAACTGGCAAGAATTTTCAAATGAACTCTTTGATGAAGTTATTCTGTATAATTCCGTGTTTGCAGTTTTTCCTGCCTAGAGACTCAGGCAACATTCTGACACCATGACATTTTTAATATTGCCTTAAGTAACATTTTATTCCAGCTATCTGATCATGCCCGAACTTTTTTATCCTGGTTAAATATTTTAAGTGTTGAGTTTGTGAAGAATCATAGCTGTTACTGAGGAAAGAATTTATAAAGACATTCTTGGTGCAGAATGCAAATACAGTATATGACACACAGATAATATATGGAACCTCAAATCAGCCAAAATGGCTTTATATCTTAAGATATACACCCAGCTCAATCAGTTGATTAAACATTATCCAAAACAGCTGGCAGCTGACAGGGAGGATTCTTTCAGAGTAACTTTTCTTTCAATTTACATATACAGAGAAAAAAAAGAAATTCTGCAGTAACAGGTAAACACAGAACAGTAATAATAATTTGGAGGCCCAATGTGTTTTCAACTAAGTAAAAAGGACTTATCTGAATAGCCCCATGTTGATCTGGTCCTCCACTCTAACACTGTTTAGTTTGTCCTGGGTTCTTTCCTTCCTGGGAACTAACATCTGGTTCTCTTCTACTCTGAATTGTCCAAAGGCAAAAAGTGGGAGAGGTTGTGTTCTTTTGAAACTCCTAATGCTAGGGCAGAAGCCATACAGGGGCAAGAATTTGTGTTGGAGTCAGTACCCCTACAATGAAATATTCATGCAGTATAGGTCATCGGGAGGTTAACATTATGATCAAATGAGAGGATGTCAGTGAATATAGGGTACAGGCTGGAGGACCGCTCATAGCCGTGAATATCATTATCACCTTGAGGGGCAGTAGGGGTAGATAACTATGTATGCAAACACAGTGCCTCCTTGTTTCTATCAAGTACCCACACTGCTCTTCCTCTGGGAAGCTTCCACTAATTCACCACTTCAGAGCCTACCCCACATCTCATTTCCTCCAACTTTTCAAAGACTTCCCAGCCCTTTCTTGGTGGTTGTCCTTCTTCAGAATTTATACAACTTAATTTTCTGCGACTTCCTTGGTCAATGCACTTTTAGATGATCTTTCTGTTAGGGGCTGACTTGTGTCCCCCTAAAACACATACATTGAAGTCTTACTGCCTGGTATCTCAGAACGTGACTGTATTTGGAGATGGGACCTTGAAAGAGGTGATTAAATTAAATGAGGCCTGTAGGCTAGGCCATAATCCTATCTGACTGGTGTCCTTACAAGAGGAGGAAACTGGGACATACAAAATACATGAGGTTGCACATGCACAGAAGAAAGATGATGCCAAAGACAAAGTAAGAAGGCAGTCAAGGAGAAAGGCCTCAGAAGAAACCAAACCTTGACCTTGAACTTCTAGCCTTCAGAACCGTTATTTAAAGCACTCTGTTGTGGTACATTGTTATGACCTCCCTAGAAAATGAATGCACTTGCCTTCTGAATTAGGCTGTAATTTCCTCAAATGAACCAACCTCTTTTACTTCTTTATACAAGTACATCTTGAATAATTATTTTCATTAGAATTAAATCACGCAACTGGATGGAGAATGAAACACTCAATTCTGATTCTTCTGGAATAGTCAGGAAAGCACGCAACTCCTGATTTTGGGGTTGTAAGCTATACCCATGTGGGGTATAGAGAATACTAAAAAAAATTCAATAAAGTTTAAAAAAATGGATTTCTCAGAATAGCTGATAAATATGTTCCACACTTGTGGCTTTTTTTAAATCTATAGGTATTAAAAAAATAACTTATCTCTCAGTAATCTAGGGGATTTAAATGACAAGAATAGTCTTAGGCAATTCCATATAGATTGTCTAATTTGACTCTGTGAACAGCTTTTTGAAATGGGGTAAGCAGGTGTTTAAATACATCATTTCATAGCATCTAAGGCTCAGGTTGAGAGACCTGTTCAAGTCCGATAGCTAGGAAATAGCTTGAAATCCGATCCAAATCTTCCTATTGCAAATTTGGTATTGCCTTTCCTCCTGGTCACCCACATGCCTGGGACAACTGTGTTTTAAGAAAAAGATCCCAGGGGCGCCTGGGTGGCTCAGTGGGTTAAAGCCTCTGCCTTCGGCTCAGGTCATGATCCCAGGGTCCTGGGATCGAGCCCCGCATTGGGCTCTCTGCTCAGCGGGGAGCCTGCTTCCTCCTCTCTCTCTGCCTGCCTCTCTGCCTACTTGTGATCTCTGTCTGTCAAATAAATAAAATCTTAAAAAAAAAAAAATCCCAGAGCTAGGAGTTAAGAGAAATAGATTTGAGAAATAATTCTGCTTTGGGTACTTAGACTTATTTATTCATTTATGCAACTTATTTTTTTTAATATTTTTAAAGATTTATTTATTTATTTATTTGACAGAAATCACAAGTAGGCAGAGAGGCAGGCAGAGAGAGAGGGGGAAGCAGGCTCCCCGCTGAGCAGAGAGCCCAATGCAGGGCTCGATCCCAGGACCCGAAGACTACAACCCGAGGAGAAGGCAGAGGCTTAACCCACTGAGCCACCCAGACGCCCCTCAACTCAGTTTTGTTAATAACCTACTCTGTAAACTATACAAGGCTAATGATAAGTTAACTTTCAGACTCAGGTTTCTTGTCTATTAAATGGAAAATAATATCTGATTTGCACACCTTACAGGAAGGTTTTATGGATAAACGTAAGAGATGCACATCTTCAATTCAGAAGCAATGATTCATTTCCACAGCCAAGGTCCTTTGTGGTTGCGTAAGCAATGATTGGCTCAGCATAGCCAGACCACATGTGAAACTTCATCATTTATAAGGCTGATTCTCCAGAAGCAACCAGGTTGGGAATGTGGTGATATATTTCCTTTTGGAACATTAACCAAGTGAAAGGGACAGAACTGTGTTGGATCCCAGGCTGCTGGGGAAAATTAATACTAAATTTCTGAGATGGTAACTGTGGAGGAAATAGGGCCAAGAAGAGAGAATCCCTTTTCCTCTAGGATCTTTATATCTCCCTTGATCTTTGAGGTTCCACTCTGGCCATATGCTCAAATGAAAGATCCTAGATAAGAGCTAATACAAATTACAAGGGGCAAAGTAATGTCTAACACAGTCCTCTGAGGGTATATGGTCCACTTGGTGTGGGAAGAAAAGAGCAGACTTCTATTTGTATTTTTATATCCTCTCATTTAAAATTTTCTTCTTTTATAATATATGGTTACATATATAATAGATAAATAATATTTAGTTGTTGGGAATACATATCCAAAATGCAGTAATTGTTAGGAGTTTATAGTCCTCAAAATATAGAGCCCTGTGGCAGAGAGGAGAAGACACTTGGCTTGGAACATGGGCTCTGAAATTTTCTTGATTCATCCTTTATTACTTGTGCAATCTTCTGAGTCACTTAACCTTTCTGACTCCTAATTTTCTTCATAACAAAAGGGGTGTAAGATTTGCCAGGCCATCGCATGGGATTGAGATTAATAGTAAGTAAAAATATTTAATAAAATAAAAATAAAATAATTTTATTTTCTACACACAGGAAATACTTCATGTTTATATCTTGTAAATTGTTACTCTATTTATGAAAATTGATGGGAAGCACTTTTTAAATTGTGTGGGAGGCCGCAATAAGGCTTGAGATGAGGACCAAACCAGGCCCTGACTTGTGCCTCCTTTAAAGTCTGAATGACCTAACAAAAGGTTTAGGACAGGAAAAGTTGAGTAGCACTGAGAAAGGGTCTGTGCTATGTGCTGTGCGCTCGCTTACATGACTTCCCACATGCTTGCTAAACAAATGAGAACAATTCAGTTGGGGTCAAATGTTCATTGCTGGTCCTTGCTGTCCCAGTACTACTCATAAATTACTTTCAGGTTTGCCATATCAGTACAGTACAGTTGTACTAGCATCAGCCATTTGGCGTCATGAGGTCTGCTTATAGTTAAATGTGAAACTTATTATGGGAATTCGTGGTTGTTTAACTAGGCACAGGTGTATTGCTTTTCCTATCATTATATATATGGCCTTAGTGCTTTGAATAAACTTGGTACTGTTGGACATCCTCTTTGGTGCTCCTCCTGCCCCCATCTCTTTGTCTCTTAAGTTCTTTTCACCATCCTCTTACCCTCACGTTTCCTGGTCTATTTGTCGCGCTGGCCGCGACAAAATTCTAAAATTTCATTGGTATTCCCTGACTCCTCTTTCAAGTGGCTAGTGCGTGTGCACATGTGTGCAAACACACACACTGATAATATCTCAGAAAGCCCATTCATTATATTACTATATTATATGGGAGAAATGTTGGCTTATGTGAGGTATGAATTAACAGCATAAGATTTTATTTTATTTTATTTTATTTTTTCAGTGTTACAAGATTCATTGTTTATGTACCACACCCAGTGCGCCATGCAATACGTACCCTCCTTAATAATACCCACCACCAGGCTCACCCATCCCCTCACCCACTCCCCTTCAAAACTCTCAGTTTGTTTCTCAGAGTCCACAGTCTCTCATGCTTCGTCTCCCCCTCTGATTTCCCCCAATTCACTTTTCCTTTCCTTCTCCTAATGTCCTCTATGTTTTTCCTTATGCACCACAAATAAGTGAAACCATATGATAACTGACTCTCTCTGCTTGACTTATTTCACTCAGCATAATCTCCTCCAGTCCCGTCCATGTTGATACAAAAGTTGGGTATTCATCCTTTCTGATGGAGGCATAATATTGTATGGTCCATTGTATATATGGACCATCGTATAAGAATTTTGAGTAGATCAGAGTAACTAAACTTTTGGTGAGAAAACAAAACCAAATCTTATTTAAAAATACATACATGTATTATAGTCCATACTGACAAACTTAAGAAGGCATACAGCTCTTACTTACTTTAAAAAATAAAAAGCATTAAATTGGTCTAATATGTTCATGGATTCACCTTAACTATGTGAACTTGAATTATTACATTAGAAAATGTATGTGAATTAGCAGCTTCCACAGTTTTTTGCATTTTTTTTTTGTTTGTTTGTTTTTAAGTCTAGATTGTAAGATTCACCAAGAAGAAACTATTAGCAGTTCAGGTTTCTTATTTTCCCTGAATTTTGGGAATATTAGATTTTTATAAATATTTATCTCTATAAACCATACAGAGTATCTTTAAAGATGTTATAGCCCGGTGATGGGTATTAAGGAGAGCACGTATTGCATGGAGCACTGAGTGTTATAAGCAAACCATGAATCATGGAACACTACATCAGAAACTAATGATGTGCTGTATGCTGACATAACACAGTTAAAGAAAAGATGTTATAATTTATTATTGCCTTGGGATAAGAAAACATTTTATGTGTATACAGTGAGAGTTAAAGGGTTGTATTGTATCAATCATAGATACATAGAGCTCTTTTAGTTTCCATTCTGCAGCTACACATAAATGGGGAAATACATAAACGTAACCAGTCCAGGTTATAAAGATCTATTTTTTCCCCAACTGGCACACAGTTCTGAATTGATTATGCTCACAACTGATAAAGAGAAAAACAAAAGAGTACCAAATGAGCTTCTCTACTTCCATCAAACAGCAGGTAAATCTCCGTCATTTTTGCGACCAAGATCCCAAATGGCTGCATCATTAAGCCAAAGATTCCATCACTGTTGCCACCAATAAAGAATAACTTGTAGGTCACGTATAAACCAGGGGCAAAAACAAATACTCCAGATTAGAAAAGAATAACAAATAAACCTAAGAGAAACAGAGAGTCAACAAGGATAAAATTCTGTTGCCTGGGTTTCACTCTGGGAGCCCAGAAGACACATATGCCTGACTTTTTAAGCAGCCTGTGAGGTACACTTCTCAACTCCAGTTTAATTAGCTCTGTCAGATGAGTCCACTTAGGTATTTTGGTGGAACAGCCTCCAAAACTGCTGAAGTAGAATTTTTGAAAAGCTAAAAACATGACCCTCATACAAATATCAGATGAACACCTGTCAAAAATTTTATTCAACTCATTAGTGAGCCAGCAAGATGTTAAGACCAGTTCAAAGTGCATTTATATACAGGACTTAACAAAAAATTGCTAGGATAAGATTGCTGGATTAGATACAAAACTAATGTCCTCCAGGCCATAAAAAGCAACCTCTGGATTCACCTTTTGCACAGAAAAAAATTAGTTGGATCTTTACCAGACAAAATTCTAATAAGCTAACAAGTTCAATTACTAAATCTGGAAACTTTGTTTAATATGGAAAATCAGAAACACTATATTTTTAAGGGACTGAGTTCTGTATCCACTCCAACAGAAATCTGATGAAGAGGTTGTGTCCTAGTTGAATGAGCCACGGAATGTGTGGAAAGATAGAAGTTCTATTGAGTGACAGCCTTTCAGTTCTGATGAAACTGCCCCAAACAAAATATCAAAATCACCAGGGTAGGGTAAAGAATTATAGCTGTGTTCTCTGACCATGAGAGCCCTAGCTGGAATTCTCTCTCTTGGGAACAGATAATGGACCACTGAAAACTGAGTAGCAGAGTGCAAAAAAATGGGTGACAGAAGCTAACAATTGCCTAAAACCACAAGAGCTGGGACCCACCATTGTCTTCGTATACAGTGTGATATTTTTAGTATATGGGAGTTTTGTCCTTGTTACAGTGATTGTTCTCTTTCTTAATTGACAGGTGGTTGGGACGAGTAACTTGGTGTACAGCAGACCCACAGAAGGAGAAACAAATCTACATGGCCTGAGGGGCAAAATATTTTAAAATGGAATCCTGATACATACTGCTCAAGACAGTGAATAGATCATTCTAGATTATTATTCTGTCCTAATTACATGTGGCTTTTGGACCCAGTTCTCAGTCTCAACAACAACAGCAATTTCCCCCTAGTTTTAAGTGTGATTCATATATATGTTTTATAGATTATTTATCATAACTCATTTTTCAGTCACTTTTTCCCAAACATATAATTTTTGTGAACTGCCTTTGCATCTCTACTGTTCCTTTATGAAGGAAAATGATGGAATTTTAAGTTCTTGTTTTAAGCCTCAAACCTTCCATAAAATATCATCTCAAAGCTCAGTTTATCACCTGTTATTGTCATTATCAATACTTGGATCAGCACTATCCGATCAGAGCAAGTATGAGAGAGGGGTGAAATTAATCCTATAAATTTGCATTTATTTCCAGAGATTTGGGCTGGGGAGGAAAGGGGTGTTGATGCCTCATTTCTGAGAGTCAGAAGTTCATATATTAGAAAACACCAGAAGGATGTGGTGTTTTCTGATCTATGAACTTACCTGGATAAACTGAGGCCTAAAAAGGGTGATAGGCTCAGATAGGGGTGCCCCATCCCTGTTTAGGCCAGAAATCAGGTAGGGATGCCACTTGTGTTTGGAGATGGGACCTGGGAGCAGCTCTAGTATATAGGGAGGAATAGAAAGCAGACTCACAAGAGCTCACAAAAGGGCTTGAGTAAACATTTAAACATAGTTTTAATATCCTCCCCTTCACTGAAGAAATTGGTTGTGATATATAGGTTGTAGCAGTAAGCCTGAAGCAGAGGCAGAACAAATGTGACTTCAGGAGCTCTAGAATGTCCCTTTGTTTCCCTTAAACCCTCCTATTGGTTGCTGGTGCCAGAAATCGTCTGGTCAGCTGGAGTTGGGCTGTATCTGACAGCTGTTGGCTGATGGTAGGACTAGCCTTGTTGAGGGACATAGAGAAACAGAAGAATAATGTCCAGATAGCTGAAGAAATAGGAAGGTGCCAAGTCACACAGCAGGGTCTAGACTATGATACCTCAGGATGGACGCAGTCTAAGCACAGGTCAAGGAGACAGGCAGGAGGGGAAATGAGCCTGTACACCTCCTAAGGATGTTGACCACAGCTGGCTGGCTCTTAGGAACTTCTTGCATTATGACTTGTGACAAATAAATTGCACTTTAAGGGCCAGGAAGATGATGGACCGTTCCAGATTATGTATGTTATATACAATGTTAAAAACAAAACCTCCCAAAAGGGGTCACTATTAAGCTGTGCTTTGGTATGATGGCATTTCTCAGATCCTTTCTAAGAACAGCTGTGGAAGAGAGGAGAGGTGGGGGATAGGAGGACTCTGAGAGCTTCACACAGAATTTACCAGGCACCCCCTGAGGTCAAGAGGGGTATGTGAAAGGGGGAGGGGAGGGAGGGGGGAAAGCAGATTTGTATCTATTTCACAATTTTTCCTGAAGCATGTTCTTGTTCTTAAGGCAAGGCTAGAGATCCTGCCCCCTGCAGAGGGCTGGCTCTGAAATGACCTAAATTCAAATCCCCTTTTATTCATCAGCAAATGTAGTATCTTCTCTGAAGGGGATAATTAAATGAATCCTGTCTACCTCAGAGGATATTTGAAATGTTCAAATGAGATTAAAAATGAGATTATCCAGTTCAATAAATAGGTCATTAAGCAGTATTGAAATATAAAAGGATTATTAGTGCCCCGACTGACAACTCAGTTGTTCATTTATTCAGCTAACACCCACTGAGTATCTCCGGTGTGTGAACATGAAGAAGTTAATTCCTGCCTAAAGGAAACTAATTATATGAATATCATTATTATGTAAACATCCTCCAAATTCCTTCTCATCTACACACAAGTCCCAGTTATAATAACTTCTTTTAAATTTAAAATTTTAAATCTATGGCAAAATTTCAATAACCATTAATGAATTATGTTGCACATTTTAATTTAGGTTATAGTCAAAACAAATCTTACCAAGATTATGCCAAAAAATGCAAACTTAGTAGTTATTTTAAGATACCACAAATAACTGATCAAACACGAGGAGTTGCCAACATTATTAGCTTGGGCCCTTGGTCAGCACCAAAAGTATGAAGGCGATTGCAAAAATTGAAAACTAGCACTTTGATTTGAAGGCAGCTTCTATGAACGACTGGATCATGAACAAAAGACAATCTTGGACTATGTATTTGAACAAATAACATCCCCATGAGCAAAAATTTTGAAAACCACTCGGAGACAAAATTGCAATATGATACAGGATTATGGTCCCTCGTTCTGTCTTATCCTTGGGTTGTGGAACCAGGGGAGGCATTGAAAGTGAGCTGTCCCCTCTGCTGCCTTGTCAGATCAAAGTGTATTTATTTATTCCAGCCTTTTTGCTATTTTTCAACTATGAGAAGCAAGAGCAACACAGGCCCTGTCTTTAGTTCCTACACAGAGATACTACTGTCAAGGAGAAAAATCTCCCTGTTCACTTGAAGCAGTGCTTACTACAACCTCATTTTCCCTTTAAAACATCTCTCATTAACAATATTCTTATCCGTACCCTTTGACCTGCAGAAACTGAGGAGGCCGTGGGGGTGGTCACCAAATCCACCTTCAAATGCTGACCCATTCACCCACGGTGAATGAGGTGAGCTATAGACACTTCTGTGTCAACTTCCTATGATAATTAAAACTATTCCTTTGGTTAAGAGATTAGGCTGTGAATTCATCATCAAGGAAGCACTTCCTGGGCTGTGATTATATTGTAGAATGATCAGGAGGCAACCCCGTAATATGGATAGAACATGGACTTCAAAGCAGGAATCATGACTCCACGGTTGATGGGTTGTCAAGTGTGGGAAGTGCCTTGCACATGCAATGCTCCTACCACAATCTATTCTTCATGCTTCAACCAGGAGTATGTTTCAAGTCTAGCCGATGGTCCCTCACTATCTCATGATTAAGCACAACATCGTTAATGAAGACAGCCGAGGCCCTGCATGGTCGGAGCAATGTTCACTTCTCTTGCTTTACCAACCCCTCTCTTCCCCAATACATTGTAATCCAGATATTTTCAACTAGATCTCTGAGCACACTTCATCTCCGGTGTTCACGGGTCTAACCTCGTGCCAATCTCTGTCCCAGTTCCTTCTTTATTCAGTTACATTTGTATTTGTCCTTCTGACATTACCAGTTGTTTTTGTTTGTTTTTGTTTTTTAGAATGCTTTGACTTTTCTATGTCTGGGCTAGGTTCTCCTCCCAAAGGTCCTCTTTCCATCTCATAGCACTTACTATAGTAACAGTAACTGCCTGCCGATGTGCTTGCCTGCACCCAACACCTATATTCGAAATCCCATAAAGTCAGATGTGGTAATCATCAGTAGCAGGTGTGGGGAGAACCTGCTTCCTGCTTCATAGATGGCTATCCTTTTGCTGTGTCCTCACAAGATGTGAGTGGTGAGGTTCTCTGATTTCTTTAATAACAACACTCATCCGGAGCACCTGCATGGCTCAGTCAGTTAAGTGTCTGCCTTGAGCTCGGGTCGTGATCTGAGGATCCTGGGGTTGAGCCTGGTATCGGGCTCTCCACTCATCAGAGAGTCTGCTTCTCCCTCTCCCTCTGTGATCTCTCTTGCTTTTGCTCTCTCAAATAAATAAATAAGATCTTTAAAAAAAAAAAAAAAACCACTAATCCCATTCATGATGGCTCCCCTGTCATGGCCTAACCACCTCCTAAAGACCCCACCTCTGAAAATACCACGTTGGGGCATTAGGTTTCAACATGAATTTTGAGATGACACAAACATTCAGAACACCGCAGTTTTCAAGCAGGGATCTGATAACTCCTGCTCATAAAAATCCCTTTTGGCTCTACTGAAAATGCCGACTTCCAGGCCTCAACAATTGAATCCGAATTTCTGGAAGTTTAAGTTTAGGAATTTGAATTGCTGACAAGGTACCAGCTAATTCCTCCACACACTAATGTTTGACGGTGACTGATAGTGTAAGTATTTAAACAAATGTTTGATGATTAATTCAAACGAGACCAGATTTCTTTGTTTCCAGAATGCATCCTCATCTCTGGCTCATCCACTGGCAAAGCAGAGTGCAAGGCTCTGCCAGCATCCTAAGATTATTTTAATCAATTATGTAATACTTCCCTGGTAGATGAACAGTTTCCCCCAGACGGTGCTGCTTTGTGCCATGCAAGCGTGCACTGCATGTGTTAGACAGAAACATCTGCAGATCTAATGCAGCTGTTAATTATTTAAGGGCACTTTCTGCCTTCTCATTCCTACGGTAGATTGTGACTCCAAAGGCACATGCGCTGTTCTTGTACACAGGGAACCCCTGCGCTGTGGGAGACAGGCCTGGGCCCTGTGGGACAGGTCCAAGGGAGAGTTTGGTTTTCAATGTCACAAACCAGGTCTTCTTTATGAAAATTTACCCCATATATTAGGTAGTACTCCTTCCCAAGGCTCTTTCCCCGTTTTCTTTTTTTTTTTCTTCTTTTTTTTTAATATAAGGTCATCTTTTTATGGGCATAATATTCTGCAATGAATCTTCATAGAACATGCTTTGTACTGGTTCCGTATAAACCCTATGTAAAGAATAGCTCGTTAGATGGTTAGTAATGATCTGTCTTAGGGGAAGAATAAGAGAAAATAAAGCCCCCATAATGGAGAAAAAGTTACTGTTCATGAAGTCTGTCTGGATGGAATGGAAATCAGGGGGAAAAATCTAAGATAGGCCTACTTCCTAGAAAATGTGTTTTCAAAGACATTGCCAGCTTTGTAGCATGCCCAACTTAATTACCGGATTTGCATTCCAGAGTACATTGACTACTGTGATATGTTTGAAAATCATATACAGTAAAATCTCAAGCAGAATGTATAATTCTGCCCTGCATTTCAGAGAGGAGGCGTCAGCAGCCAAACCATAAGACCCAAGTATGTATCAGGAATTGAATTTTTAAAAACCATGAACAAAGTAGACATCAGGGTCAGTACTCATTCCTACCTTTGGCAGGGATTAGAATTGGTGCTTATGAAACAATCAGTACGCATTTAGTGAATGTCTAGTATGTGCTACTCACCACACTAAGCACCAAACATATCTGACAAATAAGGCACCGTCCCTTCCCAAGTAGTTCCACTTGGCAAGGGAAACAGCTAGCAAACAATCAAGATACGATGTGGGAAGAATAGAAATGAAGAGAAACGTGCTGATAGTTGATGGGAGCCAAGAGAAGGAGAGATGGTTCTGGGAAGTTCATCTCTAGTCTCTTCCTGCTTAGGTAAGAAGCAGAGCTTCTACATTTGGGGGAGATTTTTCTAACAATTTTGTGCACTGCTTGGTTGTATAAAAAGCCCATTTGTAACCCTGGGTCATGGAAAACCTTCTATCCCAAATGGAGAGCTTTTATCTGACGGTGCAGCCTTAGGCACACAATAATGTGAGTAACGGGCAAGATCCTTCTGGGGAGCATTTATCTGAAATCTATTTCTTGCCCATTTTTAAAACCAGAGATGTCTGTAAAAGCAATCTTTCCATAGCAGGAAAAGGGAGTCACCATAAATATCTCACAAAACAATAACCCTTTTTGGCAATCCCTAAGTTTATGAGTTTCTGCAATAGCTAATAGGAACTTCAATTAAAGTTTCATTGTAGCCGAGGAAAAGTCACAAGCCTGCATGGCTGAACTTTGAACAATTGCAGTTTAAGAGACGAAGCGTTCTACAGAAGTAATCAGACTTGATGTTAAAACTCACCTGCCAGAATTGGAATATGAGGAAGGAGCACAAAAGCAGAAGTGAAAGGAAAAGATCAAGGCTGAGACCCATCAGTGTCACACAACTCCTGGCTATACTCACCCTGAGATAATTAGATTGATAGGGAGAGCCACACTTTTCTAAGACAATTTTTTAAAAATTTTACTTCTTTGAGAGATTGAGCATGAGCTCTGGGGAGAGGGATGGTGCTGGGCAGAGGCAGAGGGAGAAGCAGACTCCCTGCTAAGGAGGTAACCCCATGTGGGGCTCGATCCCAGGATCCCGAGATCATGACCTGAGCCAAAGACAGGCACTTAACTGACTGAGCCACCCAGGTGTCCCTAAAATAGTTTTTAATAAAATACATACTATTTTACTATAAGATAAGCTCTTCGGAGTTTTGTATGTATGAACGCACACTTTGTGGAGTCAGGACCATCTACAGAACTAAAACTCTGAATAATTAATCATTAAATAATTAAGCTGTAGCAACAGCTGTACTCTGGTATCTTCTTGCTAATGTTAACGATTAAGAAACAACTATCATATGATCTCCCTGATATGAGGGAGAGGAGATGCAACATGGGGGTTAAGGGGATAGGAGAAGAGTAAATGAAGCAAGATGGGATTGGGAGGGAGATAAACCATAAGTGACTCTTAATCTCACAAAACAAACTGAGGGTTGCTGGGGGAGGGGGGTTGGGAGAGGGGGGTGGGGTTATTATGGACATTGGGGAGAGTATGTGCTATGGTGAGTGTGGTGAAGTGTGTAAACCTGGCGATTCACAGACCTGTACCCCTGGGGAAAAAATATATGTTTATAAAAAATAAAATTTAAAAAAAAAATAAAAAATAGCCACCAATCAAAAAAAAAAAAAAAAAAAAAGAGCTTAGGGGGCACCTGGGTGGCTCAGTGGGTTAAAGCCTCTGCCTTTGGCTCGGGTCATGATCCCAGAGTCCTGGGATCGAGCCCCGCATTGGGCTCTCTGCTTGGTGGGGAGCCTGCTTCCTCCTCTCTCTCTCTGCCTGCCTCTCTGCCTACTTGTGATCTCTGTCAAATGAATAAATAAAATCTTAAAAAAAAGAAAGAAAGAAAGAAAGAAAGAGCTTAGTTCCGCGTGTGGAGCTAGTCCTTTTGTTTCCTGTAGGAAGCTACATGAAGAAAACCCTCAGGTGTCCTTAAGGCTAACTACACTCAGGTATAAGCAACACATCTTTTTAGTTAGAACCTTCTTTCAAAGTGAGCTAAATACACCACTCTTCCAACAATTTTGAAATGATGAGTAAGAAGAGTCAGTGTTCCCATTTTACAGAGTAAGAGACCAGATTTCTGAAAGGTTAGATCACTAGTCTAATATTTAAAATCTTACAAATCTTTTTCCCTTTAAGATAGGAGGAAGTAGGCTTGCAGAGAATCAGCCTCTTGCCCAGGGCTAGTAATAGCAGAGGCAGGGATACCTTCATTCAGATCCTCCAACACCCCGACCAGCACTCCTTACTCTTTCAGGTTAGAGTTCTGCTGTTTAGCTTTTGCTAAATTGCACGGTTCCTTTTTCAACATTTTAGGGAGTCTTGCTTTCAAAGTATTAACTATACACATTAGTTCAGTACTCCATTGGAGCTCTGTTTGCCCAATTTTAGCCTCCAGTGAATATTCATGATTGCATTGTGAAAAGTTAGTGATCTTTGGAAGTTAAGAGCTGATAAAGGAATTGCTGACACATTAAGTCCTAAAATCCAGCAGCCTGGGAGCAAATAAAGCAGATTACCCCACAGACCGGCAGTAGATGTCAGGTTAGCTGTATTTTACAGAGACGTAAAGCCAGCAAGAGGCTGTTTTGGCACTTTCTTAATTTATTTTTTTTACAAAGTAATTATGATAATATTAATCTTTTAGCATTAGGAATCTCCTTGACAGTTTTATTTACCCACCAGGAAATGTCTCAGAAAATTCCCTCTTGCATGATTCTGGGAAATACATAGGGAGTACTTTTGTGGAAGAGAAAACACTTGTAACTAACAAAAAGGAAAAATTAAAAAGGTGTAATAATCTGAGAATAACATTCTCTTTTCTCACCCCTGTGCTTTTCTGTAAAGGCAGTACCTCCAGCCATCAAAGCAGTGATGTGCCTATTTTCACCGTCGGTACTTATAACCCTCTGATGAACAGAGAAATATGATTCTGGGACAAGAGAACAAGGAATCCTGGGGATGAAAGGCATTCGGTTATTGGAAATGAATTATGGAATCTTTTTGTATGTATATTTATAATTCTGTGCTCAGTGCACACTGTTGCATATTAATAATTGGGTCTTGTTATCTGGTGACAGCTGAGGACATAACAGGGAATGGGAGGGAGATTTTCCAAACACACTTTGAGGTCATGAGGCTTAATATTAAAACAATGAAGCTGATGATGCAGTCAAGAACATTTAGCAATTCATCTGCCTTCTCCCTCTGGGGATCTAACAGTCAGCTAACGGTAGAATACACTGAGTGCTCTGCCATTGGCATATAGACTTTCTTTCAATACGTTCCTTCTGCTAAGCTGGTTTGGTTTTTTGGAATACTTTGTCTTATTCTCTGTCTCCTTCTGGTGTGAGTTAAACAAGCTATAATTTTTAAAAATGAGATGTCATCCAGGTTTCTAGAAATCTGAAGTGGTTAGAAATTACCCACAGGGGCTATTTCTGCTTCCTGGGGAAACTATAAATATGTAGTTCCAGAAAAAGTCAAATTCAAGTCTGACCCCTTTTAATTTAATTGTATTTTTTCAGTGTTCCAAGATTGTTTATGTACCACGCCCAGTGCTCCATGCAATACGTGCCCTCCTTAATACCCTCCACCAAGCTCACCCATCCCTCAACCCCCTCCCCTCTACAACCCTCTACAACCCATCCCTCAACCCCCTCCCCTCTACAACCTTGCTTCTAAGAGTCCACAGTCTCTCATGCTTCACCTCTACCTCCAATTTCCCCCAATTTGCTTTTCCCTTCCTTCTCCTAATGTCCTCCATGTTACTTCTTATGTTCCACAAGTAAGTGAAACCATATAATAGTTGACTTTCTCCACTTGACTTATTTCACTCAACATAATCTCCTCCAGTCCTGTCCATGTTGATAGAAAAGTTGGATATTCATCCTTTCTTATGGCTGTGTAATATTCCATTGTAGATATGGACCACATCTTCTTTATCCATTCCTCTGTTGAAGGGCATCTTGGCTCTTTCCACAGTTTGGTGATTGTGGCCATTGCTGCTATGAATATTGGGATACATATGGCCCTCCTTTTCACTACATCTGTATCTTTGGGGTAAATACCCAGTAGTGCAATTGCAAGGTCATAGGGTAGCTCTATGTTTAATTTTTTGAGTAATCTCCGTACTGTTTTCCAAAGTAACTACACCAACTTGCATTCCTACCAACAGTATAAGAGGGTTCCCCTTTCTCCACATCCTCTCCAACACTTATAGTTTCTAGTGTTGTTAATTTTGGCCATTCTAACTGGTTTAAGGTGGTATCTCAATGTGGTTTTGATTTGAATTTCCCTGATGGCTAATGATGATGAACATTTTTTCATGTGTCTGCTAGCCATTTGTATTTCTTCATTGGAGAAGTGTCTGTTCATGTCTTCTGCCCATGTTTTGACATGATGATCTGTTTTTTGGGTGTTGAGTTTGAGGAGTTCTTCATAGATCTTGGATATCAGCCCTTTGTCTAGTGTCATTTACGAATATCTTCTCCCATTCTGTGGGTTGCCTCTTCGTTGACTATTTCCTTTGCTGTGCAGAAGCTTTTTATCTCAATGAAGTCCCAAAAGTTCATTTTTGCTTTTGTTTCCTTTGCCTTTGGAGATGGGTCTTGAAATAAGTTGTTGTGGCCAATGTCAAAGAGGTTACTGCCTAAGTACTCCTCTAGGATTTTGATGGATTCCTGTCTCACATTGAGGTCTTTCATCCATTTTGAGTCTATCTTTGTGTATGGTATAAGAGAATCATCGAGTTTCATTCTTCTATACATAGCTGTCCAATTTACCCAGCACCATTTATTGAAGAGACTGTCTTTTTCCCACTGGATTTTTTTTCCTGCTTTGTCAAAGATTATTTGACCAGAGTTGAGGGTCCATATCTGGACTATCTACTCTTCTATTTGTCTAGGTGTCTGTTTTTGTTCCAGTACTATGCTGTCTTGTGATCACAGCTTTGTGATAAAGCTTGAAATCAGGCAGTGTGATGCCCCCAGCTTTTTCTTTTTTAACATTTCCTTAGTGATTTGGGGTCTTTTCTGATTCCATACAAATTTTAGAATTATTTGTTCCAGCACTTTAAAAAATACCTGTGTAATTTTGATCAGGATGGCATTGAAAATATAGATTGTTCTGGGCAGTATAGACATTTTTATTCTTCTAATCCATGAGCATGGAGTGTTTTTCCATCTTTTTGTGTCTCTTCAATTTCTTTCATGAGTGTTCTGTAGTTCCTCGAGTACAGATCCTTTATCTCTTTGGTTAGGTTTATTCCAAGGGATCTTATGGTTCTTTGACCCCTTTAGATACACAATGAGGATAGGGGTGATAATATTGAATTTCTAGAAGAGTTTGAGGTATCCTATTTATCTCACCCAGATAGTTGTCTGACTACATAAAATTAATAAAATGTCCCATGTGACTATGATACACCATTTGTGTATGTCTTGATATCCCAGAAACAGTTTCCATGGAAGCTACCATGTATTGTGTTTCTTATGGGCCAGAGGACTGGCTGAGCACTTTATTGATTACCCCTAATCTTCAAAACAATCCTATGGAATACATTTTTTTTTCACTTTCCAAGTGATAAAATTAAAACTCAGAATCATTAAGTTATACACCCAGGGTATAAGCTATATACCCAAGGTATGTAATTACTAGTGAGTATTGAAGGCAAAATTTAATCCTACATGTATCTGATTCCAAAGGTAAGTGCATTGTAGCTAATGCTTTCATATGACTAGGGTACCACATATGCATTTTAATAGTAAGTTTCACTTGATGTGATTAGTCCAAAGAGAAAACCTGAAAACTAATTCATAAAATCTGCCCATCCATTTATCCATCATCTTTATAAAATCTATCTATCCATCCATCCATTTATCTATCATCTATTCTATATTAAAGAATAAGAAGCCAATTAAACACTTCTTCTAGAAAATACTTTATCTGGATGATAAACCAGTCCTTTATGACCAGGAAGAGAGAATGACATCACAGTTAAAGCTGAATGACTCTAAGTACCTTATGGGTGGACCCCCCATCCCTGGAGTGGAGAAGCCTGGTGATTACTCTAGAATGAGATCAGTCACAGGCTGTGCCACCTGAACCAGCCTGCCGGGCTGCTCTTGAGAACAAAGAGTCTCATTTATGCCTGGCAGCCAGAATCTCACCCAGAATAAATCAGCCTCACAGCCTCATTCATCAGCCTGATGGTTTTAATTGTTAAATCGGAAGTTTAATTTGCCATGCTTGGATAACAATCCAATTCCAGGCAAGCATATGCAGCAAGTGATCAATGGGAGACAAGTATAGAAAGTTAATTGTAAGTAATCCTTGAATCCTGATGCAAATCAGAATAGTAGGAAAATTTCAACTTTTCTTATCTTCTCTCATTAATTGATATCTTAGAGATCTAGAAAAACTAACAGATCATATCAAGTTAATTCTTATATTATTTTTATCTATTATAGTCCACATACCTATAAACACATGCATATATTTTTGTTCATTGTTTAAATTTTGTGCTGACTGAATTAAGAAAGGCCATTTAGGTTTTAATTTTTCTTTTAATCTCCACAGTACCACTAGGACATATTATTCCCATCTTGCAGATAAGGAAACTGATACTCCACTCTGATAAATAAAATAAATAGCTCTCAATAGGTCAAAAACTAGTAAGCACCAGAGCCAGCACTCAAACCCAGGTGAGCCAGGCTTCAAAGCCCATATTTTTTTTTTTATAACCCGACATTGACGCCCATGCCACTTACAAATAAAGAAGAGTAAGTGGTCTACTAATAATCAAATGAAGGAACCATGTCATATTAGCAGCAACTAAGGAAATTGTTCATATTCATTCCAGCTAAGAGAAAACCCAGAGAAACAAAGACTAACTTCGTGGAAGATAATCACATGGAAGAGAGAGGACTTGTTCTCTATGGTGTTCAATAGGGAAGACTCAAAAAGCAGTATGTCATGTTTGTTAAAAGTGTGGACTTTTTAGTATATTGGAATTAGGATTAATTAGTGCAAGTAAGTTAACTCTTCTAGTTTTATTATTTATACAATGTGTCTTTAAAAAGTATTGGTATTCAGTGGAACTACTCAGAATGTACTTTAGCACTGTATACCAAAGACCTACCAAACATCTGGAAGCATCAAAAAAATGGAGTGGACTTTCTTATGACTATTGATTTTCTTATCTCCAGTGGAGTTAAGTTAGGTTAGATGACTGATCAAAGGATTAGAGAGGGTTTCAGACACTGAATGGAAGAGAATGTTGATTGGATTAGACCAGCAGTTCCCAGAAAATTTGATTTTGCCAAGTAGTAATAGTATTTTATTTTATTTATTTGACAGAGAGAGTGAAAGAGAGTACAAGCAGAGAGAGCAGGAGGGGGAGATGCAGGTTCCCCGTTGAGCAAGGAGCCCAAGGCAGGGCTAAATCTCAGAACCCTGGGATCATGACCTGAGCTGAAAGCAGACTCTTAACTGACTGAGCCATCCTGGTGTGCTGACAAGTCTTAAAAGTTTAAAAAATGTATTATTTTACCAAGTAAGTATATATAGAAGTAAAACAATAACAATTAATTTTACCTTAATTACTATTTAATAAAAGAAAAAAATCTATATTGAGTTTGAAGTACCTAATCTTAGATATCTATGGATCATCATTTAGAAAACTTAGAGTATATTTCTTTGAAAAATTATTTCAGCATTAAGATTTGAAATACCAAACCATGCTGTAAGCCAGTCTACTTCACTTCCTTTTGATGGTGACAGTAGTCCAATTGTCAGAGGCAGATAGACTTGCAGGTAGATGTCCCAAGGATGCTTTCTTAGCTGTTTATATTATTATTAACCAGAGATGGTTAATAAAGTCAGGTCATACCTATTTCACCAGATCGCTTTAAATCCTTTTGATAAGGATGAGACCATTTTTAGCTCTCACCCCAAAGCAATTTGTCAGAGCTTTTTATTTTATTTATTTTAAAATTTTAATTTTATTTTTAGTTTTCCCCCTGCTTTATTTTAACTTAAGTTCTCACTTTAAGAAAATGGAGTAATGAACCAAGGAAGGGATTCTGAGAAGGCTGAGAATACATCTAAGTATTTAATGTATGTTGAACAATTCACAAATATGCATAGCAGAGACCATTTTCTACCTCCCGTGCCCAAAGAGCATAATGTTTCCATGTCTGAAATCAGCAAATTCAGATGTATATAGAGTCCTTTTATGCATTGTAATCTTGTCCCATGTGAATGAAGACAGAAATTTCAAATTTCTTATGTCACAAATAATAAGAACGTCGTGGAAGTGACTTTTATTTCAGTTCAATTGTTTCTCAAACAAAGGAAATGAAACCCAGAGATGTTAAGGGTCTTGGTCAGTGTCATACAGCATGTTCACACAAGGAGGTTAGAATCTCAAATCTCAGTCCAGTGATCTATCAGACCATGTTGCCACACAGATCTCCAAAGCTCATCTAAATGTTTTCAAGAAAGATGTTTTTTTCCCCTCAGGATGTCTGAAATTTCAAAAATTAATCAATGAAGTTCAGATATGTAGGTTAAAACATTGGTAACTTTGGTTTGAATTCTGGCTATGCTAGTTGTATAATTTGGGGCAAGGGACAATTTCTTTGAGCTTTATTTTGTCATCTATAAAGTGAAATCCCTACCTAACAATGTTGCTTTAATAAGTGAATGATGTAATATGCATAAAATTCTTAGTTCAGAGGTAGGCAAATTGTTAGTGCTCCATACATTTTCATTTTATATTATTATTAAGCAGAGGTGGTTAATATAGTTAGGCCATACCTAATTCACCAGATCACTTTAAGTCCTTTTGATAATTTGATCATTTTTATTATCACTTGTAGTTTCTTCAGAAATTCCAGAATTTCAAGCTTCAATGTCTTTCAGTGTCTTACAAACTTCAAATGTCTCACTTTATTAAAAGAAGCCATAGACAGTTTAATGAATACCAAAAAAATATCTATGGAGAGGATTAGAACCAATTTATCAGTATTGATAAGCCTCCTATGAAAAGCTTATATACATATAATATATATGCAAAACTTATTATATATAATGATTTTTGTCATAGGACAAACAATATATTCCTATATTTTGGCACACTGAAAAAGTGTAAAGTGCCAGAGAGTGCTACCCAGCCTATTTTGCTACATGGCATATCCTCTACTCAAGCCAAAAAACTTGGGATTTAACCCAAATTATGTCCATTTCTTCTCTTTATATACCCATTCAGTCTCCATGTTCAATTTTAATTCCCAAATAGTTTTTGTATCTCTCCTCTTCTCCATTTTCTGGGAAACTTTCTTGGTTCAGATTCTCCATGGCTTTCACTGGACTATCCCAAAAGTGTAATCACCACATCCATACTACAGAAAGATCCTGCTGTGATCCACCTCCCCACTGCTGTTAAAGGGCCTAATGTTAGTATCTGGCCTTGTTATTTCCCTGCTTGAAAATCACAGGTGACTTCGCATTGCCTATGAGATTACCCAGCATCCTGCACAAGGCAGGCAAATGTGAAGGCTCTTCTTGAACCATTTTCGGCATGTTTGTCCAGCCTCATCTCTCTGCAGTCACACTTCGGTACCTAACCCAGTGCTTAGCATGTGGTAGGCATTTAACAAAATATGGCTAAATGAATAGGTGAATAACTAACTAAATGATGAATGAACAAATCAAAATTTAACATGTTTTCATTCCTCTGGTCTACTTTTTAAAAAAATTCTTATTTATTTATTGTTTCTCACTGTAGCACATACCCTCCCCAATGTCCATCACCCAACCACTCCATACCTCCCACCCCTCTCCCCTCCAACAACTCTCAGTTTGTTTCCTGAGATTAAGAGTCTCTTATGGTTTGTCTCCCATTCAGCTTTCATCTCGTTTCATTTTTCCCTCCCTTCCCCTATGATCCTCTGTCTTGTTTCTCAAATTCTTCATATGAGTGAGATCATGTGATTATTATCCTTCTCTGATTAACTTAATTCACTAGCATAATACCCTCCAGTTCCATCCACATCATTGCAAATGGCAAGAATTCATTTTTATGGCTGCATAGTATTCCATTGTGTGTGTGTGTGTGTGTGTGTGTGTGTGTGTGTGTGTGTGTACTACCTCTTCTTTATTCATCTGTTGATGGACATTAGGCTCTTTGCATAGTTCGTCTATTGTGGACATTACTGCTATAAACATTCGGATACATGTACCCCTTCAGATCACTACATTTGTATCTTTAGTGTAAATACCCAGGGTATTGTAAATAAATACCCAGCGATTGCTGGGTCATAGGGTAGCTCTATTTTCAACTTTCTGAGGAAAATCCATACTGTTTTCCAGAGTGGCTGAACCAACTTGCATCCCACCAACAGTGTAGGAGGGTTCCCCTTTCCCTGCATCCTCGCCAATACCTGTCGTTTCCTAAATGGTTAATTTTAGCCATTCTGACTGGTGTGAGGTGTTATCTCACTGTGGTTTTGATTTGTATTTCCCTGATGCCGAGTGATGTCAAGCCTTTTTTCATGTGTCTGTTGGCCATCTGGATGTCTTCTTTGCAGAAATGTCTGTTCATGTCCTCTCCCCATTTCTTGATTAGATTATTTGTTTCTTGGGTGTTGAGTTTAGTAAATTCTCTCTAGATTTTGGATATTAGCCCTTTATCTGATATGTCATTTGCAAATATCTTCTCCCACCGGTCAGTTGTCTTTTGCTTTTGTTAACTGTTTCCTTTGCTGTGCAAAAGCTTTTGATCTAGATGAAGTCCCAATAGTTCATTTTTGCCCTTGCTTCCCTTGCCTTTGGCGATGTGTCTAGGAAGAAGTTACAATGGCTGAGGTCAAAGATGTTGCTTCCTGTGTTCTCCTCAAGGATTTTGATGGATTCCTTTCTCACATTGAAGTCTTCTATCCATTTTGAGTCCACATTTCTGTGTGGTGTAAGAAAATTGTCCAGTTTCATTCTTCTGCATGTGGCTGTCCAGTTTTCCCAACACCATTTGTTGAAGAGACTCTCTTTTTTCCATTGGACATTCTTTCCTGCTTTGTCGAAGATTAGTTGACCATAGAGTTGAGGGTCCATTTCTGGGCTTTCTGTTCTGTTCCATTGATCTGTGTGTCTGTTTTTGTGCCAGTACCATGCTGTCTTGATGATGACAGCTTTGTAATAGAGCTTAAAGTCCGGAATTGTGATGCCACCAACTTTGGTTTTCTTTTTCAATATTCCTCTGGCCATGTGGGGTCTTTTCTCGTTCCATATAAATTTTAGGATTATTTGTTACATTTCTTTGAAAAAAGTTGATGATATTTTGATAGGGATTGCATAAAATGTGTAGTTTGCTCTAGGTAGCGTAGACATTGTCACAATATTTGTTCTGATCCATGAGCATGGAACATTTTCCATTTCTTTGTGTCTTCTTTAATTTCTTTCATAAATACTCTATAGTTTCTGAGTATAGATTCTTTGCCTCTTTGGTTAGATTTATTTCTAGGTATCTTATGGTTTTGGATGCAATTGTAAATGGTATCGACTCCTTAATTTCTCTTTCTTCTGTATTGGTGTATAGAAATGCAACTTATTTCTGTGCACTGATTTTATATCCTGACACTTTCCTGAATTCCTGTATGAGTTCTAACAGTTTTGGATGGACCCTTTGGGGTTTTCCCCGTAAAGTATCATATCTGCAAAGAGTGAGATTTTGGCTTCTTTTCTGATTTGGATGCCTTTTATTTATTTTTGTTGTCTGATTGCTGAGGCTAGTACTTATAGTACTATGTTGAAAGCAGTGGTGATAGTAGACAGTCCTGCCATGTTCCTGACTTCAGGGAACAGCTCTTAGTTTTTCCCCATTGATAATGACATTCTCTGTGAGTTTTTCATAGATGGCTTTGATAATATTGAGGTATATACTCTCTATCCCTACACTGTGAAGAGTTTTGATCAAGAAAGGATGCTGTACTTTGTCAAATGCTTTTTCAGCATCTATCGAGAGTATCCTATGGTTCTTGTTCTCTCTTTTATTAATGTACTGTATCACATTAAGTGATTTGCAGATGTTGACCAACCTTGTAGCCCAGGAATAAATCCCACTTGGTCATGGTGAATAATCCTTTTCATGTATTGTTGGATCCTATTGGCTAGTATTTAGATGAGAATTTTTCCATCCATGTTCATCAGGGATATTGGTCTGTAATTGTCCTTTTTGATGGAGTATTTGTCTGGTTTTGGGATCAAGGTCATGCTGGCTTCATAAAATGAGTTTGGAAGTTTTCCTCCTATTTCTATTTTTTGGAAAAGTTTCAGGAGAATAGGTACTAATTCTTCTTTAAATGTTTAATAGAATTGCCCTGGGAAGCTCTCTGGCCCAGGGCTCTTGTTTGTAGGGATATTTTTGATGATTATTTCAATCTCCTTACTGGTTATGGGTCTGTTCAGGTTTTCTGTTTCTTCCTGGTTCAGTTTTGGTAGTTTATACGTCTTTAGGAATGCATCCATTCATTCCAGATTGTCAAATTTGCTGGCATATAGTTGCTCATAATATGTTCTTATAATTGTTTGTATTTCTTTGGTGTTGGCTGTGATCTCTCCTCTTTCATTCATGATTTTATTAATTTTGGTCCTTTCTCTTTTCTTTTTGATAAGTCTGGCCAGTGGTTTATCAATCTGATTAATTCTTTCAAAGAACCAGCTCCTAGTTTTATTGATCTGTTCTATTTTTTTTTTCTTCATTGATTTGTGCTCTTATTTTTTATGATTTCTCTTCTGCTTGGTTTAGGCTTTCTTTGCTGTTCTTTTTCCAGCTCTTTTAGGTGTAGGGTTAGGTTGTGTACTTGAGACCTTTCTTGTTTCTTGAGAAAGGCTTGCATTGCTAAATACTCCCTCCCTCTCAGGCCTGCCATTGCTGCATCCCAAAGATTTTGAACAGTTGTTTTTTCATTTTTCTGTGTTTCCATGAATTTTTAAAATTCTTCTTTAATTTCCTGGTTGACACATTCATTCCTTAGTAGGATGTTCTTTAGCCTCCATTTATTTGGGTTCTTTCCAAATTTCCTCTTGTGGTTGAGTTCTAGTTTCAAAGCATTGTGGTCTGAAAATATGCAGGGAATGATCCCAAACTTTTGGTACCAGCTGAGACCTGATTTGTGACCCAAGATGTGATCTATTCTGGAGAATGTTCCATGTGCACTAGAAAAGAATGTGTGTTCTGTTGGTTTGGGATGGAATGTTCTGAATATATCTGTGATGTCCATCCAGTCCAGTGTGTCATTTAAAGCCTTTATTTCCTTGTTGATCTTTTGCTTAGAAGATCTGTCCATTTCAGTGAGGGGGGTGTTTAAGTCCCTACTCTTATTGTATTATTGTTGATGTGTTTCTTTGATTTTGGTATTGATTGGTTTATATAGTGGGTTGCTCCCATGTTAAGGGCATAGATACTTAAAATTGTTAGACCTTGTTGGACAGAACCTTTAAGTATGGTATACTGTCCTTCCTCATCTTTTATTACAGTCCTTGGGTTAAATCTAACTTGTCTGATATAAGGATTGCCACCCAGCTTTCTTTTGATGTTCGTAAGCATGATAAGTTGTTTTCTACCCCCTCACTTTAAATCTGGAGGTGTCCTTCAGTCTAAAATGAGTTTCTTGCAGATAGCATATCAATGGGTCTTATTTTTTTATATCCATTCTGATACCTTGTGTCTTTTGATTGGGGTATTTAACCCATTTTCATTAAGGGTAACTATTGAAAGGTATGAGTTTAGTGCCATTGTATTGTTTGTAAGGTGACTGTTACTGTATATTGTCTCTGTTCCTTTCTGATATGTTACTTTTAGGCTCTCCCCTTGCTTAGAGGACCCATTTCAGTATTTTCTGTAGGGTTGGTTTGGTGTTTACAAATTCTTTTAGTTTTTGTCCTGGAAGCTTTTTGTCTCTCCTTCTATTTTCAGTGACAGCCTAGCTGGATATAGTATTCTTGGTAGCATGTTTTTCTAGTTTAGTGCTCTGAATATATCATGCCAGTCCTTTCTGGCCTACCAGGTCTCTGTGAATAAGTCTGCTGCCAATACAATATTTCTACCATTGTAAGTTATAGACTTCTTGTCCTGAGCTGCTTTCAGTATTTTCTCTTTGTCTCTGAGACTTGTAAGTTTTACTATTAGATGACAGGATGTTGACCTATTTTTTTTTTAATTTTTTAATTTATTTTCAGCATAACAGTATTCATTGTTTTTGTACCACACCCAGTGCTCCATGCAATCCGTGCCCTCTCTAATACCCACCACCTGGTTCCCCCAACCTCCCACCCCCCACCTCTTCAAACCCTTCAGAATGTTTTCCAGAGTCCATAGTCTCTCATTGTTCACCTCCCCTTCCAATTTTTATTGATTTTGAGGGGGGGGGGTTCTTTATGCCTCCTGGGTTTTGATGCTTATTTCTTTCCCCCCTTTAGGGAAATTCTCTGCTATAATTTTCTCCAATATACTTATGCTGCTCTCTCTCTTTCTTATTCTTCTGGCATCCCAATTATTCTAATACTGTTTGATCTTATGGTATCATGTATCTCTTGAATTCTCCCCTCATGATCCATGATTTAGCTCTCTTTTTTTCAGCTTCTTTATTCTCCATCATTTGGTCTTCTGTATCACTCATTCTTTCTTCTGCCTCATTTATCCAACAATAAGAGTCTTCATTTTTTATTGCACCTCATTAGTAGCTTTTAAAATTTCAACTTGGTTAGATTTTAGTTCTTTTATTTCTCCAGAAAAGGATTCTATAGTATCTTATGCTTTTTTCAAGCCTAGCTAGCATCTTTATAATTAGCATTCTGAACTCTAGTTCTGACATCTTACTAATGTCTATATTGATTAGGTCACCAGCAGTTGGTTCTGCCTCTTGATCTTTTTTTTGAGGTAAGTTTTTCTGCCTTGTCATTTTGTCCAGAGAGGAATAGATGAATGAGAGAACAAAATGCTAAAAGGGTAACAATGACCCCAGAAAAGTATGCACTAACCAAATCAGAAGAGACCCAAAACTAGGGGGAGAAGAATGGGGGAAAAAAACACACACACACATATATATATATATATATATATATATATATATATATATATATATATACACACACACACACACACACACACACACACACACATGTGTGTGTGAATGATTAGGCTGGTGAATAGAAAAGAGCCACACACTTGATTTTGGGTGTATTTTGGTCTGTTAGAAGAAACTGCCTCCCATAATTATACAGAAAGAAAAAGTTATGTGTATATTAAAAAAAAAATAAGAGTAAACACAATGAAGGGATAGAATATGACTGTAAAGATGAAAATTAAGAAAGATTTTTAAAAGGGAATTTGTAAGATAAGAAGTTGGTTGAAAAAAAGAAAAAAGAAGAAAGAGAGAATTTGATCAGGCTGGAGTCTAAAACAAAGCCATATGCTAGATTTAGGGTATATTTTGGTTTGTTGGAAGAAACTGTATCCCAAAATTTTAAAGAAAGAAAAACTTATGTATACAAAATATAAGGTTAAATACAAAGAAGGAATAGACTATGACTATAAAAATGAAAATTTAAAAAGATTTTCAAAAAAGTTTGATGATATAAAATAGTTAAAATAGGTTAAAATGGGAAAGAGGAAACATTCAAAAAATAGAAAAAAAAAAGAAAATTTATACAATTTAACTTTGAACAAATTAAATCATGGGGAACCACCATGGATTTTATGTGCTGTATTCTCCTAGCTTTGGAGTTCCACGGTTCTCATTGATCAGTGAACTTGGTCTTGGCTGGATGTTCTTGCTGATATTCTGGGGGAGGGCCCTGTTACGGTGATTCTCAAATGTATTTGCCTGAGGCGGAATTGCACCACACTTGGCAGGGGTCAGGCTAAGCAATCTGCTTGTGTTTGCTCTCGTAGCGTTTGTTCCTGAATGCTTTCTGTACAGCTTTGGAGGAGGAGAATGAAAACGGTGGCCTCCCAGTCTCTGGCCCACAGGAGCTGAGAGCTTGGGGCCCCTCTCCTCCATGTGCCCTTAGAGAAAAGCAGTTAGCCACTTCTGTCTCTCTGGTCTCCGTCTGCACTCCATGTTCAACCAGCCTGTAACCAAGCATTTCTATCTCTGGCACACAGCCTCATTTAGAGTTTCCAAACCCAGCAAATTTCTGCAGCATGCTCCCTCATTGCTCCTCCTGGAGGAGAAAGGAGAGGGTCTCCCCAGATCTGCCTCTTGTGGGGTCCCTGCTTGAAAAGCGGTGGCCCCACTGTATCTTAGATTATGGCTAAGGTAACCCCAAGCTGAGAGCTCACTCCTCAGCTCCATCTCTGCAGCCAGCTTCCCTGCTCAGATACCTGAGGGCTCTGCCACACTCAACCACCCCCAGTCTTTCTGTGACCCTGCAGGTCCTGAGACAACACAATCCCAGGGAGGGTCCCACCCCCTGCTTAGCCTCTGGAGCGACATCCCTCAGTGGAGTAGACTTCTAAAAGTTCCAATTTTGTGCTCCACTGCTGCACTGCTTGCTGGAGCCATCCCCTCCCGCCATGGTCTCTCTTCCCATATATTGCATCAGATTTACTTTTCTGCATGACCTACCTTCTGGAAAGTGGTCACTTTTTTGTTCACTGAATTGCTTCTAATCTTCTCTCCAATCTCCTGTTGAGTTTGTAGGTATTCAGAATGGTTTGGTAACTATCTAGCTGAATTCCTGGGACCAGATGAAATTTGGTTGTCCTACTCCTCCACCATCTTGCTCCTCCCCCTCCTCTGGTCTTCTTTTGAGCAAATAGTTGACGTGTGACCTGGTAGAAATCAATGCAACACACAATCAGGAGTTTCAGGTTTCCTGCAGCACAGTTCTATTCCTTCCTTCTGGTGCATTGCTGTATGACTTCTAGACTCTTCACACTTTTCATGGACCTCAGTGCTGTGGAATAGCCATACTATTTATTCAATTTAGTGTGGCTATTTTTGTATGATTAAATAATCTTCTATAGCCCACATTGATTGACTACAGAGTATTCAATCCTGTGAATATATTATAGTTTATTTAGTCCATTTCCTATTATGAGGACTTTAGGTCATTTCCATTTGTTCATTTTTCTTTTTCTTTCTTTCTTTTTTTTAACAGAGGGAGAGAGAAAACAAGAGGGTGGGGAAGAGCAGAGGGAGTGGAAGAGAGAGAATTTTAAGCAGGCTCCATATCCAGGGCAGAGCCCAACCTGAGGCTTAATCTCACAACCATGAGATCATGATCTGAGCCAAAATCAAGAGTGAGATGCTTAACCCCATGATCCACCGGGGCACCCCCCACCTTATTTGTTTTATAAAACATGCTTATGTGGTGTGCGTATTTCTTTAGGAAAAAAATTCCTAGAATAAGTGAAAGTTGTTGGTTTTAAGGCATTTATTATATATTGCTGAGTGTCCTCTAGAATGGTTCTAACATAATACATAACTATCAGCAGGTTAAAGAGTGCCAAGTAAAAGATTTCTAATGATAGAAGATGAAGTACCGCAAGAATTAGTGGGAGAATTTTTTTTCTATCTTATGGTAAATCAAATCATAATATTGGTTCATCTGATACCTACCTAGTAATTCTGTGATTGAGTTTTAATGGTTTTTCAATATCATTGTTTCTCCTTCTTCCCTCCATCCCTCTGTCTCTGTTTTTTTTTCATTCTCTTCATCTCATAAGAGCTATTTTTGTTTTTCTCCTTGTTTTAATAAATCCACAATTGTGTATTTCTCCTGATTAAAAAACTATGTTTACATAATCAGAGGCTATTCTTCACTATTTTGAATATACTCATCTCAAGTGGTATTTAGAGCCCTGTTTTAGGTTGTATACAAAAAGGAACTTGTAGCACTAATCAATGTCTACTTTCAGAAATGGCCTTTTTTGTTTAATCTTTATGTTTGGCCCTCTCACATAAGTCTTATTTATAAACAGAAAACTAAAACCATTATGGAAAACATTTTACCCTTGCAAAATCATGTCTCACTCTTAAAACATCACAAAGTAGACATTTCAAAAATAACAGATAGACATGACATCTCATTCATTCTTATGAGACAAATGCTCTGAGATCTTAGGCTTAAGGATAGAATGCAACTTAATTAATATTGTAAAATATTAATTCTGTGAAGCTGCTATTCTAAGGACATAATTGTTTCCATTACAGTCGACACTGAGCTTGCACTTACACGAGGGCATTATGAATGCAGAAGGACCACAAGGACCTTGTCAATGCCAAACTTCTTGCTCTGTTGCTCAGCCCACCTCCACCTCCTCTTTCTTGGGAGCCCAAGGGATTCAGCTTGTTTATTTCAGTGGCCACTGCCATTCTGTTCATTTGGAGATCTAATCCTCGTAAGTCCAACTGTATGAAGATACAGGCTATCCAAGTCCTGCTCCTTTAACAAATTTCCAGAAATAGCCAGGGTGGTAATATAAATAACTAAGAGACAGAAGCTACAGACCTTTATGAACTCTTATCAAGTCTTATAGGCACAAAGATGGGGCTACAGTTTCATTCCCTTTCTTAAATGGCAAGGGAAACCCCAGTAGCCTTCTGTATCTTTGTCACCATTGTCTCAACATACACCTTGGCTTCTTTCTTGGACCCATAGGGAATAGAAGGCGTTGGTGATTCCTGTGGGATCCCATTAAGCTTCAGTTTTAAGTGGTCATATAATCTGATGTTTCTAGGAGATGCACAATTGCTTGTGGTCCTGCATTTATTTATACCTGGAAACTTCATTTAAAAAAAAAAAAAAAAGATCTCTGAGGTGCCTGGGTGGCTCAGTTAAGCATCCAGCTCTTGATTTCAGCTCAGGTCATGATCTCAGAGTTGCAAGGTCAAGCCCCACCTTGGGCTCTGCACAGAACATGGAGCCTGCTTAAGATTTTCTCTCCTTCTGCCCCTCCCTGCCCCTTGCATGAATGTGCACAGGTATGCTTTCTCTTTCTCTCAAAAAAAAAAAAAAAAAATCTCTAATTTGCTCCATCTTCTCTGGTCACCCATAGGTATTGCCTGTTTGGGATATGTTGCAAGGCCTTTAAAATGAGTTACAGAGGGAAGAAATTTTCTATTAGAAGAAAACTAATATCGATAGGAATGGTAGAATCTTCACATAAGATCCCGAAAGGGGAAAATTGTGCAGTACTTAACAGTGAAGGACAGGTCCTTTTAATTCTGGGCTCTTTATGGCAGGGAGTAAAAGATGATAAATTCCATTACTGTGAATGTCAGTTTAAGGTTTGATGAGAAAGCTTAATGTAATTCCACACTGAAAAATGCCCACTCAGGAGAGATTCTGTTTTCTCTGTTCTCTACATTTAATAATTCCAGCTCTGACCAAAGTTAGCTGTTTCTTAGAAGTTCATAAGAGCACAGCTGCCTATTATCATGAAGATGGAATATTCATGAAACCGAAGGATTTGGAATGCCCCTGCCTATAACACATTTTCATTCTAAAATAAAATGAATTCTTCCTTTTCTCTCAAAACCATTTTTTCATGATGTCTTTTGTATCTTTTTGTATCAAATATATCTTTTGTTCAGTGACATTCATCTACAAATATCTATGTCTGCAATTAAGGCTCAATGATAAAATGTGTTAATAGGGAGGAACTAAGATCTTTTTTTTTTTTTTAATGGAGTATAGGAGCTAATGGGTGTGTAGATGGATGGAAAATATCAAGGCCGTTTTGCTAGAAAGTTCACTTTATTATTCATGATAATCACTCCCCAATCTAAAGGGAGTAACAATTTCCATTTCTTCTATCACACCTAATTTTCTCCAATCAATGAATCAGAACAAACTGGCCATCAAAGAAAACATTAAGGGTCCAAACTCTTAAGAATCTACATCATTTGTGGAACTCGACCGAGGTTTTTCTATCTCAGCAAAGGCTAACACCTAGTGAGTTAGGTGTCTTAAAGTGACCCACTAGGTGTGTGGACACCTTCCGGAATCCATTTGGCCTGAGTGGTGTCTGAGAGAGCCACCATTACTTAACGTGGGATATAGGTATCAAGGGATCCCATTGAACTGCAACTTCCTTTTCGGGGAGACCTAACATTCTTATACTGTTGTCTGTTGTTATTGATCAACTTTAGACACAAGACCTAAATGGATGTGGCGCTTGTTAACCAAAAAGCACGTGGCATGGTGGTATGACACAGTGAAAGGAGAGCCTCAGGGACAGAGATACACGTTCCCAGGCTTAACTCCCTTTCTATTGGAAAAGATACGGTGATGAAATGTGAAGAGACTAGCAAAATAAAAACGGGTTATCCATATACTCACCTCAGAGTCAAAGATTTTATTAGTCTAAGGAGAGTTCAGATAACTGGAAACCCTGCTACTTTTCTGGGTTTTCACACTGGTTTTAATTACGGGTTTTAATTACTAGTTTTTCCTCCTTTTGTTTTTTCTTTGCTTTGTGTTTGGTGCAGTTCACCCTCCTTCCTCCTCTTTCTTCTTCTGCCCTTCTCAACCCCAGACCCCATGCTAACCAGTTAGTTTCCTATCAGAGTGACCATCACCACAGGCCTGAACTGTGTTACTGATGCAGAAAAGAAGGGTTGGGTAGAAAGAAACTCCTCTTGAGGTCTATGTTGATTACTGTTTTATTCTTTGGAAAATTGAAAAAAAATGAGTATGACTTTTTGGAATAAAAAACACTATATTTCTGATTCTTTCCTTTTTGCCTTGATCACTAGGAAATTTGGGGTTAAATTCTGTGGTCATAGCAGGATGTGTTATTAGCCTCATTGTTTAGTATAATTGTTCCTTCAGTTGTGCAGCTCTTCTCTTTAAAATTATCATCACTGCACTTAACATGTATCTGTGGTGTGCATTAAGATGGCTGTGTAATCTTTCTATTGAGGAATATTGTCTAATTTCTCTCCTCTTGGGCCAAAGCTGGCCTTAGCGGCTTGTTTGACCACTAGAATGTGATGGAGGTCATGCTCTGGGACTTCTTTTAGGATTTTTATTTTAATTTATTTGAGAGAGAGAGAGAGAATGAGCAGGTGCACATAAGCGAGGGGAGGTATAGAGGGAGAGTGAGAAGCAGACTCCTGCCTGAGCAGGGAGCCCAATGCAGGGCTCGATCCCAGGACCCCAGGATCATAACCTCAGCTGAAAGCAGGCGCTTAATGGCCCAAGCCAGCCAAGGTACCCCTGGGACTTCTGAGGTTAAGTCTTAAGACGTTTCCCAGTTTCTGTCCAGGGCTCTTGGATCACAAAGGAATGCTAGCCACCATGTAAGAAGTCTAACCACCTGAAAACTGGTATGCTGCAAGGAAACTGCCTGGGGAGAATCCATGGTGGGGGAGAGAGAGAGAGAGACAGATACGGAATGAGCCTTGGCTGTTCTAGTCCTACCAATAGCGCCAGACATGTGAGTGAGGAAGACACCTTGCACACCCCTTCCTGAGCTGGTGTGTCATGGAGAAGACCCAAAGCAACCCTCAACAACCCAAGGCTTGAGATGCATGGCCAAGCATCAGGGTGTTCAAACCATTTCAGTTATTTTAGAGCAGAGACAAGACATCCTGTCATTTCATTCCCAAGATCCTGATGCATACCATTGTGTGTAGAATACAATGGTTATGTTTTATGCCATTAAATCTTGGGGTAGTTTGATACCAGGCGATAGATAACTAAAACTTTGAACATGCATGGCGTTTACTGTAAGCCACTTAAAATCCTTTGTAGAAGTAGACATTTTGCGGGTCATTAAATAATGTCACATTTACATGATCGAGAGAGGGAAATTCTTCGGGTGCTGAACATGGCACATTGAGTTTGTATATTTCCTTCTTTTTAAATTTTCTATCTTTCTCTAAATTTTAGATTGGAAGGTTACTTATGTAAATTTGTAAAAGCTCTTGGTGTTAGAGAAAGTTTGCATCTGTGAACAAGTTAGTTGTTTGGGTTGTGTAAGAGCGTAAAGGACAGTATCCTCTCTGCCTTTGTCTGTCAGGCTGGGGGAAGCACGGGGAACTCCTAGCACTGGCTTTAATAGCCCCGAGTCATGGTTTTGTCACAACTAGCTCACTGGGTAGCACCATCTACAGTTAAATGATAATATTTACGTCTCCATAAACCAACGACTCATTCTTAAAAATGCTCTGAATGTAGAGACAATCCTTTTCCATTAGACACTTAAGATTTTACAACAGGAATACTACAGTTGGGGACTTTATGCAGGTAGCTTTCCTACCACACACAAAAATGAACAAGATATAAGTTATACTCCATGGACACACTGCACTCCATCTCCTGACCATCAGAGTGATGAAATATTTCAGTAAATCACAGTATGCGTGCTGTCCTTGGGGCTTTTGCAATCTCAGCTGCTGCAACTGTATAATGTACATTGATTTCTGCTCAGAATTCAATGGCAAGTAAAGCTGTTTAATCATTTGGCTCCTGACTAGTTAATAAAGAATCCGTCTCTTTTAATAAGTTTGTTTTAGATAAGAATACCGTCGTTGCTATGATCCTGCCTCCCTTTCCTCTCTGTTTGGAGGTGGGGGTATGGTAATAAATGAGGCTTCAGATGAGACGATGCAATTGTAATTTTCTCGCTGCTTTCCTTAACCACCTCTATGATTTGCAAGGCTGTCCGGAAGTCCGCCCGCAAAAGCCACTTAATCATCTGCTGCCTAATTGTAAATACACAGTACCTTTCTGTGCCTTGAAAAATCACTCTTAAGTAAAAGAAATCTTGGTAGCCCCATTGCAAACTAGAGCCGATGCTGCAATTACAGAAGGCAGGCACCCTATTGCTATAATTTTCTACCCAATCACATCTCATTAGCATTCAATTCTGCTAAAACCACATGACATAAAAGTCACTAATAAGCTGCTGCATTTTGTCGGGTATTGGCAAAAAAATGAAATCAGATACAATGGCATTAATGTTGTGTGATGGGAGGTTGCTAATAGGATTAGAAACAACCAAGAAGGTTACGAGGAAACCATCTGAGAAAGTCACTCCTAATGTTCAGAGAATCAATTAGCCGGGCTCGTTTGAGGATAGAAGATGTGCACCGACTGAGGGCTCATGAAGAACAAGGGCAGAGGGGACGGGATTTATTTTTGTTAGGGAGGCACTGTGAGCTTCCAAGTGCAGGTTCCAGAAAAAAAGTAAATGACTCCGCCATCCTCAAAATTTTCGTTGCTCCCCATGGACTCTGATTTCTGGGTTATCTAAAAAAAAAAAAAAAAAAAAAAAAATAGGTTAAACCCGCATCGTGTGTTTTCATCTGGGCGTTAATATAAACCTGTCCTGCGGCAGAACCAGATTCAGGCAGTCTTAGATGCATCTCCAGAGATACCCTAGGGTCTCAAAGTTGGAAGGGATTGGAGTAGGAAGTGGGGGCCCCTGGATGTGTCCTGGGTAACAGTTGGCATTTACCTCCAGCTAAGGTTATATGTTTCTATCCACTGAGATTTGTTTGGCCCATTTCTAAGATGGTATGCGCATGTCCTAAACTTCAATATCTTCTTTTAGCCCAGCCACCAAAGAATGGAGAAATAATACACTAACATTTTGCATAGGGGCTCTACTTCCAGAAAAATCTGGCCAGTGAGGATGTGGGAGGTGGGGAGCACGCCCTGTTATATATCAGGAGGCTCCGTATGGGGCTGTTACATTGATACTATATATTTTCAGGCTGAGACTTAATCTTTGAGAATAAAGGATCAGGTTTGACTCTGAATATCTGGTCATATGAGATCATTGTAACGGTAAATAAAAATGGTTTTGATCTCTCCGACTTACAAGGGGAGTCAGTTGGTCTAATCTGGGATAAGATGCCTACAAAAACTTGAAATATAGTAATAAAATCCACTGACAACCCTGCATGATGATTGTCCAGCCTGGTCCCTGCAGTCAGTACTTGTGGTGAATGAGTATTTAGTCCATGTACTTTGTGCTCAGTAAGGTCTGGTTTGGGATCTGGGCTCAGTCACTTACTGTATAAGCTTTGCTAAATTTATTTAATCCCTGTAAGCTTAAATTCTTTCTTCTCTACTATCAGAATAACCAGGGTGTCTACCTCATAGAAAATTGTGAAGATTAAATGAGACAAAGCATATAAACAAAGCATCTGGCATGATGCCAAAGACCTTGACAGTCTTTTCCATCCAGGAGATAAATAATAGTTAACGGCTCTAGGAAGGAAAGGCAGCCTTCGAGATCTTTCAACTGGGAGCTGGCCTAACACTGACAATTAGTCTGTGGACTTCTCCTGTTGAACACAAACAGGTAATGAGAATCAAGGAAGGAAGGACAGAGGCCCTGGCCTTGAGAGTTTACCTTCCAGTAGGAGGAGACCTAAATCATTATATTACACAATCATTCCTAGATGTCTAAAGCATCATTCCTGGAGAACGCCAGTTAATCCTGGCCTGATACAGCAGGGATGGAGGACAAGCAAAATGAATAAAATGAAAAGGATCAAGAATCTGGGAAGGGAAATCGTATCTTCCTAGATGTCGCTCCAAGTTGAGGTAGTTCAACCAGAATAAGACAGTGTCTGAGAACTCGTAACCATTTTGGATTTAATATGTCTATCTTGTAATAGATATAAGGTTTTTTTAAAAATTGACATTCTTGGGGTGCCTGGGTGGCTCAGTTGGTTAAGTGTCTGCCTTGGGCTCAGGTAATGATCTCGGGGTCCTGGGATTGAGCCCCACATAAGGCTTCCTGCTCAATGGGGAGTCTGCTTGTCCTGATCCCTCTGCCGTTCTCTATACCCCATTACTGCTCTCTCAAATAAATAAAAATCTTTTAAAAAAACTGACATCCTTTGTTGAGTATCTAATAAATGCCAAGTACTACGCCAAGTGATACATACATACATACATACACATTATGTATGTTAATGTCACAAGTAATTATCTTCAGTAGTTTCAGTATTTCTTGCTTATTTACTTTTACTTTTATTTTTACTCAGGAAACTGAGGCAGAGAAGCAGTAACTTCCCAAGTGACACATCATAGTTAGCAGACCAGAAATCTGCTGGATTTTGAAATCTGTGACCGTACACACAGCCTCCACTGTCTACCTTTACTGTGGCTGCAGCTGGACAAGGTCTTGAACATCAGAATCTCAGATGCTACCATTTTAGGTGTTTATGAAGTTCAGATACCACCAAGTTCCTTATAGCTTAGCAATAATCATTTTAAGGCATGGCCACTTGGGGCACTGATTTAATAAGGTTCCATTTTTGTTAGCACAATGCCACTGCCTGTGTGGACTTGATTGAAAACTGCAAAGTCGAGATTTTGGTGCTGTCTTACCGGGAGTAAATTCGAGCTGCCAATTGAATCTGGGAGATGGTGTGTTTTTCTAAGAAATGTCAAAATGCATTTCATATTTATGGTTTCGATGAGGAGCCACAAGAAGTCCTATAAACACATTTCCTATTTCTTCGTCAGTTACTTACAGCCTGGTTGGTTTGACAACGTGGAAACTGACAAATCCTCAGGAAGTGACAAGGGTCTAATGAAAGGGGAAAAGGTTACATGGGAGCCCTGTATGGAGAAGGGGGAGAGGAAAGAGATGAAGGTGACTAATTCTCTGTAAGGCTTCTTGGCTGGGTGACCTTCAGTGACAGGAGCTCGTATGTCAGCTAGAGAGCATGCAGAGGTGAGCATTCATGCTTCATAATTCAAGGCTCCTGCTGATTGACTTCCAGGGTCAGGGGAGAGTTTGTGCTCACCAAGGCAAGGCTCACAAATTGGCCCAGTGCATTGTGGGAATGCGTTCTTTCCCTTAGGGATTGTGCCAAAGGCTGGATTATTTAATGACAAGGGCTTTCATTAGAAAATTGATGATTTTCCTATGGTGCGGTGATTCTAAAGGCAGCCTCCTCTCCGAAGCCATGGAGGGAGGGGGAAGGAGACAAAAGAGAGGTTTCCACGCTGCCCCTGTTAACGTTGAAGTGTGTGTGCTGAACGTTCATAACAGGCTCCAGGAGCAGGTTGTACAGACTGAGACCAATCTGATAAATATACACATAAAACTAGGAGAATCTGTGCGAGGTACTGGGTTGAGGGAAGTGGCGGGGGCTATGAAAGAGGTTTCCCTGTCCTCAGATTGTACTCTCCCTGAGGAGATAAAACAAATACGCAAATGACTGGAGTAGAAAGTTGACTAATGTAATTGCCAGGGGAGGATTCAGACATTCATCGAATCTCTACTAAGCACACTCGTGGGTTACCTTGTTGAATCTGCACAACAGCTCTGTGTGGGAGAGATTATTATCAGACCTACTTTCCTGGAGAGGAAGCATAGGCCTAGGGAAGTCAGTGGCTCATCACTGGTTAAGCCAGACTTGAGAATCAGGACCCCCCCCCAAATAGAATGCATCCTCTCCAGTTGAGAGCAGAAGGCCTTTTGATGGAAGTGGTCTTTGAGGCTAGGCCTTCAAATCTGGAATATAATTTTGGAAATTGGAAATGGAGTATTTGAAGTAGGGGTAGAGGAGTAGAGGGTGGTCTGATAAAGGGAAGAGGCAAATAGCCCTATCTAACCTTTCAGTGTTAAATATTATTAAATAATATGTATAACAGTAAGATTTCAGTGTTTCCTAGTGATCTTTTTCAATTAAATTTTGTTGTGCATTCCAGCTTTTCCAGATGCTGTCTCGTTTCTAAGCCCTTGGGGGCAAGAATTGTGATCTATGTTACATTCTTTGCCCTCTGCCTTATGTAGAGTGAGCTCATTATGATGTGATAATTCTCAAAATTTAGAGCTGCTGAATTTTGAAAGGAGCTCAGAGATACCTGAGCCGACAGTCTTGTGTTACATTTGGGGGCCTTACAGTGATGAAGACTAACTGACTTACTCAAGGACAGAGGGGTTTCACAGTTTTCATGTGATAGTGTGATGATGATGATGATGATGATGATGACGATGGAGAAAATGGAGGAGGAGGAGGAGGAGGAAAAGAAAAATGCACTTGGAGTAATTCATCCTTTTTCCACTGGACCAGTTCTTGGAGATGGTTTTCCTGAGAATGGTCACAAATTCACTCTGATCTGCCCATTTGATCTTTACACAAGTCCCCATTATAATAAAGATGGTGGGCTGTTGGGAGAACATAGCTTCTCATTGTGAAGGAACAAAAGCAAAATTGTTTATTTAATACTATGAACAGATAGCCTCAGCTGCCTTGAAATATGAATTCTTAACAACATAACACTCATAGCAGTTGTTCATTAAAGGTTTCAAATGACCATAACAGGCCTCAAACATCATATTCTTTCCTCCTTGAAAGGTTCTCCCCCATGTCTATCATGATACTGGAATCTTTGAGTTGTCCTTTTTGTCTGATATCTGCTTTTCCAGTGTCTTTTGTGGTAGGCATACCTAGATTTGAATTCTTGTGTTATGATTTACTAGCTGTGTGATTTTGAGATAGATATTGAACCTGTTGGAACCTGAATTTTCTCATCAGGAAACTGATAGTAACATTCTATCAAGGAACTGTAGGACGTACCCATTACAGCACCTGGCACATTGTATATTGCCAGTAACTGTTTCTTCCCAGACATATGCTGTACTGTGGGTCCATTTAAAGTCAAGTCTTTTATTTCTTAGATCACTTCACCCCATTTATGTATGGCCCAAAGCTGTACTTTTTAATTTCTTTCACACGTTTCTTACATGATTCTCACATTAGGCCATCATAGCAAGAAGGGCATGTATATTTTACCAGTGGTCAAATAATCCTAGAGAGGTCAAATGTTTTACATAAGACATCATCACAAATCAGTCCTAAAGCAGAAATTGAAATCCAGGTCTACTTTATTGCTAGCCTTAGGCATTTCCTCCCACCCTAGGTCAACTCCCTTTTTTGGAATATTGGGATACTTCTAGGAAACAGCATTTCCCTCATTCAGTTACCTGGGCCAGTTAACTCTTCCAGGATTATAATTCTTACTTGGCTACACCGGCAAACCCACCTGGAGTGGTTCAAGTCTTCTGATTCCATTTCTGACAAACATTTGCAATTATTTAACCCTGAAGGACCTAGCCTGAGTTAGTGCGTATTAATATATTCAGTGTACCCCATCCTGCCTCGTTCATGCTGTTGAATGTTCTTATTTCCTATAAGGTCAGCTCCTTGATTTCATGAGTCTGACTTCTCATGTAGGGCATAAATGGTGTGATTAACCCAGTTTGGAGTCTGCATTTGACATTGATGGTATTTGTTCTGGATTCTCAATAGGCTTTGTAGTTCTAAGTTGCATTTCTCTACATCAGACTGCTAACACCCAGTCATCTCTGTAAGCAAACCATAAGCCTCTGGGAAGTATTTTTGTCTTCATTTACTTACATAGTAAAATACGCTGTGTAGTAGGGAAAGGGGTTCGTATTAGTAATAGGTCAGTTGACCTACAGTGGTTCCTGGTTCTCTAGACCTTGGGTAAGTCAGTCCTTCTGAGATTTAGCATTTCTCTGAAATGTAGATCTGAATACCTGTCCCAGCAACCTCAATAGGTTCGTGTCAGTTCCAGAGAAGGTAAAAAATGAAAACGTTGTAAACATGAAATCGCTTCACAGAGTGTGACGTATCTTCAGTATAAGGAGACCAAAGACTGGAATGGCTGTAACTTCACCCTAAAGAGACAATGTGCATCGTGTTTTAGCTGGAAGTTGGTGGAATCAGACGATTCAGGTTTGAATTCTGACTCTGCAGTTTGCTAGGTATGTAATTCCAGGCCAGTTACCTAATGTCTCTATACTCCAGTTGTTTTCTTCATTTGCGAGATAAATAATATGAAGATATTAAAAGCAGTTCTAGAGTTATGTTAAATCAAATGGCTTAATATGTAAAGTACTTGGGAAGATGAAAGGCCCATAGTAACTGCTCAGTAAACATTAGCACCTAAACCCTGAGGTCACTTTTATAACAAATATAAACACATTTGTAACTAGCATAGAAAGATGGATTTTTTAAAGTCCTTCAATAGGGAATGGGAGATACAGGCTTCTCTAGTTATGGAATGAGTAGTCACAGGAAGGAAGAATGCAGCATAAAGAATATAGTCTGGGATATTGTAATAGCACTGTATGGTCACAAATGTTGGCTACACTTGCAGCAAGCAGAGCACAAGGTATAGAGATGGTGAATTACTATGCTGAACACCTGCACAAAACGTACACAATGTCCCAATGTGGGTCAACTTATATTTCAAGAATAAGTAAATAAATAAATAATAATAATAAAAAACCCTTTCAACCCTAAGCTTCATGTAAGGTTCACCCAGATCAGATGATGTCTGCTGAAAATCTAGGAGAATTTCATGTAGGTTTCTGAGCACTCTCCATCTGGACCCACAGGATCCACAGGAGAATACTAAGGTAGAAACAAATGGAGGATACTTAGGGGAAGTAGGTGAAAGTCCCCTGTAGAAGCTGCTTCAACATTTGGCTAGGAGGACGACTATAACCATCAATACACCTTCAGTGCCATGGAGCAACTTTAAATCTTAAAGTTTGTGCAGAAAAATCTTGGACTGACCTATATACCAAGTTGGCCTACTTTCAATTAAACAAAGCAAGATTTTTCTACCATTTGAACTTTTCTGAAACTCGTTGGCAATAAATACAGTTACTTTTGTTTGAAAATAAAATGTTTGAAAATCCAAAAGGACTAGGAGTGAAAGAGACCGTAAACCTCATTTTAAGAATGGGTAGTCATTCATCAAAATATCATCAATCAAGTTAGGACAAGAATCTAGCTCTTCCTGAGTGCACATCAAGTGACCCATTATGCCTATAATTTGCTATCAGGTTTTAATAATTCTAAATTCTGGCATTCAGTAAGATGTATATACTGTCTTTATAGCTGCTCAAACTTAGCATTTCCTACACCATCCTAAAGGGTTGAGGCCATGTCGAGAATGGAGAGAGTAGGGACCAAAATGTCAGTGTACGAGCGTCCTGAATCCCCTCCCCACATGGAGCAATGTCCTCTCCCCACATGGAGCAATGAGAGAAAGCCAGGGACCACAGTGGCTCCTACAATTAGGAGATTGAAGCCATAATCAAAACCACCCAATAAACAAAAACCCAGGACCAGATAGCTTCATTGGTGAATTCAATCAATCATTTCAAGAAAAAATTATAACAATCCTTCCTAAACTCTAAAAAATAGAAGAGGGAACACTTTCAAGTTCATTTTACAAGGCCAGCCTTGACCTCATACCAAAAGCCAGACAAGGACACTACAAGAAAAGAAAATTATGGGCCAGTATTCCTAATGAACATAAAAGCAAAAATCCTCAATAAAATATTAGCAAACGAAATCCAACAGTATCTTAAAATGATCATTCACCATGATCAAGTGGGATTTTTTCCCCATGCAAGGATGGTTCAACTATGCCAGTTGATAAATATGATATACCACATTATTAAAATGGAACTGGTTTGTAATCTGGCACAGCCACTGTGGAGAACAATATGGAGGTCCCTTAAGAACTTAAAAATAGAACTACCGTATGATCTAGCAATCCTTCTGGGTATATATCTAAAGGAAACAAAACACTATCTTGAAGCGATATCTGCATGTTAATTTCAGCCTTTTTTACAATAGGCAAGACATGGAAACAACCTGAGTGTCCATTGACAGATAAATGGGTAAACAAAAGGTGATAGATACATACATACAATTGAATATTATTTATCCTTTTAAAAAAAAAGGAAAAGAAGGAAAACTATGCCATTTGTGATAACATGGATAAACCTGGAGGCCCTCAGGCCAAGTGAAATAAGCCATACAGAGAAATACTTATATATAAGTGGAATTTTTTTCAAGTAGTAGAAATTGCAAAAACAGAGTGGTGGTTGCCAGGGGGTAGGGTATGGGGGAAATAGGGAGAGGCCTGTAAAAGGGTACAAACTTTCAGTTACAGGATGAATGAGGTCTAAAGATCTATTGTCTAATATGGTGGCTATAGTTGATAATATTGTATAATTGAAATTTGCTAAGAGAGTAGAACTTGTATTCTTACCAAAAAAGAAAAAAATAGGTAAATATGTGAGGTGGTGGGCCTGATAATTAACTCCATGGTAGGAGTCCTTTCACAAGATATACATATATTAAATCATCATGTTGTATACTTTAAGTACATTGCAATTTGTCAGTTGTATCTCAGCAAAGCTGGAAAAAAAATGAAACCTTATCTTTTTATTGCTCTCTGAGTGTATATACTGAACTACTTTTCTGGACTCCAAAAAGCTTCTTCACCCTCATTTTTAGATGATGACTGCTTATCCTTTAAGACTCAATGTAGAAGGTTTTCCAGAAGGCCTTTCTTGACCTCCTTCCCCCTCCAGCACCCTGTACCGGACTTAAAACAACATGTGTCACACTGAATTTCAGTTGGACTCTTTACTTATCTTTTTGCCAAACTGGACCATGAACTCTGTTAAGTGAGGGAACTACCCTTGCCAATGTCGTACCATTAAAGCCTAACACGAGTCTATTATGTTGTAGGTTCTCAGTAAACATTTATAAAATGGAAGAGCGAATGAATATAAACATATCACACAAGGATGAAAATCAGTTGTTTCCCACTGGAGTTTCAGGGAGTCTGGTCCAACTCTATAAATTCCGAGATAGAATGGTTACTCTCTCTAGTCTTGCTGTGTCCCTGTTTATTGAACTATCCCATTGCTTCTCAGCCTTTTGGCTAAGATCAAGTGTACTGAACTATCCTTTATCCATCAAAGGGAACATGAGCTAGAATGGACTTGAGATACAATGGTGGGAGGGATCTTAATGGCTCCAGCTTTATACAAAGGACGTAGATTAATCCAAGCAAGGAACATTTTGTTTCCAGAGATTTGGAAAGATTGCATAAGATGTATCCCTAGGTATATTTTTCTATATGAATGATTGTGACCTGCATGAGCACAATGTCTTGTTATCCTGGATTGGAAGGTTTATGCAAGTGAGGTAGGGTCCTTTGAGGTATGCTCAGTCTGTGAAAGTGGAGACCAAATAAGATTTGCTCTAGTCAGGATGCCTGGGTGGCTCAGTTGCTTAAGCGTCTACCTTTGGCTCAGGTCATGATCTCACTAAGGTCCTGAGATCGAGTCCTGTGTGGGGCTCCCCATTCTTCGAGGAACCTGCTTCTCCCTCTGCCTGCAGCTCCCCCTGTTTGTGCATTCTCTCACTCTCTCTCTGATAAATAAATCTCAAAAAAGAAAGAGTTTCTCTGGTCTAACAGGTATGGATCTAGGCAGATCTATTACTATACTGTTATAACTCCATGGTCTTCATTTTTTTTTCAACTACATGATACAGGTAGAAATTACTAGAGAACAAGATTACCTTTGATTACTACCCAGAAAATTTGTGAGATGGATGAGTCTCTTGAGATGGTGTGATTTTATGGAGAATTTGGAGTTGCTGTTTGTCTTTTCCTGCTTTTAAAATAGATCTTACACTGTCTTCTGGAATTTGTTTTCTATCGATTATGAATTTTTGAACCAGAGTATAGATAGAGCTTGCTTAAACAACAATAAAACCAAACTATACTTAGCTACATCACCTAAGACAATGAAGTATACTTCATTTCCATCTTCTGACAGGAAGGGAGATTTTAAGCCTCCAAAAGAAGTAATTGTAAGGATTTGTGAATTCTTCAGATTGAAATACATTATACTACAGTAATTTTTTTTAAGATTTCATTTATTTATTTGAGAAAGAGAGAGCACAAACTAGGGGGGTTGGAAGAGACACAGAGGGAGAGGGAGAAACGGTCTCCCTGCTGAGCAAGGAGCTTGATGCAGGACTAGATCCCAGGAGCTTGGGATCATGATGTGAGCTGAAGGTAGACATTTAACCAACTGAGCCACCCAGGCGTCCCTCCTGCAGTAACTTTTAAAATAAGAGAATATTGTGTATTTTCAATACACTTTTTAAGCATCTCTTATTCCATATATGTCTCCTATGAAGCTAGACGTGAACTAATTCTTTTAATAATCAAACTTTAAAAATGGGGGCTGACACTAGCTCAACTTGTAGGAAGGAGCTCATTGAGCTATTAACAGGTGGAATGGAACAAAGACTTCTATTTCTCATCCTCTAGACCATGCTGCAGTTATCAGCACTATAACAGATAATGATAGCTGGTTAGTCTAATAGCAGAAAGCTTTAAAATGTCGTCTCCATATTTAAATCCTCATGATGTCATTTTTCTTTCTAATACATCCTAGCAGAAAATTCCCATAGATCTTCATTTTAGAAGTTGCATGTAGTGGGGATGGTGGAGTTGAGTAATTTGGAGAAAACCTAGAATAGAAGTTGGGATTAATTTGGAGTATAGGGTTCCCTACAGCCAAATGTGAATTAAAACTCTATCCAAACACCTGCATTTTGGAACATTTTCTATGCTTGATCCATTCCATAACTTTACTATTGAAACCATCTCCATTAAAACAGCAGTTGAGATTCAGCTATTAAATCTTGTTTGGAAGTTACAAGCCAATCTGACAAACCAAGGAAGGCAGTGAAATGTTGCCTTTCAGAGAATATCCCACCAGAGCTCAGTGTTTCTGCTTTTAGAAAGCCACCACGCGGGTCTTTAAATATCTTAACTTCTGGATTATTCCACTCTGACCCATTGGCCTACCTCCTGAGAAATGAATTCTTGAATCCAAGTAAGTTTTGTCAAGGCTAGAGAGACTTCATGATAAGATTCCTGGGACTTAATTAAGATGCTTCTGATCTCAGGAATTATCCTTTGTTAACAGATAATATTAGGATCTCCAAGCTGGGAATGTTGGGGAAGGGGGAAGAAAGAGGCTTTGAAGTGCATTTTTCTGTAAATACAATAATGTCCTCTTATGTACCATACAGTTTTACATTTGGCTCATTGATTTCAAGTCCTGAAATCACTTTTCTGAACATTTTCCTCTCTAATGTCATTTGTCCTAGAACTCTGCCCACCCTCCATTCAGAGTCCCATTGCTTGGTTTGAACAACCACTGCCATCTCCCTGCTGCATTTCACTTCCCTCCTTCTCTTGCTGTTTTCCCAAAGAGAGTAAATTGCCTCTGTCTCTTTGATATCATGTTGTCCTGTGTATAGTTTCATTATTTCTCTTTTGTTAGAAAGAATCTTTCAATTTACTTCTTTCTGCTTTTAAAACTGTCCGGAAGACCACATTTGTCATGTGAGACTAATGGATAAGATGAGTATCCTGGTGTGTCTGAATTGAAGAGTACTTAGATTCCCAAGTTCCTTTCCCTTAATGGATGAGAGAACAGTGCCCCAGAGGGACTGGGTGATTTGGTGAATGGCAACTAGTGCGTTAGTTGCAAAACAAATGCTTGAACCAGATTTTCCAATTCCTGTGGTTTTCTGAGTTTGAATCTTAATCCGTACAAGAAACATACTTTCTATTAAAGTTCATTTCTTTGAATTTTGTATTGTCATTATAGAGAAAGGACAATAAGGCAGTGTTTTTGCCTTTTATCAACAGTAAACAGTATGTAGTGATAAGGCACTATGTCTTTTTAATTATTTTTTAATATCAGAGTATATAGATTAAAACAAGTACCAGATTTCGAGGTCATTCATTGGAAGTATATACTTATCCAAGTAGTGTGGAATTTGTTTAGAACATCAATGTTTTAATGACTTTTTAAAACTTTTTTTAAAAGATTTTATTTATTTGAGAGTGAGAGAAAGAGTGTGCCCATGAGGAGGGGGAGGGGCAGAGGGAGAAGCAGACTCCCCACTGAATAGGGAGCCCAATACAGGCTCCATCCCAAGACCCTAAAATCATGATCTGAGCTGAAGCCAGACACTTAAACAACTGAGCCACCCAGGTGGCCCTTAATGACTTTTTAATATCAGAGTTTATACAGTGAAACAAGTCAGTTTTTTCTAGGTAGTTCCCTTGGAAATGTATGCTTATTCAAGTCATGTGGAATTTGCTTAGAACACTGTTGTTTTTTTTTTTTTAAGATTTTTATTTATTTATTTGACAGACAGAGATCACAAGTAGGCACAGAGGCAGGCAGAGAGAGAGGGAGGGAAGCAGACTCCCTGCTGAGCAGAGAGCCCTATGTGGGACTCAATCCCAGAACCCTGGCATCATGACCTGAGCCGAAAGCAGAGGCTTTAAACCACCCAGGCGCCCTAGAACACTGTTTAAAGGAAGATGATTCAAGTACTGGAAATATTTTGAGCAGAAAAATGAACATTTTCTAATGCCCCTGAGATTTTACCATGAACAGGTGGGTTGTATCCAGATAAGGAGAGATTTCTCACTCTTCTTATGTGAAAAATACACAGCTGGACCAAAAAAGGATTAGAGGAGAAATCTTAAGTCCTCTCCTGCAATCTGTCACTGTTGACTTCCTATAAAGCAAAAAGGAGACTCAAAGCCCACAACATATTCATATTCTTGAAAGGGTCAGTGAGGTCCCTTCCTTGGGCCTTAAATGGCATTTTTATAAATATAGTGACACAACGAAGCACAAGGTGCTTATGATATGTAGAATTATATATAAAGAAAGAGTTGAATAAGGACAAGAGTGATGGAGACATATTTTTTTCCAAGTGCACGCTTCACGGTGGACAATGACTTTATTCTCTCTCTCTTTTTTTTTTTTTTTTTCAGATTCAAACGTGACAGCCTAAAGTGCTACACTCCCTGGGAGCAGCTCTTTTGTAACAGATCTGAATATAGAAGACTGAACTTAAGCCTTGATTGCCTGGAATTGAAACTTCCATGTAAAGAATAAATATAAGCAGACTTTTCAATCTTCAGATCCTATGACCTGGGAAACCTGCAGAGAATAAACCTTTGAGGCAAAGGTATTTATTTTATACAAGAATATATATTTATTTATAAACTCTTCCTACCACTTGTGGATTTGAATGAATATGACTTAAGAATCTTTTGGATAGTTCAAAAAAAAAAAAAACCACAGTCTCAAATTCATGTATTTTCTGCACTTCTTTCACTTAATGGACATAAAAGATCATTTGTTTAGTTGTGGGGAAAAGAGCAGACATTAACTTTTCATTTGGAAATAATATGGGCTTGAACAACAAAGAAGAAGTGATTTACAGATTTGAGGAACTATCAACTATTTCAGAAATAAATTAGTTCAAGGTCTTCATTTTGTGGATGAGAAAATTGACATCTGAAAAGGTGATACAATTTGCCCAGGGTCAGAGAGATGTCTAGTCACGGAACTGGAACAAGTCTGTATGTTTAGATATTTTGCAGCAACATAGAATGTGTGTGTAATGATTTATCGACCTGGATCAAGTCGTTTGGTGAGAGGGGCTTCCTTGGGTCTAGTTTACTATGGAGATTATATATATATATATTTGTGTGGCCGTGTGTGTCCATAATTAATCTGCTACTGGTATCAGAGCTTTGGGGAGCTCTTTGTCAGTTTTTGTAATTTCTAGGCATTATCCAGTGACCTTGGATTAAAAATTAAATATATTTAAAGTTTACATCTCATTATATCTCTGGGTTTCTCAGAGAGGAATCACAGCAAAGGGCCAAATTGTTAGTCTTCCCTTGGGGAATTAGTGAGGTAGGAGCAGGGAACAAGAGAAGGGAGCAAAAGAAGGGAGAAAAATTCATTTAATTCTAGTCTTACTGTTCACTGAGAGTACATTGATAAAACTCACATATCATCGGGAAGGTTTGTACCTCAAGCTCACATAGACGAATAACTTATCTATCATTCCCTAAACTTCCTCGGTGTTCCAATATCTGTGGAGTCTTCCCAGCAGTTGTCGTAGTGCATTAGGGTGTATATTCATAATTCATCCTGGAATTAGTGAGAAAGGAACAAGAAGGATGCCTAGAATAGAGAGGAAAAGAAATATTATATGGCAAGAGATAAGCTCCGAGCAGATAGGTGAGAGATCTTCAGAGATCTCGTATTCTTGTCAGTTCTCGTGCTCACCCATGCTTCCTAATTTCTAGGCTTCCTCATCCTCTCAGGTCCTCCTGTACTTCAGGCTGCAAATTAGTGAGGTCATTTGAAGAAGATTTTGTAGACAAGGAAACTGACATCTAGAATGTCTAAGTAACTTGCTCAAGGTCACTAAGCAAGGGCATTTGTAAATGTGGTTCTGGAGTCTTTCCCATTTAGGGAATGCCAGGAAAAGCCCAGTGGCCTGATTGGACTTGATCTTATCATACCTCCTTCAGTGGGAGTGGCAGTAGCCTCCATGTAATGTCTTCCATTATCATTGTCACTCAGATTCTGTCTCTTTGATTTCTTAGTCTAGTTTCTTACTCTGTTGATGGACTCTTTTCTGTAGATACCCGCTCAGAGGCAAAGTCATTCTTCCAATGGCAACACAGAAAAATGTGGGACTTGGTCTCTGCTTTTGAGGTCAAGACTTTAGCTTCCTGTTAGGTAGACCAGGAAGTGTCACAACAGTCTAAGGAAGGTTTCATAGACCTGGGTCAGGTGACCTAAGATCTAGATATCCATAGCTGATTGAACCAGAACAAGCATTTAACCTGTCTTCATAATCAAATTAAAGATATTAAATAAGAGCTGCAGTGAGGATGAAATCACAGAAAATATGTTACCTAGTATGTATTAAGCACTTAGTAAATACATTACCTCCTCTTCCCTATCCCTGACTACCTCACATGTTATTTTGAGGCTGGAATGATGTAACAGAGGTGAGACATGTCAAGAAGTTAAAATGCATTTTACAAGAATTGGAAATCATTTTTCTTTATCTGAAACATTGGGGAAGTTAAAAATTGCCTTCTCTGAAATGGTATTTAAGATAAATCTTCTGGTTGTGAAGTGACTTTAATCCAAAGAACATTTGCCTACCAGATAAATATAGCAAATCATTGTGAGAGATGAGATTGAGTTTTTCTGTATTAGGCCTAATGCTTCCAAACAAAATGGTAACGATTCTGATAAGTTGTCCGTATCTACAGTGTGCAGCCCCATCTATCTGGCCTGTCTTTGAACTTGGGAAACATTTTAATCAGGCCCAGGCTTTTTGTTGAAAGGAATTTGCCCATAAAAGAACCATTTGGCTTCTGGCTATGCTGTGGGATTCTGTTTTATGTTCAAACCCATCACGTGTGCTGGGCTCTCGGTGATATTTAGTTATTTACTTTTCATACTTGGGGATTGGGCTTGGAGCACATAAGCAGTCTCAATGTTCAGCTACTGCGTTGAATTTGCACCCTTTCTTGAATATTTTAACATCATTTAGGAGTTACTACTGTAGGTAAATGGCTTGCAAAAATCACCATGACAATATTTTTTTGCATATTTTTTTGCAAGCATATATACTTAGAGAAGGAAAAAGTTATTCTTAAATCATTTCCTGTACCTTTTTTTCATGTTTTTTTATTGTGTTATATTAGTCACCATACAGTACATCATTAGTTTTTGATGTAGTGTTCCAAGATTCATTATTGGCCTATAACATCCAGTGTTGCATGCAATATGTGCCCTCCTTTATACCCATCACTGGGCTAACTTATCCCCCTACCCCCTCCACTCTAAAATTCTCAGTTTGTTTCCCGGAGCCCATAGTCTCTCATGGTTCGCCTACCCACTCCGATCCCCCCCTTCATTTTTTCATGTTTTGAAGTAGTAACTGATGGTACTAAAAGAGAATTCTCTGAGCAGAATGTGTATTATTTATGCTAGAAAAAAGTGAAGGTTAAATTAAGGGATTGTCCAGTGCTGGAGGTGTTGCTCCTTTCTTCCACCAGAGCTTTCTCTTCTTTTTTATTTTCTCAGCATCTCCTCGGTCTAAGTAAGAAGGCTGCAGTACATTTTTATTGCTTACTTCTTCCATCAATAGCACTTCAGTTTCGAACTAGAACTAAAGGAAATACGCCCAACTTGTAACCATTGCAAATGGTTTTCCTTGAGGGACATTCGTAGTCCCTGTTGTATAAGTCTTGGTTCTTGCTTGCAAACAACAGAACCTATCTTTGGTTAACTGGAACAGAGAGGGAATTAATAGAAAAAAAAAATATGATGGAGATCACAAAATCGAAGGGAAGGTTAAAAGATGAGCCTTAGTAAAATGCCCAAAGACCAAGTAGAGGTCCAGAATACCAAGTAAAATACCATAATTAGAGTCACCTACTTCAGGGACTCACGCAGCTTCTACTGGAGATTGAGTGCCAGAGTACCAGATAGTAAAGGTAGCTGTGCTACTACTGGATCCATAATGCCACTAGCAGTGAAATCAATTCTCAACTGTTTTTTCTTCTGTGTGCCATTCACTCTAGAATCAAATTCTCCATAGTACCCAATTAAATAAGACTAAGACACATGTCCAGGCCCTAGCTTTCAGTTACTGTAAGTGAGCAGACTCCAGAAATGGCAGATTCCATAATTCAAGGAATTACGTTTAGATGTGTTGAGCAGCCACTACATTCTACTTAAAACAACATTTGTGGGAATTTCTGCTTCTGGGGTGCTTGAGTTGAACACCTCCCCTAAACCAGGAATGCCATTTAGAGAGAACCAGGCCAGTGTCCTCACTGCCCCATTTCCTGAATCATGGCTCAGAAATTCTGCCCAGGGGTATAGCCTGGTCTTGAGAAAAGAGATCTCCAAAGCTCTTCTCAAGGGAAATTCAAGCCTCAAATAAATTGGAAAAATGTAGACTTGGGTGGTAAACGATTAAGAGGAGGACCACAGTTGCAGGAGAATGGTAAGCTAAACCACAGACCAACTAGTTTACCAGAGAGAACCAGGGAAACAGGCAGATGAAACAAGCCCTTGAGAGGTCAAAGTAAACCTCAAACAGTAGCTTCAAAACAACCCTTCCAAAAGAGCCCAAATTTAATTGAATCAGACTATGCAGAAATTTATGACCCAGAGAATTGTCAAAAACAATTAAGAATCAGCTGGCAATTGGAGCCTAACAGCTGCCTGTGATCAGAGAAAATGGTAGTCAAGGATAGTGCAAACACAACACGCGCAAGACTGTATCCTCACAGGAACCAGGGAGGTCTTGCGTAGTGAGGGAAATAGACCCAGCTGGAATAGTCTAGCCTGTCATTAAATGAGTAAGCTAGCAAACAGCAATGACAAACTTCAGAGTCTGGGGGCGGGGGTGGGGAGATAGGGGCAAGATGTGTGTTGGGTGGGAATCAATATCCAGAGTTACTACAATATATTTTCTTTTTTTTTTTAAGATTTTATTTATTTATTTGACAGAGATCACAAGTAGGTAGAGAGGCAGGCAGAGAGAGAGGAAGGGAAACAAGCCCCGCACCGAGCAGAGAGCCTGATATGGGGCTGGATCCCAGAACCCTGAGATCATGACCTGAGCCAAAGGCAGAGACTTTAACCCACTGAGCCACCCAGGCGCCCCAACTACAATATATTTTCTAAAATGTCCAACTGTCAATCAAAAATTACAGGGCATACAAAGAAACAGGAAAGTGGCTCATACCTGGGGGAGAAAAGCAGGCAACAGAAACCTCTCGAGAATGCTCTGATGTTGACTTTAACAGACTTCAAAGCAGCCATTATAAATGTGTTCAAAGAATTTTTAAAAATCCATACTTAAAGTAGTTACTCGGGATATGATAGCACAAAGGAGGTGGGTGGAAGTAAAGCTATGTTGGATTAAGGAAATTAAACCACACAGAAAATTCAGATCTCCAGAAATAAATGAGTAGAACCAGAGGTGATAGGTAAGAAGAGTAAGATAACCAATGCTACGGATACATGCTTGCTCTCTCTTCTCTTTTCTGAAAAGCATCATACTTAAATAAAGTGGTAAGTATAGCAATACATTATTGAGTTTGCAACATATATAGGTACAGTATATATAAAAATAACAACGTGAGAAGGGTAAGAGGGAATAGACCTATAAAGGTATAATGTTTCTATATCTCACTGGAATTAATTTAGCATAAATCCAGAGTCTGATAAGTTTAGACGTATGTGGTAAGCCCTAGAGCAACCACTAAGAAAATATCTAAAATATATGTAGTAAAAAAATCATTAAAGGGATATAAACATTGCACTGGAAAATACTCACTTAATGCAGAAGAAAGCAAAAGAGAAATAGAAAAAACAAAAATGATGTGAGACAGAGGAAACAAATAGTAAAGTGGCAGATATAAATCTAACTACATAAAATTTTAAAAAGCATGTGATTCTTACTATACATCTCAATTAAAGCTGCACAATAAAAAACCTGACTTTATGGAGATGGTGACTTTCCCAATCAAAAGGGTTTCCCCCCCCCTGCATTTTCTACTAATGTAAGCAAAATGAAATAATGTTTAATTTGGAAAATATGATTAGAGTACGAAACCATAACAAAAGTTGTCAGTGGCAGATATTTTATTTTCTTTGCAATGAATCAAACTTTCCAAAGCAGGGAACAAATTACCAATGCCACGTAATTAGATAGAAAAGGGAAAAACAATATTTGAATGCTTCACTTTCAACCAATTTCAGCATCCATTTAGAATAATGGCAGCACTAACATTGTACTGTCTGGTAGCAAGGACCCTTCTAAAAGCTTTCCATGCATTAACTCATTTAATTCTCAAAACTCCATGAGGCAAGAACTGTTCCTGTATCCCCTTGGCACCCCCCTCCTTTTTTTCCAGATAAAGAAATGGAAGGACAGAAAGTTTAAGTAATTCTCCTAATATCACACAGCCAGGAAGTGGTGGGTTTGCAGTGTGAACTCAGACAGTCTGGCCTTAGATTCCCGGCAATTAAACACTATATTCTTCATATTAAGGTGTGGGGTTTTGTTTTGTTTTGTTTTTACTAAAATATTGTTATGTAGATGACTCTGAGCTGAAACTTAGTATGGTTGTGCAATTTGATCAAAGTCATATAAGTCAAGTAGAGAACCATTTCCTTAGCACTCGAGTGTTAGGGGAGTGTGAAACAGAAAGAACCATAGAGACCTGAGAGTCTACTCCTTCGTTTGCTCGATGGTGACATAGTGCCAAGTCCAAGATCATGTCACTGCTTCCCAATAAAGCTTAGCCTTGAATTCCAGGGTTCCTGGGTCTTAGGCCCACAGATTTTTTTTCATCCATAATAAATGGAAAAGTTGTAATAAAGACTTTCCAATGCAATTATCAGTTTAGCACAGTTCAGGAGAATTTTTAGACTATTAGTGACATTCAACCCTAGAATGATTTAGATGGTAAAGGAAAAAGGTCTCTGTCACCAGATATTTCCAGGTGGAGGTAGACATAGATTGTCCTTTTAGGGATATTATAGAAAGAAGGGGAACTGAGCTAGATGACCTAAGGTTTGCCTTAATTCACTCTCAAGTTCCATGTTGCTGTGATATTTATATACCTTTGACTTTTTCTTTTGAATGCATCTGTGATGAAAACACATTATGTGTTTAAGTGTAAATACAGAAAAAGTGGAAAAATAAAAATGTATCCTTAGTTAATTGTGCTGTGCATGACCCACACGTACCACTGCTAACTCGCAGTTGTATTTTTCTTCCAGTTCTTCTTTGACACCCATATGTTGCTTCTTTCCTGTGTGGCAGTCAGATAGTATTAATTCATACTATTTCAATGGATTAATGGTAGTTGTAAATATTTTAATGGCTTTGCATAACGTTACACAGAAGTCTCTGATAGGTCTGTAGAGCGAGGGTTTCTGTACTTTAGAGGTCTACAAGTTACCTAAAGGAGAACCTCAAGATTAAATATGCTTGGACTTTGTAGTTGTTGATCAACCTGCCTGTCTCAGTTATTAGGCAGTACAGCATTTCAGTCGTAAAAGGCAGTAGTTGTGACGTCCTGTGGTAGACTGGGGATGGCAGACCTCTCTGAAAAGATGACTCCATTTCATAAGCTCCAGAGCCTAAAGATGGGGCGCTGTTTGGAAAAAGGGCTTTTGCAGATATGATTAAATGAAGAATCTTGAGATGAGATCATCCTAGTTTATCTAGGCAGGCAGGCCCTGAATTAAATCCAATGACCCGTGTCCTCATGAGAAACAAAGAGATGACACAGACACACAGGACAAAGCTTTGTGGAAATAAAGCCAGACACTGGGGTTTTGAGGTCACAGCCAAGGAATGCCTGAGCCATCAGAAGCTAGAAAGGGGGGAGATTCTCCTCTTTGGCCTCTGGAAGGAGTGTGGCTGGCCAACACCTTGCTTTTGGACTTCTTGCCTCCAGAATCATGAGACAGGAAATTTCTGTTTGAAGCCACTAGTTTGCCACCATTCGCTAACAGCAGCCTCTGGAAACTAATACACAGCCTTCCATGCATTTCATCACGAGTGACCGAACTGCCAGTCGGTCACTATCACCTTACTATCACAAAAGAGACCTTAAAAGGCTGGGGTGAAGCTATATGACCCTAGATTTTGTTAATTATGACACCGAGTGTTGTGAAATTACTTCTGAAGCATGATCTGCTTCCAACAAAGAAAGTTTGTCTTTGCTCCAGAGAATGAAGTAGCTCATAACTGGGGTTGTAAAGAGGTGAAAATCTGATCCCAGCAGGAGGAAAGTGGAAGGAGCCAAGGCATAGAAAGCACAACATTTAAATAATCCAATGTCTGGATTATTTAATAAAGGGTAGGGCTTCCTCCTTCCCTCCCCAATTTCTAAATTATTATACACAAAAAACAACCGACTTGATTATCAACAACACATGCTTACCATTTTCACTCAGGGAGAGCAGGGTTTCCCATAAATATTCATGGGGAAAATTTCCTTTCCCGCATTCACAATCCTCGCTTGATGGTCTGGTGTTGGATTTCTGGCACTGCTCAATGTCAAGGGCACTGGAACAAAACATCTTGGCTGTCTGCAGAAATGCAGCTCTAGATGCAGACTTCACAGTTTTAGATCTAGAAGGCCAGCATGTGACAGAATCCTGCAGGCCGATAGACAGACAGACAGACACACACACGCGCGCAATATTTCCTGAGCTGGTCTTTGTAGCTATGTTATTGGTGTAGTATCTTTATGTATGTAGAGAGTCACACATGTGTGCGCCCACAGCATTTCTGGCTGCGGAGATAGAGGAACGCGTCTGCAAATAATGTGCATTCCTTTCAAACACAGTTAAGTATTAAGAACGTGACACTTCTATTACACTGATTGACATTTCATTATCTAAATGCCTAGCATTCTTTTCACTTTGGGATAATTAGTTGTCAGTTCCCTGAAGCAATTACATTTTCAGTGTTACTCGAGTTCTTCAAAGGGCAATGAGGTACATTAAGAAGAAAATCTTATATTTAGATCAAACAAAAAGTCCTGAGAAAAATGAGCTCATCTCAGAAGGTTAGGCCACCGAAAAAAATAATAGGCAGACAGACAGACAGACAAATAACCCAGGACCTCTTAACATTACCTGCAGGAAGGACAAGACAAATTACTTGAATCAGTATCTCATCAGTGAAGTACAGAGCTTGGGCAAGATCACTGGGAATTTTTTCCAGAATTGAGAAGCGGTGGTATGCTGAATATTAAGTTTCGTCGAAGTGTGGTTACCTCATCTACCCTCAGACCTTAGGAAGAAATTGCTATTTAATTTTATGTATCTGTGTGTTCAGCATCTCCTCCAAATTTTTAGAATTTTTTTTTTTGTTTGTTTTGTTTTGTTTTGCTGTTAACCTCTCTCAGGAGCTTCATAGCACATATAGAAGCACTTTCATTTTTCTCTGGTGCCAGGCTGGGTATTGACTTTTTAAAGTCAGTTCGAATTCACTCCGTAGTGATCTCTATAAAGAGAACGCGTCAGGAGAATGAAAATGAAGATACAGATGATACACAAATGTGAAAGATGCATGCGAGTGCACAGGGTCAGGGTGGAAAGGAGGTGGGTTGATATTGGAATGGATTTAAGCTACGGATGGCCATAGGTATAGTAATGAGGAATCAGGAAGGGGAGGAAGGGACTGTCCCAAGAGGGTAGCTCTCACCTAAGCTGTCAATATAGAACAGAAATGAAGTGGCCTAGAGCAAGGACCTAAGTGAAGGTGAGTGTGTGCCAGAAAGGATGTAGCCATAGATTACTGGAGCTAATTAGGCCCTAGAGAACATAAAATCTAGCTCCTTTCACTAAGGCAACAAATACAAGCTTAGTTTCTATTATAGGTTAGATGTTGATCTATAGGTTAGATGCTAAGGATTTAATGGTGAGCGGGAATAACATAGCCCCTGCTCTCACTTACACTATGTGGTCATCCAGTGGGGAGATAGAGGCTAAGAATGGGGAGTGGGTTGCTGAGGTCACACAGCTGGTTGGTGTCAGAGTGAATTCTAGAATTTGGGTCTCTGGAATTTTTGAAATGGCTGCCAGTCACTGTGAGGCAATAGCAGTTATGGGCCAGTGCCAACTACCTGAGATTCAAATGCTGTGTTTTTTCATCTGGATAAATGTGTGGTCTGGTCCACTCTCCTTCAAAGCTGACCCAGTTGCCTGCGGAGTTTCATGTTCATGGAGAACACAGACATTAAAACCTTGACTATAGAGGGCAGATTCAGCAACTAACCATGTGAGCACGGCTTTCTAAAAACTGTCCCAGAGTTTAGTGACGACCCCTCAAATGTCTACCATCAAAGATTCCAACTGTTGACTTTTTAATATTCATTTCTCCCAAAAGACCTACACCCAGCAAGGTGCTCTCGTGTTGCTGAAATGCAGTTGCTTCTGGAGTAAAGGCATAAAGTCATTGATTATTCCTTCTACAGAATTTGCCATATCAGATGTTGGCGGACGTTTAGAAATGAGGTTGCCAGGCAGCTAGCACTCTCTTTCTTGAGTTGAATGTGTATCTCTGTGGGTCTTTGTAGGAAAAATAGGGTGGATAAGGAGTGGTAGAAATATTTTTTAGGACATGCTATTCAGAGATGATTAGAATTAGGACCTGTGCTCAATTTTCTTGTGTTTTATGTGAAGAACATCACATACAGAGTTTAAATGAGGGCTAGTTAGTTGCAAAACCAAGGCAGTGAATAAATATTCTTATTCTGAGCCCAGTTGGTCCATGTTCCTTTACTACTGGTTATTAATGCAAAATCTCACATTGCCTCAAATAGATAATCTTATTATTACTGTCAAACTGAATGAAAGAAAGATATTATTGAGGAGATGTGTTGATGTTAAGTGGCCCTCAACCGTCATTGGTGAGTGCCAGCCATCTTTGCTTAAATACAGGTCTTGGGTGTCTGGATGGTGCAGTCAGTTAAGCATCCGATTCTTGGTTGCAGCTCAGGTCGTGATCTCAGGGATGTGAGATTGGGCCCTGCATTTGGGCTCCATGCTCAGCACAGTCTGCTTAGGTCTCCCTCTCCCTCTGCCCCTCCCCCCAACTCACACACACACTCTTTCTCTGAAATAAATAAATACATCTTTTTAAAAACTACAGGCCTGGTTTTTCATTGGGAGAACCACTAAGTTAAAATCTAAAATGGGTAATTGCCTTTTTTTTTTTTTTTTTTTTTTTTAGCAAAAGAGCTCTTAAAGAGAAGAATCCACACAGAGCAAAATTCCAGTATCCAGCCTTTAACAGATATCCTGTAAATAGTAGATGAGTAATTAGGCCAGGAGGGGGCACCAGCCAGCTCAGTTGGTGAAGCATGAGACTTCATCTTAGGTGGTGAGTTTAAGCCTCACACTGGATGTAGAGATTACTTAAATATAAAATCTTTAAAAAAAAATTAAAAAATAGGCGAAGAGTAGACCTCAAAGAAACTTGTAGCCAGGAGGAGGCAGCATGACACAGTGTAAAGAGCAAGGGGACTGGGAGTCTTAAGTTTGGGGTATTGGACCATTTACTTAACCTCTTTCAGGTTCAGTTCCTTCATTAAGAAAATTTGGATAATAATGCTCATTTATCAGGACCATTTAGGGTTATTAAAGGAATTAAGACAGAAAGTCCTCACTCTCATATTACATACTCTAAAATATGTTTAATAGGTACTAATTGTAATTTTTTGCTGTAACTCATTTGACTCTCAGAAGTAGAATATTATTTTATGTAATGGTTCCAATTGTGGAAATGTGGATTAACTGCATGAGAGCCACCAAAGGAACTTGGAAAAATATAGATTCTCATCCCAAACCTACTGAATTAGAATCTCTGAAGGAGTAGCCTAGGAATCTCAGGTTTTTGTTTTATTTCTTTTCTTTTTCTTTTTCCTTTCTTTCTTCATTCATTATTCTTTTTTAGAATCTCAGCTTTTGTTTGTGTCCCTATATTCTAACAGTGTTTAGAAACACTGATTTTTTTTTAATTTTATTTTTTTTAATGAATGGAGCTTCCTTAAATAATGATATCCAGATCTGGAGGCTCTGTAATGAGGGTTTCCATTTTGTTTTGTTTTGTTTCCAAACACAGGTTGTTCTATCATTAATCTAGTGCTATTTTACATATTATCAGTGCTTAATAAATATTCTCAGCCAAGGACTAAACACACGATTGGGTAAAAAACACCCTTGGTAAAACCAAATTGACATTTGTTATTCTATTTCTAAAAAAACTTAGGAGGAAACGCATGCACACACACACATTTCTCTGGGAAAATGTTTTATGTTCACAACTTAAGGTAGCTGTGCCAGAGGCAGACACATACGTAGATTTATGGTTCATCTTTGCAAGTGAAGGATTCAGCTATTTTCCTACCTTACAAATGACTTCTATAATTGGTCTAAAAACAATGCCTACCATTTATTGGTCAATTACCACCTAAATTATATGTGCCCAACCAGATTAGGAGAACCATTTTTCTTTTCTTCTTATAGGGCTGATTTCCATGTGTGTGTTTCAGTTTTGTTACAATATCCACAAGATGATGCCAGATTGATAGATACCAAATGAAATTCCTAGCCACAACAAACACATATTTTTGCCAGTTAACTTATTATGTCATTTTCCATTGGGGAAAAACTGATCTCTTAGTTGAATAGCATGAGGTTATATTGTTACCTGAAGTTCAGTTTATGAGGTGACACAAACTACTTCTGTGGCCTTAGCATAGTTCCTTAATATCTTTGGATATGAATTTTCTTATGAAATGAAATGGGAGATCAAAGTAGATGAATTTTAGAGGTTTTTTTTCCCTCTACTTTTGCCCTTATAGGATTCTATGAGTTCCCCTAATACTGAGAGCAGGAAGAATCTATATGAAAAAGAACTTATAAAATGAAACCATACATGTCTCATCAATGGAGTAGGGGGAAAAAAAGGATTAAGCCTTACAGGTTTATTAAAATGAGAATGGGAAAAAAAATCTATAAATCTCACTGAAAAGATGCATGTGAATTACTGCCATCCAGAGGCTCCATTATAGGCTACTCTTTGAGAGTTATTAACTATGAAGCATCCCAACAATAATGGGTAATTGCCTTAGAAAACCCAGCCTGGCATAGCACGAATGCGTCTGGTTCCCATTCATAACCCATCATTTAGAAAAGATACATCATTTAAAGGATAAACATAAAATAGGAACTCTATAGTCCAATGGAATGACTCTCTCATCAAAATTGTAATTGTGTCTTAAATCTCCACAAAGTGGCACAGAGGGAGCCACAGTCATATCCAACAAGAGAAGATTCTGCTTTGACTTGCATTTTCCTATTGTCCACCTGACTCCTCCTTCCCTCTGGGGAAATATGGACTGTGATAAGGAGCATAATGACCAGCATAATGTGCATTGCCCTGGTCGTATCCCTTTAATCCAATTAGAAATCCATTCAGAGCCGCTGCATGAGCAGTCTGATGCAACCACTTTTCCTCAATTTATGCTCAAATCCATCAACACGACTTAAGTGCACTGCTGCTCAGGGTCATTCAGCATTTTTTCTTCTTAGTCTCTGAAGTACTGTGCACATCAACCCATCAACATATCCACCTTCGCCCAGACAAGGCTCCTTCTTGATAAGCTTTCTCCACAGATTTTCTCTCCCTTCCCATTATTTGTCTTTTTTCTCCTTCCCTTTATTTTCCTCATTTTCATTGCAGGAAAATTGAGTAGGAAAGCCAATCTGCATTTCCCTCCAGTGTCAGGAGGTTGGCTCACACTGTAATTCTCTTCTGCTGTGCCGCATAACAGGACATGGGTTTCTTGTCTCTTCTTTTGGTCTGTGTGAAGCAACCCAAAGGGTGCTATGGTGTCAAAGGAGCAAAGAAGCAAGCAAACAAACCTAATAAGCCAAGGTTTGGTGCCTCGCTTTTTTTCAAGGCAGATGTACAAACAGCCCTCTTAGTGACCCTAGGTTACCTGGTTCTTGTGTTGTCACATGTGCAGGTTTCAAAGACCTAACAAAGGGAAGTGATTTTAGAATTTGGGTCTTCTGGCTTTGGCTGGAATGTGTCCATTCCACTGAACCACACTTTCTCCTGAAATATGGTAGTTTGATTGAAAAAATCACAGTATCAGTCATACCTGTTAGATAGACAGCAGGTACAATTTATCTGCAAGCAGGAGAGAACATCTCACAGTTTGCTTGCATTTCCTGCTCTGGATTATCTCGGGCATCTTGTTTTATGTTAAACTAACTCAGCCTGTACAATTTCTTCCATAAGCTTATGTTAGGGAGCATCTTTGGAGACTTTTAAGACAGGTGACCTCAATCCCTTCCTTATCTTTGAACTTGATTTATGGATCTTCCTCTCCTGGGGGAATATCCAGCCAGAATGTTTCATGCTGGAAAGGGCAAACATAGAAGATTAGGGACTGTCATGTTCCCTGGCCCTGGGAAAGCAGACGTGTCCCTCCAGGAGAAGCAGGTTGCTTCTCCCAGCTTTGAGCTCCCAGCTCTGAGGGACTGACATTTGGGACAAAGAATAGTGGATGGAGAGGGGGTCATGCCTAAAGGCACTATTGAAAGCAATGCAGGTTTTGTTGCAAGCGATGAAGAAGCAGATGGTAGGTCCATGATCCTAGTACAGCATGTGACAATGGAAGACCAGCCAAAAGTTTAACAGAGGGAAAGAGCCAAGAGCTCCCGCAGGGATCACACTCCTTCCTGAGGGTCTGAAAGGGTGCACATGCATATGAACAAGGCTGCTTCCACTCAGGGACAGTCAGAGCAGGAAGGGGCCAGACTGGAAAAAATTCCCTAAACAACACACAGAACCACCAACAAAGGGAGAAAGACTTTCTGGCTCAGGGGGCAAAACGCAGTATCTGATCAAACACTGGCTGAACATAATAATCTGAACTAGGCGCAATGCCCAAGAAGCCAGGCTTAAAAATAGTCACCCTTATTCCTAGGGATCTGGAAGACCCAGGCTGAGCCCTCATAGGAGTGACTGGAGAGAAAACTGAGCTCCTAGTTCCCTGTTGAATATGGGACAAAATTGTAAATGTTTTTAGTAGGCTCCACACCCAGCCTGGAGCCTAACAACCTTGATCTCACAACCCTGAGATCAAGACCTGAGCTGAGGTCAAGAGTCAGATGTGTAGCTGACTTGGACCACCCACGCATCCCAAAGTTGTAAATATTCTAAAGTGTGAAAGTGGTCTCTGAGCCACACCTGCATCCAAAGGTGATGAGCCAAAATTTAACTGACCAATAGGGCTTCAGCATTATCTTTGACCAATATGTGGCTTATGCTGCCCCAGGAGCAAATCCCAGGAGGCCAGTCGAAGAGATATAAACAAAACAGTTCTGAGCAGGAACATCAGAGGCTTCACACAGTGGGGGAAACAGGCTACACAAAATCAATTCAGTCAAGTCTTTAAATAAATAAATGAATAAGCACCAACTCACAGAGGCAAAGGGAATCTGTACATAATGCCAGTGCCTAGCCCATTGCCTGGCTTATAGCAATCACTAGTTTGGAGTCAGACTGAGTCCCAAGATTGCTGTGTCACTGACTTACTGTGTGACCCATGCATGTTGCTTTACTTCTCTGTGCCTCAGTTTCCTATAATTCAGTGATAACATTGGCACCTACTTCATGGGATAGTTGTGAGGATTGAAGAAACTGTGCATGTAAAGAACTGGCATGTAGTCTGTACTCAGTCAATATTAACTATTACCATCACAAGATGGGGTTGCCCATTTTCCTTTGTGCTACTTGTATTACGTGTTAGTTGCTGAGATTCCTCCAACAGATGGTCATGCTTTTTGGATCAAGTATTAGAGTTCCTTGTAGTGAATATGCTTATCACTTTATCATTGCCATAGACCAAAAGGTACAAGAAAGCCTAAGTTTGGCCAAAAAGGAAGAGAGTGACATCAAGGTAGAAAGAAGGGAACCAAGGAGATTAGTGGATGCTATGAGACAGGTGACCCCAACTGCAGTTTACTTAGGGACAAGCCCTTCATGCTTATCCTAGCAGGGGTTAAAGAATTAACAGAGATGATTGGCATTCAATGGCACATGTGTCTTTCTGATTTCTTTGGAACTCGCCACCCTATTGTTTGTTGCTAGGTAAGCTAATACTGTGATTTATTTTTCATTGTGAGTAGACAGGCTCTCTACACAGCCAGACTTTTCTAGAATGCCGTGAGATTTTTGGCTCAGCGTTTCTTAGAAGCCGAACGCAAGATCGACTTCACCATCCATGATTCCATTTGCTGGCATTAGATGCCCAAATCTCCCAAGAGCTTTCTTGACCACAAAACAGGCCTTGCTAACAAATAAACTTAAATGCTTTATAACAAAAGGAAAAATGCAGAGAAAAAGAAAGCTACCAGTCTCCCTTATGCTGGGCTCAGGTGGAAAGAAAATGCAATTTTTTTTTTCCCCTAGAGTTTGTTTTCCTTGGTTTTAGCCATAAACATGAAAATAAATACAAATTGCCTTAGGGCACATTTAAAGAGAAATCCCATTTACAGAGGTTAGAAGTTGCAATACAATTTGAGTAAGGTTCATAAAAAATGGCTTGATGTGCTGTGTACTTGATTTATTTTTAAAAACAAATTAGCCACTGTTTTATGCTCCAAATTGGATCTTTATGTTTCCAGAGACACTTTACCTCTTTTCTTATTCTCATATTTTATTAAACAAATGAGTACTTCTTCCTTTTTGTTCTTTTCATTTCGTAAGAACTATTCTAAAAAATTTTCAGGTATTCACAAAATAGAGCTAACAGGACGAGAAGCCCGCAAACACATCCAAACCCACCAGTTACCTAGGTTTTGTCACAGGTGCCTCATCTGTCTCTTTCCATTCTCTTTTCTTCTCGAAGCATTTTATTTTTTTTTCTCGAAGCCTTTTAAAACAGATCCCAGACATCGTATTATTTCAACCTACAGACTACAATATGTATCTCTAAAATGCATGGGTGTGTTTGTACATAACTATAGTGCTGTTATCACACCTAATAAAATTAATGTTTATCCTTGGTACTCTTCGATATTTGCCAATAATCGAAATTTATTTGTTTTTTTTACTGGTGCGTTCTTTAAATTATAGTCCAACTCAGGTCCACCATTACATATGATTGTTAGGCATCTGAGCCACTTTAATGCTAGAATAATAGGTGTCCTTTTTATTTTATTTTTTCATGCTATTGATTTGTTTAAAAATAAGCAAGAAAACAAAAGCTGGGTCAATTGATCACAAGAATGTTTCACAATTTGCTATGTCTCCTTGCTTCTTTATTTTTTTTAAGATTTTATTTATTTTTTGACAGATCACAAATCGGCAGAGAGGCAGGCAGAGAGAGATTGGTGGGAAGGGGGCGGGGAAGCAGGCTTCGGGCTGAGCAGAGAGCCCGATGCGGGGCTTGATCCCAGTACCCTGAGATCATGACCTGAGCCAAAGGCAGAGGCTTAACCCACTGAGCCACCCAGGTGCCCTGTTGCTTCTTCATTATTATTCCTTGTAAACTGAAAGTAAGCTCTGGAGACTGGCCCTGCATTAGAATCAGGTTCAACCATTTTGGTAAGATTATTTCGTAAATTGTGTTGTATGTTTTATATTCATCACATCAAGAGACACAAAATACTGGACCATCTCCCCTCCAGTGATGCTGATTTACCCATGTGTTTGGGTTGTGATAGCCTCATCCTTTTGTTCTATTCTCCATCAGAATTTCATGTGATGATTCTTGCCCTTAAAAGTCATCGCAAGAACCAATAATTACATTAGAGGTTGCCAATTTTTTTTTTAAACAAACAAACAAACAAAAAACATTCCTTCATATAATGGGATGGTTTGGATTGCCTAAAATACAATTCTTGTAGGAAGAGCATATTTGTTAAATTTTTAGAGAAGGCATGTCAGGGCTGTTACTTCTAATATAACCAATTAATTGAGAGAGGTGTGATGCTCTGTCTCTCACACAGCGTCATGAATTAGTAGATGTTTATATACACAATGAGTTTAAGTCCAGTTAATCTTTCTGATACTTAAATTGTGTCTCTTTGCATCTTCAGTCCCTTCATTTTGGACATTGTATCCTTTGACATAACCACTAAGTCTTTAATCATTTCCTTACTTTCTGGCACAATAACTATCCCAGAATTAACCAAGCATCTACTTTCTTTCCCAAATCTGGAATCAGCCATTACCTCTGGAGTACTGGGTTTCACAATGTGGGCATGAGATGAGCCATTGTTCCGAAATTTACTTTTAAACATTTCCTTTTGTGAAGGCTAGGAAATCTATATTTTGGGGAAAATAATAATGAAAATTTACTCTGATATGTCTAATTCAGATTTGTTGCTGTAGGGTTTTTTTAGGCACATAATTAATTGTTTTACCTTTATTTTCGGTTATAACCTTTAGATTATCAAGTGTCATTTTGGCTTAAATTCTGCCTTATCTAATATTAAAATTATAACTTCCTGTTTTCTCTTCAATTGAATCTTCTTGGTGTATCTTTACCTATCCCTTTAACTTTTGTGGATCAGTTTGTATGGGGTGTGTCTGTTATATTCAGTAACAGTTGAATATGGATTTGTTAGCCAATCTAAACGTCTTTTTTCCCCCCTCATAATAAAGTTAAGTTCATATGTTTAATGATAAACTAGGAACTCTAATTTCTGTCAGATGGTTTTATGATATATTTATTAACATACATGCATACACTAAATATTTCACTACATTGTCATTTACAAAAATATTTGTTGGTATTATTTTGGTTTTTAGGATAGTTTAATTTTTTTTTTTATTCTAGTGGTTTCTATTAGACCAATACTTTTCTTTATATACTGTCTTTGGTGCCATCTTTTTTAGAAAATATCTATCAGGTACCTACAATAAATAATAAGGCAGATTTTCTCCTCTTTTCCCCTCTCTGTCTTCCGTTATTCAATTTTAGAAACACATATTATGGTAGAGTTATCCTTGTACTCTTACAGATACTTAAACTTGTGCTATTTCATTTATCTAAGTAAGTTAATACTAACGAGACCATCAGTAAACATTCTATTTTACACTTTCATCTTCTTCCATTTTTGTTAATTACATTATGGCTATATTGTCAGAACACAAGACATTTATAAATAATTTTACCACTCTTATCTTCTCTACTTTTATTTTTTTAAAAAGCTTTTATTTATTTATTTGTCAGAGAGACAGCCAGAGCACAAGCAGGGGGAGCAAGTGGCAGAGCAGGCAGAGCCTGCTTCTCCCTCCCTGCTTCTCCCTCTCCCACCCTGCTTGCTCCTGCTGAGCAAGGAGCCCAATGTGGGACTCAATCCCAGGACCCTGGGATCATGACCCAAGCTGAAGGCAGATGCTTAACCGACTGAGCCACCCAGGCATCCCTACCTACTCTTATTTAAAAGCTCACTCCTGGACTTTACACCACAGTTTCTCCAGTTATTGTTGGTTGTCTGAAGCTTCTTCTCTAGTTCATTCCTTTTGGGAGGATTCATGGGACAAATATTCCCTAAGTGGTCAGGAGGAGCCACTGTGGAGATTAAGAAACTAAACTATTCTGGGAAGTCCTAGAACCAATGTACATTATTAGGTGCCAAGCCTGTGTCAGACCCATGTGCCAAGCACCTAAGAGGTATTTAAACTGAGGTTCTTGCCTTCAAGAAGTTCACAGCCTTTAGAATACAATAGTACTATCTGGCATTAAAATCTCAGAGTTCTGAGATTTTATCAGGCCATTATCTTGTTCAGAAAAATTTTTACCTCTATTTGTGAACACCAGATATCAGGTCCTTTACAGTCATTCTGTTCTTTGTACATGAGCTACTCTATAGTCCATCATATGGATAAGATTTCCATTAACATACATGGGATTGATGGTGGGCTGGAGAAAATTCATTGTCTTTTTTTTTTTTTAATGCAGGAAGTTGGATATTTATTTATTTGTTTGTTTATGTATTTCTCACCATAGCATATACCCTCCCCAGTGTCTATCACCCAGCCACCCCATCCCTCCCACCCACCTCCCTTCCAGCAACCCTCAGTTTGTTTCCTGAGATTAAGAATCTCTTATGGTTTGTTTCCCTCTCTGGTTTCATCTTTTTTTCATTTTTCATCACTTCCCCTATGATCCTCTATCTTATTTCTCTAATTCCTCATATCAGTGAGATCATGTGATGATTGTCTTTCTCTGATTATTTCACTTAGCATAATGCCCTCTGGTTCCATCCACATCATTGCAAATGGCAAGATTTCAGGGTTTTTTGAAAGCTGCATAGTATTCCATTGTGTATATATATACCACCTCTTCTTTTTCCATTCATCTGTGATGAACATCTAGGCTTTTTCCATAGTTTGGCTATTGTGGACATTGATGCTAGAAACATTTAGGGGCATGCTCCCCTTCAGATCACTACCTTTGTATCTTTAGGTTAAATAACATGTAGTGCAATTGCTGGGTCATAGTGTAGCTCTGTTTTCAACTTTTTGAGGAAAATCCATACTGTTTTCCAGAGTGGCTACATCATCTTGGGTTCCCACCAACAATGTAGGAGGGTTCCCCTTTCTCTGTATCCTTGCCAACACCTGTCATTTCCTGACTGATTAATTTTAGCCATTCTGACTGGCATGAGGTGGTTTCTCACTGTGGTTTTGATTTATAGTTCCCTGATGCCGAGTGATATGGAGCACGTTTTCATGTGTCTGTTGGCCATCTGGATTTCATCTTTGCAGAAATGTCTGTTCATGTCTTCTGCCCATTTCTTGATTGGATTATTTGTTCTTTGGGTGTCGAGATTGGTAAATTCTTTATAGATTTTGGACACTAGCCCATTATCTGATATGTCATTTGCAAATATCTTCTCCCATCGGTCAGTTATCTTTTGGTTTTGTTGACTGTTTCCTCTGCTGTGCAAAAGCTTTTGATCTAGATGAAGTCCCAATAGTTCATTTTTGCCCTTGCCTCCCTTGCCTTTGGTGATGTGTCTAGGAAGAAGTTGCTGTGGCCGAGGTCGAAGATGTTGCTGCCTGTATTCTCCTCAAGGATTTTGATAAATTCCTGTCTCACATTGAACTCTTTAATCCATGTTGAGCCCACTTTTGTGTGTGGTATAAGGAAATGGTCCAGTTTCATTCTTCTGCATGTGGCTGTCCAATTTTCCCAACACCATTTGTTGAAGAGGCTGTCTTTTTTCCATTGGACATTCTTTCCTGCTTTGTCGAAAATTAGTTGACCATAGAGTTGAGAGTCCATTTCTGGGCTCCCTATTCTATTCCATTGATCTGTGCGTCTGTTTTTGTGCCAGTACCATACTGTCTTGATGATTACAGCTTGTAACATAGCTTGAAGTCTGGAATTGTGATCTGCCAACACTGGTTTTCTTATTCAACATTCCTCTGGACATTTGGGGTCTTTTCTGGTTCCATATAAATTATAGGATTATTTGTTCCATTTCTCTGAAAAAAGTTGATGGCATTTTGATAGGAATTGCATTAAATGTGTAGGTTGCTCTAGGTAGTATAGACATTTTCACAATACTTGTTATTCCAGTCCATGAGCATGGGACATGTTTCCATTTCATTGTGTCTTCCTCAACTTCTTTCATGAGTACTCTATAGTTTTCTGAGTACAGATTGTTTGCCTCTCTGGTTAGATTTATTCCTAGGTATCTTATGGTTTGGGGTGCAGTTGCAAATGGAATCAACTCCTTAATTTCTCTTTCTTCTGCCTTGTTGTTGGTGTATAGAGATACAACTGATTTCTGTGTACTGATTTTATATCCTGACACTTTACTGAATTCCTGTATGAGTTCTAACATTTTTGGAGTGGACTCTTTCAGGTTTTCCACATAAAGTATAACATCATCTGTAAAGAGAGAGAGTTTGACTTCTTTGCTAATTTAGATGCCTTTTATTTCTTTTTATCATCTGATTCCTGAGGCTAGGACTTCTAGTACTATGTTAAATAGCAGTGGTGATAGTGGACAGCCCTGCCATGTTCCTGACCTTAGGGGAAAAGCTCTCAGTTTTTCTCCATTGAGAATGATATTTGCTGTGGGTTTTTCATAGATGGCTTTGATGAGGTATGTACCCTCTATACCTACACTGTGAAGAGTTTTGATCAAGAAGAATGCTGTACTTTGTCAAATGCTTTTTCAGCATCTGTTGAGAGTATCCTATGGTTGTTGTTCTTCCATTAATACATTGTATCACACTGATTGATTTGGAGATGTTGGCCAACTTTGTAGCTCAGGAATAAATCCCACTCGGGCATGATGAATAATCCTTTTAATGTACTGTTGGATCCTATTGGCTAGTATTTAGGTGAGAATTTTTGCATCTGTGTTCATCAAGGATATTGGTCTATAATTCTCCTTTTTGATGAAGTCTTTGTCTGGTTTTGGGATCAAGGTCATGCTGGCCTCATAAAATGAGTTTGGAAATTTTCCTCCTATTTCTATTTTTTGGAACAGTTTCAGGAGAATAAGTATTAATTCTTCTTTAAATGTTTGGTAGAATTGCCCTGGGAAGCTGTCTGGCCCAGCCAAGGCTCTTCTTGGGAGATTTTTGATGATTGTTTCAATCTCCTTACTGGTTATGGGTCTCTTCAGGTTTTCTGTTTCTTCCTGGTTCAGTTTTGGTAGTTTATATGTCTCTAAGAATGCATCCATATCTTCCAGATTGTCAAATTTGTTGACATATAGTTCCTCATAATATGTTCTTATAATCAGTTGTATTTCCTTGGTGTTGGTTGTGATCTCTCCTCCTTTGTTCATAATTTTATTAATTTGGGTCCTTTCTCTTTTCTTTTTGATAAGTCTGGCCAGTGGTTTATCAATCTTATTAATTCTTTCAGTGAACCAGCTCCTAGTTTTATTGCTCTGTTCTACTGTTCTTTTAGTTTCTATTTCATTGATTTGTGCTTTGATCTTTATGATTTCTCTTCTGCTGGGTTTAGGCTTTCTTTACTGTTCTTTTTCCAGCTCCTTTAGGTGTAGAGTCAGGTTGTGTATTTAAGACCTTTCTTGTTTCTTGAGAAAGGCTTGTAGGGCTATATACTTTGCTTTCAGGACCACTTTTTCTGTGTCCCAAAGATTTTGAAGAGTTGTGTTTTCACTTTCACTTGTTTGTATGAATTTTTTGAATTCTTCTTTAATTTCCTGGTTCATCCATTCATTCTTTAGTAGGATGCTTTTTAGCCTCCATGTATTTGAGTTCTTCCCAACTTTCCTCTTGTGGTTGAGTTCTAGTTTCAAAGCATTGTAGTCTGAAAATATGCAGGGAATGATCTCAATCTTTTGGTATGGCTGAGACTTGAATTGTGACCCAGAATGTGATCTATTCGGGAGAATGTTCTATGTGCACTAGAAAAGAATGGCATTCTGTTGCTTTGGGATGGAATGTTCTAAATATATCTGTGATGACTATCTGGTCCAGTGTGTCATTTAAAGCCTTTATTTCCTTGTTGATCTTTTGCTTACATGATCTGTCCATTTCAGTGAGGGGGGTGTTAAAGTCCCTTACTATTATTGTATCATTGTCAATGTGTTTCTTTGATTTTGTTATTAATTGGTTTATTTAATTGGCTGATCCCATGTTAGGGGCATAGATATTTAAAATGGTTAGATCTTCTTTTTGGAGAGACCCTTTAAGTATGATATACTGTCCTTCCTCATCTCTTATTATAGTCTTTGGCTTAAAATCTAATTGATCTGATATAAAGATTGCCACCTCAGCTTCCTTTTGATGTCCATTAGCATGATAAATTGTTTTCCACCCCTCACTTTAAATCTGGAGGTATCTTTGGGTCTAAAATGAGTTTTTTGCAGACATCATATTGACAGGTCTAATTTTTTTTATCTATTCTCATACCCTGTGTCTTTTGACAAGGGCATTTAGCCCATTTACGTTGACGGTAACTATTCAAAGATTTGAATTTAGTGCAACTGTGTTGTTTGTAAGGTGACTGTTACTTTATACTGTCTCTGTTCCTTTCTGGTCTGTTACTTTTAGGCTCTTTCTTTGCTTAGAGGACCCCTTTCAATATTTCCTGTAGGGCTGCTTTGGTGTTGCAATTTCTTTTAGTTTTTGTTTGTCCTGGAAGCTTTTTTCTCTCCTTCTATTTTCAGTGACAGCCTAGCTGGATATAGTATTCTTGGCTGCATATTTTTCTCATTTAGTGCTCTGAATATATTATGCCAGTCCTTTCTGGCCTGCCAAGTCTCTGTGGATAGCTCTGCTGCCAATCTATTATTTCTACTGTTGTAGGTTACAGACCTCTTGTTCCAGGCTACTTTCAGCATTTTCTCTTTGATTCTGAGACTTGAAAGCTTTACTATTAGATGACTGGGTGTTGACCTATTTTTATTGATTTCAAGGGGGGTTCTCTGTCCTCCTGGATTTGATGCTTGTTTCCTCCCCAAATAAGGGAAATTCTCTCCTATAATTTGCTCTAATATACCTTCTGCCCCTCTCTCTCTTTCTTCTTCTGGGATCCCATTTTTTTAAAAGATTTTATTTATTTATTTAACAGAGAGAGATCACAAATAGAGAGGCAGGCAGAGAGAGAGGGGGAAGCAGGCTCCCTGCTGAGCAGAGAGGACTTGATCCGAGGACCCTGAGATCATGAGCTGAGCTGAAGGCAGAGGCTTAACCCACTGAGCCACCAAGGATCCCATTTATTATAATATTGTTTTGTCTTATGGTATCACTTAGCTCTTGAATTATCCCCTCATTATCCAGTAGTTGTTTATTTCTCTCTTTCTCAGCTTCTTTCTTCTCCATCTTTTGGTTTCTATATCACTAAACCTCTCTTCTGCATCATTTGTCCTAGCAGTAAGATCCTCCAATTTTAATTGCACCTCCAATTTTTTTGCTTTCAACTTGGTTAGTTTTTAGTTCATTTCTCCAGAAAGTGCTTTTATTTATAAAAAAACAATGGATTCTCTAGTATCTTCTTTTTTTTTTTTTAAGGTTTTTCCACCTTGTCATTTTGTACAGAAAGCAATAGATGATTGAGAGAAGAAAATGCTAAAAGGGTAACAATTACCCCACAAAAATATACACTAACCAAATCAGAAAGGATATGAAATATATATATATATATATATATATATATATATATATGGGGGTGTATATATGTATATGATTAGGCTGGTGATTATAATAGAGCCACACACTTGGTTTTGGGTGTATTTTGGTTTCTTAGAAGAAATGGCCTCCCAAAAGTTTAAAGAAAGAAAGACTTATAGATTCGTATATATATAAATATGGGTAAACACGATGAAGGAATGGAATATGACTGTAAAGATGAAAATTAAGATAGATTTTAAAAATGGAATTGATAAGAAGTTGGTCGAAAAAAGAAAAAAAAAAACAAGGAGAGAATGTCACTAGGCTGCAGACTAGAACAAAGCCATACACTAGATACAGGGTATATTTTGATCTATTAGAAGAACCTGTAACCCTAAATATTTGAAGAAAGAAAAACATATATATACAAAACATAAGGGCAAATACAATGAAGGCATGGAGTATGACTATAAAAATGAAAATTTAAAAAGATTTTTCAAAAGGCATTGATAAGATGGTTAAAACAGGTTAAAATAGGAAAGAGGAACCATTAAAAAATAGAAAAAGAAAAAAAATAAAAAATTTAAAAACTTGCCTTGGAAAGACAAGATTCATCGGGGGAAAGCCATGAATTCTATATGCTACATTCCCCTAGCACTGGTGTTTTGCAGTTCTCATTTATTGGTAACTTTGGTCTTGGCTGATTATTCTTGCTGATCTTCTAGGGGAGGGGCATGTTGCAGTGATTCTTAAATATCTTTGCCCCAGGTGGAATTGCACCTCCCTTGCCAAGGGCCAGGCTAAGTAATCTGCTTGGGTTTGCTCTTGTAGCTTTTGTTCCCTTAAAACATTCTGTACCACTTTGGAGGACAAGAATGAAAATGGTGGCCTCCAAATCTCCATCCTGGAGGAGCCAAGAGCTCGGGGGACCCTCCTCTTTAATGCACCCTCAGAGAAAAGCAGTCAGTCTCTCCTGTCTTCCTGGTATCTAGCTGCACTCCATGCTCACCAGCCTATGACAGAGTGTTTCTATTTCTGGCGCATGGCACCATTTGGAGTCTCCAAACCCAGCAGATTCCCACAGTATACTCCCATGCCACTCCTCCCGGTGGAGGAAGCAAGGGTCTCTCTGGATCTGCCACTTGTGGGGGTCCCTGCTCAAAGAGTAGTGGCCCAACCATGCCTCAGATCATGGTTTAAGGTAACCCCAATCTGAGAAGCCACCCACCCCCCACAGCTCCATCTCTGAAGCCAGCCTTCCCACTCCAAAACCAGGGGTCTCAGCCACACTCAGTACCCCAGGTCTTTCTGTGACCCCATGGGTCCTGAGACCACACTGTCCCAGTGAGGGCTTCACCCACTGCTTATCCTCTGGAGTGACGTCCCTCAATGGAGCAGATTTCTAAAAGATCCGATTTTGTGCTCTGCTGTTCTACCACTTTCTGGGAGCTGGCCCCTCCCCCTGCAGTCTATCTTCCTGTATATTACCTTGGATTCACTTCTCCACACACCCTACCTTCCAGAAAGTGGTCACTTTTCTGTTCCTAGAATTGCTGCTATTCTTTTCTTTGATCTCCTAATGAGTTTGTTGGTGTTCAGAATGGTTTGATAACTAGCTGAATTTCTGGGACCAGATGAAATTTAGGTCTCCTACTTCTCCACCATCTTGCTCCTCCCAAAAATTCATTGTCTTTATAAGAAAGTACTAAACCATACTAAACCATTTGAAAAAAAAAATCCTAAATTCATCATTGTTTTCTCTGTCATCTTGTAACAAAGCTGTCTCCTTTGGGAAGCTACCTAGTGCCATGAGGCTACCTGTCCTTTTTCTAGAGTACACACCATTCTCTCAGTATTCCTTAGTGTTAATCTCCCTCCATCACCAAAGTTGACTTTGTTTCATTTATTGAGGGCATTACTCTCATCCAATCCATTGTACTAATTAATGGACAGATAATAAGATTTCTTATGTTAATTCTGATACTGACTGCCTAAAATACCTATGTTGCAAAAGCTTGTAAGGCCACATCCACTCTCACTAGGACTACTGTGATTAACCAAGGATATTTACCAAAGGATGAGGGTAAGACAAGTGAAAACCCTGATATTTGCAGTCTCTCCATTAACTCATGATGATGCTATGCTTTTTTGATATAATGTTGCTCACTTATAAGTTTTCTTAAGATTGGAAGTTCATAAAGCATCTGAATTTTTAATCTGATAGCAACAAGAAAATCAAGGAGGATTTCAGTAGAGACACTCCCATTATGGAAGATGCGTAAACATTTTTGGTTGATTAAGAAACATGGCCATCACCAGGTTACCATAGCTATCATTTATTCATTTAATTGCACTAATTAAATGTCTTGAGCTAGGTTCTGTTTATTCAGAGATAAAAAGCATATTTACTTTATAGTTTAATTTTAATGATGGAAAAAAGTTAATAAACAAATTCAATTTAACATGAAAATTATTTATAAGAGGTTTGCACAGTTGCTTTGGCAGCACTGAGAAACTCTAGCTCAGAAAGGAGGGTAGTCTTAAAGAATAATTAGAGCAACACACAGGGTGTCGAAGAGAGGAAGTTTTTGCAAGTATCTCCATACTTCACATGTGGTGAAGGCACCAAGGCAGGAAATAATGCTGTACTTGTAACTAGCTGTTCACTGCTGTGTAGATCACAGCTGCAAGCAGGTGTCTGAAACCTGAGACTCCAGAAGCAGTAGAGGCCAGCCATCATGCACCATTGTGCCAATTTCATTATTTTTGTTTACCTTTTTTTTTAAGGGTTTATTTATTTCAGAGAGAGAGAGCGCGTGTGCATACACACATGCGTGAGAGCTGGGGGAGGGGCAGAAGGAGAATGAAAATCCCCAAGCAGACTCCCCACTGAGTATGGAGCCCAATGTGGGGCTCAATCCCAAGACTTTGAGATCATGACCTGAGCTGAAATCAAGAGTTGGATGCTCAACCGACTGAGCCACCTAGGCACCCCCCTTTTTTACTTTATTAAGAGACCGTTGGTACCCCCCAAATATCTTTAAACAGGGAATGCAGTGACCTTAAAGATTTATGTGATAAAATATGCTAAAACTACTGAACATAACATTCATTAATTCACTCATTTGTTTTAGAAATAATTACTAGGTGTCCACTATGTCTTCAGCCCTATTCCAGGCACTGAGAATTCAATGGTTAGCAATAACAGAGATGATCATGCCTGCCCTTGTGGATCTAAGGCCAACTTGACCTTCATGCTTTAGCTGTCTTCTTCTTTAACATATTCTAGAGAATGCATTCACCTGCAGCATTGGATGGAGTACTCCTATTGGCCTAGGGATAACATTTTAAAAAATAACTCCCAGTCTTGACAAATATAAAAATTATACTAAAACAAACTAAAGGCAATTCTCCCTTTATAACCTATCTCTTTCTGGTGCTGAGTGTCCTTGCCCCTCTTCACAGAAGACATATCCTACCCCCGACCCTTCACCCCCCTCCACCTGGTTCTCCATTCTAAGAATGTTTTTGTCCCCATAGTTTAACTGGAATAGCTTTTACTGAGGTTGTGATCTCCATCTTGCCAAACCCATGATGCATTATCTTTTTTCCTTCTATTCAACTCAGCAGCAGTTGATATCTGTTCTTCCTTAATCCCGTGCTTCTACTTCCTCCTGGTTTCCCTCCCATACCTGATAGATTTCTCCTTCTCAGGTGTCTTTGTTAGCTTCCCTCACTCTCCTTGGACCCTAAAAGACCATGCACTGCCACATGCTCTACAACTTCCTACCCTTCTCAGTCTGTACTTTTTCTGTAATTGATGTCATCTAGCCCACTAGCTTAAATACCACCTGTGTATTGAGAACTCCCTGATTTATATTTCTGGTCTCATTTTACCCTCCAGGACTCCAGATTCATAGGTTCAAATATCTTCTCAACATCCCTATTTGGTTGCCTAATAGACACACCAGGCTTCCCATGTGCATCTAAATAGAATTTTGGTCCTTCCTTCAGACCGTCTTTGTCCCCATTCTTTATTGTTTTAGTAAATGGCAACACCATTCACTCAGTTGGCCTGGTCAGCAATATAGAATTTATCCTTAGTATATCTCTTTCTCATTTGCTACTCTCCACATCAGCTAATAGCAAATCCTTTTGGCTTCTCTTCAAAAAGATATGCAAAATATGACCATTTTTACCATTTCCTCTGCATCTGTCCTACCTACCATCATCTTGCCCCTGGGTGATTGTAATAGCATCCTAACCAGTTACCCTGCTTTTAAACTGTTCCCCAGAGTGCAACCAGTATTCTTTCTCAAGTGCAAATCTGGGCAGATTCCCAGACTTTGGTCCCTACCTCACCAACATCTTTCTGTTACAACAAATTCTAGGAGGTAGGATGGAGGAAAGAAGGGCTCATTTAAGAACTTCCAATAGTGACAGATGGCACTTCTTAACTCTCACTGGCTGCAGCTTGATCATATAGTGACACCTAGCTGTCGGAGAGTACAGGAAATGTGTTACTTTTCCTTGGTGACCCTGTATCCACTAAAAATTGGAGCTCTGTGGCTAAGAAGAGAGAATGGACATTGGGATAAGTAACCCGTATTCTCTGCCTCATTGCTCAAGTGACTCCTCAGAAGGGCTTTTATTGATCACTATGTAAAAGATACCCTTGTCACTATCTTATTACCTTGTTTTCCTGTCTTTAGGACATCACCACCTGAATTTATCATACTGGTCAATCTATATCTGTCTATTATTCTATTACTTAATCTAATCATTCATACACTTATCTATTTGAAATCTGTTTTTATATTCTCTGTCTTTTGCTTTAGATCCTAAGACTAGGAAACCAACAATGTGATACATCTATTGAATCACTATATTCTCAGTACCCAAAACAATGCCTGGTTTTTAATAGGCAGTCAGCACACTTATGCTGAAAAAAATCTCTGGAAAGTGAAAAGGAGGTTATCAGCTGGGCGCAGGCATATACATATGCCTGGGTGGATGGTTTCAGTGGGGATATTAGAGTTTTAGGATACTTGGTAATATTTAAAATGTTTGGGGAGAATGCAAGAAAAATGTTAAGTTTGGGTTGTAGTGCTAAAGACCTAATTGAGAGTGATGATTATGCATTTTATGACTCAAATCTATTTTGTTACATGGATTTCACCAGCGGCGCTTGGTTACTAGGATTCAGGTATGAGAAATGAGCAGTGGAGTTTATCTAGTGTTCAGAGTTTAGGATATTGGCAGTGTTATTTGAAATGATGGGCAATTTTAACATTTTTGGGTTGTTATATAGAATAGAAGGAAAATGATTATGATAAATGTTTTTTCATGAGAATAACAAAGGAACAAAGTCATTGGAAGAGCATACTAACAAAACTGAGCATTTACAGTGTCCTTTTTGGTATAAAATGGTGTTGTTGTTGTTTTTTTAATTTATGTAATCTCACTTAATTTTCCTGAGTGTATAAGGAAAAGATAACCTGTGAGGCTTGCAAACCAGATGTTACTATCCTTGTCTGAGAAAGGAGGATATTGCAACTTTAAAAGTTTAATGACTTTCTCAAACACAAAAAGAAAACTAGAGGAAAAAACAAAAAAGGAATCCAAATCTCCTGACTATTCATCTGTTGCTGTAAAAGAGAATGAAGACACCTTGATGTCTCTGCCCTATCAATTAGCATGGTTTGAGCCACTTTAATAATATTGGAGAATATTAGATTTCATTATATTTGTATGAACTCAAAGGAATACATGCATGGATATCTAGTTTTTGTGGAAAAATAAGTAATGCTGCTTTAAACTCATGCCACTTACACTAATAAAACCATAACTTTAGGTAGAGTAGTATCCTGAATTTCACATGAATAATGGCTGCAAAAATAAATTCATCAAAGGAATAACATTTCATTTTGGAATATGATAGGCGCATCTTAGTGTGATATGAATATCAACTTCAGACAGCAAGGTGTGGTAGAGAAAGCATGGAATTTGCAATACACAAATTACAATCCTGTCCTAGCCTTTTCTGAAAATTAGTTTTGTCATTCACGATGTAAGAATGATAATGACTTCTTCATAGCTTGGTTGGGAGCTCTCTGGATGGACTCACACCAGGAATTAAATGCTTCTGCCCGAAAATGACACATTGCTGATCACATTTCATAAATTTTAAGAGTCATATGGCCATGCCTAAATTAGAAAGGGAGGGGAAGTAAAAATCCCCATGTGGACCTGAAAGGTGAACAGCCTTCATATGTACCATAGTGATTTAAAAGTTAGATAAAAACTTGACTAATAGTAAATAAGATAACACTTTCCAAAGCATATTTTCCAGAATTTTAGATCTAGAAAGATATTGGTGGGTATTCCCAAAATAAAGAGATAGCTTAGTTGAATGGCTCTGGAAAATAATGGAGTATTTAAAGTTCAAGGTTTTCATATTGTAGAATTGCAGTAGGCTGAAATGCATAAAGGATCTCAAAAGTGGGAGATAGAAACTATAATATGTAGCAATCTTACTGAATCCTAGAATCCTTTTTTATTTGTTTTCTTTTTAATACCATTGTAGGAGATTATGCTGTGTACATCCTCTCACACTTTGAGAAATGAGGACTAGAATTATCTGGAAGCTGATGAGGAGGGAGTTTCTGAAGCCTGGGTGGAAATACCAAAGCTTCTAAGTCCTCAGGATGATGACCTCTGAAGGCAGCCCTCTGGTGCTCCCATCCTTGAGAGCAGTGTGCTGGTGAGTACAAGGTTTAGAAATTAAAGCCCTTATTTGAAAGATGCTGTTGTGATATTTTCTAAGAAGAAACGAGGGCATTGAATCCAGATTGTTGTTATGGAGTGTAAGAAGGTTGGAGTCAGGCTGGCCATCATGGTTGTATCTCAGAGACTAAGGCCCAAGTCATACTATAGCAGGTGGTTGATCTTTCTCTTGGTGCCATGGTTGTTCTCCTTTATTTTACTAATATTTCAGTTAGAGGCATTGATAAATATTTCACTCTTAATGCTGTGTCACAGGACTGATCTTATAAAAGTGTGAATGGAGATGAAAAAGTAGTGACTCAGAGGTGGTGTCTCTTTATGCACCTGTACACAGGAGGAATGTGACAAAGTGGTCAGGGTGGTGACCCTCAACAAGTCAGTAGTTTGTTTGATTGCCATCCAAAGGGATGCGGATGTCTTTCACTCAGGGTTTCCCAGGCAAAGAGCAATAATTGGAGAGTTTAAAACCTGCCCCTACCTAGGTCGGGGATGCTGAATGACAAAACACAAAGACCTAGAGCATGTCTGAATCTGAAAATAAGAGGTCACACAGGATCAAATTTTACTTGTACTTGTGTGGTATCTGTGGCTTGAGTTTATATTTTGGGAAAGTATAGATCTCAAAAAATAGATTACAAGTAAAATTCAAACTGTGGCAAACTTCAGTATTCACTAGCTATAGATTTTAACGAGCTATTCCCAAATTACATGGATTCACTGCTCATTGAGTCCGTGCTTTTAAAATCAGAAGTTCCGTATGTATCTAGATAATTTGGACAAATAATGCCTGGTTAGTATGATTTTGTGGGTGTATTATGACCATTGCTTCCCTCAATATTAATATTTATTTTATGACCAAAATATATATTAAATATTATTTTAGTTTGATATTACTCAGCAACATGGTATATATCCTTTTTTTAAGATTTATTTATTTGAGAGGGTGGGGGGAAGGGCAGAGGGTGAGGAAGAGAGAGAATCCTCAAGCAGAACCCCTGCTAAGTGCAGAGCCTGACACGGGGCTCGATCCCAGAATCCTGAGATCATGACCTGAGCCGAAATCAAGAATCCAATGGTTAACTGACTGAGCCACCCAGGTGCCCCAGTTATGCTCAGTATTTCTGTACTACACCTTCACATTTGGAAATCTGAGGAAGAAATTTTTCTTTCATTAGACTTCTCTTGAGTAGGTATCTGAGATATACATTTTATTTGTAATCATAGACACGAAAATATATAAAAGTAAAAGGCATCCACAACTTTGTAAAGCATGGATGTTTAAAATTATTGGAGATTTTCAAACTCCAAAATCTGAATCTTAAGAAATGGTCACCATGATTATTTGTGTTTGGATTTTGCAGTTCAATATCAATGTGAAATCTCTAACACTGACCCATTTATGTAAGCTGCAATTATAGTCTGGGTGTGATTGTCTTATTTCTTTTTTCTTTTCTTTTCTTTTCTTTTCTTTTTTTTCTTTTCTTCTTCTTTTCTTTTTTTTTTTTTTTACTGTCTCCTTGTATTTCCAGGTTTTTAATTTTTTTCAGTGTTCCAAATTCATTGTTTATGTACAACACTCAGTGCTCCATGAAACATGTACCCTCCTTAATACCCACCACCAGGCTCACCCATCCCCCCACCCCCCTCCCCTCTAAAACCCTGTTTGTTTTTCAGAGTCCACAGTCTCTCATGGTTCCTCTCCCGCTTCAATTTCCCCCAATTTACTTTTCCTTTCCTTCTCCTAATGTCCTCCATGATATTCCTTATGCTCCACAAGTAAGTGAAACCATATGATAGTTGACTTTCTCTGCTTGACTTACATCACTCAGCATAATCTCCTCCAGACCTGTCCATGTTGATACAAAAATTGGGTATTCATCCTTTCTGATGGTTGAGTAATATTGTATTGTGTATATGGACCACATCTTCTTTATCCATTTGTCTGTTGAAGGGCATCTTGGCTCTTTCCACAGTTTGGCGGGTATGATTTTCAACAGTCATTTTCATTTTATTGATGTATCTCTTTTCACAATTGCTCTCAGGATTTCTGTTAATAGTTACATGGGACACTCCTAATTCTTAACTAGTCCAAGTCTCATCTTCTCTTCATTTTCTCATGTCCTCAGAGTTTAATGACTTTAGATAGGCCCACTCTCTGGTTTCTAATTATGTATACACAGCCTACCCATTTTGCTTATAGAAGCAGCTATTCCCAATATGCAGTCTAACAATATGTTTCATGCTGTATCTTTGGACATTCAGATATTTTATGGTAATCTGTTGAGTGTACCAACTCTTCTAGACCAAATCATGACAGAAGTTATGTCTACGTAACAAATCGATTTTAAGAATTAATATTACTGTTTAGAATATTTGGCACCAATCCCTCCTGAAATAATATTTAAGCAGGGAGTAACTCTATTGAAAATTGTTTTATAGGTGTTCTTTTTCCATAATTAGTAGAAAAAAGTGTATTAATACTAATGTGATCACAAACATAAAACAGGAGGAGGTTTTGGCAAATAAGAGGCAGAAATAAAAATAATGGACTTACCTAGATATCTCATAATACTCTTTTTGTTCTTACTTTCATAATTCAACCAAAAGCATTTAATTACTTGAATTTACATAGCTCTGGGCTAAGCTGACAAATGGACAACCTAGTAAAACTGGTTGATCTTCTTTTTCTTTCCCTCCCCAAATCAACCCATCATCATCTGTTGACTTTATTTCCCAAATATCTCAAATCTTTCCATTTCTCTCAATCAGCTTCGCCAGCCCTGCTGAAAATCATACACTAGAGATACTACAGAACACTACCGTCTCTTATTTGGACTACAGCCTTTCAGATGGTCTCCCTAATTTCACTCTTAACCTCACTCCTCCTGACCTAGTCTCCTAGCAGCCCAAGCAGCCTGTGCAATAATGCGCCAGTGACTTGATTTCCCATTGTGAGTAGAACCCAATTTAAAGTATTGCGTAATCTGGCCCTGCCTTTCTCTTTCCTCCTTCACTTCTTTCCCACCATTCCTGTTTCCTTCTTGCCATCTGAACAGTCTACATTCTTACCTTCCTCAAGGACTGTGCAAAGATTATTGTCTTCTTGGAATTTCCCTTTCTCCTTTTTGAAGAGCTAGCATCTTTTTATTTTTAAGAGGTCTTAGCTCCAGTGCCACATAGTCAAAAACACTTTTCTCTACTATCCTTCCTAGGACAGGTTACACTTAGTAATCTGCCCCTCTTTTGTTTCCTTAATAATGCTTATCATAACTTATGATGCTATAGGTTACATTATTTTATTATGAAATTTTTTCTGTTTTTCTCGCTAGAATCTAAATAATACTAAGCACCATGAGGTACCATCACCAGGGATGATTCTTATCTCACATATTACTTAACACCAGCAACTAGGTGGAAAGAAGGGTTTATATCAAAGGAATGAATATAAGAAAGGAAGGGAGGGAAGGAGGTAGAGAAGGAAGGAAGGAAAGCAGATTTGTTGGAATAATGCTGCCCACCTGGGGAGGTGTGTGGACTGCAAACCAAAACGCTGGTTACACATCTCCCTCTTTGTTCACCTAACAGGACCCCATTTAACACTTCTGTCCTCTTTTCCACACTCACTTCACATTATTCTCCTAGTGAATTGTTCAGCGTAGTCCCACAAAATTACTTTGAGTACTCCGTTCTTCTTTGTATTTTCCTGCCTCTATACTTTTGTTTATGATGAACCAAAGAAGTTTTTCAATAAATGTTCTGTTCCAGTGCCAGGCTTCCTATGAAACCTAATCAATGTTGACTCTAAACTATCATGATATTTTATTTTAACCTTTCTTCTAAGAAATCACTTTCTGGTCAATGGTTTGTAATCCTTCAGGTTTATATCTTACATCTCCTCTACTCTGGGCTCCCAGTCTCTCTTTCCCAGAGAAAGAAGGATCTATAGTTAATTCTTCTTCTTAATCTCTTACAGTACCTGGTAGGATACCTTAACCATAATATGTTATCCATAATTTTTGTTTTAACTGAATTCTTCACCCATGTACTAACAAATCAATAAGTGTCATATAGCTACAATTTCCACTAATATTTTTTAGACCTGGGCTTTGAACAAGGCTCTTTATTTTTTTCAGATGGAAAATTAATTGCATCATGATATTATAAGTGCCATTTTGTAGTGATAACACAGAATAGTACAGCAGGCATTTCCAATCTACTTACTTGCAGAGCATCTAATATTAAACATTAGGAAAATAAATTGCTTTTTTACTCCTTTTTTTTTGTCCTTCTAAGTACCAGTACTGTAACAATTCTGTCAAAGCAAGATGCTTAATGATGGCACCTCTGCTTTGGAGGTTATTAATGTAGACAAAACTATTGACATATTATATAAGATACAGCTGAGTGAAAAGTTTAATCAGCTGTAAAAACACCACTGAATTAGATTCCAAATATGATGGGCCATCATAGAAAAATGATTATTGATATAATTCAGAAAATAAACTCTTGGGTGGGGAATCTTGCTGAACAAGGAAATGAGGGCTTACAGCATTCTGTCCTAGAGGAGAAAGACTGGCTATAAAAAGAAGAGCTTGATGTTCATTTCTCTAATAGAAATCACTTGGTATCAGGCCATAAATGGTGAGCTTGCAAAATGCACAGTGTGAACTAACATATTTCCTTGGCTAGGAGTACGTTCATAGACAGAACTCAAAGCTTGATGAAAAAAAAAATACCCAAACCTTATATAATCATGGAGTGTAATCATTGTCATTTTTGATTTGTCCCCGATCATTATACCAGTAATGCTCACTTCAAAAGTCAACACTTTTTCTTGCCTCCAGGTTTTTGCACTATCATTCCCTCCTTCTAGGCCTCTATTTCCTTAGGTCCTTGCATGTATGCATCCTTCTCATCATTCAGGTTCAAAATCACCTTCCCAAGAAGGGTTTCCATGATCACCGTATCGCGTTTACCATACCCTCTCTAGTCACATAGGACACGTTGCCTTGTTTCTCTTCCTCATTAGCTTTGTCAATACCTGAAATTATTATTCTGATTATTTGATTACTGTTTTTCTCACCCACTAAAACGTACACTTAATACCTCTAGAATGTCTTTCTGTCTCATTCACTGCCATGCTTCAAGTGCTGGAATGATGTCTGGTATTGGTTCTTCCATGAACATTATAGAACAAATTCGGCATGCTATCTTTCCCTAGCATGGTAGAATTCATCTTCAGCTTATTAAGAAAGGTCAATAATGCTATTTTCCTGCTGAGAAAATGATGTGGAGAGATTGACTGTAAGATCCCTCACAAATTAACTGTGGAAACCTACTAGAGTTCTCGGATTTTAGAAGGAAAGGAACATTTTAGGAAAAGAGCAGAAGAAGATGCGGAATTACCATTTAGTGAGAATCTATCATGTGCCAAGTAGTATGTTAGGTGGTTTAGTCGTATTACACACCTATTAACCATAATAACAAAATTATTGAACCCTATGTGCCCAACACAACTCTGAAATCTTTCATTTTATTCCATTTTCTCATTAAATCTTCACCATTAAACTTAGAAGGTACATACTATTATGATCTGCATTGCACAGTGATGGAAATGGCTTCTTGTCAGGTATCAGTTTTCTCATTTAAGATAGGAAAACCAAGGTTAACAGTCATTTTTTTCAAGGCTATAGATCTAGTAAGTGACAGAATGTAGATTTGAACACACATATTCTATAAGCTGTGCTTTGCTCTTTTCATGGTAAATTTATGTATGTATGCAATATGTTTGTATTCACTTGAGGTCTAACTCTGGTCAGGGATCATTACTGATCCTTCAAAGGGGAGTGATGGAAGATTCTCCAATTGGTGAAAAATCAGTCATTTTCAGCATGCTTACCCATGAGCTGCAACGGAATTTTTCTTCGAGTACACAAAGAGCATAAAGGACAGGATAAGTCACAACAGGTTTGCTATGAAATGGCAAGGTGTAGTAAGTGATAAAAGAACAAGATTGACTTGATTATGGTGTTAAGTGATAGGTATGACTGTAAACTCAGGAGAAAGTTTTAGGGAGGGAGTACAAGATGTAGGCCATAGTCATCAGGAGAGGCTCCACAGTTAGGCTGAAGCTAGGGAAGGGTCTTAAAGGATGGTTAAGAATGAAGAGAACAGAGATCAGAGAGAGAAGGAGAGAGAACAGTGCTCACAAGTGGATGGACTAAGAAGCTGAGCATGCCGTGTGAGGGTATAAAAGAGTAGGGAGAGGCTAACTACTTTGGAACTGAAGATGAGGGTCAGTGGTAGTAAGTGGCAGGTCTCACTACGATGATGCTATTAAATGTGTATCTTCTTTTCCTGCTCTCCTTTCCCTCTGGCATCGTCTCCGCATGGGTGCTGGAGGCAGTGTATGAAAAGGAGGGGGAAGGGGGAGCTGTCTCTTTCTTTTACAAGCACAGCTGATTTACCACAGGAGTCTTTAGGAAACATATTCTAAGAGTAGTTTGACAAAAATGGGCCCCTGCTCAAGATGCCCATTATAGCTAGGGAAGAAATGGGTTTCTGCTGGGTAGAAAGGCACTCTGCCAATACAGTTTACTGTGCTTCTGATCAGCTTTCTATTTGTATGGTTAATTGCTTAACTAGGGGCTTCTGCTTGACATGAGCCTGGGGATTTTTAATGAGGACAATGTACTTTCATGGACTAAAGAGACTTAAAAAAATGTCTCACCCCTTAACATTAATTCTAGCAGGAAAAGTCAGTATATAACATTAGCTGTTATATGAGAAATGAGCAATGAGAAAATTTGCTGTTGCCATCACTTTAGCAGTACAAAGATAAATTGATGTTTACAGGAAAATTATCTTGATACACAGAAATTCTAAAGTCAGAGAATTTGCCAAATGTGCTTTATTTTGTTCAGAAATTTAAAAGGTAAATTAGTCTTTACTTTATTGAACCAGTATTCAAAAATTAAATCTTTGAGGAACTACCATGTGTCCTATGCCTTCTTGTATATTATTTAATCTTAACTCCTTGTAATTTTATTAAAGACTGAGGGTTAACCTTTTGTCCAAAGTCACAGATAGTGGGAAATTTGGAATTTAATTTCATATGCTCTGACTCTATGTCTTATGCTCTTCCTCTTTCCCTGTAATGTGTTTATTTTCCAGCACTGTGTGGTTCCCTTACCTTGCTGGTTAATCATATTCTCTCTCTCTCTCTCTCTCTTTCCCCTCTTTCTACAGACAATTAATGATATCTAAGCCCCAGGAGTTATTCTAGGAATTGTAGATACAAAAAAGGGGGGAAGGCATTCCCCCACACCAGGAAGGTGTTACTAATCTATCAGGGGGACTAGCTATTTATATATTTATTTCATAGTTTATTTGAGACAGAGACAGTGAAAAAGAGAGAGAGAGAGCACAAACAGGGAGAAGGGTCAGAGGGAGAGGGAGAAGCAGATTCTCCTCTGAGCAGGGAACCCAATGTAGGGCTCAATCTCAGGACGCTGAGATCATGACCCTAGTGGAAGGTGGATGCTTAACCATTTGAGCCACACAGGCACCCCAGGACTAAGTATTTAAAAAATAACTGCGATATCTTTAATATTAATAATAATAATAAATGCCATATCTTCTTTATCCATTTGACTGTTGAAGGGCATCTTGGCTCTTTCCACAATTTGGCAACTGTGGCCATTGCTGCTATGAACATTGGGGTACAGATGTCCCTTCTTTCCACTACATCTGTATCTTTGGGGTAAATACCTTGTAGTGCAATTGCAGGGTCATAGGGTAGTTCTGATTTTAACTTTTTTTGAGGAACCTCCACACTGTTTTCCAAAGTGGCTGCACCAACTTGCATTCCCACCAACAGTGTAAGAGTGTTCCCCTTTCTCCACATCCTTTCCAACACTTGTTTCCTGTCTTGTTGATTTTGGCCATTCTAACTGGTATAAGGTGGTATCTCAATGTGGTTTTGATTTGAATTTCCCTGATGGCTAATGATGATAAACATTTTTTCATGTGTCTGTTAGCCATTTGTATGTCTTCATTGGAGAAGTGTCTGTTGATGTCTTCTGCCCTTTTTTCTTTTAAATTTTTTATTTTTTCAGCATAACAGTATTCATTATTTTTGCACCACACCCAGTGCTCCATGCAATCCGTGCCCTCTCCAATACCCACCACCTGGATCCCCTAACCTCCCACCCCCCGCCCCTTCAAAACCTCAGATTGTTTTTCAGAGTCCATAGTCTCTCATGGTCCACCTCCTCTCCCAATTTCCCTCAACTCCCTTCTCCTCTCCATCTCCCCTTGTCCTCCATGCTATTTGTTATGCTCCACAAATAAGTGAAACCATATGGTAATTGACTTTCTCTGCTTGACTTATTTCACTCAGCATAATCTCTTCCAGTCCTGTCCATGTTGCTACAAAAGTTGGGTATTCATCCTTTCTGATGGAGGCATAATACTCCACAGTGTATATGGACTGTTTTTGACATGATTATCTGTTTTGTGTGTGTTGAGTTTGAGGAGTTATTTATAAATCTTGGATATCAGCCCTTATCTGTAGTGTCATTTGCAAATATCTTCTCCCATTCTGTGGGTTGCCTCTTTGTTTTGTTGACTATTTCCTTGCTGCACAGAAGGTTTTTATCTCAATAAAGTCCCAAAAGTTCATTTTTGCTTTTGTTTCCTTTGCCTTTGGAGACGTGTCTTGAAAGAAGTTGTTGTGGCTGATGTCAAAGAGGTTACTGCCTATGTTCTCCTCTAGGATTTTGATGGATTCCTGCCTCACATTGAGGTCTTTCATCCATTTTGAGTTTATCTTTGTGTATGGTGTAAGAGAATGGTCGAGTTTCATTCTTCTATACATAGCTGTCCCAGTACCATTTATTGAAGAGTCTTTTTCTCATTGGATATTTTTTCCTGCTTTGACGAAGATTATTTGACCAGAGGCAAGGGTTTATATCTGAGCTCTCTATTCTGTTCCACTGGTCTGTGTGTCTGTTTTTGTGACAGTACCAAGCTGTCGTGGTGATCACAGCTTTGTAGTAGCTTGAAATCAGGTGGTGTGATGCCCCCAGCTTTTTCTTTTTCAACATTTCTTTAGGGATTTGGGGTCTTTTCTGATTCCATACAAATTTTAGGATTGCTTGTTCCAGCACTTTGAAAAATGCTGGTGGAATTTTGATCAGGATGACACTGAAAGTATAGATTGCTTTGGGCAGTATAGACATTTTAACAATGTTTATTCTTCTGAACCATGAGCATGGAATGCTCTTTCATCCTTTTGTGTCTTCTTCAATTTCTTTCATGAATGTTCTGTAGTTCCTCGAGTACAGATCCGTTACCTCTTCGGTTAGGTTTATTCTCAGGTATCTTATGGTTCTTGGTGCAACTGTAAATGGAATTGATTCTCTAATTTCCCTTATAGTTTCATTGCTAGTGTAAAAGAAACCAACTGATTTATGTGCATTGATTTGTATCCTGCCACATTACTGAATTGCTGTATGAGTTCTACTAGTTTGGGGGTGGAGTCTTTTGGGTTTTCCATATAAAGTATCATGTCATCTGTGAAGAGAGAGAGTTTGACTTCTTCCTTGCCAGTTGGAATACCTTTTATTTTTGTTGTTGTTGTTGTTGTCTGATTGCTGTTGCTAAGACTTCTAGTACTAAGTTGAACAACACTGGCAAGAATGGGCATCCTTGCTGTGTTCCTGATCTCAAAGGGAAGGCTGTCAGCTTATCCCCACTGAGAATGACATTCACTGTGGGTTTTTCATAGATGGATTTTATGAAGTTGAGGAATGTTCCCTCTATGCCTATACTTTGAAGAGTTTTAATCAGGAATGGATGCTGTATTTTGTCAAATGCTTTTTCTGCATCAATTGAGAGGACCATGTGGTTCTTTTTTTTTTTTTATTTGTTCTATCACATTGATTGATTTGTTAATGTCGAACCACCCTTGCATCCCAGGGATAAATCCCACCAGGTCATGGTAGATAATCTTTTTAATGTACTGTTGGATTGTGTTAGCTAGGATCTTGTTTAGAATCTTGGCATCCATATTCATCAGGGATATTGGTCTGAAATTCTCCTTTTTGATGGGGTCTTTGCTTGGTTTGGGGATCAAGGTAATAATGATGGCTTCATAGAAAGAGTTTGGAAATTTTCCTTCTGTTTCTATTTTTTGAAACAGCTTCAGGAGAATAGGTATTATTTATTCTTTGAATGTTTGCTAGAATTCCCCAGGGAATCTGTCAGATCCTGGACTCTTGTTTTTTGGGAGGTTTTTGATCACTGCTTCAATCTTGTTACTAGATATTGGTCTATTCAGCTTGTCGGTTTCTTCCTGTTTCAGTTTTTGAAGTTTATAGGTTTCCAGGAATGCATCCATTTCATCTAGGTTGCCTAACTTATTGGCATATAACTGTTGATAATAATTTTTGATGATTGTTTGTATTTCCTTGGTGTTCATTGTGATCTCTCCCATTTCATTCATAATTTTATTAATTTGGGTCCTCTCTCTTTTTTGTTTTGGATTGGTTTGGCCTGTGGCTTATGGATTTTATTCTTTCAAAGAACCAGCTTCTAGTTTCATTGATGTGTTCTACTGTATCTCTAGTTTCTAAGTCATTGATCTCTGCTCTAATTTTAATTATTTCCCTTCTTATGCATGGGTTTGGCTTAATTTGTCATTGATTCTCCAGTTCTTTAAGGTGTAAAGAGAGCTGGTGTATTGGGATTTTTCAATATTTTTTTTTTGGGGTGAAGCTTGTATTTCCCCCTTAGGACCACCTTTGCCATATCCCATAGGTTTTGGACCGATAGGTCTTCAATCTCATTGGTTTCCATGAGTTGTTTAACTTCCTCTTTGATTTCCTGGTTGTTCCAAAAATTATTGAGCAAGATTGTCTTTAGCTTCCAAGTGTTTGAATTCCTTCCAAAATATTTTTTGTGGTTGAGTTCCAGTTCCATCAGGGATTAATTTGTCTTTTGGTATGAGTTGAGCCCTGATTTCTGACCAAGTATGTGTTCTGTTCTGGAGAAAGTTCCATGTATGCTCAAGAAGAATGAGTATTCTCTTGTTTTAGGGTGTAATGTTCTGTATATATCAGTGAGATCCATCTGGTCCAAAGTGTCATGCAAAGCTCTTGTTTGTTCATTTTATGCTTAGATGATCTGTCTATTGCTAAGAGTGACATGTTAAGATCCCCTAACAATTTATGTATTCTTATCAACATGACTATTTTGATTAATAGTTGGCTTACGTAGCTGGCTGCTTCCATGTTAGGGGCATAAATATTTAAAACTGTTAGATCTTCTTGGTGGATAGATCCTTTAAGAATGATGTAGTGTCCTTCTGTATCTCTGACTACAGTCTTTAGCTTAAAATCCAATTTATCTGAGAATTGCTACGCCAGCTTTCTTTTGAGGCCCATTGGCATGAAAGATGGTTCTCCCTCTCTTCACTTTCAGTCTGGATGTATCTTTAGGTTCCAAATGTATCTCTTGTAGACACCATATGGACGGGTCCTGTCATTTTATCCAGTCTGCAACCCTGTGCCATTTTATGGGAGCATTTAGGCCATTCATGTTAAGAGTGATTATTGAAAGATAAATTTTTGGTGTACCTGGGTGGTTCAGTGGGTCAAGGCTCTGCCTTCTGCTCAGGTCATGATCTCAGGGTTCTGGGATTGAGCCCCTCATTTGGCCCTCTGCTCAGCAGGGAGCCTGCTTCTCCCTGCCTGCCTCTCTGCCTACTTGTGATCTCTTCCTGTCAAATAAATAAATAAAATCTAAGAAAAAAAAAGAAAGATAAGTTTTTATTGACATCATGTTGCCTGTGAAGTTCTTGTTTCTATAGATTGTCTCAAAATTTCTGTTCTATGTCACTCTTGGGTTCTTTCTTCTTTTATAGAACCCCCCTTAATATTTCTTTTAGTGCTGGCTTGGTGGTCACATAATCTTTTTAAACCTTGCCAGTCTTGGAAGCTCTTTATCTTTCCATCCATTTTAAATGTCAGCCTTGCTGGATAAAGTATTCTTGGCTGCATGTTCTTCTCATTTAGTGCCCTGATGTCTTGCCAGCCCTTTCTAGCTTGCCAGGTTTCTGTGGACAGTTTTGACATTATTCTGATGGTCCTCCCTCTGTACGTAAGGAATCTCTTCCCCCTAGCTGCCCTTAAGACATCTTGTCTGAATTTATGACTTGTGAATTTCACAATCACATGCCTGGAGGTCTTTCTACCCTCATTGATCTTGGCGGGGGTGAGGGGTGTCCTCTCTGCCTCTAGGAAACAAACACTTGTTTCCATTCCCCAGATTAGGGAAGTTTTCACCTAGGATTTGTTCAACCAAATCTTCTAGTTCTCTCTCTCTCCACACTCCTCAGGGATCTGCATAATTCTGACATTGGAACGTTTCCTGCTGTCATTTATTTACTTAATTCTGTTTTCATGGCTTGTAAGCTGTTTGTTCCAAGCCTCCTCCTGATCTTTCTCATCTGTCAGTTTGTCTTCTAGATCACTAATTTTATCTTCTGCCTCAGTTAACTTAGCCATTCTTTAGGTTAGATTGGATCTCATTGATAGCATTTTTAACTTCTGCCAGATCAGCTATCACTTCCACCCTTAGAGATACTATGTTGTCACTAATGGTCTTCTCCAACCTAGCCATTGCCTGGATAATTGTTACCCTGAATTCCCTTTCCAACATACTGTTTATGTCCTTATCCAATAATTCTGTGGCAGAGGTCAGAGTCTCTGAATTTTTCCTCTGTTGGATGTTCCTCCTCCTAGTCATTTTGGTGAGAGGTGGTTGAGGGGATGTATAGCTGAATATATCAACCACGACCCAGGCTGGGTGCACCTTGGAAAGTTTTGGAGCAATCAGAAGTCACCACTGAAAAGTAAGAAAAAAGAGAGCGAAAAAGAGAAAAGAAAGAAAGAAAGAAAGACCCTGACAAAATGAGCCCTAAAAGTAAGATTAGGGTACAAAACCAAAAACGAACAAAAAGACCAACAAAAGTAAAAGAAAAAAAAAGAAAAGAAAAACCTAGTCAAAATGAGCCCCCAAGACCTCTTCCTTCAGCTCGGGTCATGATCCCAGGGTCCTGGGATCGAGCCCCAAATTGGGCTCTCTGCTCGGCGGGAAGCCTGCTTCCTCCTCTCTCTCTGCCTGCCTCTCTGCCTATTTGTGATCTCTGTCTGTCAAATAAATAAATAAAATCTTAAAAAAAAAAAAAGAGCCCCCAAGAGTAAGATTTATATAGTACAAAAACAAAGACAAAAGAATAAGATAGGAAGGTGGTTATAAACCCTCAATGTGGGAGAGGAAAGTTATTTTGATTTCTTCCTGGCTGTATCTTGTTGTCTTTGTTAAAGGACTCAACTTTCCAGAGATAAAGGGAGATTAAAATAGGTTTATATATAGGGGTAGTATTGAATAGGGAAAAAGGAATACCTTGAAGCTTATATCTGTATATATATTAAAAAAAAATAAAAAGGAAACAAAGGTATATGTATGAAAAAAGTTCCAAGTTAGGAAGTTTTTATGGAATGTGTTATATTAAAAAAAAGGAAAAAGAAAAGTTGTATCCATGAAATATACAGGTTTTGGGGCAATAGCAGGAGCTTAATATATTGTTTTCCCCTGATGCTCAGGTCTTACAGTTTTATGAGGACCCTGTGATTATTGTCCTCTTGTTCTTTTGGCTTGTGCTCTGGTAGAAGGGGCCTGCCGCAGATTAGGGATTAGTCTTACTTGGGCTGTGTCATCCTGCCCCCATCAAGGGTCTGGGCTCTGTGGAAACTGGTTTTTCAGGCTTTTGTTCTCTGGAGGTTTTTGTTCTTTGGGGGCTTTTTGTGCCTTTTCAGAGTGTTAGTGTAAAGTAAACTGTCTGCACCCAGACCTCTACCTCAGAGAGAAGGCATACTCTGCTCCCCTCTGAATAGTCCAGAACACACAGACTCCCCCTCTGTAAACTCCTCTGAACACTGCAACCTCCCACAGGCAGTGTGCACCCCCAGCCATTGTCTCAGTGGTCACTGCTTATCTCTGCACCCTGTGCCACTAAAATCGCGAGCGTCATTGGTCTGTGTGAGCCCGATCCCCGTGACTGCCATTGCCAGGACTGCTATCTGGAGCCCACCCCACACTGGGTACATTCAGACCCTGCAGTGACGCAGTTCAGGGAAGGCTGTGGGCCCAGGGACTGTCAGCGGGAGCCTGCGCAGGGCTCTGTCAGGTGCAGGCAGGGGTGTGCCCAGCCCCCGCGGTGGTACAAGCAGTGGAAAGCCTCGGGCCTGGGGGCCACAAACTGGAGCCCCTGCCAGGCTCTCTCAGGCGAGGGGTGGGGGGGTGGGGTGGGGGGAACATATGACTGCCCTGGGACTGTGGGCTTAGGTTCATGCCTGTGGCCACCCAATCCCACCAATTGCCCCTTAAGACCATTTGTTCTTTTTGAATGCTGTATACCAGATTCCAAGCCAATTCTGGTTCCCAAGCACAGGGCACTTTTGTATTGAAGTATTACTTTCCAATGGGTTGCTTCTGGTGACTCCCTCCCCATTCTGTTTATCCTCCGATATCAGTCCGAGCACTCCCACTCTGCTTTACCTCTCCACTGATGTTCTTCTGCTCCCATAGAGATCCAGAAGTATATAATCTTACATCTCAGGCTGATTTCATGTGTGTTCAGAGTGCTCTGGTAGATATTTAGCTCAATTCAGAGGACCGGTTGAATCAGGGTCTCCTACTTCTCCACCATCTTGCCCCTCCTCCACAACACCTGTATTAAATGTAAGTGCGGTGATTGCTTCCCTGTACAGTTTCGGGGCAACTTTATTCTGAAAATTTTGTTAACCTCACCCACAGAACTGTTAATCTCTTTACTGAGAGAATATTCCGGTTTAGGAGTACATTACTGGTGTTTGCCTGGAATCATGAACAGAACAAGGAAGACCCTTCAGTTCCAATATTCTTCCTAATGTGTCATAAACCACCTCTGCTTACAGCTGCATCACACCCTTATCTCTTCCTCTCTGGTGTCTTAAGGAGACCCAGACTTCCTAGTCTTTATGTTCATTGCCTTGTCAATGCTCTCCTAAGAAAAAAGTCTAGATTTATAAACACAAGGGTCCTAATGACCCAGCATCACTGGGGTAGGAAGACTTCTGCCTTCAATCTGTTGGTAACCATTTTTCTCTCTATTGACATTTTCTCCCTTGGCCAGAGTGTCACCAGATTATCCAGGGGTCACTCCTTTCATCCTTGTGTTACAGCCTTTGTACAGACACATCACACACCAGTCCTGCGGAGCTGATACAGGTGTGTTGAGCAGGGGCCTCAGCTGGGTCATGCCTGTTGTCAGAAACAGCCTTTTCTAGAACCTCAGTGTGGGCTTTAAACACAGTGGGAGGCATGAAGGAAAACTTGTGCGTTAGGTTAGTCATTAGGTTTGATGCCCATAATGAACAGATTGGTCTCAATTTAGACAAGAAGAAGGTTTTTACACCATTTCTATTGAGCTACTTTGTTGGGTTCCCTCTTTGAGAGGGCAGTGTTATAGTGGGTTTAGCGCTTCTCTTCTCAAAACATTTTCCCTGCCTGGGATGGTTGTGATAGGCTTTTAACCACGACTCCTGAAGCTGCAGGGAAATGCAGGGGATGTCTGCTCAGATGGGCTTGTGAGCTCTTCTGACTTCCTATGAGTGGCTTTGTATGCCTGCCAACCCTCGCTGCAAACACTCCTCACCAATTCAGCTCTCAGGAAATGCCAAAGTCCAGGAAGATAAGAACGTGGAAGAGTGGAGTCTTGTGCTATGGAGATAGATGTAGATTCAAGTTCTTGTTCCAATCACTTACTAATTGTATGATTCGGGATACATTACAGTTGGGAACATGGCAATAGAAAAACTGATGTCTGGTTTCTTCAAGGGGTTTTCTTTATTTCATCCTTGAGAAAGACGTAACTACGGAAGGGCAGGTGATCATTATCATTTGATAATCCATTTTGTGATAGCCAAGTATTTTCTTAGTAATCCCTAACAGTATGTAGCCCTTAACTGTTCTCCTTTCTTGGCTTGTCCTGGCTCATAATTGTCATGATGCGCCCATGAGGAAGACGTTATCATTATCCCTGTTTTATAAATGAAAAAAAATCGAAGCTCAGGGAGGTTAGATAGCACATGTTTACTTGCTGGCATAAGAGGCACACCTTGTTGTCCTTCCTTACCCAGATCCAGTGTAGCCCTGTGCTCAAATCCTGCTTCTCTGCTGGTATCAGTAACATCCTGCTCCTTTCTGCCGATGGGATTTGTTCTCGGGGCGGCTGGGTCTGTGGACCTGTGGGCCTCCCCAATATGGAAGAAGCCCCTCTATGGACACTGATCGGGCCCCACTGCCTTCCCCAAAGTTTGCTCTGGGCAGAGCCAGGCAGAGCTCCATCAGGGTTTATGCTGTATGTAATAAAACTCACTTACAATGAGATGTGCTTTTCAAGGAAAACAGGAAATTCCATTTTAAATCTCAGCATAGTATAAGGAGGAACATGTTAGGTTCCCATATGAAAATTCACAGATTCAGTGTGAAAGATCTCATGGGATGGGACAGTGTGTCTTCTCACCTCTCTGCAATTTTTGTAAGTGGATTTTTTTCTGAGTAAATGTTCTACTTCTGCTTATTGTGCTCTTAAAAGCACATGTGACTTTTCTGATCCCTTTGGATTCATTAAAGACATATCTTATCTTCAGACACAGCATAACCCCATGTGCTTACTGTTTGTTTGTTTTTACAAATGTGCACATACTTAACTAAAAAATGATCAGTGAGTTCTGTCCAACTATGACACCATATTTAGGACTCCTCAAAAGATTTTTGCTGATTCCAGATTATCAAGATTAAAAACAAAAAAAAAAAAGGAAAAAACAAAATAACAAAAAGCACTAGGGCTTTCCCAAATCCATTCTGATTTTTTTTTCTTTTTCTAATTTATAAGTTGTGCCTCACATCTGTGTTGACAGTACAGCACATTACATTTGTGGTGACAACAGACCCATCTCAAAGCATGCTAATGATTCAGGATTACTTTGGAATAGCCTTTGAGCACCCCATACTTGGGTTGTGACCATTGGTCTATTTACAAAGATAACCCTTCCTGCAGTGGACAGAGACCACCATCTTTGTCTGATGATGACAAAGGATAATCTAGGGCCAATGATAACTTTTCCTACAGTTTCAACTTGGTGTGTGACATATATAAATTAACAGGCGCTATAGAAAAGAGCTCAAGGCAGTAAAATAAAGTGTTTGCTGGCTGTAAAGGAGAAGCTGGCTCTCAGAGGCCTGGGCTCCTGATCTCTTTGCTTCACAACAACACCGTCTCCAGTTGTGCCCTGGTTCTTGGCCTCAGATGACAGCGGTTGGGTCAAGCGTGGCTCTAAGGCTTGCTGCTCAAATTGAATTGTTTTCTCTTCTTGCTAACATCCCAGCAACTCCCTTTACACTGCCCAAGGCTCACCTCTACTATATTGTGTTCCTTCCCAGCCACAACGGTGAAAGGTCATGGCTGTTTGCCTGATCTTTGTCACTATTTCCAACTACTTAGACTGGTGATACTACGTTTCATTTCAGCCTTAACTTGGCCAAAGGGCCACAGAAGTAAATGTCTACAGTTACAAAATTATAGAACAGTTCCACTTCTGTAAAATGGCCAGCAGACCCAAAGACCCAATCCAAATAGTGTTCACCTACTAATGTCAAGTTATACCTGAAAAACTTGGGCAAAGCTATAAATGTGTGATGCGTCAGAGCTGTCCTTTTTATTGCTTTTCTCTTATTCCTCATCAGAGGAATAATAACCCTTCAGTTTATACAATTAAGTGCAAATTATATTAGTTTGTTTTATGTCATAATGCTGTGTGCCTATAGGAGAGGGAGAACGGGAGGGCAAGACAGAAATTGGAGTAGAGATTGATTTGCATTTTACTGCTACCCTTGCCTTTGGGATTCTTTTCCAGCTATTACATTTAAGATTCCAGCATTCTGTATTTTCAATTTGGGGTCAGGGTCATGAAGTAGGTCTGACAGAAGGGGGACTGATAGTTATTCAATATAAGTGAACCAGAAGTCAAGTTCAGCATGGCCAGACATGCAGATACCACAGATTGAAAAGGAAGGAGAAGAAGCAAGGCTATTTAAAAATGGAAGAGATAAGACAAAAATTCTGATCCATAAAAATTCAGAAGTGAAACAGTGGCCTTTTATGCATAGGCTGTTAAGAGCCAAACTTCTTCCTTTTATCTGCCGTTGTCTCCATTGCTACCAAGAAGAATTCACCTATCTTGAATCACATTTCCAGAGACTTGATTCTGTTTTATAAGGTGACAGCCATTTGGACGAATTCTGCTCAGATAATCCAAAGAATAGTGGATCTGGGCCCTGGCTACACATTATCATCATGTTATCATCATTTGGTAGGCTTCGTAAACATAAGTAAGTAAACCCCAGGCATACCACATACCAGTTAAATCTGAATTAGCCTGACCCTTGCTCGTCGACATGTGGTCCCTGAGTAAGGAGCATCAGCATCATCTAGTAGCTTTAGGAATGCAGACTCCCAGGCCCAACCTCAGACCCACTAAATAAGAATCTGCATTTTAAAGAAATCTCAGAATGATTATTTATGTGTATAGTAAAGCTTGAGAAATGCAGCTCTAGGACCAGGCATCAGCAAATGTTTTCTTTAGAAACGCAGGCATAAAGCATGGTAAATGTATTAGGTTTTGCAGGCTGTAGGTAGTCTGTCACATAATTTTTTTTTTTTCCTCTTAACAATGCTTTAGAAATGTAAAAACATTCTTAGGTAGGGACATTCAAAATTAGACAATTACTAGATTTGGATCACCTTATAGTTTGAGACTAATTTGCAGATGAAGAACTAAGGGTTAGGAGTTTAAATTTCCTACCTAAGAAGACAAAGTAGTAGAGTGGGATATAGGATCGGGAACGGTCTTCATTCTTTCCACTCTGATATGGTGTCTCTGGTTGACATTTTACATCTCTCAGGGGTATTTGTATCCTGACTGTACCTGAGAGAGAACAAAGGACTAATACTGTGTGAGCAAATAATTTCAATGTATGTAAACTCATTTAATAATCTTTTTATCATGGGGCACCTAGGTGGGTCAGTGGGTTAAAGCCTCTGCCTTCTGCTCAGGTCATGATCCCAGGATCCTGGGATTGAGCCCCACCCACATCGGGCTCTCTGTTAGGTGGGGAGCCTGCTTTCTCCTCTCTCCCTCTCTCAAATAAATAAATGAAATCTTTAAAAATAATAATAATCTTTTTATCAGTGTTATGTGGAGTTACTATCATCATCCCCATTTTTATTTGAGGAATCTGAGCGTTTAAAAAGTGAAGTAATTGACCCAAATCCCTTATGTAATAAGTGTTAAAGCTAGGACTCTCAAACGGCAGACTGCATTCTCTTCACATTACTGTGTCAAGAGTAAAACCTCTAAGCTTCTCGACCTTGGGTAGATACCAAAGTCACCCTGTGGTACTTCTTAAACATAGACCTTTGGACACCACCATTTTGATCCAATAGGTCTGTATTGAGGCTTAAGCATCTGTATTTTTTTTTAAAGATTTTATTTATTTATTTGACACACAGAGATCACAAGTAGTCAGAGAAGCAGGCAGGGAGAGAGGAGGAAGCAGGCTTCCCGCTGAGCAGAGAGCCCGATGCGGGGCTCAATCCCAGGACCCTGAGACCATGACCTGAGCCGAAGGCAGAGGCTTTGAGGCACTGAGCCACTCAGGCGTCCTGCATCTGTATTTTAATAAACTTCCTAGGTGCCCAATAAAGGCCGAGAAGCAGTATATTAGTGTGAGACTTCACATCTTCATGTCAGGTGTTGAAAAAAAGTAGGCAAAATCTAGATTGTAATTCTAGAACACAAAGAGGAAGTCCCCACCTGTTTCAGAACATTCAGAAGCATCTTTAAACTGAACCCAGCTCTGCTGACACCCTGACACCCTGCCTCCACCTACCCCACTGGTGGCTGGAAGGGGAGGAGAGTAGATTCTACTCCCTTGTCATCCACTTACAGGATATTGCCTGGCTCTGAGCAGACTGTTTGGAGCCACACAGTTACCATCTGCTTCCTGAAGCCTCAGCATGTGCCTTGCTCATGGTGGGGATGCTCATCATGGCCCACCATCTGGACCATGGGGCCCTGAAGTGGTTTATTTTCTCCATATCGAAAAACCACAGAAAGTCCCATCTTCTATTCTTTTCCAATAGCTCATAAGCCTGACTTTTGTAAACAAACATCCTCACTGCCAGGCAGTGCCCTCATTTCTAGGTGTCCAACAGCTAGACTGGTCTACTGAAACTTCGCGGTCTGCTTCGTAGTGCTCCAGCATCCTCCAGAGTCCAACCAAAGTAAATTACAGCAGCTAATCATTCTGCACCTGGATCTGAAGTAACATTCTTAATTTCCCTTCATTGTCCTCTTCCAGACTATCTCCCACTGTCTTTGAGGATAGGCTTTACTCTCACTCCCCTCCCTGTGTCTCCTTCATATGGCAGAGAGCCTGGTTCCAAACCCCACTTACTGTTCCACAACACCAAGCTGTTGGCTGGGAAATTTATAGAGCAGTTGGTTAAAAACTCTTAAATCAATCTGGCTGTTTAAAGCTGGAGACTGCCTTTGGCAGAAACATCCTTAAGCATCTTGCTTGGCTGGTATTTTTAATTAACACAGCTAAATGCCTTATAGTATTAGTCCAGGCCAACAGGACAAAATTAACAGAGACAAAGGCAGAGATGTTGACAGGGCTGAGAACCGATTTGGGAGAGTTTGGTTTTCATCTCATTGCAAGGTTAAATGAAGTCTCCCTAAATCCTTTAACACATTGCTCTTCCCAGACCTTAAGAAGGAGGTTTATAGCAGAGTTCAGACTCTGGTAGTTCAGACTCAGGACTTTAAAAAAGTGAGGGACTAGATTGAACTTTTGCCAAATACCTCGCAGTCAAAAATAGCTATTCAACATACCTACCCATGAATAGTGAATAACAGAATTTTAGACCAAGTATCATGAATGCATGAGCTTGTTTCATTCTCTAACCAACCCGAGAGGTAAATATTATTATCCCAGTTTCTGGGTAGGGAAACCGAGATTCGAAATCTTTAATTGACTCTTCAAGGAAGAAAGCTGTAGTAAGTAAACAGTGGGTTCAGAATTTAGGTCAGTCCTTTCTAATTCCAAGTAATGACACTGTGATCACATTCTGGCTGATTAGCAAAGATCCTAACCAGTGAGCCAACTGCAGGTTGACACTTTGTACCTACAGGACAGTGCTCAGCACAGCACACCTAACCAATCCATCCAAGACAGACGCACGGGAGAGGTCACGTGCGGTGCTCTAACTGAAGCTCGTGCTAACATTCGAGGGTGGCTCTTTGTGTTCTCTCTTGGTGAGCACGAACTTGGGTTATGATCCAGCTGCCTTAAGAAGGTATATGGGTATTTTTTCAAATAACAAAATAGAGATGGGGGAAAGGGAGGAAAAAAGAGACAAAGCTCCAGACTGGGGAGGAACTCCCTGTTTTAGTCAGTGGTTGAGTTATAAATGCGATGAAGACTTAGATTGGTTAACCTGTTCCCTCCCAGAGTGTCTCTCTGCTTTATAGTCAATGTTTATAAAATGTTATGGTATGAAGGTATAATTAGAAAGTAAGATCTTAGCTAGAGCTTAATTAACTAGATCATTTGTTTAGCAGATTTTTTTTTTCTTTCTGAACCCTTCTCATCAAGAGACAGAGACACATTTCAAGCTAACAATCTGACAGTCTAGATAGTTGAAGATAAAATAAGAGGTTCCCAGGATCCAGGTTGTGTCCTGGGTTTGGCACACACGGAGCCCAACATCCTGCACCTAACTTGACTATGTGATCATGGACACGTCCACATGCTGTGAAGTCTTGGCTCCCATTTGTGGCTAGTTGCAGGAGGTACCTGTGGGGTGGGCAAGCAGCCAGCTACCACTGCCTGAATACTGTCACTTAAACTCTTTGTGTTTCCATTTGCTCATCTATAAAATGAAGATATAATCACAGATTTCGAAGAGTTATTTTGAAGATGAATTATGGTAATATTTCAAAACTTTGTACTGTACATTTATAATGATTGACATTATTTGAGTACTTACTATATACTGAGCACTATTCTAAGATACATATGTAAATATGCAAACATACACATATGTTAATTTTTGGATAGCAATTCACTTAATCTTCACATCAACACGTGGTAGAGAATATTATCCATTTTAATTATGAAAAAACTAAAACACAATGACTTTATTTGCATATAAGAATTATTATCATTCATTCCAAAGTATTTGTCAGGCACATACTTCAGGTCAAGTACTTCTCTCAACTCCTCCTCCTCCCTCTCTTTTCTCCCTCCCTTCCTCTTTCTCCCCCTCCTCCTTCTTGGTCTTCAGATAATAGAGAAAGAATGCTGGGCTCAGAGGTGAAAGATCTGTGCCAAATCCTGGTGTTACGTGATCTTGAGCAAATCACTCTGTTTCCCTATATTTATTTTCTGCCAGTCTTTTTGGCTGATTGAAACAATGAGAACATACTTGCTGATTTAAGAAGCTTATGCAAAGAATGTAGTGGAAGGTTTACCATTGATATAACAACTATTCTATTACTAGATAGTTTTTAAGATCCTCTCCCTCCTGACCTCCTATGAGTCATGATTCCCCATCTCTAACACACACCATAGGGTGATGACTCAGGAAGCCATCCAGTCTTACACCAGGCCGGCAGACTGGAATGCAACCTCTAGCTAAGCAGAAAATGAAAGCAGCTAAATTGCGCTTTGAATAATCTGGTTTATGGATATATTTAGTCTGTACTGAATAAGGGTTGATCTGCCTGGGAACCTGATAGGGTAGGAGACAAGATGAACTACTGATTATGAAAAGGTATATAAGTTATGATAGCAATTGGTCACATTCTAGTAACTGAATTAAATTATGGACTCTTAGGAGGAAAAGAAATGGAGACTGTTCTCAATGGGCAGGTATTAAGTCAACTGACCTTGCCCTTTGAAGCAGTCATCTGTTCATGTGGTTGCTGAACACATGCTTATTGATGGGGAGCGGAGCAATTAGGAATTGGGAGAACACCCATAAGCCTTGAAAACGTTGGTTGGAAAATCTTTGGCCACTATTCTAGCCAACTGAATGAATTCGTGGAAAGCCCTGGTGGTTTTAATTTAATTCATTCATAACGAGTGAGCCTTGACCTTGTGACAGGCACTGAGCTAGACTCTGGTGATATAGCAATGACTGCTTCTCTCAAGAAGCTTTGTATCTGTCTCATTAGTTGGCCTGGTCGTGATGCTATACAGAGGCTCTTGTGAGGAGAGAAAATCCCCCAGCCATGGTGGAGGTTGGAAATGTATGGACTAATAGAAGTTTTGCTGGGGTAGAATAAGAAGAGAAACCCAACAAACCCAAGTGAGCCCAGCAAACTCTTCAGACTGGGGTTCAGAGGAAGAATGCAAGGTGGAAGTGTTCTTATATGGCCATAGTTCTCTAGCCACCGGAGCATCTGAGTTTCAGCAGTAGGAGAGCTATAGGGAGCAGCCTTCCCTCTACTGAATCATGAAAATTCCCCATGTGTGTTTGTATATAGGAAGGGACATGAGGATTAAGATCTTGTTTCCAAACTAATAGTCATTAAATACTGGTATGCAAAATATTAATTAGTAAATCACACAGAAAAGGTTCAGCGCACAAATAAGTTTGTAAAATGTTGTGGCCATGTATTACAGAGCTCCATGGAGACTTTGCCATGCCAATGTAGCTCATAAATCTGAAAGAAACGTAAAATCCAATTACTGTGCATGGGGCCAGGACTAGCCTTGAGTCGACCCATGTTAGTGTTAGAACCACCGGGACTGACTCACACAATTCCCACTGGGAATATCTAGGTGGAAAGAATTCTGCAAACATTTAGTAACATCTTTGCATATGTCCTTATCGTCTGGAGGAGATCCACGTGACTGCCTTAAGCCATTCAAATTCCCAGACCAGTGCTTTGTATCAGAAATTCTCTTCTTATATCATGAATCACCCGGGGACACCCTACACTTATAAAATTCCATTTATTTGCCATGATGTATTTGGTAGCCATCCGCAAGTGGCTATTATGGGTTCAGCGTGTGCGTGCATACACCTGCCCGTGTGTGTTCTATTTTCGGAAGACAGATCAGCAGCAAGTTTCCTGCTATTGTGTAAGCACTAAATGCCATGGCGCACAATCATTTATTGTACCCTAAATTGTTAGAGGCATTAAAAACTGTGGAACTATAGCTGTGTTTGCTGTGTCAGCCAGACATATTCCCACTATTAACTTCTGGATAACAGCAGCAGCTTGTCTAATGAAAAATAATGACCTTAAAACAAAGAACTCCAAATAATTTGATTCCACTGAGAAGCCAGTAACCGAAAAGCAGGGCATCTTCTTCAAGTTCCCACATTTTCCTGTAGCACTTGTTCTGATTGATTTCGCTGTGTCTCCAGAGCAGTGTAGAAAATGTAAAGATTAGTATGAATATTTTTCCCCTTCACTCCTTAGGTCTCGGAGGGTCTGAACAATGAAATTGAAGTGGTTGATTGTAATATTCTGTTGGTTAAATTAACCTCCTATTGTCTATCGTGTGATGCTTCAACTCAGAAATGGATCACAACATCTAATAAGCTGAAGAGCCTGAGCTTTTTTTTTTTTTTTTTTTTTTTTTTTTTTTGGTAGAGGAGGTGGAATTTCTCCATTCCTCTTCGTAAGTTGCAAGGTTATCAGACATAGGAAATAATCCAATTCCCAGGCCAATAAAAGATTTTTTTTCTCTTTCATATTGCCGTGCCAATTCTAAATGTGCAATTGTGAAATGGCATCTTGGCTTATAAGGCACACTAGTTTGATTGTGTGGATTATAAAGTCATTTATTTATGTATCCATTTGTATACAGTCTTCATCGCTACAGCATCTGGGAGTCTGACATTACTTAAAAAACACAATAAAATTTGAATACCTCATACTGGAACCTTATTATAAACTTGTTTTTTCTCTCTCCTTAATTTCATCCCATTACTCCTAATTATAGTTTTCTATCATAAACAGTTCTTCAATTATTTCTCCCCTGGGGAATTTACAACCCAATATGCAAACTTTCTTCCTTCCTCCCATCCCTATTTTCGTCTCCTGAACAGTGGCACTGGGGTCCATGCAGCCCACACTTTCTATTTCTAGAACGTTTGTGTGAGAGGCTCCTTAAAGAACAAAGGTCCTGCTCAGGTGAGTACAGTTTATCTGTAACTAAATGCAGGGTCGAGAACAGATGAAGTGGACAGTCAACTTGGTCTTTAATTTTTGCTAGAATCCAGGTAAAGTTGCTTATTTTCTTTAAAACCCTATTTACTTCTCTGTAAAATATGCATATAAATTTGTTCTGCCTATTTCAGGGGGTATTGGGGGTTTATAAATCCAGAAGAGAGTTTTTAAACCACGCAGTCTTATTCAAATGTTAGGAAACAGCTCTGCAAAGCTAATACTCAGAGAGCTCTTTTTGTGTGTCAGGCACCGTGCTCAGGGGTGTATGTACATCCTTTTATTTATCCCCTCAACAACTCTTCTCTATTTGATAGAGAGAGATCACAAGTAGGCAGAGAGGCAGGCAGAGAGAGAGGAGGAAGCAGGTTCCCCGCCAAGCAGAGAGCCCGATGTGGGGCTTGATCCCGGGACCCTGAGATCATAATCTGAGCCTCAGGCAGAGGCTTTAACCCACTGAGCCACCCAGGCGCAACCCCCCTCAACTCTTGAGGTATTACTTTATTCTCATTCACAGACAAGCAAAATGCGACACAGAGAGGTAAAATAGTCTGCCCAAGGAAATAAGTACACACATACTAAGAAGCAACGGGGCTGGAATTCAAATACAGCTCTTCCTGACTCTACAATCTGACTCAAAGCAGCAGAACTGGAGAGCAGATTGAAATGATCCACCATCTCTGTTTTGGAGGCAGAACCTCATGGGGGCCTGAAAGGTGGTCAGGGTAGGAATATTATCTGTACTGAGTAGTGAGAAGTGTAATGCTCAGCTGAACTTCCCGGAGTAGGCTGGGCTTGGTGATGTTGTGATGATTAATTGCAACGTCAGCCTGAGTAGCTAGAGGTGCCCAGAGTAACCACTGTTTGTGGGTCAGTCTGTGAGGGCATTTCTGGATGAGATCAGCATTTGCAGTGGCCGGCTCGCTAAAGTAGATTGCCCTCCCCAGCGTGGGTGGGTCGAATCTTATCTATTGAGGGTCTGAACAGAAAAGAAGATAGAAGGAAAGGGATTTACTCCTTTTTTTTTCCCCTGCCCTTCAAATGGAATTTATGTCCTAGGCTTCTCTGGTTCTCCAGCATCCAGACTCAGACTGAATTACACCGCCAGCAGATGGCGAATCATGGAACTTCTCAGCCTCCACAATGGTATGAGCCCATTTCTCAATCTATCATCACTATCTAGCTATCTCTTTCTCTCTTTCTAAATACGTATATCTATAAATACATATAGACAGACACACACACACACATAAAATCTCTCTCTCTCTCTCTCTCTCTCTCTATATATATATATATATATATGTATATATATACTCCCCTTTCAGTTCTCTTTCTCTGGAGAATCCGGACTATGTAGGTATAAAAAGAATGAGCAAGGCCTCCACGGTGGGGAGAAGTCAGAGATCTGTAAATAATGCCATTTTGCTAAAACACAGGCTACACAAAGGGGTTGGCTGGGAAGTAAGGTAGGCTGGGTCTTATTACAGAGAGCGTTGAAGACAGGTTAGAGATTCCGGATTTTCCTTAGTAAAATAACTTATGCATTTCAGGACGGATTTTCTCAAACTTTATATAAGAAGAGGAGGAGGCATGAAAGAGGAGTAAAAGGGGGTGCGGCGCCTGGGTGGCTCAGTCCGTTACGCGTCTGCCTTCAGCTCCTGTCATGATCCCAGGGTCCCAGAATTCAGTCCTGCATCGGGCTCCCCGCTCGGCGGGGAGGGGAGCCTGCTTCTCCCTCTGCCTGCTGCTCCCCGCCCCCTCCTCTGCTAGTGCTCTCTCTCTCTCTCAAAGAAATAAAATCTCAAAAACAAAATGACAAGAAAAGAGTAGAAGGAAGAAGAGAAAGAAAGGCAGGCTAGGAGGAGGACAGAGGAATGGAAGGGAGGAGGAGAATGAGAGCAGCAGCAGCAAGAATAAAAGACCCGGCACTTCCCGGGGCCGCGCAGAGACCGAAGAGAGCTGCCTGTGCTCCGTACTCCCGCTCTCCACCCACTCTCCCCCACGCTCAACACCCAGTCCAAGCAGACTTGTGCCCATGTCCTGACAATGAAGTACTAGGACTTTTAAGTCTTTTATGGACAAAGAAAATAGAAGCAATGTTTCTGGACATTCCCAGAAGAAAGGATGTGAAGACAGGTTTTCTGAGAGGGGGCTAAGTGAGGTCTCAGCAGCCGGGGAGGGGTGGGGGAGCCAGAGCCTACAGAGTGGGGTAGCTGCTACCTTTGACCTCACCGAGGGCTGGTGTCCCGTTTAAGGTGTTCTCTGATTGGTTTTCAGTAATTCTGCTTTGCTTTCCCCCCATCTTCTATGAACTTGGCTTAGACAGTTTATATAACCAATGTGGAGAAAATACGGCGTGGGAGAGGGGCAATATGTGTAAATTTTGGAACAGACCAGACCTCGCTGAGGGTTGGAACAGCTCCAAATCTTGGCAGGGTATCAGGTTCCATGAGAGAGAGGTGGACACGGAGCTGGAAGCTGGACCGACCTCCGGTGGTAAACAATCCACGTCCTCCCCACTCCAGGAATCCTCAGGCACCTGGCAAGGAAGGCATTGGGCTTCTCACGCTTTGTGAGGCTGGATTCTGGAGTTCTTTCATTTAGATACGAAAGCAAGGTGGTTTCAGAATGCTGGGGGTTCTAGTGATGCCTGGACAATGTCAATGACTGTGACTGTCTATGATCTTCCCCGTTTGTTGCCATATTGTTTATTTTCTCTTCTAAAAATACAGGGTTTAAATAGCTTCCTTTAGCATCGAAGGTGTCCTGACTGCTGACACTTGACTGTGGATGATAACACTTTTCTTCAAATTACTGTCAACATCTCACTCAGTACCAAAGTGTTGGTTAGATCCTGAGTTACTGACTAAAGGCAGGAAGCATTCTTTTCTCACTTAGTACTGGAAAATGTTGCACCTAAAATTATTCCGAGTATTTTTTTTTTTTTTTTACCTTTCGCTGTTTTTCACACGCTATTTGGACAATTTTTATTAGGGATTTTCTCCACAATAAGGGTAATTCTGTTGAACTAACAATTCACAAGCAGGAAAAACATTGATGGTTTGAGTAACTAGCTGCGCCGTCCCAGTTGACTAGCTAGACACAGGGAAGAAGTTGTTCTCTTTCCCTGGCTTGTTTTAGGCAAAAGGCCCTGTCCAAAGGATGCCACACAGGTGATCCTTAGCATGGTTAGAAACAATCTAATTGGATATGAAATGCAGTATTTACATGTTGATTTATACCTTTTGAATGTCCTGTAGCTACTACTCTTCACATCCTTGTAAAATAAATATATATATATATATATATATATATATATATATAATTATTTGGTAAGGGCAGGGTTTCAGTAGTTACTGAGATTCATAGCAATTAGGACTAACTTGTTTTTCAGGAGGCCTCTTTTATCCTTGCGGTTTTCTGAAGATAAATCATTTGACCTCAGGCTCACAGAAGAGATAAGCCCAAGAGGAGTATGACTTGGAAACAGCAGGCCTCAGCACATGCCGAGCCGTGAGGGCTGAGTTCACCAGTGGGGACCCGAAACCATATACATTAGGGGCTTGCTCAAAGCAAGTAATGACGGGCTGACACAGTCTGCGCAAGAGCTTTTCTCTCTGAACTACCAGCCTAGAGGTGTTTCCACTAAGGTCTGCCCCAATAATAAACCATTAGAGTCAGCCAACATGCTTGGGCAGTAGGTGCCTGACTTTTCCTATATTAAGGTGAAGATCAATTCTATCCTTCAAACTTTCCCTTTAAAGGGTTGGTTTTCCTGTCTTTTGTCTTTGCCAGGTTAATTTACCATAGGAGTCCTTTTGCGTTAGGTTAGTTTTCAAGATCTTCGGATGGTCCCCCAATGTCTTGGAAGTAAAGCTTCCTAATCTCACTCTGGTATTCAGTTTTTTATAATCTAATGAAGTGGCAGTTCACCTTTGATCCCATTATGGAGCACTATTCAGTACCAGACAGGTTACATCCAGATCTCACTTAACCCCATGAAATGGGCAACACTATTATTCTCACTTTTATAGATAACATTGTAATGCAAGAAAAGTTAAGAAACTGGACCAAGGTTACTGAAAAAAGCAGAAGGAGGTTTCACATTCAGGCTATCAAACCTCTCCAAGTCTTAACTCTTGGGCTGTGTTCCTTCCTGGCAGCAGCCCTATCTCCCCTCTTCAAACTGGTCAGGATCCATCCTTCCCACCGTCCACTTTGCTTAGGCTCACCTTTAAGCCTCTGTTTATCATCTACTACTCACCCAAATTGTCCCTCTTTTATGGTCTATCCAAGCCCTTCTTTAAAGGGCTGCGTTAATTTCCTGTTGCTGTTACAACAAATTACCATGAACTTGATGGCATATAACAACAACACACATTGATTATTTTATAGTACTGGTAGTCAGAAGCTGAAAATGGGTCTTAAAAGGGGTAAGACTGCATTTCTCTTAGAGGCTCTGGGAAGGAGGGATGTGGGATGTGCATTCCTTGACTGGTTGCATCCCTGACTCCTGCTTCCATCCTGACATCTCCTCTGACTCTGACCCTTCTGCCTCCCTCTCTCTCTTATAAAGTGCTTGTTAATATAGTGGTCTCGCCCAGATATTCCAGGATAATCTCCCTATTTCAAGATTCTGAGTCACAACCAAAAAGTCCATTTGTCACGTGAGGTAATACATTCACGGTTTCCAGGAACTGAGACATAGACAACTTTGTGGGGTCTTAATTCTGCATTCCACAATGACCAATCTCATCGCCACTCTCAGACCTTCCTGAAAGCTTCCATCAGCAAGCTATCCCATTCCATACCTTAGTGCTTGTCTCTTCTGAGCTTTAAAAAATTTGCTTTCCCCGCAGTTGTATGATTTTGAAAATTGAGTTCTGTATGTTGTGGGCTCAGAGTGTCTCAGCTACAACCTTAGAGCTTATCCAGTGCAGGGATCACAAAGAGGTTTTATCTTCAGTGTCACATCCATGCAGCTGCTAGAAGTAGCTCAAGGTTCTATGTTGGGAGAATTTTGAGGCTCTTTTAGTTTCAAAACAAAGAAGGCTGTCATCAAATAGAATGTCTGCCATGAAGACAAGAAGTGAAAATGGCTTGGGGACCACATGCTGGCCACTTCTGCTCTTCTCTCCCAACTCTCCATTTTCAAAATGAGGAAAAGTAATTGGAAAAAGGCAACCAGCTTTTATAGAGGGCCTACGATGTGCCTGGCACTGTTCTGGTATATTGTATCAATTTAGTTTCTTTGACCCTCATATTGACCTTAAACATGCAGAAATTAGGGTTCAAATGTTTATAAAACACATTTGAATGTCCATCAGAAGAACTTAGGAAAGAAACAGAGATCTGTCATGCTCACTTTGGCAACACATGTGCTAAATACTAAAATTGCAAAGATACAGAGAAGATTAACATGCCCCTGCACAAGGATGACATGCAGATTCATGAAGCATTCCATATTTTTGATAAAAAAAAAAACAGACTCTAGAGTATAAACTGGTTGTTGTTACCAGAAGGGATGTGGGTGGGGGGATGGGTGAAATAGTTGAAGGGGATTCGGAGTACGCCTATGACGAGGAGCACTGAGTAATATAGAGAGCAGATAAATCACTGCATTGTACACCTGAAACTAATATAACACTGTATGTTAATTACACTGGAATTAAAAAAAAATACAGATCTAATTGCAAATCCAATTCTGTGCACTCTAATAAACTCAAGATTTAAATGATTTACACAAGGCCGAATGAAACTAGAAACAGAGTTGGGATTAGAATTATGATAAATACATTCCCCCAAAAAACACAGGACACAGAGATGGGCACATAACCACAATGCTGAATACTTAAACCTGGGACTTTTATAAGAAATCCAGGGGCACCTGGGTGGCTCAGTGGGTTAAGCCTCTGCCTTCGACTTAGGTCATGATCTCAGGGTCCTGGGATAGAGCGCTGCATCGGGCTCTCTGCTCAACAGGGAGCCTGCTTCCCCCTCGTTCTCTGCCTGCCTCTGCCTATTTGGGATCTCTCTCTCTTTCAGTCAAATAAATTAATAAAATATTAAAAAAAAAAAAAAGAAACCCAAAGGTTTACAGTTAACTCCAACCAGTTACTGACACGTACAGCAGAGTTCTTGGTGTTAGACTACATTCAATGATCATAGCACATTATTAATTTTCCCTGAGTGAAAACCTGGCTGATTTTTTGGCATTGAGATCCTTCTTTCTTTTACTTACACTAGAGTATTTGTCTTTGGTTTAATATTTTCCCATAAATCAGACCTTATTGTTTTTCTTCTTTCCCTGTCTTTATTAGTCTGAATGCATTAATAACACGCTCTAGAAACTGGAGTTCTTTTTTTAAAGAGATTTATTTGACACAGAGAAAGCAGTGGGGGGGCGGAGGGAGAAAGAGTGAGAGAGAATCCTCAGGCAGACTCCACGATGAGCATGGAGCCCAACTCAGGGTTTGATCCCAGGACTGGGAGATCATGACCTCAGCCGAAATCAAGACTCAGCCACTTAACCGACTGAGCCACCCCAGTGCCCCCAAGAACCTGGAGTTCAGACAGAGATGGCAGGAAGCAGCTATTCCAGCTCTCTGCCCCCAAGAGCACCTGTGCTAAGGAAACACTTGCTAAGGTGCCGCTCATTGATGAAACTCCCTGCAGCCAGGTCATGATCCCTTTCCAAGCAGTGGATCATGTCACTGTCTTCCTTAAAATGCTCCAGGCTCCCCATCTCATTCCAGGGAAAAGTCCCATTCTTCTTCTGGGCCACTGGCCTTCCTTGTCTCATAGGCTGTTGCACCACCGAACTCATCTCCTCCTTCGGACCCCCATCCCCTTCTGTCAGCCCACTTAACACCCTCCTGCCACCTGCTTTGCTGCTCTTAATCCTCTTATCTGGTTCCGAGGTTTTTGTCATGCCCTGAATTCTATCCCCTAGGTTCCACTCCCCTCCTGCCATGCCCAACATAGCTGCTTGAGTCATTTTTTAAAATGCAAATCTGACTATGTCATTTTTCCTGCTCAAATTCTCCTAGTGGCTTTCTTTTATCCAGGTCAGTGGTTCTGAAACCTAACTGATATCAGGGTTGTATAGCTGTAGCTCTGAGTCTCACCACCCACTCCATCCCCTAGCCAAGATTTTGATTCAGAAAGTCTGGAATGAGATCAACAATAATAACAACTTCCAAAAATCTTCTGGTATTCCAGTGATGAATCAGGCCTACAGGGTATGCCCACCTCCCTTGCCAGCACGTAAATGAGCCCTCTGGTTTGCTCCCATTCAGGTTTACCCTTCCTCACACTCTGCACTAAACCTGACCTCCCCACCTTCAGCCTTTAGGGCTGCTAGATTTGGGCTCCTCCGACTTGCTGCTCCCTGCACATAACACACTCTTGGCTCTCTCCATGCTTCCATACAGGGCATCCCATTCTCTGGTTGGGAAAAAGGTTAGCTGTGAAAGTAGACTTCCAGATCCAGCTCAGGCATTCAGGTCTTGATGGATCTCTGCCATCCCTTCAGACTGAACCTGTCACTCCCTCTGCATCACTTCTGATTACTGTATTTTGCTTATTTCATAGGCAGCACTCTATTTTATAAAATAGACAATGTATTTGTTTTATGCATTAAATATAAGCTTCTTATATTTCAGCCAAATGTGCCAGTGTGCCAGAGTTACAACTCCTGTTTTATGTATCTAACTTACAAAATGTTTTTATCCCTACAATATTATATATGATCCTTACAACAACTTTCTTTTGAGACGAGAGAAACGGCATTCCCAGAAGCTGGCTTGCCCCATATCACAGAGAACTGATGAGAGCGCAGCTTTCTTACTCCCCTGGTGAGCCATATGGAGTGATACAGTGATCTACACTATACTGTGATGAGCACTGTATGGTGTGTGCCACATAACATTTCAAGTTAATAGAAAACTCACATAGTGCAATATATAGGATATTAAATTGCTATTAGCAATGTAGGAAGTTAACCTGTATAAAGGCTAAATTATATTTTTATCAATAATGTTACCTATTCAAAAGAAAACAAACTGGTTAGTTAGAAACCAAAATTGAAACCATATAAACCTTGCAATCCCCAAGCACTGCCACTTCTTCATTTTGATCCTGAGAATGATTAGAATGTCCTAATTTCTATTTTGGTAAGTAGGTTTTCAGCAGGCTCCCCTGAGGTCTAGCAAGCTCAGACAGATAGGAGGGAAACTACATCCAGAAAGTGTCGGGCACCAAGGGACTGATCTCAATTCTCTTTTTCACAGTCATTTTTCAGTTTATTCAACAACTCTTAGAGACCTAATCTATTAATAAAATGTCATGACTTCCTTTTTTTTTTAATACTGACTGGTATTTTCAAAACCAGAAACAAGTGAGACTAGGTATTATTCTTTAGATTATGGGATAAAATTTCCATTTGATAGCACTTCCTTATGTCAAATCTAAAGATTCAGACTTTCACTTTCAGAAGAATATAACTATAGCTATTGTTGAAAGAAGCTACATGGGGCCCAGGCACCTAAGGAATTAATTTTAGGGATTGACAACACTTCATAAATGGGAAGAAAGAAAACCTACTCTTCAACTGATGCTTTTTCTATTAAGACAGCTACTAGAAGCCATAGACTTCATTACGAAATTACCCTTCATAATGGGCACATTCACTGAAACGCCATCATGTATCAGTTAGGGTTCTTTCAACCCCATCAAGAATAATCCTCTTTCAAAATGCAAGACAACAATAAAGAAATGTATCATCTCATAACTCGAATACCAGAAATGGTATGGGGGTTCCAAAATGATGTTCTGAGTGGATCAGCAGGATCATGAAAGATCTGCATTCTTGGGGCACCTGAGTGGCACAGCTGGATAAGTGTCTGACTCTTGGTTTCGGCTCAGGTCGTGAACTCAGGGTCATGAGCTCAAGCACCACATTGGGCTCCGTGCTCGACTCAGAGTCCGCCTAAGACTCTCCCTCTGCCCCTCCTCCCCACATTCTCTCTCTAAAATAATAAATGAATATATATATTTTTAAAGATCCATATTCTTTCTACATTTTAATCTTCCTTCCTTGAGAGGTTTCTTCCTCAGCCTGCACAGTAAGATGACCTCAGTACTTAATTGAAATATATTCAGAGAGAACAGCATCCAGATGAAAGAGTGGGATTGTCTCTGCCTGTGGCCTTTCTTTGCTCAGACTAACTCCCACCTACTTCAGTGACTTTTCTTCATTCCTCACTGGTCGTAAATATAGCACATGGACATCTTCTCCGTAGGGCAGTTACTACAAAGGGTTAATGGATGTTGGGAGATAATCACAATATTATGTTTTACAGTTTCCCTCTTAACCACATATGCACAATTCTGTACTCAGCAAGATGAAACCGATAAAAGGAGGACCAAGCCTAGCCTAAAACTGAGGGTAGATAAGTAGGGTCTCTAAGTGTATGGCCATCACAAATTGTTTTAGACCCAAAATAATGTTGTGGTATCTTCCAAAGGTAGGTAGAGTCAAAGTGAGCAAAATGCATAAACCTACGCAGTCTATGGGCACTCGCTTTCTGAAGAATGTCCCTTTGTTAGCAGCAGCATTTGAAACCATTTTAATATACTGGAATGTGAGAGGCTGTTAATGCTTTACTTTCTTTAGGGTGAGAAATTCATCCCTTTCAAATCATTAAATCTATGGGGAATGAGAAGCAGTATTAAAAGTTCCTTTTCTTTGATCTTAACTCTGTGCTTTTTGTGTGAAGTCCTACTCACTTAGGCAAAACAAAGTATCCTTAATTCAACTATAGAATAAAAAGCTCTTTAGTCAGACTAGTAGATAAATAAGCTCCCTTTTGATACCAGTAGGCAAAGCAATTTAAAAATTTGTCTTCCAACTCCACCCACCACAAATACACAATGGGAAAAAGAACTGAAACCACGCATACTCTATTCAAGCGTGGAATGAATTGAAAACCATAAGACTAAGAATGACGGTGATTAGTGGGTACAGATGTGGAGGAATATAATCAGGAAAAATAATGTCTAAGTTAGGAGGGCTGACACTTCAGATAACAAACTAACGCTATACTCCATAACACTGGCCACATAAATAAAGAAAATATTTTCATGAGCCATCTGGATGCCCGCATCATATCACTAAATCATGTCAAACTAATTCATCTTATGACAACTATCTTTAACTCCTTAACAGCTTATTTAGATCTAGCCTGGAATCATCATAACTAGTCTGAATTCCGCTTCAGGTTCTTAAGAGTGAACGTTTCCTTTCTTTTTTCAGTTTAAATGCATTGAGTGATGCATAGTAGTCATCGTTAGTTTAGGATATTTTTATTAATGTAAGAGGATTTAAGGTGAGAATACCCAGCAAATGAGACCATCTATTTTGGAATGATAGAATGTGATGGCTGTTATAAATGTGATAGAAATGTATAAAATGCCACAAGGTCAAATGGCATAATTAGACCTGGGTGGCTCAGTCAGTTGTATGTCTCTTGATTTCAGCTCAGGTCATGATCTCATGGTTGTGGGATCAAGCCCAGCATTGGGCTCTGCACTCAGTGGGGAGTCTGCTTAAGAGTCTCTCTTTGCTCTTCCTCTCCATCTGCCCCTTTTCCCCGCTCTAGCTCTCTCAAATAAATCTTTAAAAAGTATGTAATAATTACTATTGCTATTATTAATATTTGATTATCAAATATGTCATCTGCACTGGGCAGTAAAAAATTCTTTCTTACTATTTTCCAGAATCTTCTCATATCATTTCATTACGAAGCTCTTATTTGCAACTTATGAAGTATCTAGTACAGTAGAAAAAGGTAATAAAGAAGAAATCCACCCAAAACTGCTCAGTTTTTTTTAGGATGAATACAGTTTTTACAGTTTCAAAGTTACATAGAAATAAAAGCCAAATAACAGGGTGAAACCTCAGGCTCAGAGGAGATGCTGGTTATTTATGTCTTTGTTTCTGGGATTCCACTGTTTTCCTTAAGAAAATCAAGTTTTCCTTATTATAACAAAGCCTCATTTCAGACCCTGGGCTTTGGTGGAAGTGGTTGTATTTTTTTTTCTTTTTTTTTTTTTTTGGTTGTTGTTGCTGTTTGAAGATTTTATTAATTTATTTGAGACAGATCACAAGCAAGGAGAAGCGGAAGAGGGAAAAGTGGAAGCAGACTCCCGGCTGAGCAGGGAGCCTGACGTGGGGCTTGATCCTAGAACCTGGGATCATGACCTGAGCTGAAGGCAGATGCTTAACATACTGAGCCACCCAGGCGCCCTGATTATACAGTTGTTATTATCTGGAAAGAGTAACGCTGACTATGTAATTCCTTCAGAGAGCTTCTTTTTTCAAGGAGGCTATCTGAACAAAATGGGACTTGTCTTACAGAATGAAAGTACCAAGGACCATATCATGAAAAGCAAAAAGGAGTATGGTGGAGGATTATAGTGCATCCTGCTTCAGGAAACGAAATCTCATTGTCAACTTCTAAGAATATAAGATGGCTAAGAGAGAAAGGAGGACATCAGAGACAGAGCTTGTTGAATGAGGTGAGTTTTCACTGCTACAATATAACATTCATTTGAAGAAGACTCCCTGAATATCCACCTGTATATCTAACAGTGATTTCAAATTGAGCATGTCCAAAATTAAACTCTTACTTTACTCTGCCATGAACATACCTTCTCCCCAAACTTCATCTGAATAAATAGCACTGTTGCTATCTGTTTTCCTCATTCTTAGCTTCCAAACCATTAAAAATTCTTGTAGTTATTATCATAAAGTGTGTTCTGAATCTAACCACTACTAGCACTACATTATCTTCTCTCATTTGGATTATTATATTTTATGAATCTCTGGCCTCCTAGAGTTAATTCCTAAACAGCATTTCAGGTGATCTTTTAAAAATGTATGCACAATCCAGTCATTCCTCTGATCAGAACCATAATCTGGCAGGATGATCAGAAAACCATCCGATGTTCTTAAAGGGTCCAAGTCACCTGTCTCTTTCTCAACTCTGTAAAATTATCCATTACTGCTCTCCCCTCATAGGCTCTGTGCCAGCAACACCGGCTTTCTTGGTATTCCCTAAATGCAGAAACTTATTCCTAGCCCTGAGTCTTCCCTTCTCTATGGACGTTTCTTTTCTTCCTTTAATTTATTCAAGTCCCTACTTTCTTTTCACAAGCGTCTTCATGTTAGGCACTCATTTGATGTAACAATAATCAAAAACTTCGATTTCTGGCCAACGTGAAATAATAGGGACTAGATTGACTCTCCTCCTTGCAACAACCTAAAAACTGAAAACAATATATGAAAACTTGGCTCTCAAGTTACAGGACATCAGGCAACGAAGGACAGTGATTCCTGAGATGCAGGAAACAAATGAGGGAAACTATGTAATTTCTTCAGCGCAACGCCTGGAGATAGTTTACAAGTCGCAGTGCAGGGAGGCAGAACTCTAGCAGAGTCCATTGTGCTCAATGAGCTGCAAAGATGGAATTCAGAGTATGTGGAAGCCAAAGGGGCAAGAAGTCTTAGGACATAGTGCCACAGAGAAGAGAATTCCAGAGGACTCTACAGGGTCTCCCTCAGCTATTCAATTAAGCACTGACTAGTACATATGTAAAGAAGTTACAGTAATCAAGGTAGAATGCAACTGGCACTGATCACTAGAACAGGAAAGAACTCAGAAACAGACCCGTAAATCTATGGGCAAGCTGGGTTTTGATAAAGTTGCAAAGATTGTTCATTCTGTGGGAAAAGACAATGTCTTAAAAAATGGTTCCAGAAAATGTGGCCACTCATATGAAAAAAAAAATTGACATTCTATATCTCACGCCATGTGCAAAACTTAGCAAAAAACAAATCACATATCTAAAATTAATACTTCTGGAAGGAAAGATAGGAGAACATTTCGTGATACTGGATGAGGCCAAATTATCTGTGTTTTGACATCAAAAACATGATATATAAAATATATTAAATAACAAATTGATAACTTTGACTCCAAAAATTAATAACTTCTGATTTCAAAATCAGTCTTAAGAAAATGAAAATGTAAGTCACATTTTAGGAGAAAATATTTACATATCATAAATAGAATAAGAAAACCTGGTATCCAGAATATACAAAGAATTATATAAAGACCCATTAAAAATGGGTAAGATTAAGCATCAACAAACACTTATCAAAGAAGATATGTGGATGGGCACATAAAAAGATGGTAAACATCATTACCCATTAGGGAAATGCAAGTTTAACCCACAATGATACACAGCTATACTATTTGTAAAATGGTTAAAATTAAAGACGGGCCATGCCAAGCAGAGACTAGGATGTACAGCACGTAGGGTTATTCTGGGGAAGCCTATGGTATCTTTAATTGCTCATTCCAATATTTCGTATCTAGAATATGGAGATAAAATTGATTTTTGTATATTGAGTTTTGTGCCCTACAGCTTTGCTTAACTTGCTTATTATTTCTAGGATTTTTTTTTCAGATTCCATAAGATTATCTATACCCACTTGCTATTTTGGAAAGGATTTTGAAGCTTTATCTAGGCTTATCTTAAAGAGTGGTATATTTAATTAGGGATATCTGTCAGGGAAACAGAAAGGACAGTGGTAGTAACCATGCACCTATTTCTGGTACTAACTTACCCCCACCCCCCTTTATATAAATAAGAAAAGTAAACTTCAGAAAAGTGGTGTGCCCACATGTGGTAGGATAAAAAAAGCAAAGCCCACTCCACTTAAAGCACAGTATTTACTATGTTCCCCACTATCTTCTCATCAAAGCCCAGCTGAAATCTAATTTCCTTCAGAAATCACTCAGTTCTAATCTTCCCGAATAGAATTACTTTATTTTTCCTTATGGATAAATGGCCCTTAGATCATATCTATATCATGACATAAATTTTAGTATACTTTTCCAATTACTACAAGATAATCCTTTTAGATGGAAAGTGAATTTATAAACTGCATTGTCAATGATTCCTAAATTTAAAATGGTATCATAGAGATATCTGAGTGGTTTTAAAAAAATAGAGATTAAAAAGGTATTAATCACGTGCTACCTTATAATACATTCATTTTCATGTCTTATCTCCATGTTCATTATAATCTCCACTCCCTTGCACTAATTGAAATACTTTAATATAGTAAGAGCTTACTGAATACAAAAGTAGTCTTAAATCTTCAGACTGCAAATTCTTAATGAACCAAAGGACCAAACTGCTAATGTTAGAAAACCAATACTGAACCAAGCTAGTAAGGCACATACTTTTAGGTAGGTAACTTCCTAATGACAGTGACATTAAACATGAGGTGGTGCAGGTAGACATCCTTTTCCTCTACTCACAAGTTTTCCTGCTTTGCATCTTCTTTGTAAGTGTGTGCAGGGGGCTAGAATTTTCATGATAAGTGGATATAATGTAATAATAATAGTCTGACTATGTAAATGATAAATAATTTTAAGTAAAAATGTTAAATAAAACAATTGTTATGTTAATAAAACAACAGTAATTTAAAGCTTATTTATTTAAATTTAAAGTCAGGGAATCATGTATATTATATGTAGGCCCAGTAAAATCGTTTATGTCATTGTCCTACATGATCAATTGATCATTTGTATGGGAGTACAGCTTAATATAAACCAAAACAGATGTAATCAGACCTCTGAAGCCGGCATTGACTCAGCATTGAAAATACAAAAGACTGAACAAAAAGAGACCCTGGTTTGTTGTGTGAATAAAAAGAAGTTCCAAAGGTAACTAAGGACTGCATTTTGTTCTGCAAGACCACATATGCATGAAAAAATAGAATACTCATTTAGACAAATGACAAAAATTTACTCCCAGGACATTCCTGAATACATGTGGTAGTGAACTAGTCTTTGTTGCAGGCTCTTTGCGCGTTTATTCTCACCAAAGCCAGGCGCTGACTTTTTCATCATTGTCTTCACAACATCCTCAGAGAAAATCTAGCTGAAGAGTGCCCGTGAAAAGAGTTAGAAGGTGTGTAGATGAGGACTATATCAGGATTAGCCAGTCTTCCCTCCCCCACTAAACTCTGCTTGCACAGTCCTCCCACATAAAACACATGACAGTCAATTTCTTTGCAGCATAATTTGGTAGAAGGAAGATGGGCCTTGCTTGTAATGAATCTGGGCTCAGTTCTTCGTCCCTTGATACTTAAAATCTAGGAATCTGGAAAATTACTTATCCTCTCTGCTTCTGTTATTTGCAGAATATAAAATATATATTGGATAAAAATATCTGGTTTTGCATGTGTTGAGAATTTATAAATAATGCAGTCAAAATCCCTAAAATTGATGATTATAAATAATAAGTCGTGTGTGTTTTCATGTATATGAGAACTGATGGAATGTTTTAAAATTTACCTGGAGAATCAGTATTTAATTAATTAATTAGTTTGTTTGTTTGACAGACAGAGATCACACATAGGCAGGGAGGCAGGCAGAGAGGGGGAGAAGTAGGCTACCTTCTGAGCAGAGAGCCCAATCTAGGGCTCGATCCCAGGTCCCAGAGATCATGACCCGAGCAGAAGGCAGAGGCTTTAGCCCACTGAGCCACAGGTGCCCTCAGTATTTCATTTTATTGCTATTTTGCTCTCCTTCCCATGCTCTCAAATGCTACAGCATTTGCCTTTTTTGGCCTTTGAATTGGTGGTTGACCTATTGCAATGTTTGAGTGTTTTCAGTTATAGAGTAAATTTACTCCTTTATAATGCAGGTGCCAATGTACAAGGTCAATGACCACATTACAGACTTTCCACATGAGAGCTATTGAACCTATAATATCCATCACTAAGTACAGTGGGAAAGGATTTGACCTTTCCCAAATAGTAGTTACTGGATCAAATTATTTTTCAGCTTGAAAATAATTGCAGATCTGAGATGCCCATTTAAGCTACTGCCTTCTAAATTCACATCAATGCTTCATGTTCCCGCTGCCGTTGTTGGTAATCAGAAGGAGCAGAACATGAAATGTGCAAAAGCAGTGTGTAGTAATGGGATGACAGGTGGTTTTGGATTTACATTACCTGAATTTAAATCCTGGTTTCTCTTCTGCCTTATAGATAGTATCTGTCAAATTACTTCCCTGTACCCAGTATATTAACTATACTGGAATTAAAATAAAATTAGTTCTCTATGTCTTAGTACTGATGTGAAGTTTAAATGAAATAACATATCTTTAAAATACTATTGTCCAGCTTTAGCTCCAACATGTAGAGCTTAAAGTCATTACTCCTAGTCTTTAAAACAAGAAAAACTTGGATAAACTGAAAATCAGTGACTTTTCTTATACCTGTCAAAGAACTGAGGTTGCTAGACAAAAGTTTCCTTCCAAAATCTGGAGAGAGATAGGCACAGCCAGAGAGACACAGCTGAGATCTTATCCAGAAATCTGAATTTTGATGAATTGGAGACTAGTCTGTGAGTGAGAATTTCCTGGTGGCTGCAGCTGTAGGGAAGCCCCCATAATTTCACAGCCTTTACCTCCATGAACTCCCATCAGGTTCTCATGGTGATGATCTGAGAAAGTGAGAGCGATCCCCAAGTGGCTCTGTCAGAGGGAAAAGAAGGGTAAACATTGTGAAATACATCCAGAGCTTTTTCAGAATAAAGACCTACTCTCTAGAAGAAGGGACTTTGCCAGAGCCTTATCTTAGCTGGGGTAAGGTAATTCCTCTCACTCCGGTACCCTCCAACCTTCTGGTTTCATCTGGAAGAGGGAAAAATACATTTTCAACAAGGGTCAGGCTTCATAGAAATAGACTGGAAATACTGGAGCCAGGGAAGGGAGTAGGAAGCAGATGGAAAAAAGCTGTATTGCTGAAGGAACATCTGTGAAGGTCACAGTACCAAAATGCAGGCCCACTGAAAGAGCGAGACTTAATTGCAAGATTGTAGCAAGTTCCTTCTACACCATACTTTAGCGCCATGCCAAGAAGTCTCTAGTAGAGTGACAGTGGACTTCAGCTGAAAAGATGCATGGCATGGAATGCCTCTGAGAAGGAATACTTAGGGAGACTGAAAGCCAGGCGGGAAGACAATGAATGGATGAATGAATGATACTAGAGGACTTTGAAACCTCTGGCCCCTATAGCTGCAGAATACATTAAATACAACCTAACACCTAGGCAGATTAACTAAATCCTCACCCTGAAAATCTATTTGCCTCAATTCCTATTACCCAGTACAATATGTCTGACTTTGCACAAAAAATTACAAGGCATGTCAAATAGGAAGAAGAGGAGGAAGGAAAAGAAGAAAAAGCAGGGGAGCAGAAGGGAGAAGGGAAGCTTCAAAGAAAAAGAGAAAGAGGGTGAAAAGGAAAAGGAAGATTAAGACAAAGGCAAAGACACTGAAGGAGAAGAAGAAGAGATGGAAGAAGGAGAAGAAGAAGAGGAGGAAGAAGAAAGAAGAAAACAGTTTGAAGAGACAAAGCAATCACTAGAACCAAAATCATATATGACCCAGATGTTAGAATTATCAGACAGGGAATTTGAAAGAATTACGATTAATATAAATAAGATTGCTAATTAAAAGAGCAAGCAACATGTAAGGATAGATGAGTAATTTAAGCAGAGAAGTGAAAACTCAAAGAATCAATAGGAAATAGTAGAAATAAAAATCACTATAACAGAAATGAAGAATGCCAGTAGACTGGACACAGTCAAGGAAAAGATTCATTCAGCTTGAAGACAGGTCAAAAGATACTTCCCAGATTGGAATGTAAAGAGAAAAAATAAAAGCAGAGCAGAGCATCTAAGAACTATGGACAATATCAAAATGTACATAATTGGAGTACCAGAAGGAAAGGATAGAATAAATGAGCAGAAGAAATATTTGAAGTAGTAATAGATGAGAGCTTTAGAGAATTGATTACAGAATCAAATTACCAATCCAGGAAGTTCAGAGAACACCAAACAAGGGGAGCCCAAGGGAGTTTTAGGACAATGAAAGTGTTCTGTATGTAATGATGAGTGCATGACATTACACATTTATCAAAACCCATAGAATGTACAACAGGCGAACCCTAATATAAACCATGGATCCTACTGATAGTAATGTATGAGTATTGATTCATTAACTATGACCAATGACCATACTAACATAAGTTGTTGATAATAGGAAAAACTGGATGAGGGGCATATGGTAACTCTGTGTACTACATTCACAACTTCTCTGTAAATCTAAAACTATTCTGAATTATAATATGTATTTTTTAAAACACTGGGTTTCCAAATATAGTAGGTTTTCAAGAGGTATTAGTTCCTCTTTACCACATAGCCTGTGTCAAACGTAGCATAAGTTCAATGCAGTATACTTGCTGTTGCATGGGATGATCATGGAAGGGAATTTCCTAGTACATTAAATATAAAATGCAATGAAGTATACAGTGTAAAAAGATGACAGATTAAAAGTTTAATAGTGGACAGTTAGGTGCATCTCTGTTGAATAGGAAATAGGTGATTCAAATAACACTTGGGAATCTTTGAAAGTCCTAAGTCATCATTATGAACATCAATTATTTCTGTGACAAGAAGAATTTCACTTGTAAAGTCCTCTCACTATGGGAATGCCAATCTTAATTTGTTTAGGAATCTGGGTTCATCAAGAGCATACCAGCTTTTTGAAATTATACACATAAAAATCAGTATAAAAATAAAGGTCACCACTAGACCACCCTAGTTTGGGAAGCTAACTGTGTTAGCATTTCCCTATGTTAGTTGCCTGAACTAACAGCTGAGCAAGGGATTTAAGAACTAGAGACAAAAATAAACAGGAAAGCCGTTCTTGTCATCTTGGATAAACAAGGACACATGGCTTGCAGATTTTTCCCCGAAAAATCTGCTATATTGAAACATGCTAAGTCATGAGGATGTTCTTTCCATAGCAAATAATGTAGCAGGATTCCTTTGACTAGCTCGATGGGTGGGGTGAGAAATCTCTTTGAACTCAGGCTTCCCTCGGATGTCTTGCTACTGTGTGTGATAACCTAAAAAGTGTTTATCCCTGCCATAATATAGGAAATCATATTTTTTTCAGAGAGGACTTTGTCTTTTTTTTTTTCTGAATGCTGCAAGAGCACAAAAAAGAATTTGGAGTGGGACAAAGAATAAACTGGATAAGCAAGAGGAATTAAGCCCATGAGAGAACTAAGAGGATTACATCTGCTGCCATCTTTGAGACCTCCAAAATCCAGAGAAGTTTTCTTTGTTGATTTGGAAGTAAGATTTCAGTTGAGAGCAAAACTGTTGCAGAATTCTGCAGCGCTAGGGGTGGGTAGACACTAATTCAAGACAGGAAACTGGTAATACTTGTGATGTGCTGACTTAACAGGACCTTTTGTCAATTATAAAGAACTCAATCCAGTTTCCCAAACTCAGTGCAGTTGACCAAATTCACTGATCCTATAGCTTTTGTAAAATGTTGCTAGGCTTGTCTGGTCTGCTCCAAAGAAATCAGAGATTCAATGTACACAAACACAAATATCTCCAGCACAAATATTTTTAGTCCTTTACGATGCCCACTTAAGTGTGAAAGAATCATAGGAGGTAGCAGGAGGTGGAGTCTTTCCTAAAAAGTCCAGCTGTAGAGGGATGGCTATATTTCTTTCAATAACAAACACATAAACAAAACTAAAGATCTTCTCCTCCTTCAGCTAAGAAGAAAATCTGTAATGGTTAATGTTCCTTTTTGCCCTAGATCACGTTCAGCCTTATCCTTAGCCATCAGAAGCAAGGAAATAACTTGCAGACACTTCGATGGGAGATCATTTCACCATAAAATGTGTTTGGACACACAATTAAAAATAGAAAGTCTTCTTAGCTCAAAGGCAGATAAGCTACTAACCATAAAACCAATGCTCTATGAACCCACAGACACAAAAAATAATTATACCCTAGTCACTAAGCCAATATTTAAAACTATTAATAGATCTTCCTTAGACTCCCATGTGATTTTAGATAATGTCTGTATCTTCACCCTAGTTAAATCAACAAACTACCAAGACCCTTTTCTTACTGTTCTAGTTAAGGTTTTGACACTGTTTATATTTCAGCTTATTTGAATTAATGAGAAAAAAATCTTACCATACTGACACAATCAGCTTTTGCTGATCTCTTTCCAAATTTTTTTTCTTTTTTTGGATATCTGCTTTAAAAGCCCTCGAAATTCAGTATCAGTGGATATATTTGGCAGCCACTTTTGTCCTGAATACTATATAAGAGGTCACTTTATGTTATGTTAGTTTGTTTTAGGGCTTCTTCACTGTGGGATATCTATACTAAGTGAGAGACCATGGTTTACTGAAGAGATCAAAGAATTTGGAATATTAAATTCTAGCACCATCACTTCTTAGCTGCAAAACTTTGGGGAAGGATCTAACTGGAGATGCCCTCATCCATAAAATGGTGCTAATATCCATGCTTTCTTCAGAAGGTGAATATGAGAAAAATTTGAGTTTGTGTCTGTATCCTAATAGCACAACGCCCGCCACAGCATATATATACTCAGCATATGGCTGTCTTTAATCTGCTATTGGCTGGAACAATATTCAAAATGCTTAACATCAGTAGGACACAGGCACATCTAGTCAGCATGAGTGCCAACTTTAAACAATTGAGACAGTCTGCTAGGTTGTACTAGTTGAATATCAGCTCCAAGTAGCAGGAAACGGAAAGGATAGAATTAGAAAAAGCAGTTGGGACAAATTTGATGAAGACCTCATTTTATGACTCAGAGAGCACGTCTGAGTGCCTCTGGATCCTTCACCACAAGCCAAAGTGCAGAAACCTGCAAGCCCAGGTAGTAGCTTCTGTCCCAAGGTTGCTCAGCTTGAGAATTTTCCCTCCCTTCCTTCCTCCCTTTCTTCCATCCTCCCTCCCTCCATCTTTCTTTCTAACTTGACTTTAAAACTATGTCTATCAGATGCTAAAACCCTTGCTTTTTCTGCCACACTGAGTTGTTGACTTTCTGTCTCCTCAAGTTCCCGATTCTGAAATGGTACCTTCAGTTTCCTGGTCCAGTGTCTTTCCAAACTGCATTTCATGAAGTACTAGAGTGATCAAAGTTCTCCTGGAAAAGGTATAGTGGAAGCTGAGAGGACAGAGTGTATGTGTCTCCTGGAACACGGAGCTCATTTCAACTGGAATCCTCATCTCTTTCTTATACTGCAATTTCATCTTAGAGAAAAAGGCATTATTGCTTTAAAAAGGGAATGTTAAAAAGTTAGTGCTCTATCCCAAACTCTCTTCTTCGGTCCTGCTCATATGTCAGTAGAGCCTAAACCTAGGTTCTCTACTTACTTTTGTATTTTTCAGCTCTCTGCGACCTGGATCTCTGGTCACTACATGGCTGATGCTTATGCTGGAGTTTGTATTTGACTTTGAGTTCAGAAAACTCACCTCAGCTTTAGTACCCAAACTCTGAATCTCATTTGCCCCCATCTTGTGGGTGATTCTTAAGAAAATACTTTCCAACTCTGGTTTTCTTCTCAGGACTTCAATTGAGATAGGGTCTATTTTCTCAGTGTTCACAGCCTCTGCCTTAATCGCTATTTACTCAACTCTCTGGCCAAGACCCTGGCTCGGTATTTAGTTTTCCTTGACTTATTGATATCATGGACCTGCATATATTTTATAATTTCAAGTGAGAGGGGGAGGCCAACATGTCTCACACTTAAAAAAGGGCTCCTTGAGGCCATCTGCTGGAATTAGAATGTTCTTCCCTGTAGCTCTACTTATTATCAATTCTTTGATTTTTGGGGGCCTCATTTTGGCCACTGCCTATGACTCAGACTCTCAGGACCATACTACTGAAATTTTGACATCGTCCATGCTGACTGGGGTCTGATGAGAGGGGAGGGTGCAGACACTGTGTTTGTGGAAGCAGCTGGGACTATTGAGATGCTAATGTAGACAATTGAGAAGCCATAGGCACATGCATTGTCATACAGCCAGCGTCTGCCACCAGGACCACACAGCCTGCGGCCAACTCCCACTCTAGCTACCACACCAATGGGTTCAGTTAAGTTCAGGAGAATCTGTGATTAGAGGATAGATCAGCACCTGGCTATTTAACCTTAGAACCATGAACTGTAGTCACAGAGATAGGGTGGGAGCTGCTCTAGTCATGGAGGCCCTCAGACTCCATAGAGTGAACTGGGACCCCTCTCAGCTCTCTGCCAACCTGTGCATTGATCCCCCCACCCCATGCATGAAGTATATAGCATGCAATATTTACAGCAGCAGCTTAGCTAAAAAAAAAAATTTTAATGATCATTTATTACTTTCTGTGCTATAATCTGAATGGTTTCTTTTGACATATATTCATATTCACTCACTTTTTTCTTTTTTGCAGTGTCTAATTCACTAAAATCTCCTTTGGTAGATTTTTTTTATTGTATTTGTTCTATTTTTCAGTTCTGGAAAATCCATGTGTTTCTTTCCTATAGTATTCATTTCTCAGCTGAGATTTTACCATTTCTTCTTCCACATAAGTCTATTTAAGTACTTAAATACATATAATAGATATTTTAATGTCTTCTGGTACAGGTCACATTTTCCTGTTTCTTAGCATGTCTACTAAATTTTAATTTTGGAATGGACATAGTGAGTACTACATTGTTGAAAGAGGGAATTGTTTCCCCCCTTTAGGAATGTTGAGTTTTGCTCTTACAACCTGTTAATATAGTGGAGAATTAGCTTTAGACTATTGAGGCCTGGTTGGATTCTTTGTTAGGACTGACCCAGAAAGCCTTTATTCTAATGCTAATATACCTGTGGCCTTGCTAGGGTATCAACTAATTGTCAGGTCTCAAATTAGGTATTCGCACTCTCTCCACCATCACTGATTCCAGCACTATGCCACCTTCACAGGCCCATCGACTACAGGCAGCTGTTCTCTGTCACACCATGAAGAGTTTTATTCTATTGATACACAGCTTAATATTTGGCCCAAACCAAGAAAGAGCAAGATGGCAGAGGAGTAGGAGACCTAAATTGCATCAGGTCCCAGGAATTCAACTAGATAGTCATCAAACCATTCTGAACACCTACAAACTCAACAAGAGATTGAAGAAAAGAATAGCAGCAATTCTAGGAACAGAAAACTGACCACTTACTGAAAGGTAGGACTTGTGGAAAAGTGAATCTGAGGTCATATACAGGAAGATAGACTGTGGGGGGAGGGGCCGGCTCCCCACAAGTGATAGAGCACAAAATCAGAACTTTTAGAAGTCTGCTCCACTGAGGGACGTTGTGCTCCAGAGGCTAATCAGGGGGTGGAACTCTCACGGGGACAGTGTGGTCTCAGGACCCTCAGGGTTACAGAAAGACCAGGGGTGTCTGAGTGCGGCAGAGCTCCCAGGTATCAGGGAAGCCAGCTGCAGAGATGGACCTAAGGAGGGGGCTCTCAGCTCAGGGTTGCCATAAACAATGATTCCTGACGCAGTTGGGCCACTGCTTTCAAGCAGGGACCGCACAAGTGAAAGACACCCCCGCTTCCTCCACCAGGAGGAGTGGCATGGGAGCACGCTGCAGGAATCAGCTGGATTTAGAGACTCCAAATGGGGCCATGCGCAAAAAATAGAAATGCTAAGTCACAGGCTGGGGGAGCACAGAGCATGGACAGAGACCAGAAAGACAGGAGTGCTTGACTGCTTTTCTCTGAGGGTGCACTTGAGGAGAGGGCCCCCAAGCTCTTAACTCCTACGGGTCAAATATTGGGAGGCCACCATCCTCATTCTCCTCCTCCAAAGCTGCATGGAAAGCATTCAACCGAGCAGATTACTTAGCCTGGCCCCTGGCAAGGGTGGTACAGTTCCACCTCAGGCAAAGACATTTGAGAATCACCCCATAGAAGAAGTGAATCACCCCAGAAGATCATCAAAAACATCCAGCCAAGACCAAGTTCACCAATCAATGAAAACCATGAACTCCAGAGCTAGGGGAATGCAGCACATAGAATTCATGGCTTTTTTTGTTTAGTCTTATTGTTTAGTCTTCCAAAATTAAATTTAAAAATTTTTTAATCTATTTTAATTTTTCCTCTTTTATATTTTAACCACCTTTTTAACTATCTTATCGATAACTTTTTAAAAAATCTTTTCATTTTTATAATCATAGTCTATCCCTTCATTGTATTTAACCATATATATACACACACACATATATACGTGAAGTTTTTCTTTCTTTTAAATTTTGGGATACAGTTTTTTCTAAAAGATCAAAATATACCCTAAATCTAGCATATGGATTTGTTCTAGTCTCCAGCCTGATCACATTCTCTTTTTTTCTTCTTTTTTCTTTTTTCAGCCAACTTATCAATTCCTTTTTTAAGATCTTTTTAAATTTTCATCTTCACAGTCATATTCCATCTCTTCCTGTTTACCCATATTTTGTATATATATGTTTTTCTATCTTTAAACTTTTGGGAGGCAGCTTCGTCTGACAGACCAAAATATAGCCAAAATCAAGTGTGTGGCTCAATTCTAAATATATATATATACATATATACATATATACATATATATATATATATATATATATATACACACACACACACACACACATATATACATGTATATATGTATGTATACATATACATTTTTTTTTCCTTTCTCCTTTCTTCTCTCCGCCCCCCACCCCCCCATGCCATACCCCCAACCCCTGCCCAGGATTGGGTCTCCTCTGATCTGGTTAGTGTATATTTTTCTGGGGTTGTTGCTACCCTTTTAGTATTTTGTTCTCTCATTTACCTATTCTTATCTGGGTAAAATGACAAGGCAGAAAAACTCACCTCAAAAATAAACAAACAATCAAGAAGCAGTACTGACAGCTGGGGACCTAATCAATATGGACAACAGTAAGATGCTCAGAACCAGAGTTCAGAAAGATGATTATCACAATGCTGGCTGGGCTTGAAAAAAGCATAGAAGATACTAGAGAATCCCTTTCTGAAGAAATAAAAATCCTTTCTGGAGAAATAAAAGAACTAAAATATAACCAAGTTGAAATCAAAGGCTATTAATGTGGTGCAATAAAAAATGGAGGCTCTTACTGCTAGGATAAATGAGGCAGAAGAGAGAATTATTGACATAGAAGACCAAATAATGGAGAATAAAGAAGCTGAGAAAAAGATAAACAACTACTCAGCCATGAGGGGAGAATTTGAGAGAGAAGTGATACCATAAGACAAAACAATATTAGAATAATTGGGATTCCAGAAGAAGAAGAAAGAGAGGCAGAAGGTATACTGGAATAAATTACAGCAGAGAATTTACCTACTTTGAGGAAGGGAAGAAACATCAAAATCCAGGAGGACAGAGAACCACCCTCAAAATCAGTAAAAATAGGTCAACACCCCATCATCTAACAGTAAAACTTACAAGTCTCAGAGACAAAGAGAAAATCCTGAAAGCAGTTCAGGACAAAAGGTCTGTAACCTACAATGTTAGAAATATTAGATTGGCAGCAGACCTATCCCGAGAGACCTGACGGGCCAGAGAGGACTGGCATGATATATTCAGAGCACTAAATGAGAAAAATATGCAGCCAAGAATACTATATCCAACTAGGCTGTCATTGAAAATAGAAGGAGAGATACAAAGCTTCCAGGAAAAACAAAAACTTAAAGAATTTGGAAACACCAAAACAGCCCTACAGGAAATATTGGAAGGGGTCCTCTAAGCAAAGAGAGAGCCTAAAAGTAACAGACCAGAAAGGAGCAGAGACAATATACAGTAACAGTCACCTTACAGGCAATACAATGGCACTAAATTAATATCTTTCAATAGTCATCCTGAATGTAAATGGGCTAAATGCCCCAGTCAAAAGACACAGGGTATCAGAATGGATAAAAAGTCAAGACCCATTGATAAGCTGTCTGCAAGAAACTCATTTTAGACCCAAAGATACCTCCAGATTGAAAGTGAGGGGGTGGAAAACAATTTACCATGCTAAAGGACATCAAAAGAAAGCTGAGGTGGTAATCCTTGTACCAGACAAATTAGATTTTAAGCCAAAGACTATAATAAGAGATGAGGAAGGACACTATATCATACTTAAAGGGTCTGTCAAACAAGTCAATCTAATAATTTTAAATATCTATGCCCCTAACATGGGATCAGCCAACTGTATAAACCAATTAATAACAAAATCAAAGAAACACATTGACATAAATACAGTAGTAATTAGGGACTTTAACACCCCCCCTCACTGAAATGAACAGATAATGTAAGCAGAAGATCAACAAGGTAATAAAGGCTTTAAATAACACACTGGAACAGATGGATATATATATTCAGAACATTCCATCCAAAAGCAACAGAATACACATTCTTCTCTAGAGCACATGGAACATTCTCCAGAATAGATCACATCCTGGGTCACAAATCAGGTCACAGCTAGTACCAAAAGATTGGGATCATTCCCTGCATATTTTCAGACCACAATGCTTTGAAACTAGAACTCAACCACAAGAAAAAGTTGGAAAGAACTCAAATACATGGAGGCTAAAGGACATCCTACTAAAGAATGAATGGGTCAACTAGGAAATTAAAGAAGAATTTTAAAAAATTCATAGATACAAATGAAAATGAAAACACAACGATTCAAAATCTTTGGGATACAGCAAAGGCGGTCCTAAGAGGAAAGTGTTTAGTAATATAAGCCTTTCTCAAGAAACAAGAAAGGTCTCAAATACACAACCTAACCCTTTACATAAAGGAGCTGGATAAAGAAGAGCAAGGAAAGTCTAAACCCAGCAAGAGAAGAGAAATCATAAAGATCAGAGCACAAATCAATGAAATAGAAACCAAAAGAACTGAAGAACACATCAATGAAACCTGGAGCTGGTTCTTTGAAAGAATAAGATGAATAACCCCCTGGCCAGACTTATCAAAAAGAAAGGAGAAATTGATAAAGAGGATAGATGAAATTGATAAAGAGGAGAGATCACAACCAATACCAAAGAAATACAAACAATTATAAGAACATATTATGAGCAACTATACGTCAGCAAATTTGACAATCTGGAATGAGTGGATGCATTCCTAAAGATGTATAAACTACCAAAACTGAACCAGGAAGAAACAGAAAACCTGAACAGACCCATAACCAGTAAGGAGATTGAAATAATCATCAAAAATATCCCTACAAACAAGAGCCCTGGGCCAGAGAGCTTCCCAGGGCAATTCTATTAAACATTTAAAGAAGAATTAATACCTATTCTGAAGCTTTTCCAAAAAATAGAAATAGGAGGAAAACTTCCAAACTCATTTTATGAGGCCAGCATGAACTTGATCCCAAAACCAGACAAAGACTCCATCAAAAAGGAGAATTACAGACCAATATCCCTGATGAACATGGATGGAAAAATTCTCACCTAAATACTAGCCAATAGGATCAAACAGTACATGAAAAGGATTATTTGCCATGACCAAGTGGGATTTATTCCTGGGCTACAAGGTTGGTCAACATCTGCAAATCAATCAGTGTGATACAATACATTAATAAAAGAAGGAACAAGAACCATAGGATACTCTCAATAGTTGCTGAAAAAGCATTTGACAAAGTACAGCATTCTTTCTTGATCAAAACTCTTCACAATGTAGGTATAGAGGGTACATACCTCATCAAAGCCATCTATGAAAAACCCACAGCAAATATCATTCTCAATGGAGAAAAACTGAGAGCTTTTCCCCTAGGTCAGGAACATGGCGGGGCTATCCACTATCACCACTGCTATTCAACGTAGTACTAGAAGTCCTAGCTTCAGCAATCAGACAAGAAAAAGAAATAAAAGGCATCTGAACTGCCAAAGAAGTCGTCAGACTCTCACTCTTCACAGATGATATCATAACTTTATTTGGAAAACCCAAAAGACTCCACGCCAAAACTGCTAGAACTCATAGAGGACTTCAGTACTGTTTCAGGATATAAAACTAATGCACAGCAATCAGCTGCATTTCTCTAGATCAACAAGGCAGATGAAAGAGAAATTAAAGAATCGATTCCATTTACAACTGTACCCAAAACCATAAAATACCTAGGAATAAATCTAACCAAAGAGGCAAACAATCTGTACTCAGAAAACTATAGAGTACTCATGCAAGAAGTTGAGGAAAACACAAAGAAATGGAAACATGTTCCATGCTCATGGACTGGTAGAACAAATATTTTGAGAATGCCTACACTATCCAGAGTAATCTACACATCTAATGCAATCCCTATCAAAACACCATCAACTTTTTTCAGAGAAATGTAACAAATAATCCTAAAATTTATATGGAACAGAAAAGACCCCAAATAGCCAGAGGAATGTTGGAAAAGAAAACGAATGTTGGCAGATCACAATTCCAGACTTATAGCTCTATTACAAAGCTATAAGCATCAAGACAGTACGGTACTGGCACAAAAACAGACAAACAGATCAATGGAACAGAATAGAGAGCCCAGAAATGGACCCTCAACTGTATGGCCAACTAATCTTCGACAAAACAGGGAAGAATGTCCAATGGAAAAAAGACAGCCTTTTCAACAAATGGTGTTTGAAAAACTGGACAGCCACATGCAGAAGAAAAAACCTGGGTCATTTCCTTATACCACACAAAAATAGACTCAAAATGGATGAAAGACCTCAATGTGAGACAGGAATCTATCAAAATCCTTGACAAGAACACAGGCAGCAATGTCTTCAACCTCAGACACAGCAACTTCTTCCCAGAAACATTGCCAAAGGAAAGGGAAGCAAGGGCAAAATGAACTATTGGGACTTCATCAGAATCAAAAGCTTTTGCATAGCAAAGGAAACAGTCAACAAAACCAAAAGACAACTGACAGATGGGAGAAGATATTTGCAAATGACATATCAGATAAAGGGCTAATATCCAAAATCCAGAAAGAACTTATCAAACTCAACACCCAAAGAACAAATAATCCAATCAAGAAATGGGAAGAAGACATGAATAGACATATCTGCAAAGAAGATATCCAAATGGCCAATAGACCCATGAAAAAGTGGTTCACATCACTCGGCATCAGGGAAATACAAATCAAAACCCCAGTAAGATATCACCTCACACCAGTCTGAATGGCGAAAATTAACCCGTCAGGAAACAACAGGTGTTGGTGAAGATGTGGAGAAAGGGGAACGCTCCTACATTGTTGGTGGGAACCCAAGCTGATGCAGCCACTCTGGAAAACAGCATGGATTTTCCTCAAAAAGTTGAAAATATAGCTACTGTGTGACCCAGAAATTGCACTACTGGGTATTTACCCTAACAATACAAATGTAATGATCTGAAGGGGAACATGCACTCAAATGTTTATAGCAGCAATGTCCACAATAGCCAAACTATGGAAAGAACCTAGATGTCCATCAACAAATGAATGGATAAAGAAGATGTGGTATCTATATACAGTGGAATACTATGCAGCCATCCAAAGAAACCCAAAATTTTGCCATTTGCAATGACGTGAATGGATGTAGAGGGTATCATGCTAAGCAAATAAGACAATCAGAGAAAGACAATTATCATATGCTCTCTCTGATATGAGGAATTTGAGAGGCAGGGTGGGGAGACTGGGGCAGAAGGGAGGGGAAAATGAAATAAGATGGGACTGGGGAAGGAGACAAACCACAAGAGACTCTTAATCTCAGGAAACAAACTGGGGGCTGTTGGAGTGGAGGGGGGTAGGAATAGGGTCACTGGGTGATGTACATCTGGGAGGGTATGTGCTATGATGAATGCTGTGAATTGTGTAAGATTGATGATCCACAGACCTGAACCCTTAAACAAATAATACATTATATGTTAATAAATTAAAAAAAAAATTGGCTCAAACCTCAAAGTTACTGACATGCAGATTTATAGACCTTATTTTATTTACAAAATATCTTATATGTTACCTAATCTTGCAAATTCTGGTTGCTTGTCTATGTGGACGCCTCAAAATCATGATCTCTGTACAGTTACATGAGAAAATCATACTCTCTATTTTGGCTCCACTGCCCTCTTGAGTGATTTGGAAAGAAGATCTAGACTTTGTGTGTTTTCCTTCTCCTAAGCATCTCTGTGCTGTTGTCCAATATTTAAAACCTGTTATTTCATATATTTTCCACTGTTTTTTATTTGTTTTTGATGGGAGGGTATCTAATTAGATATTTTCCTTCTGCATTTCCCATTAGTCTAGCTAGTTTTTGTTTTGTTGTTGTTGATGTTGTTGTTTTAGGGAATTTTAGAGGATTTTCTATGACCTTCTTGGTTATAGTTTCTTATGGGCTGGATAGGGATCTCTATCTTATTGAAAATTTTAAATAACTGATTTTACATTTAAAATTTTAGTCATCCCATAATTTCAGATCCATGAAAGTGAGATCTTGTTTGGGGCTCCAGAATGAAGATAGTGATAAATGTCTAAGGGTGCTATTTTCCACAAATATAATAAGAATATGGTTCTGGAAAGTAAACACATTAAAACCCCTCCATCTTACTGGACAGTGATGAAACAATTTCTATGATATACATTAAACTCCATCAAAAGGAAAAGGTTTGAAAAGAGCTTGATAAAGTGTCTTGTATTTTCTTCTGACTTCAGATATATAAAAATGGTTTCCAAGTTTCAGGAGACAAACACTGACTTGGATTTTTGTGTTTTTATTGCTGTTACCCCAGGATCCTCAGGAGTTCACAACTTCTGAGCCCCATAATACTGCCCCCATCAGCCTTCTTGCAATTATTTATTTACAAGTTTCCTCTCTGGATTGTGAGATGCCCAATAAACATTACTTGAGCAGAACCAAGCGTCCATGGCCTAAAGGATTTTAATGCAGTTTAAAGAACCTCTATACAGCTCTAAAATCATTGCCAAGGTACTGACCAGGAAATCCAGCTTACCAAGTCTCCAGCAAAAGTGTTCCAAGAATACAAAGGTGTCAATAAAATGTTATGCTTTTAAACAAGATACTCCTCTCTTATGTACTCTATATAAAGTACTTCTAGAGGACTAATATAATTGTTAAGAAAACACAGCACTGCCTCTGAATAGCACTATTTTTGTGATGCAGATTCTGCAAAAGTCAACCCCAGCTTTTGAAAGTAATGCGTGTAATTTAAGCAATCAGCAGGCCAGACACTTCCCAAAAGTGGGGAATGGAATTGCTTATTGCAATTCTAATAGCGATTCTGCAGAACTTCACCATAGAAAATGATTTTTCCAATCATTGTGAATCTGGTTCTTCTCTCTTTAAACCAGGAGTAGAATTTGATATAACTGTGACTCACAAGATGAAATAAATACTTGATGCAGCCTTTCAAGGGTTGGTAAGATTAATTCAGAAGATGGAGGAATCAGGCAGCTGAATCAGGCCTGCTTTCCTTCTCTTTTTACCCCCGCCTTCACCCTCCTCCTTCATTTCTCTGTACCATGCAAACTTGGGTACTCATATAAGTTGCGTATTCAGCTTATTTATTTGCCAGGGCTAGACGAAGTAATAGATATTGGGTGGCTTTGTTTTGTTTTTTATTCTGATGATTATGGGCACTTAAAATGATAAGAATACAGTTCAAAGCAGTTTATGAAACCATTGAGCACTGAGGCTAACCCCATCTCAATGACAAGTCAGTAGGAAATAAGTAAAAAATAATTGTGGTGTAGGAGATCACCTTAACTTTACCTTTATTACTATTGCTTTATATGGGGGTATCAGTCAGGGTTCCATCAGACAAACAGAACAAATAGAGAAGTATGTATTAAAAGATATATTACAAGATTCTGGTTTAAAGAACTGTAGGGACTGTCAAGGCAAGTCTGAAATCTGTAGGGCAGGCTGTCAGGAAAGACAGGCTAGAACTCTCTGGAATGAGCTGTAGTTGCTATTCCTAGGTGGAATTTCTCTTGCTTAGGGAAACCTTAGTTCTTCTCTCAAAAGCCTTTCCACTGATTGAATCAGGACGACCCAGATTATGTTGGGTTATCTCCCTTACTTAAAGTTAATTGATTATTGACCTTAATCCTGTCTACAAAGTACCACCACTGCAAGGCTTGATTGAGAAACTGGGGATTGTTGCCTAATGAAGCTGACACAGAAAACTGACCATCACCCTTTGTGTCACGATATTGTTCTTGATATTGTTCTTTGCACTAGTTTAATAATAGCAGAGTTATGTACTCTTCATAAAATAAGTAGTTGAAAGTTAAAATTGGTCTTAGAAATAATTTTCTGAAGATTTTACTAGTCTATAAGAGCCCAAAGTCTAGCAGGCATTGCTGAAGCATAATATTCTTCCTCGCGTTCCCATTTCATGGATAGGAAGATACTGAACCCCAAAGAGATATTTAATTAATAAATCATGGATAATAAATATTCATTATTTTTGCAGAGTTTAATTTCCAAATATATTGGTTTATCTTGTTAACTTTTCGGTTAAATCAGATTACATTGGCTTTCTATTGCTGCATAATGAATTATGACAGTGAATAGCGAATATTCGTAATGAATTATTTTTTCACACTTTCTGTGGGTCAGGAGTTTGGGCACAGAACCTCTCTGCTCAGGGTCTCACTAAGCTGACATCAAGGTGTTGTCTGGGGCATGGTGTTGCCTGGATTTTGATGTTCTCTTATAAATTCACTGGGTGTTGGCAGAATTTAGTTCATAGTGGTTATAGAACTGAGATCTTTGGTTTCTATGCCTACCCACCATTCTCTGCCTTGTGGCTTTTTCCACAACATGAAATATCACTTCTTCAAGTCTGGCAGGAGAGAGAATCTTTGGTGGTTCTTATCATTTTTGACTTTTATCTCTGACCTCACAACCATATTTTAATAAACTCACCTAATTAGGCCAGGCCCACCCAGCATAATCTCTCTTGATTAATTTAATATTGGTAAGTTAGGGACCTTAAATGCATCTATAAAATCACTTCACCTTTGCCACATAACACAGCCCAATCAGGGGAGTAATATCACCTCATATTCACAGGTCCAGCCTACATTCAAGGAGAGGGGATTATATATTGAATGGATAAAAGGGAGCAGCTAGCTTAAGAGTCATTTTAGAATTTTGGTTACCACACAGAATCAATTACGTTTTCAGCACCATCTTATTCTTTGACTTGGGGCAAGGTGAAAGTAAAAGAAGAAAATTTAATTCATTTCATTCAGTACATTTGGGAAGGCATGGAACTAAATAAAGTAGGTTAAAATTGGGTTTATAAAAACAATAATCACCAAGCTTTATTACGTAATAGATTTTGTTCAAATAAATCAATGTGTAATAGAAACTAGATAGGATTAAAAGAGAAAAAATACAGAGATTTTTATAAGCTCTAGAGATAATCATAAGAAAATGGGATATAGATCATGGACTGACATTTTTGCATCATCTCAGGCTATGAAATTGGGCAGATAGATATGCAAAAGGATGAGGTCTTTTCTCATTTGGCTGCCATTCAAATACACATTGTTCATCATGAATATTTTTAAAAATACAATGAGGCTGGCTATGATAAGGGTAGAGCAACACTCAATTTGAATACGGGTGAGCTGTTCTTGTGTCAAGGTTCAAAGATCAGCAGTCCTTGGCTATTTCATATCTGCCTTGGCTTTCATTCTTCAACCCAGAAGTGAAATTATTATGAAGCTAAAGAAGTAAAAAATCAGGCCTTCCCACTTGCCCCTTTCAAGGCTCTAGAGGCCTTCATGATATGTCCACACAGTTTACACATTTTCATAACATTTTTAAAAATAAAGTATTTTAATGCAATAGGTTAAGACTGTTGTCTCTTTTCACTCTCACTTCTCCTCTATTATGCTGGGTGGGATGGGAGGAGCTATGAACATTTTTTGAAGTGGAAGTTGAATTGAGGATCCATTTATTTGGGATTCGGTGTGATGTATGAAATGGCTTACAGTCATGTCTGGGCATAGTTACTACACATCATTCCAGGGTAGAAACAGCTTTCAGGTGTATTCTTACCACCCACTCTGCTAGCTCACCCAGGAGTATGACTTAAAGATGTTGACAACAAACTTCTAATGAGGGTCAGCAACCAAAAGAATATTTAAGGCCAGTTGCTTTGTAAAAGAAAACTTGATATGCTTTGACATATGTCAGCTCATTTATAAAAGATACTTGACCACTAATTCCCCAATTTGATAAAAATTTGCAAACATTTATACAACACAACCAAAAACAAATCATAAAGCTGAAAGAAACATTTTCAAACTATGATTAAAATTTTTTTCTTCACAATCATGCGTGATGAAAGACCATACTATCTTTAGGAATTTTCTACTTGGTTCTGTCTGTAGAAACTGATATTATAAAACCACTGTTATATCAAAAGGTAATCAGTGAGTATAGAATCAAATAATAAATGAAAAAAACTATATGTGAGATAATACAAATATTCCTAAGTAAAACTGTAGTTGTTTTTGTTTTATGATCTTTGTGATGTCATATTTTTACAAAATTAATTTCTTTTTTATACATATTTTCTTTATATTTAATTTTTAATTTATAATTTTATACTCTTTCTTAGGGTCTGACTCTAAATCTTATAAGCTTTAGGCCTCCCCAAATCTGAATTTACCCCCAGGTGTTCCACTTTAATATCCCAAGGAATACCTTTTATGGAAGGTCATAACCACCCTCTAATATCCTGTGCTATTTTATGATGACACTATATTTTACATTGACATGGACTGTTTGTGTTCGTTTGTTTTCCTATACAGGTAAACACTAAGCTACTCTCTAAATTTTGCTATGGTTTGACTTCTTTAAGTCTCAATTCCCTTGTTTGTAAAACTGGCATTCAATTACTCCTGTCACATTGCAGACTCCAAATGTAACTTTCCTTGTTTTTCTCACTATTACTATTGTCATTATTATTATTGTAAATGCTAGCATTTTAAATAAAGGCTTTTTACTTATAGTGGAAGGAGGTAAACCAAGTAAACATTCAAAAAATAAAGTAGCAAATAAAGGCAAAATTAGAATAATTTCCGGAATGAGTCAGACTTTTCTAGATAAAAGAAAACATTCAAGATAATTTGACTCTAATCATGGATTACACTTAGTTCCTCCAATAACGTTTCCTAAAGTGGCAGCTAATCTTAGGCAATGCTGGGTGCACACTGGGTATAAAGCATGTTGACCGAATTTATCTCAGTACTGGTAAAATACCTGGCCTACTAATACAAGTGCAGACATCTACCAGATTCCGCAGGGGGCTGGATAAAGATGGTGACTGAAGAATAGGATAATACCCAGGGGGTTTGCTCCAAACTTCAAAAAAAAAAAAAAAAAAAAAAGATGGGCTTAGACATTTGATCTGTGTCTTCAGAGGGAGTAAGGCTAAAAATTGCTATAAAACACACCTATAAAGAAAAACCATTGGGACTCTAAGTCTACAGCTGAAAATATTATTATAAAGTAACCATTTATGTGGCAATTTGTACTTTCCAAGTTGTGTTCACAAACATGGCACCGTATCATTCATTCAGAAACAAGAAATAGGGATGACACAGAGATGATGTCACATACGCAGTGACAGTTCACCATCGCACAGATGGAAACCCATACCTTCTGTCATTAAATGACAGTGCACAATGACTGGGCACTCGTGATCTTATAGTAAAAAATGAAAAAACAAAAAGCCTAAAGGAAGGGGTCAAAGAAGAGTCGATTCTAGTCAGGGTCAAGTAGAAAATCGGCATGGCAGTTCACCCTACCTGCTTTGGGGGGAGTCTTCATAGCCCTTCTCAATGAAGGCTTGGACTGGGCTTGGAGGAAGCAACATCTCTGGGAGTTATGCCAGGGTCAGACAGCTTGCACCACTAAATTAAAAGAATAAAAGCATTTAGAAGAGGTGATCTAAAGCAGTATAACTTGGAGAAAAGCAGAATTGCTCTGAAGAGTCAAAATCAAAGGTTGTACCTAGGACTATGGTGAAAAATACAGAGTCCAAAGGGCATGACAGGACAAGAATGAGACATTACATGATTGGGTTGTGTCACAAAAGCCAGTAACAGGTTGGGATCACATGTAAAGAAAAGTGAAGGAACACAGTTCAGAAATAAGGCTTTGGAGGTGAGTATGTTCTTGCACATACCCAGAGAAGTGTACAGTGGAAGTTAACATGACTTGGAGCGACATTATATTGCAACAACTAAATATTTTTTTTAGATCAGCAGTTTTCTAACATCCATTGGCAGTGAAGCCCTCTTCAAAGGATTCTTATGCTTAAGTCTCATATATAAATGGATAAAAGGAGAATTGACCTTACCTGGGTAGAGGCGAAATTCAGGGTTGTGCCACCTGGCCATCCAGCTGGGCCCACAATGCTTTGGGACCCCCTGAATACCTTCCCTCAATATTAGGGCTTGCCTGATTTGAAGCTACACCTCTAGATTTTCTAGGACTTATTTTTAGATCCAGTAAAATAAACAGAAAGCTATATATTTGGGCCTTATTAAATTGATTTCTGGTACATCACTGAGCAGTAATTTAATATGCCTTGAGCTTTAATTAGGGATCAGCATTAGACGCAACTATGACAACCATTTATCTTCAATAGAACTGCAGTGAAAACATCCACTTTCTTGCTTAATTTCTCAGAAGGATTTCATGGGATATTTATCTTATAAGACTCAGTGTCCGGCGAGGCCTGATTTTTTTTCCTTTGTGATGCAAGGTATGATTTGATAGATTGCAAGCATGCCATCATTTCTTAAGTTATGTTATTCTAAACAACCTAGTGGATTAAAATTTAATTTTCAATACAATATTTATTCAGGAAATTACTTTTGATTAATTCTTCTGTTTGTCAGGCTCAGCATGAAGTCTATGAAAGTAGACATGAATTTGGTTCATGCTACCATTTCCCCTGTGCCTCATTCTGCCCCAGTCTTACTGGCCCCCTGTTCTCAAATCTGCCAGCCTAACTTCTCTATCAGACCATCTCCCCTTCTCTTTCCTCCCACAGAGCCTTACTGGCTGGCTCCTTCTCAACCCCCAGATCTTGTTTCAAAGGTCATCCTCTCAAAGAGATCGTCTCTGCTCTAACGTTGCTTCTTCCTACCTATGTCACTCTGTCACTTCATGACTTGCCACACTGTGGACACTCAACAAATATTTGTTGAATAAGCAAAAACACAAAAAACTGAAAACTGAAGGCTCAGTTACTAATACCTGCATCTCACTATATTGGAGTGGAGACCAATGCATAAAGAACAACTAAATAATAATATAAATCCTCTAATGAAAAGGTGGGACTAAGTGCTATGGAGACACAGAAATAATGTTGATGCCAGAAAATTTGGGGCAAAGGCAAAAACATTTCAGTTGAGTCTGGATAGATGAATAGAAGGTCACCAAACAAGGAAATAAAAGAATGCTATTCTAGGTAAGAAGAAAATGTGACCAAAAATACAGAGCTGAGAAAAGTCAGAGGGAAAGTTTCATGGATGTAAGATAACTATGAGGTTCGGGATTTTGGAAACAATGCTAAAAAGCATGGACTTTATTCTGTAACTGCTGAGGAATTTGGAAGATTTTTAAGGGAACAAGCAACACGATGACATCTTTAGATGAAAACAATTTTGGGGTGGTGCAACAGCTGAGAGAATAAGAGAATGGATCTCTCTCCACCTCTTCTGAGGGGAGGGAAACAGAATTCCAATCAAAAGGGGAAAATGTCCAGGGCACCTGAGTAGCTCAGTGGGTTAAAGGTCCTGACTTTTGATTTTGGCCCAGGTCATGCTCTCAAGGCCATGAGATCAAGCCCCATGTCAGGCTCCATACTCAGCACGAAGTCTGCTTGAGATTCTCTCTCTCCCTCTGCCTTTGACCTTCCCTCATCTCTAAATAAAGAAATAAATTATTAAAAAAAAAAGGAAGATGACCATTTGAAGCAGGATTGAAAGCCATTTGTTCAATTTTTTTAAATAAGCATACGTATAATGAGCTTAAAAATATGAGCCATGTAAAAGTCCAGATGACATAATAATTATCAGTTGAAAAAAAAAAGGTAAGGAAAATGATATCTCTAATCACAGTAGCTTTTCTAACTTAAAGGCAAGTGGGAGCTGTTTTTCTTTAAGGTTTACCCTAAAAACACCTCAGTGTTTGTGTCTAGTTATTCAGATCTTTTCTTCCAGATTCACTTGCATGACAAGTTCTAGCCTGAAGCTTGGGGTTTCTGACAGAAATGTGGATAAGGCCTGATCTTTACGCTCACTGACAAATTCTTACACCACCTTCATATCCTATGGCCATTTTGCTATTTATACTGGAGAGAATGATCCCTTTCCCCTGCCTGCCACTACTCAAGAGACTCTCTCAACTTCCAATTACTTCTCAATACTCACTCAATGGATAATCATCCCATTAACTTTCAGTCATGCAATGTATAATTAAAATGTAAATCAATAAAATGCAACTGTGGCTAGTCACATTTACACTTAAAAACAGTGTAATAGCAATTGAAGGAAAAGAGCCAGTTTTGGGGTTTATATTTAACAAAATTATGAGGGTTCTCACCCAAAAAAATTATAATAATTTATACACTGAAGTGTCTGATGACAGACTTGTGCAAAAATTACAGTTGAGCCTTGAACAATACAGAGGCTGGGTGCACTGACCCCCATGCAGTTGAAAATTTATACCCAAATTTTGATTTCCCCAAAACTTCACTACTAATAGCCTAAGACCAGAAGCCTTAACCAACAACAGAAACAGATAACACTTATTTCTATATGTGTTCCATACAGTATTCTTATAATAAAGCTAGAGAAAAGAACACATGAAGAACATAAGAGGAAATATATTTACAGTATAATACTGTATTTATTGAAAAAAAAATTGGTATGTAAGAGGAGCCGCACAGTTTGAGGGTCACCTGCACTATTAATAAAAAAAACTTTTTCTAAAATAGCTCTTAATGTTTAACTAACTTCCCTAGGATTTGTGGTGGCTTTTCTTTGCAACCTGGGAAGTGAAAACAGGTTAGGACTTTTCTTAAGGCTATTTCTGGAAGAGTCACCTGTTGTTGTTGTTTTTTTTCTCCTTCCCTGGAACATCAAGTCCCTCATGGTTTGGGTCAAGACTTCAGGGCTTTACTGAAGTAGGTACTACTGGTCTCCCTTCATCAGTGCACTCCTGCCCCTCTGAGTTCTGTTTGCTGTACCGAAACCAGAGTGGTATCCTTCAAGTATCAATCAGATCATGTTATTGCCTTGCTTAAATATTCTCCATTGGCATCCCCTGGTACTCGGAATAACCTCCAATGTCCTCGAAGTAACCAATCCTGATATCCTGGGTATTTTTTAAATTATAAATGAATGGGGTTGGGTTTCTCAAAAGATTTTTCAACATCTGTCAACATAAGTATATCAGTTTTCTGTTTAGATCTGTTAATACTGTATATCATATTAATACATTTCCAACTAGTGAACAAATGCCACATTATTCCAGTGAATCTTACTTGATCATGGGTATTATTTTCCTCTTGCCATGCTGGGTGCTGTCCTCAAGAAATTAAAAATAGAACTTCCCTATGACCCTGCAATTGCACTACTGGGTATTTACCCCAAAGATACAGATGTAGTGAAAAGAAGGGCCATCTGTACCCCAATGTTTATAGCAGCAATGGCCACGGTTGCCAAACTGTGGAAAGAACCAAGATGCCCTTCAACGGATGAATGGATAAGGAAGGTGTGGTCCATATACACTATGGAGTATTATGCCTCCATCAGAAAGGATGAATACCCAACTTTTGTAGCAACATGGACAGGACTGGAAGAGATTATGCTGAGTGAAATAAGTCAAGCAAAGAGAGTCAATTATCATATGGTTTCACTTATTTGTGGAGCATAACAAATAGCATGGAGGACAAGCGGAGTTAGGAGAAGGGAGTTGGGGGAAATGGTAAGGGGAGGTGAACAATGAGAGACTATGGACTCTGAAAAACAATCTGAAGCGCTTGAAGAGGTTGGGGGGTGGGAGGTTGGGGGAACCAGGTGGTGGGTATTAGAGAGGGCACAGATTGCATGGAGCACTGGGTGTGGTACAAAAACAATGAATACTGTTATGCTGAAAATAAATTTAAAAAAATGATTTTAAAATTGTTTCTTTTGTTTTTATTTAAGTGATGTCCATATGTAATTTTCTTTCTTTCTGCAATTTTTATCAGGTTTAGGTATTAGTCTTAAAAAGGAATTTGAAAGTGTCCTTTGTTTTCTAGGCTCTGGAGCAATTTAGGTATCACTGGAACTATCCCCCTGTTTAAAGATCCATAGAATCTGCCGTGACACCATCTAGGTCTGAGCTTATTTGTTGTTCTTTGAAACACTGTTTCTTCACTGGGAATGGATGTGGTAAAGCTTTTCCACCTCTGATGTGGTCTCAATAATCTGTACAGTCTCATAATTTTATATATTTCTTTTGTTTTGATCTCTCTTGTTCCCGTGTCACCTCTCATTTTGTATATTTGGGCTCTTCTCTTCCTTGGATTGATTACTAGTTTTGCCTACTTTGTTAATCAAAAAACAGGATTTTAATTAAATTACATCAATTGTTTTTTCTATGTCCTGCCTCAACAAGTTTTGCTTTCAATTTAATCACATGCTTATTTCTACTTTTTTTTTTTTTTTTTTTTTTTTTTTGAACTGCATTGTTCTCTTTTTTTCCTGGCATTCTATATTGGGGCTTAAGTCACTGTTTTTACTTCCTCCACTGGGTATTGAGTTTGTTTATTTATCTTGATTTTTCTTGGCCATTCTTTTAATGATGTCCCATTGATTCTGATAGGCAGCATAATCACCTCATTGTTCACTTTTAGAAATTTTGTAATTTTGTTTCTTATTTTCCCTTTCAGCCATGAGTTATTACATGCCTTTTAATTTTTTTTAGATTGAAGAGTTTTGTTTTTATACTGCTGTGAGTTTCTAGTTTTATTACATTGTGATCAACATGTGTTATTTCTACTTTACAGAACTTAGTAGTGCATTTTGTGCCCTACATATAACTAATTTTTGTCCCAGGTGTTCTTTTTTTTTTAATATTTTATTTATTTATTTGATAGAGGTGGGGGCGGTGTCATGAGTGAGGGGAAGAGGCAGAGGGAGAGGGAATAGCAGACTCCTCACTGAGCAGGCAGCCCAACATGGGGCTTGATCCCAGGACCCTAAGATCATGACCTGAGCAGAAGGCAGATGCTTAACTGACTGAGCCATGCAGGTGCCCCTTTCCCAAATGTTTTTGAGATGAGGTGTGTTCTCTATTATCAGGACACCCAGTTCAACATATAGTCACATGACTGCCCTTATTGACCATATTGTTTAGGTCCTCCGTATTCTTACTTTCTGACCACTTGATCTGTTTTGTACAGAGAGTAAAATTGTCTTATTATTAGGGCACTGAGATGGGTAAAGTCAGTTAGGCATGAACTCTTAATTTTGGCTCAGTTCATGATCTCTCAGGCTGTGGGATTGAGCCCTGTGTTGGGCTCCACACTCATTGTGGAGTCTGCTTGAGCATCTCTCTCTCCCTCTCCCTCTGACCCTCCCCCTTCCCCTGTTCATGTGTTCTCTCTAAATAAATAAGTAGTAAAATCTTTTACAAAAATAAAAAATAAGATGGTTTTATTAGTTGTATGTTTTTATCTATATATCCTTGTCTATTCTGCAGCTTTTGCTTTATAAGGAAAGTTGCTGTCATATTTTGGGGACAGATAATCATAACTGTTATAAACTTGTTCTGACTTGTGGCTTTTAGCATTGATTTCATAAAGTGTCCTTTAATTGAATTTGAAGCTTTTTAATGTAAATTCTACTTTGAAATCAGTAGAATAATGCTGTTTTATTGCTTCTATTAGCCTGGTGTATCTTTGTCCATTCTTGGGGGGGGGGGTTTAGCCTTTCTGAATTATTTTTTAGATTATTCTCTTTTATGCAGATTAGAGTTGAGTCTTTGTTTCCTAGCCAAGTTGAAAACTTTTCTTTTAATAGATAGCTTAGGCCTATTCGCTTCTATTGATGTAACCGATATATTATCTTAAAATCTCCAGATTAGGCAAGACCTCAGTGATTCTATGGCTGAAATGATGACTAGGCCTTTTTTTGCACTAAATCAATTCAGAGACTTAATCAGATTCTCTTCTAGACTCCCCAAGCCCTTAATAATCATGGTAGAACACCTTATACCTTGGTGAATAAGTAGTATGTACACATATGACACTTGCATGTGCATCTTTTGAGCCATTCTTTGCTCTCCCTTTTTCCCCATTAATATGAGCTATTTGAGAACAAGCACCTTTATGCACTTTCTCCTCCCTGTGGCCCCTCATTCTGCTCCCACACTCATACGAACCTCTAGAGTGCCAGGCACATGGTAGGTGCTCAGTAAATATTTGTTAAATAATTAATACTTGAGTAACTCCCAGGAAGGAGCCTCTTGAAAGTTAATTATATTTACTAAATTATGTGAATTCATTGTTCCATTTGCCTGTGGAATAAAATTATAGACATATACAAGTCATTTATCTTTCTGGTTTAGGCAGAAAATCGTCTAATTGTTTTAATGCATCCTGTTTCCATGCAAATGGTTTCTGTCTATAACCATTTCCAAGGTCGTACAACTCTTAAGTGTTCAGATATGAATCCACATTTGTTCAACTGCACTGCCTGTGCATTTAACCTTATCACAAAATCACATCTCATTTGAAAAAAATTATGCTGCTGCCCTGGATTCTCAATACCTATATTCCCATCACATTTGGCATATGATTCAGATTCCCAGCCTCAACCTTATTATTGTGACTAACGTAATTGCTCTTTTCAGTGAACCTTGGGAATTTGAAATCATGTTGATTTATTGGCTCCCTAGAAAAGCACTGGTCCCTCTGACTTGATAGTGAGACCTCCCTGGCATGGTTTCCCCCAGCTCTTTGTGCGCTGATCTTGTTTCCAGAAAGGACTATAGAGGTTTTAACTTTCATTTTGGATCATTAATTTCACTAAGTCATTTGGGCAGCAAGGTACTTAAAGCTTCCTCAGCAATTTGAATGAAAGACGATTTTCAAGTGCCTCATTTGGATGCTTCTTTTTCAAAGTGGAAGGCTTTCATTAGAAATAGACTACACTGTCCATGGAAGATTTATGAGAATGTGATTTAACCAGGATGACAGATAAAGTAATAGGTGAGGCTCTCACAAATGTGCAGGTGAAAAGACAGTCTTTTCCAAAAATGCCATGAAATGATATTAGAAATTTAATTAACAAAAACAAGCTATTGGAGGAATGCCTAGAGTATCCAAGTAGGATATTCCTGTTGACCAGGTGGAAGAATTAAAAGTTATAAAAATACAAAGCAATGATTAAAGATGACTCTAGTATCATTTAAAAATAATTAAAATGCTATTTCATTTTTTAAAATATTTGTAAAATGCTGAATAGTAGAAGGGAAGAAAACAATGCCTCAGCTGATAAGATTTTGATATTACAACCTTCTGAACTTTTTTTTTTAAAGATTTTTATTTATTTATTTGACATACAGAGATCACAAGCAGGCAGACAGAGGAAGAGGGGGAAGCAGGCTCCCTGCTGAGCAGAGAGCCCTATGTGGGGCTCAATCCCAAGACCCTGAGATCATGACCTGAGCCAAAGGCAGAGGCTTTAACCCACTGAGCCACCCAGGCACCCCAACCTTCTGAACTTTTAATGTATATATACACATTAAAATATATATTATATATAATATGTCTTTACATATTATATATATATATAATTTTTTTTATTTGAGATATTTTGTTCAATATAGCTTAGTATGGCTATGCATTGCTTTCCAAGCATGGTTCCTTTCATTGCCCCTCATAAGTTTTGATATGCTGTGTCCTAAATTTCATTCATTTTGAAGTATCTTTTAATTTATCTTGTGATTTCTTATGTGATCCATTGATTATTTAGGAATATGTTGCTAAATTTCCATGTATTTGTGTACTTCTTAGACTTATTTCCATTTTTAATTTTATTCCATCATGGTTGGAGAAAATACTTTGTATGATTTCAACTTTTTTCATTTTACTGAAGCCTGTTTTGTGGCCTAGCAAATGGTGTATTCGAGAGAATGTGTCATGTGTTCTTTAGAAGAATGTGTATTCTACTGTTCTTGACCGCAATGTCCTATATGTGTATGTTAGGTCTAGTAGGTTTGCAGTTTTCAAATAATCTGTTTGCTTGTTGGTCTTCTGCATACTTATTATAACCATTATTAAAATCAGAGTATTGACTTCTTCAACAATTATCGTTGCATTGCCCATTTCTCCCTTCCATTCTGTCAGATTTTGCTTGATATATTTTGGAGCTCTGTTGTGAGGTATATACATATGTGTTGACAGGTACCAAATCTTCCTAATAAATTGATTCCTTTTATTACTATAAAATGCCCTTCATAGTCACTAGTGCCCATTTTTAAAGTCTGGTTTTCTCATCTTGCCTTTTTCTGCATGAAACCCCAACCCTGCAAGTGAGATAAGATGAGGCCAGTTGGCTACGCAGTATTGTCGGCCTGTCACACATGACACAAAGCCTCTCTCCTTGAATGAGAGCTGTGTGGAGAAGGGAAGAAGTTCCTGACTTCTCAGCTGCATAAACCTGGAACTTGGCCTTTGAAACACTGGAGCTTGGGGAAATGAGAAAAGATGGCAACTTGTCTGTCTGAAGGAGGTACCACAGTCCTGAATGGAAACTTGGGGGAGTTGGAGTCCCATTTTCTTTGGTTCAGCTACCTGGAATGGAACTTCTATCATGCTGAATTAGGTGGGGAAGTAAATCATGGCTCAGGACTCTCGTAGACTTTTTTTTTTTTTCCTCTCATAGACTTTTTATACTCTTACTATTTTATAAGACTGTACAGATTTTCTTGAATAAATATTTATTCATTTGCTGCATAATCTTAGGAACATTTTAAAAGATTAAATAGTTTTTAATACTATTGTGGGTTTTTTTTTTTTTTTGGTTTTGGTGCAGAGGGGTTTCATATTCTTTATACTGTCATTCTGGAGGCTCTCATCTAGTTCATTTCATTTAATAATGGCCTCTTCTGCTTAAATGGCTAGAGTTGGTTTCTAATGGTTGCAGCTAAGAAGTTTAAATCTCTCTCTCTCTCTTTCACACACACGCACACACACACGTGTGCAGGTGCGCACACAAAAACTCAGAAAAGTGCCAAACTGAAACATAGCATTACTTTATGTATAAAGTATTTCTGTTGAAATATGTGCTCTTTGGTCAAAAGTAATAAAGCTCTTTTTTTAGGTGTAATTCATAGGTAGTTGAGCATTTTTTTATTTGTTTAGACAAACTTATTAAGAGGAAACATTGAACTTTCGAGGAAATAATTAAAATACTACGATGTGATTTCTGTCGCTTACTGGGGTCAGGAAGCCTATGCTCTTGAATAGGCTTGCTTTAGGGATCCTAAAAATATAATATTTGTGCATAGACATACGTACTTAAAAAGGAATCATACTGCATATATGTTAGATACTCTGTTTTCTTAAAGTTAATTCCTTGTGAATATTTTATAACCCAGTGGTCCTTCATGTCAAATTTTTAACTTAGTATCCCCCACATGCACTGGGGGGGAATCTGTGAACTTTCTGACATTTTATGCCAAACCCTGAGTACAAATTTAGGTCAACTCATGTACATTTTAGAATGGGAGGGGGCCCGTGTTATTCATACAATTTTAAAAATGGTCTCTGAACCTCAGTGTCTAATAATTATAATGTACAGTGATCATTAAAATAACTGAAGAGTATTTCCTCTTATTGACATATGGTAACTTATTTACCCATTATTTGTATAGGACCTTGGTTGGTTCTACTTTTTATTCTTACAACTTACGTTGGCATGAACAACCATTCTTTAGACAAAACTTTGAATACATCCCCCTTAAAATTAGTTCCTAGGATTAAAATTGCCTGTAGAAAAGCCTATGGACATGAAGACTTTTGATACGTATCACCAAATTATCGTTTAAAGTGGTTGCATCACCTTTGTTGCCTGAAAATCCTACAACTTAGCTTATTTTATAGATTAAAAATGGTTCCTGGTGTTTTTAGTCACAGGCTAGTGAAAGCCAGCCATCCCAATTAGACTTATTGACGTATGTTCCTCTCCAGCGATGGATAGGGGACATATACTCTTCAGTTGCACTCCTTCAACTGCACTAACAATAAAAAGCTCAGCTTCAGACGCAAAGGATTTCTTACGGTTGGTGGGCAGCCACATTTACTCTCGTGCTGACTCGCTGTGGCTCCATGCCGAGTGGAGTCTGGCTTCATCATCCTTAGAATTTCCCTTCATATATGTTTTGAGAGCTCTCAGCTACACCACAGAATACGTGCACTTACAGCTTTGGGAGACAACCCCTTGATTTTGCCTGCTGTTGGGAGACAAATTCTTCTGCACCATCTGAGATCCTCTGCTGTGACCAAAAATGTTGTCAGGTAAATGTAAGACCAGATAGAGGTATGCTACCTGCCTATGTGATATGTTTACATCAATGGGAAACATTTGTAGGTCTCCAAAACTATGTTTGTCCAAGAAACAAAATCTTTTCCTTCATAATAGTCATTTTGAAGAATTTGAAGGAACCAAGTTGAAGATCTACAGTCATCCATATTTTTAAGTGACTTGCAGATTTTCTATGTGCAACTCTGCACACATTAAAGTTTTTTTTTGAAGATTTATTTGATAGAGAGAGAGAGATCACAAGTAGGCAGAGAGGCAGGCAGAGACAGAGGGGAAGCAGGCTCCCTGCTGAGCAGAGAGCTCGATGTGGGGCTCAATCCCAGGACCCTGAGATCATGACCTGAGCCCAAGGCAGAGGCTTAACCCACTGAGCCTCCCAGGCACCCCACATTAAAGTTTCTTGATGATAGTGTTAGTGGCTTCTGGGCTTGAAAATTTTTTGTTCCTGGGATTTCCATTTCAACATCTGAGTGTCTCAGTAAGATTTATGAGACAGTATGGAACAGAGAGACCCACTTTCTGTCTCCCATTTGCTTATTTTTATGTCTTTTTTTTCCCTATATCAATCACATGGCCAACAACTCTCTGGCATTCTCGTGCATTCCATTCCATGTAAACTTGGAATCATGGAAGTGACATTTTTTTTTCACTCTAAGTGATAGATAAGTTTTATAATACTTCAATGGAATAAGCCTGACCACAAGAAATACGAGATGGAGATTCTGTGTCCTAAAGCACAAAGAAAGCATTCTGAATATCTGATGTCCAATTCTAATATTTTTTTATGTAAAGCAGTGTTCAGATTTCTTTTGTGCATGATTTAATGTAAAATAAAAATGCCTTTGAACTTTCCAGATGGGGATTTATAATTTTCTTTTTATTCCATTTTCATTCCCCTTCTGATCCATAAAATGCTGGATGAAGCAAGTTTATTTTAAACATTGAAGTGAAGTGAATTGCTCTCTGTGCTTGTTTAAGACAACTTTATGATGATTTAACTTTATTAAATCAGCTGAAGAAGAGTAAAGACTTTCAAAGACAAATGAGTGTCAGTAGAGCTTTGTGTTTGAGTGCACAGCCTCTAGAATGGTGCAGACCCAGACTTGAACCTCCCTTCTGCCAAAAGCTACTGAGGCTCTATCTTCATGAAGTTACTTTATCTCCAACAATTATGTGAAGATGACAAGAGCATGCTATGATCTCTGACATACAGATGTCTTTCCATAAAGAACAATTAATATTTTGGCACACAGGTGCTCACTAAAGACTTGTGGAAGAATAGAATACAGTATCTTTCCTAAGAAACCAAGATTAAGAGTAAATTTTCAAGTTTGCCTTTTCACATTGTTAAAGAAGATGTGAAAAAAATATCAAGAGGACTTCTTTCTTGCTTGGTGCATCTCATTGCTTCAGTCTTCCGCACCGAGCACTTAGAAACCTCCAGGAAGATCTTCCGTGCCACTATTACTAGTCTCCAGTTAGTGTCATACTACCCATGGTAAAAAGGACGCTGCAGTCAACTGTGCCTAAGGTCACCCGCTGGCCTAACTGCTGCTGCCTCATATATTAATGGCTTTTATTTGGCATCTCTTCAAGTATCTGGAGGGATGTAATAGGAAGAAGTATTGAAATTCATATTCGTATATCTTTTTAGAATTGTAAAAGTACTTCATTCAGCCTTGTCTCATGTAATCCTTGGGTGAACTTGCAAAGTCTCCCAATCATGGATGAAGACACTGAGATTTCAAGAAGTCATGACACATACTTAAATGTCTATAGGAAGTAGCAGAGCCTCTATCTCATTTCTAGTTCACTGCCTATATCTCCTCCAATTTAGCTCCCAAATTCCTCACACTTACCCATAATGCAAGAGTTACAACCGTAGAGTGACTTCCTAGAGGGCTTCCTCTTTCTGATGCTCAAATGTCAAATTGCAATCATTCCTGTTCCAATAAAAGCTTTGATTAAGGGGCAGATCTGCCTGGGAGAAAAAAATCCTAAATTCTCAACTTCCCTTGGGGTGCTCACATGAAGAGTCTGAGAGCAGCTTTACAGTTGAAACAAATACATGAATGTGAGAAGCCAGAGCTTAGAAGGCTTGGAACTCAGCCATTACCTCCATTAGAAATTGGCCTGGACCCTTATTTCCCTCTCCTTGTGCATATTTTCATAGAAGCCCAGTCAAGGAAAAAAGCAAAAACAAAGCCGATCTTTAATGCTTTCCGACTTCATCCCAAACTCTGTCTCTGTTTTTTTTTTTTTGGCCTCCATTTGATTTTCACATCACATTCATGAGGTAGTTTATCTTTTCCTTCAATTTGCATAAGGTAACTAAAGGACAAGGATGCTAACTTGCCCAATGTCGTCTTTCTATTAAGTGTCTGAGTCAGGATAAGAATCCAGATTGGTCTAAATGTGATGTTTGATATTAGTCTAAGAATATTAGCTGCTTTTGCATTCTTGCTGGGTTTTCTCAGAATCTGAAGAAAAGGATCTTGGTGACTATAAGAGCTTTTGCCATAAATTGTAAACAGTGTTATTTGACAAATGTTAAGTGAAACTTTGGACTGTCCCTTCCTCAGCTATATAATGAATAAATAATGCTCTTTCTTGGGACCTACAACATGCAGAGATGGAAGCCAAAATGCTCAGTCTCACCCTCCCCGCTATCATTCTTTACAGATAATGATTTAGCTCTCATTTTCCAATCAACCTTCAAAGAGCATAGGCTTTAGTATTAAAGTATAAAAAGATTTCAATATTCAACAGAATTCCTCAGTTGATGGTACATTTTGTGACCACTTAAAATGCAAGATTTCCGAGCAAAACAGAGCAAAACAAAAAATCCAAACACAAATATTTTTCGGTAGTAAGGTATCATAACTTTCAGAGGCTCCTCATTTTTTTTTTTTTTTTTTGTTTAAGATTATTTATTTATTTTTCAGAGAGAGAAAGTGAGTAAGCACAAGCAGGGGAACGGCAGGCAGAGGGAGAAGCAGGCTCCCCACCAAGCAAGGAGCCCAATGCAGAACTGGACTCGGGGACCCTGGGATCATGACATAAGCCAAAGTCAGATGCTTAACCGACTGAAGCACCCAGGTGTCCCAAGGCTCCTCATTTCTAAGATGACAAAATTCTGGTTCCTACTTCTATACATCTCATCAAAATACTCTTTCATAGCTAATTTCCTATGTACTTAGCTCCGTCATTGTTAATGTTTTGTTCATTCTTTATTACCTTTATGTTGTTTTTTTCTCCCATGCCCAGAATTCCTTCAATGTCACTGACCCTTTCCCCGAAGAGAAAATTCCCATTCTTTATGGGAACTCATACCACCTGTATCACATTGCTTAAATACCAAGATTGAGAACAGAGAACACCTGTGTCAATAAGACTTAACTATTTATTAGAGGAAGATTTTAAACTGATAAATAACTTCACTGTTTGCTTCAGGATATTCCTGCATATCAATTTATCTGAACAAACAATTTGCTCATCTGGGCAAATAGTTCTCATAGGACAATGGATTGCTCATCTGGGCAAATAGCTTGATTGTCAAGCAAGCAGTTTACTTATCAAGGCTTGCTTCAAAGTGCGCACTGTGCTAGGTCACCCATCTTAAGCTATTGTGTCATGTTTTTGTCACAATCATAAACACTTACTTATCTTGAAAGACCTGATTAAAGTGACTGAAGCTTAGATCTGAAACCTTATAAACATCTTTTATCTCTCCCTCTGAGAGACTTCTAAGGCTCTGTCAGGGTGCTTTTGATTGGTTTCATAAATTTACCTTGTTTACTTAAATCTATTATTGTGGGTTTTCCCCCTTAAGTCCACAGTCAATAATAGAATATTATGCATAATATTTCCAAGGAAAAATATAGAAAGAAGAAACCTAACTCAAATTCAGTTGAAACCAAAAAGGGAATATTTTGGCCCATAACTAAAGGTCCACAGAAAGAAATAGGACTTAACTGGTAGGTTTAAACATTGTCCCCAGAACTCATCTTTGCTATCTCAGCTTTTACCCCCAGAACACCTCTTCTCAGGTCAGCTTTCTTATTATAGAATATGTTACTTGCAGTGGCCTCCAGGCATACATTGTCTCTAAGTTGGATTCTCTCCAGAACTTGAGAAAAAGTTTCAAGACCAAATAATTCATCTGAGAAGTACAGGCTATGTCAGTAAGAACTGGGGAAAGCAGGATAGGGACTCTAAAGGAACAAATAAGGAGTGCATTATAAATCAACTACCGGCACGGGCAACTGTAGTTCAACCCTGAAGGGAGACTCCAAGCACCAATGTACAACAGATAGGTCAAATTTATACTACCTAAAGGACCAGGAACAGTGGACACTTGTATACCAACTGGTATTGGTTATTGCTAATGTGAAGCAGGTCCAGGCTGATGTACATGAAGTTGAACAGATGAAAATGGCTTTAGAGAAGGCTCTTAGGCAGGAGCCAAATGCAAATATCCACAACTGGAAGCTTGAAGTCAGAAGGCTCTGGGGACATGGACAGTGCCCCTCAAGTAACTACCAGACTGAGACCTTAGACCCTCAGCACATGTAAAAGTCAAGTCATTTTTCTCAGGACCAGGTCAAATTATGTGCCTTGACAGAATGGAGAATTGCAAAACCTAGGGACTTAGTGATATCAGCTATAAACAGCAGAGAAAGGACTTCCAAAAATCCTATCATTCTTAAAAGCAACAAGAACACTGGCAGAAACCCTCACAATCAATGTTTTCAGAACTCTGGATATTAACTAAAAGTTTTCAGCCACCTGGGGAGCACTTACCCAAGAAAAAGATTGCAATAGTGAAAATAATAAGATTTATAGTATTTTAACCTCTCCTAGTCCCATCCTTCTCTTCTAGGCTCACCACACCAACCTAGAAAACCAACAGTCCACAATTATGTGGAAAGCCAGCAGTCTGGAACCCCTGGAAGAAAAAGAGTAAGATGGAAGCTCCTCGAGTTCTGCCCAGAAAATTGCTATTATTTTCCCTATTACACATAAATATAGCATTCTTGTATGAGTCAGTGATTCCACTCAAAGCATCTAGCCAACATAATTTATATCATATGTTCCAATAAAAATTTGTACATGAATATTTATAGTGATGTGGGAAACAAAGGCAGAAGAAAATGTAGATGAAACTACACCTCCTTATAACCTGCAGCCCACTGGCAAATACCTGAGGTAAGCAGATTGTAACACTCCTCCAGGACATTGAGTCTTCTTTAACATATGAACCTCCTTTTGGAATTTCCCTTATCTTTCAATCTCCCAACCCCAAGGTATATGATCCGCTTGCTTCTCTGATCTAGGGGCAGGAGAGAGTAGCAAGAATAGCAACAGCCTCGGTAGCGGCTCTTGCTGCCCACGGGTCCTGTTCCTGCACTTTACTAAAACCACCATCTTGTACCAAAGACACCTCAAGAATTCTTTCTTGGCCATCAGCCCCGGAGCCCACCAAATCTCATCAAAAACATTCCAAAAACAATATCAATAGCAGCATCAGTCATAAAAGGCAAAAAAGTGGAATGCCCATTGTTGGGTCCCCCACTAATGGGTCCATGGTCAAAGGAGCGAGACTGATACAAAGCGAAGGTCAAACAAAGCTTTATTTCGCGCCGAGCATCAAGAATCAAACCAACCATCAACAGACCGGTCAGGGCCGCCCTTTACAGAGAGGGCGACCCCTTCCTGCCTTGCAGACTAACTTTTATAGAGCAAAGGCCATGTGGTTGGGCCTGGCCACCCACAGGTGGCCAATGAGATTGTAACACACAGAGAAAGCTGCACAGTCATGCTAGGTCCCACACGGGTGGCCAGTTGAACTACAATTCACCTCATAGTAGCCATTTGAACTAGCCTATCACCGTGGTCAGAATTGGTGCCCAAAAGGCAGTGCCCACACTCCTTGGTAGCTAGAGAGACAGTATGCGCGCTCTACTGATTGGATGTCTCCACCTGACCCAACTCATCCCTGCATTCGGGCTGTTACCTCCACCTGACCTGACCTACCCTTGTACTTGGGCTTTGTTACCTGGGACTGGTTTCTCGGACTTGCTTTTAAGTAAGTTCCCCTGGGGGTGGGAGGGGGAGCAGGGTCAGTTTAAGTTTTACTGCATAAACAACAAAATGGCTGTTCAACCGGGGTGGGGCTGCTCTGGCTAAATAGGCCCTTACACCCATCAACTGATAAATGGATGAACAAAATATAGTATAACCATAGACTGGAATATTATTCAGCCATCAAAGGAATGAAGATACTCATACTACTGCATGGATAAACCTTTGAAAGCATTATGCTCCGTGAAGGAAGGCAGACATAAAATATCATATATATATGATATGATTCCATTTGTATAAAATGCTCACACAAGAAAATCCATGGAGAGAGAAAGAAGATTAGTAGTTACCAAGGACTTATGGCGGATGGGAATGAGAACAATGGCTAATAGGTACAAGGTTTGGGGGTGGGTGCTGATAAAATCATTTTGAGATTCGGTATTGGTGATGGTTGCAAAACTATGTAAATGTGCTGAAGATCGATGCCCTGTAGACCTTATAAGAATGAATTTGGTGGGATGCATATTATGTCCCCATTTCTAAAAAAATGATTTGTAAAAAAAATTCTATAGGGCTCTGTTTTATCAGGCCTGGGTGGGTTAAGTCCCTACTCCTGCAGGAGAAGGGAAGTCCCACCATGAGCTGACAGTGCAGTGCTTACAAAGGAAATTCAAGGTACCCTTAGCAGGAGAAGGGGGAATGGTGCTGAGCTAGCAAAAACAAGAAATATTCTTCTACTTTGGTCATCTCATCAAAGGATTATCCCATGCACCCTCTGTCAGTGCGGCCAATCCTGTTGATGCTTTCATTACAAGGACTGCTTTCTTGCTACAAAGCTGCTGCATGCTCTAGTGTTTCTTTTCAGTTGTGCTGTCACATGTATGTGTCATGACCCTACTGATTTATCTTTCTCAGATATCCATACACCAAATCACCTCTTTCTTTCTGTACAGCCAAAATAATAGTAGCCATCATGAAGAGTCCAGTGTTCTCATTACTAGAAACCTTCCAAGCAAGATAGGTTTCTCCCAAAATTCTTATGCAACCACTTACTGTAACAATGTTCTGGGTGGTGGAGAGGAGTGACAGCAGACCCCTAAGCTAATTCCTAAATATTCAGCTGAGTCTACTCTTGTTACATTCGCACAGATGGAAAGAATATTGACTTTCTCTATCAGGTATCCTTCAGTAGAAAGTCCTGTTACTAAGCATGTTACCATGGATATTGAAACAGAAAAAAATTAAACAATCAAACAAAAAAAAATCAAACATTTCTTCAAAATGGAAGCATAAAATGACTGGTAAATGTTCTGGGTTATTGAATTTGGGGTATCCCTACATATTCTTTCAAATACAAAGTAGTATACTAGAATAGCCAATTATCTTTAAATGTTGGAACACAGCCATGACTGGTAGTAGGAGCTTGGAAATTATGTAGTTAAGTAATTAAAACTAACATAGTTGGGTAGAATTTTCTAAACTTTCTCTGTTAATTGATATTGTCCTTGTCCATAGTATGGAGTTTTTAATCTCAAAAGAATTTTTACAAAGGAAGAAAACTATTGTCTCCAAATTTGAACTTCTGTTTTTATGCTTTAAAAAAAAGAAAATAAAAAAGCAAATCTACCTACACATTGTAAACTGCTCTGAAGTGAAAATTTTCTTTTTTTAAGGAAATGGGACTTAAAATGCAAGAGTTTAATAAAGAATGGGCCAAATTCCCTCTGGAAAACAATTTTCATTGTGCTGTCAAAAACCTGCACAATAGTAAGATTTTTATCTTTTCAGTAGATATTGGGAAATCAGTCAATGCATGGAAGAGGATGAAAGCTAGGGTACTGGTGTCAGAGCATAAATAAAGCTTGTGCTTGAATAATCTATTTTCTCTTTGGTTTGCACTTACTTGCAATATCTTGAAAGCACAAAAGGTGCTTAGTCCCAATCACAAACAGCCAAAGATTGATTATGGAAACAGAGCTTGACACAGAACAAAAAACTGATGGATGGTAAAGAAGGATACTGATACTGAGTCATTGACATAATGTTTCTGAGCATGAATGCTTGTTTTTTTTTTTGTTTTTTTTTGTTTTTTTTAGTCTGGAACAATGAATTGGAAAGTGCACTTTTGAGAGCATTATGGGAGAGACTGAGACTTTGTACATATTTCTCTGATGGCTTCTTATCTTACAATGGTGCTGCCCACAAGTCAAATGGTAATCAGATATGATCTGATTTCTGCTTCAAAATCAAATCAGACACATTGTAGGAAAAAGTACTACCGGAAGACTTCCCTGATCTTTAAACTCAATGTGGCTGTGAATACTATTACACTTAAAAAGAAAAAAAAAATGACTATTGAATCCCGATGTTTGCATATTTTGAAAATAAATATATTCTACTCTAAGAAATAGAATCAGGCCAGTAAGCTATAAATACATACAAATTGCCATAATCTTATCATGGAAACTATGTGGATCTGAATTTATAGACCTTTCAGAATGTAGAAGGATTAAGCTCATTAAATTTGGAGAAGATGAGTATAAACATCTCATGCCCTTTACCTGGTAATGTAAACTCATTTTTTTCAGTCGATTTAATCCTTCGTGATGCCCTGCTCTTAAATCTTGTCTCCTTACCCTGTTCAAAAATTCAGCCTCTTGTTACTGTCCCTATGATGATTTTTAACTTACCCATATACTACTCACTATTCAAAATACAGCTAAAGAGCTACCTTCCCCCATAAAAACTTTAAAAAAAATTTTTTATGAATTCCCACTGCTTTTATTTTCTGTACCATTCATCAAACACATGTATTTTTACTCCTTGTAGTCAAATTCTCTCAATGTAACTGTGACCACCCAATACTCTGTTTGGAGATTAGTTTTTTTTTTCCCCCTGTACTCTCTACACTGGACACGAAGTCTAATGCAGGTCAGGAACTCACAACCCTGAGATCAAGATCTAAGCCTAAGCTGAGATCAAGGATCAGAGGCTCAACCAACTAAGACACTCAGACACCCCGCAGTTCAGAGATTCTAATTGGCATTGAAATCCAGTGAAGTATAAACATGTTCTTTAAAGGGAAATCAAAGTTTTAGATCATCAGAAACACTGTGTCAAACTTTAGATGCTGCCTCAGTTTCCCAGGGTTAATCAGACTCCAAAAGAACAAGGACTGATCTATTTGAAGTAATGGTGCAGAGCAAAAAATTTGCAAAGACTTCCTATTACACATGAAGTATATACAGACTCCTCAGCATATAGCATGGCATTCAAGAACCAGAAAGAAGTCCATTATGGCTGGAGTTGGGTGGATCAGAGAAAGAATGGAAGAAGAGATCAAAAAGTCAGCACAGGACCAGGTTGTATAGGATTTTGTAGGCTAATGGAAGAACACTGGTTTTTCACGAGTGAGATAAGCCAATGAAGCAATTTGAGAATGGGGAAAAATGATTTATGTTTGGAAGTCTGGAAGATTTTACTTGGCTGGAACAACTTGAAGGATTAGTTGCCACTTACAAAGTTAAGGAAGATTATGGAAAGAGAAGTTTGGATAGACAGGGAAGAAAAGAGGAAGTACCTACTTCAGAGTTAAGGTAGGGTACAGGGGTTGGGTACAGTATACAGGAACAGATAAAGGGAGGGTAGTAGAAAGTAGGAAGGTATTAAAATTCTCTTCTGATTGTTTCTACTTTTCAAGGAATTATATTTATGTCAATTATGAGCAAAGAGAGGGAAGTAGGTATTGAAGGTTTGAAGAAAAAAGAATATAGTAGGAAATTATTTATCTAGCTGAGTGAGGAAATGAATGACTAGAGAAGCAGTTTAAAGTTGTCACTGGGGGTTCCTGCAGGCCCCCAAGAGCCTTTAAGTGAGCCTAGGAGGTCAAAACTATTTTCAATGTAATGTTATTTCTTCATTTGTTTTTTCACTCTCATTCTGTCATTAGTATACATTGCAATTTTCAAAGACAGCATGACATATGATGTTGCTGGAGTTTCAGTGTAGATACAGACATGAGAATCTAGCTGTGTTCTATTAGCCCAGACACAGAGGAGATTTGCAAAATATAAAATGATACTCTTTACATCAACTTCTTTGTTCCTGCAAGGTAGAGTTGTTATTCATAAAATATTTGTTAATATGTAATGGATTTACGTTGTTTTTAAGTATATTAATAAATGTTTTAAACTTTCTCTGCTTTAATTTCTAATAATGACAAATAGTGATAGATGCAATCCACATAAAGAGAAGTTCTTGAATACATAAATTTAAGGAGAAGAGGGTCTTGAAACAGAAAATTTTGACAACTCTTGAGCTAGGGAAATTTAGTTTGATTCTTCTGTAGCATTAAAGCTACTCTTAAAAGAAATGATTATGCATTTAAAATAAAGCCAGAATAAACAATCTGAAAACTTGTATGGATCCATAAAAATGTGAATCCAAAAAAAAAAAAATCTTGAGAAAGAACAAAGCTGAGAACATCATACTTCCTGATTTCAAACTATATTATGAAGCTATAGTAATTAAAACAGTATCTTCCCTATGACCCTGCAATTGCACTACTGGGTATTTACCCCAAAGATACAGATGTAGTGAAAAGAAGGACCATCTGTACCCCAATGTTTATAGCAGCAATGGCCACGGTTGCCAAACTGTGGAAAGAACCAAGATGCCCTTCAATGGACGAATGGATAAGGAAGATGTGGTCCATATACACTATGGAGTATTATGCCTCCATCAGAAAGGATGAATACCCAACTTTTGTAGCAACATGGACGGGACTGGAAGAGATTATGCTGAGTGAAATAAGTCAAGCAGAGAGAGTCAATTATCATATGGCTTCATTTATTTGTGGAGCATAACAAATAGCATGGAGGACATGGGGAGTTAGGAGAAGGGAGTTGGGGGAAATTGGAAGGGGAAGTGAACAGTGAGAGACTATGGACTTTGAAAAACAATCTGAGGGGTTTGAAGGGGCGGGGGGTGGGAGGTTGGGGGAACCAGGTGGTGGGTATTGGAGAGGGCATGGATTGCATGGAGCACTAAGTGTGGTACAAAAACAATGAATACTGTTATGCTGAAAATAAAAAAAAAAAAACAGTATAGTGTAGGAGTAAAAACAGATATGTTGATTAATGGAAAAAAACAGCCCTGAAGTAAACCCATGCATATATGGCCAATTAATTTATGACAAACAAGCTGAGGATATGCAACAGGTAAAGGATAGTCTCTTCACTATATGTCAGGAAAACTGAAACGACACATGCAAAAGAATGATGAAATTGGTACCCTATCTTACAACATGACACAAAAATAAAGACTTGAACATAACACTTGAAACCATAAAACTCCCAGAAGAAAACATTTGTCTTAGGAATGATTTTTTGGATTTAACACCAAAAGCAAAGACTTCAGAAGTAAAATAAATTAGTGTGACTACATGAAACTAATAAGCTTTTGCACTGCAAAGGAAACCACCAACAAAATGAAAAGACAACCCATGGAATGAGAAAAATATTTGCAAATCATATAACTGATAAGGGGCTAATATCCAAACTATATATAGAACTCATACAACTCAATAGCAAAAACCAAAGAATCCAATTTAAAAATGGGCAGAGTAACTGAATAGACATTTTTCCAAAGAGGATACACAAATGGCCGACAGGTACATGAAAAGATGCTCAGTATCACTGATCGTCAGGGAAATACAACTCAAAACCATAATGAGGTATCACCTCACAGCTGCTAGAATTGCTATCATTAAAAAGACAAATGACAACAAGCGTTACTGAGGATGTGGAGAAAAGGGACCCTTACACACTATTGGTGGGAATGTGAATGGGACAGCCACTATGGAAAACAGTATAGAGGTTCCTCAAAAAATTAAAAATAGAGCTACCGTGTCATCCAGCAATTCTACTTCAGGGTGTATATTCTAAGGAAATGAGATCACTATCTCAGAGAGGTGCCTGTACCCCCCATATTCACTGCAGCAATATTTACAATAGTCAAGACATGGAAACAACCTAAATGTCCATTGACAAATGGATAAAGAAATGCGTGGGTATATATCTATATGTTATATACATACACACACCATATAATATGATCCATCCACAAAAAGGAAGGAAATCCTGCTATTTACAATAAAATGGATGAAACTTGAGAGCATTATTCTAAGTGAAATAAGCCAGACAGAAAAAAACAAATACAGTATGATCTCACTGATATATGGAATCTAAAGAAACTGAATTCAAGGAACAAAGAACAAACTGGGGGATGCCAGAAAGGGAGGAGGAGGAGGAAGAAAAGGGAAGGAGGTGGAAAAAATGAGTGAAGATCATCATAAGGTACGGACTTCCAGCTATAAGATAAATAAGGTCTAGGGACGTAAGGTACACATGATAACTATAGTTAGCAATACTGTATTGTACATTCAAAACTTTGAAACTGCTAAGAGAGTAGATCTTAAAAGTTCTCATTACAAAAAAAAAAAAAATGTGTGGGGTGCCTGGGTGGCTCAGTGGGTTAAGCCTCAGCCTTCGGCTCAAGTCATGATCTCAGGGTCCTGGGATCGAGCCCCACATCGGGCTCTCTGCTCAGCGGGGAGCCTGCTTCCCCCTCTCTCTCTGCCTGCCTCTCTGCCTACTTGTGATCTCTCTCTCTGCCCAATAAATAAATAAAATCTTTTAAAAAGTGTATCTATGAGAGGTTATGGATGTTAACTTATTGTGGTCATTTTGATTTTATATATATATATATATATATATATATATATATATAAAATCAATATGTTGTATACCTTAAACTAATACGAAGTTATATGTCAATGATATCTCAATAAAATTGGGAAAAAATAAAATAAAATCAGTATTTTTATGTTCTTCTTTCATCCAGTTCAGATGTCCTGAGCACTGGGACGATGTAGATGTAGCACTGAATTTATCCAAGGTTAGATTTTGTCAAGAAACTACATAAGAAGGAGGGGGAGCAAGGTAGTTAAGTTGGACAGTGAAATTTGAACTGGATAAGAAGGGAAATGAGAACATAAGGGATCCTGAGAGGAAGAAAAGATTGGGGGCAGGGTTGTGTTTATATGGGATTGAAAAAAAATGAGGCAGTAGGTAAGAAGGATAGGAGGTGGTGGTTGGGGAGTGTGATACTTGAAACTGCCATTATGAAAGCATGAAGTTAGTGCTTCGGGTCAGTGAATGGATTGCTGAACAGAAGGGAGGATGAGATCTTCAGAGGAAAGAGTAAGTTATTGAAACCATCAAGAATAAGATACTGATCTATACAAAAACTCTTTAAGGAAGTAGAGAAAGAAGAGGTAAGGTTGTAGATGTGAAGCTCTTGAAGGAGTATTGTGTCTAGTCACCAGAAGGTCAGGGCCCCACCAATGGGGATACCCATGAAGGCTCAATGTGGTAAGGCAGATATATGAGTGAGTAGTCTCCCCCAGCTTGCACCATGTAACCTTGGGGAAGTGTCTCGACCTCTCTAATTCTTCATTATTTTTACTACAAATTGGGTGGATCAGCTATAGGGTGGTTGTAAAAATAAATTTGAGACAACACGTATCAAGAACTTACTATAAAGCTTGACACCGAGTAAACACTCAAAATACATTAGCCATCATCATTATGATTATCTCTCCAGCAAAATTATACTCTTTGAGGAAAAGCATCCTATTTCAATCATGTTGATGTCCCCCCATGCAACTATGATAGCTCTAGGTTTATAAATGTTTGTTAAATTAAATTTGTATGATTCACTCATTTTCTACTTCAATCAGCACTTCTTTTTTTTTTTTTAAGAAAATGACAGTAAATGAGACATTTGAAGATATACCTAAGGTCCAAGGACACTCATCAGTACCCAGCAGCAGGCCAAGAAATGCTTGGTTATTTGCCTGAAAACACTAATCTCTGCCTACGCTTTGGAGTCTCTGAGAAACGAGGATAATGATACAGTACATGTTTATAAATTGTTTCTGAGTCTGTAGAGGAATGCAGCACAAGCATTAAATTGTCACCAAATTTAAACTAGATCCTCTTTCATGGAAGAGGCCTCACAAACTGTTGTTTTTCTATTTAAATCCAAAGCAAACCTATGGTTTTAACCTGGGAATGAATGTTTTAGCCAAGGAATTTTATATTTGAATTCAGAATTGTGTCTTCCGTAATATTTTTAATTTGCCCATGATTCACCATAATACGTAATTTAAGGTCACAAGTGTGACTTGGAAATGAAAAACATACATTACTTTAAACTAAATCAAGTGCCTAACTCTGCTGAGCATGGAGCCTACTTCCCCCTCTCTCTCCGCCTGCCCCTCTGCGGACTTGTGATTTCTCTGTCAAATAAATAAAATCTTTAAAAATAAATTAATTAATTATGTGCCTTGCTATATTTTACCCATTTTCTTGCAATCCCTGATTTTCTTTTCGAAATACAAAGATTAGGGTTGTAGACTCTGAGAAACAAACTGAGGGTTTTGGAGGGGAGAGGGGGGGTTAGGTGAGCCTGGTGGTAGATATTAAGGAGGGCACATACTGCATGGAGAACTGGGTGTGGTGCATAAACAATGAATCTTGGAACACTGAGAAAATAAAATTAAATTTTTTAAATTAAAATTTAAAAAAATATGAAGATTAATTTTGGCCAGTGCCTCAGTCTTCTACTGCTAAGATCAGACATCTCTAAGTGATAAGAAATGAACAGTGCAGAGAAGAAAGGAAGCCAAAAATAACAATAGTCATCACAATATGTATTTATTGAGTGCTTACTGTGTGCTATTTACAGAATTTATTTCTTAAAACGTATAATTATCATAGACACCCTAACAGTGGGAGGTACCATGATCAGTTTCATTACGCAGATCTGAAAACTTAGGTAGAATCACACAGCTAATAAGTGGGCAACCGAGATTCAAACTCCAGTAGGATCGTTAGTGTGGTCCCATTTTCAACCAAGCTTTGAAAGCTTTGACATCCGGTGCGCCCACCTCTTAGTACTTAACATCTCCTATGTCCTTAATTTTGAAAGGCCTTGGACTTGTAATAAAGTTTATGTTTATGACTGTTTTATATCTGAGGATACTTCTACATGTGCTGGATAAATGTAAGTATTAACCAAATTAAAAAGGATTAATCAGAGATTACATTGTGATAGTGATTTTCACCCTTCAGAGGGGTGGTCAATTATCCTTTTTAGCGAGGTTGTTGGGTGATGAAAGCTGAAAACTTCCTGGGGTAATTCTTAAAGTTTGGCTATAACAGAATTTCACTGAATATGGACAGCATTCTGTCTTCTGAGATACATTTGTTATTAGGACCTAAGAAATCTAAGGGGAGAAATCCATACACCCAACATGAATAATTGTTTCAAAGTGACACAAAGCTTGAGATAACCTAATTCCAGGCTTAAATGCTTCCTTATTTCATTAATTTATTTGTATATTAAAAATGTTTAAGGGAAAATTGAAATATCTTCTATAGGGACAGAAAAAAAATATGGTTCCTAGATTCAGTGGAATGAACACTGAATCAGAAGCCCCAAAATATTCCTTTAAGTTGTGCTTTGCCTTTAAGTAACTAAAGCTCTTGAAAAAAAAAATCTGTATTCTCTTTTATAAAATAAAGGTGTTGGGCTAGATCCTCCACTGTCTTTTCCAACACCTATTCTAGTATCCGCTTATTCTAGTATCCGCTTATCACTGATATTCAATGTACAATAAACATATCTGTTGCTCTCTTTTTTTCTTTTCTTTTTAATCAATCTCATAGATCTGTAGATTTTTCAGGAGTAAATGAGAATCTCAGTTTCCAGGTGGTTTCCTCTAATGGTTTTTGAGGAGCACGCATCTGAAAATTAGGACTTGAAATTGGGAAGTGAACCATACAGTAGTCTAACCACCACATGGAGACCATCATTTCTCATAACCACTCAATACATCATCCATGAGCTACCACACATTTTATATTCATTAGTTTTTTGAATTAAAAAATAATAATTGGCCTCTGTCCAAATATGTACCTTCTTAGAAATAGAATTATGATCCTTTTGAAATAAATCCTGTTTTGGGAACATATTTTATCATGGTATCCTAAATCCATAATCTGTTTGCAAATATATTTAAACAAGTAAGTCTAAGCATTCAAAAGACATTGTCAAAGTTTATGCCCCTGAGCATTATTCTTACAAAATTTTCCCCCTAATTTCTCATGATCATCCAGGTTAGCATAATAGGAGAACCCCAGCCGAAGGCATGAAGGTTACAATTCTTCCGACAATTTTTTTTTCCGCAAGGTTTTCTGAAATGACCCAGCTTCCCCACCCACAATTTATTCCTAGTAAAGTGTCAGTGAACCTAAAATAGATATGAGGCTTGTTTCTGAGTACTATGGCTGGCTGAACAATGTAAGTGGACAGTTATTGATTACCTGTCTAACCTGATTGACACTAATTTAATAAGCTGGGACCTTTCTCCCTTATTTCACACAGTTGTTCATGAGTTCAAGACTTTATTCCTCCATTAAGACTAATAGAATGACTTGTTGACTTTTTCTAAAGGCTTTCCGTGGTCAGAGGAACAAATTATTATGAAAGCCCAGAAGCTGAATTGTAATTTTATAAAGATGCTGTTGGTCTTTTAATGTTTGATTTGCTATTTGACTGCTTTCCAGATAATTAAAATGTTCTACTTCCAAGCCCCAACTGTGAACTAAAGGACCTCTGAGTATTTCACCTTAAGTAATGTGGATCGTTGTCAGTTATGAGATTGTATTTACTGGCACTGTGTAAAAATAGCTGGCAAGTGAGCAAATTAACTCAAAAGCTGAAGAATACAGCTTGCATTTGTGACACCGACTTGAAATTATATATATAACAAACGCGTGTATTTTAAAGCCGTATCTCTTCCTTCTACACAGTAATTTTTGAAAATGTCTTTGACAGCTAAAAATGGGATGTTAAATGGGAAGTCCAAACACAGATAGTAGTTAAATCAGCCAGTTTAATGACTCTCCCTCTTTCCACTACCACCTCTGCTCCTTATTTTAATCACTGGATCATGGACCAAAAGTTGGAATGAGAGTTCCTGTTACAAACCACAGCATCAAAAATTAATATCAATTAGCTTGATCTTGAGGGGATAGATCTCTATAATAAAGGGATAAATTATTAGAAATGTGCTGAGTTGGTTTCATCTTTCTCCCTTCTGGGAACCTAACATTTAAATGAGATGATTACATTCCAATTTGTTCTCCTACAAAAGCAACTAATTTGATTGTATTTTTTGGCTTACTTCTGAAAGGAGGCCACGATAGCTAATGTATTTCCCCATATATGATTAGTAATGAAGATGTCCATTTTCATTTTATCCTTGCAAAGAAACAGCCTTGCCAAATGCTCACACCTGCAAGTATGTTTTCTAGCTCCTCATTTTCTTCTCTAATTACTCCTTGATTGTAGGGTAAATTCTCTAAGCTGTAGTGCAAAGGAAATCATTGTCTTTTTATCACCTCCCAAGGGAATTCATTCTACTTGTTTACTGATGTGTATGGCTGACTGAATAAAGTGATTCCTAATTAGAATATATGAAATAATCATCGGTCTACCTGGAGTTATAATTAATGCATTAGGAAAATTTTACTGAGTGTTAAGATAGGTATTAACATAAATGAGCTTATTTTATCTGCTTTGAAACACAGAGGATACCTTTTAGATATGGTATTGACTAAAAAAGAGCAATAATTTTAGGGCAATTTACTATAATCATTACTATAGTGAATATCATTGGAAATATAGATTATTGTCTCTAGACTCCTTTCTACATAATATTACCACAGTGAAGGGGTTTGATACCTTAGTAAAATCTAACTGAAGGCTTAAGGAAAGAAAATAATTCACTTGTTTTTTTTAGTAGTACTTCTTTGATAATTAATTTGATCTTTAATTAGCATTTTCCTGGGCTTGAGGATAAAAAGAACCCTACTAAGGGAATTTTATATCTGCTTGGGAAGGTGAACAAAATCTTTTGATTGCTTTAAGTATGTTTCTGTGTAGGAGATAGTAAAGGTTTGAAGCTAAGGACACAGATGTGTCAAGGACCTCAAGGATAAAGCTGACTGGCTGCTGAGGGGTTCACAAGATGTCCTTGACTTGGAGAATTCACCATGGTCCACAGGCTGGCTTTCAGCCTCACCGGCTCACAGATACAATTTTATGTTAGCATATTGAGAACATATCTGTCTTTTTGGATTGAATTCCCACAAATCAAGCTCCGGATGAATGATTTAAAACAAAGGCTATCATATTGATTTACAATGAGACATTTAACTGTCAGAAAACTGAGCACATTTGCATCAATATGACCAGTTCATTTTCTAAGAAAATCTTCATGGGAAGGAAAATTACTCACTGAGTTTGCTGGCTGAGCATGGGAAATGGTCAGGTCAGTGAGTGAGTTGTATGATTTTGTGTTCAGTTATCACCAGACGTAGTCTTTGATGTCTTAATGAAACCATCTACACAACAGAGATCAGTTTCCCATAGGGACTGGAATATCAGGGGCTGTTTCAGGACATGGCTTCACAGTAGATCGGGGAAGGTAGGCACCACCAACGTTTACCACTCCAATTCTTCCTTTCCATACTTCCTTGCAGATAAGATGCTTCCTAATTGATACATTCCTGTATGGAGAAGTTAATCCCTTGGATCAAGTTCCTTGAGTTTTTCCATCTCTTTATGATTTTGCAAATCCTGGATCTCTGAAATTATACATCAGCTCTACATTTTCAGTCCCAGAGGTCATAATTTTTTATAATTTCTTGTAGGAGAATTGATTGACCCATGTTAAATATTTTCATATAAAAATCTTTTTTTCAAAGGGGAATTTTCATGGGAATCTCAGTTATATAATTGAAAAGTCCAAGACAACTTTACCAAGAAGTAGTTATGACAGCACATACAAGAATGCTCTATTTATGACAATAAATGCAATTCAATACTCTCCCTCCTCTGCCATTTCTATATCCTCTTCATGGCTTTTCAGTTGCTCTTCTATATTTTTTTCCTCTGCCATAGCCCTTATGCTCAAATAGTCCACATCACAGATCTCAGGAGGAAAGGACTGTACTGACATCAAGGTGGAAAGCTGTGGAAAACTCCCTGAACGAGCATTCAGAATGCTGCAATTCAAGTCGTAACCCTGCCACTAAGCAGCATTGCATCCTTGGTCCGGGGACTTAACCTTTGCCAACCTTCAGTCTCCTTATCTTGAAATGAGGGATTGGACCTGGTACATTTTCAATTTGTCATTGAAACGTTAATGTGAACTAATTTAGGGAAGAGTTGACAATTAAAGAAGGATCAGAATGAGGAATGACACGGTGGTAGAATTCAGGCCCTGATCTGTAAGTTAATGTCTCACTCTTGATATAGACTTCCTTGAATGTTTATGGCTATAATCTTCAAAGTGGATTGTATCTGTTTTGCCTCTTGCTCTCATTTGCCCAGAATTCCTTGTTTCTTTCTTCAGAAACATCTTTCCTGTAGGGAAGCTGGTGTAGGAAGACTTTCCTGCATAGTTTATTTCTCTAACTGATCCAGAACCACTCAGTCAACTGTTCTTTGGCTCCTTGTCACTTGCTCTTTAGAATCAGCCCACTTCCCTGTTTCATTTCCTGCTCCTTTCCCACCATCACCCAGGGGTCATCCCATTTCTGGCTGTTCTCAGCACAACACGCTGTGCCCTTCATGATTGAATGTCTTTGCACACACTGTTCCCTCTCCTTTCCTACTCCACCTTCACAACTCTGACTTGGTTTCAGTAATGAGTCCTAGGCATATGCCTCCCTGACTTCCTACACAGGTAGAATTAGTCACTCGTCTTTGCACCTATACCTCCATATAGATCCTCTAATACAGCACATCTCACCCTGCACTGAAATAGTAACTACCCTATTCAAGTAATAAGCAAAGTGCCCATTTCACCAGGCAAAGTTTCATCTGGCTTCTTTCTTGTCTTCACTGAGTCACAGCTTGCACCTATGTCACTCTGCAAACAGATCTATTTGAAAGCATGAGCCTGCAGGCTACCCAGTTCTGCCGTGTTTCACACATCTGGCAACCTTAGTGTCCTGAAGTTATAATGTACCTATATTCATAATTTAATTAAGCACTTCCTTTGTATAAAGCATTAGATTAAAAATGTGTGTGTATTATCTTGTTCAATTTTTCCCATTTAAGAGATAAGTCTGAGAGAGTTTAGCAGTTTGACCAGGGACACACAGCTAATGACTCAGTGGAACTAGGATCCAGACCAAGGTGGATCAACTGCAGAGTCTATACTTAAAATGCAACACTGTCATTATCAGATGATCTCACTGATATGAGGAATTTGAGAAATAAGACAGAGGATCATAGGGGAAGGAAAGGAAAAATGAAACAAGGTGAAATCAGAGAGGGAGACAAACCATAAGAGACTGTTAATCTCAGGAAACAGGTTTGCTGGGGTGTGGGGGGCGGGTTACTGGGTGATAGACACTGGGGAGGGTATATGCTAGGGTGAACGCTATGAATTGTGCAAGACTGATGAATCAAAAACCAAAAAAAAAAAAGTTAATAAAAAAGTGACAGAAATGCAAAATATATGTTTATTTTTTTTTTTTTTTAAGCAACACTGTCTTCTACTCATTATCTATACTCCTATAGACTCCCTTCCCAATGCTTCTTGGTACTTTCCTTTTTTGACTGTCCTCCCACATCCCACTCCTTCTCTTTTCCCCATCCATTTCTATTATGCCTTCTGGAACCCTCTACAATGCAAATACCCTTAATATTTTGATATAAGATATTCCCTTTGCTCTAACAAAATATGGCTCCTTCTCTGCAAGTTTTGTTCCCGTTGGTGCCCATTTCAGGAGAAATGCTCATCCTCCCTCAGTCCACATACCATCTGCTTCAGCATGGCTTCCAGAACAACGTTTCTCCTGTCTTTTGTAAAACTCCCTCTTCCTTCAAGGTGTATGCTGCCATGTTCTACTACTATTTACCCCTCGTTATTGCTATCTTCTGTTGACATACTTTGCTACCAGAGATTTTTTTTTTCCCCTACTCAGGTATTTCTATCTTCCTTAGAGCCTTTAAAATTCTAGGTGGATAACCTAGCAAACACCCAGCTCTCTGTTTCTTAACTCATTCTACTGACCATTGATCCCATTCCATTTGGACCAGAGAAATCCTAAAACATGTCATCCTTGGGCCATCTTCTACCTACAAAATCTTAAAATTTTATATGTCGAAGTTTAACTACAACCTTGTATCCTTCTAGGTCTCTCCAATGGACTTATTGTTCCACTATACGTAGTCCCCCATTTCCTTCATCCTCTAATGGTTAATCATTCCATCTTTTCTTGGCTTGCAATTCCCAGATGAGAAGTCAGGTTTTCCTCCCCACCTGCCTAGACTTCATAGTTGAAGATCTGAATCACTTTTTCACCAAAACTATCAGTTTCTAGATTCTTTTATGTTTGCGCTGCAGCTTGCCAATAAATGGCAACACTAAATCATTGCTACATCTGTACTCTCTGCATCTGGGGGCTTCTGGAGAATATTATACTGTAATTATTACAAATGCTTATACCAGGGTAAGCTAGTGTTTTGTTTTTTAATACTGAAATGCTATACATATTATATAAGTACCTCCAAGGGATTTGCAGCCTGTCCCAGTTAATGATCTCCCCACCCCAGATCCATGTGCATATTTACTGTCAAAAGGATCACTGGAAAAAACACAATGCTCCTGTGTAATGCTGGTTGTCTACTGTCTGTTGGGCACTGCTTCTCTGAATAAGTCACGTAGATAAATTCTTCACCTTGGTCCTCTTCTGATCACAGGCTCAGCCATGGTATGACCCCATGACGCTGCTACGGTAGTAGCCATTAATGTCCAATCTTCCACAGATATCCACATAGCCAGCACCCCCCTAAAATAACAAAGCAGTGAGCCCTATATCTCCATTTACTTTCCAGAATCAGAGTGATACATGGTGGAGATATTATTTGAACTCATAAAACTCTGAAACTCATACTGTTATCCACAAGTAGATAGAATAAAATCTGAGGGGTTGAGGCATTAGATCTCTTTTCCACAGGTCCAAAGAAATTGTAATAGGTATGTTCAAAGTGAGGATTTTTAAGACCCACTCTCTTTAGCAAGTTTCAAATATATAACACAGTATTATAACTATAGTCATCACACTCTATGTTACATCTCCATTACTTATTTTACAACTGGAATTACAATCTCCATTACTTATTTTACAACTTGACTCCCTTCACCCATTTTGCCCACCCTTCATCCCCTGCCTCTGGTGACCACCAATCTGGTCTCCATTTCTATGAGTTTGGGTTGTTTATTTTCTTAGATTCCATGTATAAGTGAGATCATAGGATATTTGTCTTTCACTGACTTCTTTTCCTTAGCATAATGCCATCAAGGTCCATCCATGATGCCAGAAATGGCAAGCTCTTGTTCTTTTTTTACGGCTGAGTAGTATTCCATTTATGTACATACTACTCTTCTTTATCCATTCATCCATTGATGGTTTCCATATCTTGTTTCCATACCTTGGCTATTGTGGATAATGCTGTAGTGAACATGGGGTGCATATGTATTTTTGAATTAGTGTTTTCATTTCAATTTTTAAAAGAGATTTAGAAAGAGATCTTAATAAAAATATTTTTCACTAGTCATTGTTTCTCTCAGGAGCTCCATGGAATTCCTCATTCCACTCTTCTGGAAGTTAGCTCTAAGACCAATTAATATTTATTTGCTTTCAAGCACTGAGATAATATCTTTTCACCCCTTATATTAAAATAATCTTAAGAAGTAGCTAGTGATACTATCCCTATTGTACAGAGGAGGAGGCTAAGCCTACAGATGTTAAGTCATTTGCCTGAGCTCCTTTAGATTCCAGACCTCTGATTTGCACCCAGAATGATTGTTTCTAATACCCATGCTTCTGGTCATATCATCACTGTTGCCTCCCATACTCTACTACTCTTCATTAAGAGTTCATTCTAAGAGGGAGGGGAAAAGTTATAACTAATGAACTTATTCAGTGCCAAGGTTTTTTCATGAATGGGTTGTTCTGTGGAACTTGCCTGTGCAGCAAGAACTTAACTGAGTGGCTTCTGGGAAATCCAAGCCAGCTGCTGAGAAATTGTGCCCTTCCTTGTTTGGAGAATCAGGTCCCTTTTTTATTTCCGCCAGCAGTCTCTGGGATTTCTATATTCTGATTTGATTCTACATTCAGTGTATAATTGCAATACAAGATTGAAAATGCTGTTTACAATGTAATTCTAAAGTAGTTTATACTCTTGCATAATTGAAATGGCTTGCTTGAAACAGCTCACTGCACCCAAATATGCCTACTTAGCTAAGCAGGAGGACTTCCAAGTCAGTTCTTTACAAAACGTTAGAGCAACTAGGTGAAGTATGTCTTATTGCTGGCTTAGTTTTTCTATAGTCCTTACATCAGATTTTCTAGTTTAGGGTGATCATTCCTTCCTGTTCATTAGCATAGTATTGTAGGAAGTTGCACTTATGATTTTATTAATGAAAACCATTCCTTATTTGAAGACAATTGTCAAAATATGTCAAAAATGTTCTAGTTTTCCAAATGCAAGTTTTTACCATCTCTCCTCCAACATGACAGCAACAGTTGGTATTGTCAATATAATGTTTATAAATTTGGCTGAGATGAATTCTCCAACTCTTTCCAAAACACACTTCATGGAAATAAGTGATATGAATACTCTGTAGTGTTCTCTAGTTTTTTCTCTTCAAGATTAATTTCTCTGAAGTTTCAGCCTCTAAGCTTTAATAAGCGGATATTTCTTGGTCACCAAAGAGTGACAGAGCACTATGCTAAACACTGGGAAAAATACTACTAATGAAGGATAAAACATGGTCCCAGCCCTCCAGACCACTAATGTATGGTGTTTTTAGGAAGATGGCAAGACATATTTGAAAGAAGTAGGAAGTTCAAACTCCAGCTTTAGTAGTCACTAGTGACAGGACTTTCAGCAAGTTCACCTTTCTGAGTCTGAGTTTCATCATCAGTAAAATGAGCCACATTAATATTTATCTTGAAAATCTTTAGGACACTTAAATGATTTAACTAATCTATGTAAAATTTATGTAAAAACTAGCACTCTATCAGACACAGAGTAGAGTTTATAGCTCTGGTGATGACAATAGCGAAACAATAATTATCTTTATTTCTTCATATATGTAAAAAATGAGTACTCTATATTTTCATTGGCAATGCCAAATTCAAAGCTAATTTTAGTTTCTGGAGTTTTTAAATATATCTATGCATAAAAAAATAAATTATAAGCTTAAATACTTCTAAGTTACCAAATAACTAAGAATTGATGCATGAAATGCTGGTGGGTATAAATCAAAGTATCCAACTTTAATTTGTCAAGTTAACCAGAAGCTGATCTGATTGCATTTCTGGGAGTCTGAGGAATGACAGTGGAAAAGGATAGAATAGGTTTCCTGATATTTAGTAAGAAAATTCTAAGAGATTAAAAATAGCATTAGAGCAAAAGTTTGGTTTCTGAAGTCCTCAGATTTCGATTCAGACTCTAATTGCCTCTAGCTCTGTGGCTTAAGCAAATGATGAAAACTCCTTCTTTCTCGGTTACCTTATTTTGAGAAAAGGTATATATGAAATGCTCAGCACAAGACCTGAAAAAGAGTAATTACTCAAAAATGGAAATTATTATTTTCTTATCTGTTTTTTAAATTATTAATTGAGTTGAAATTTGGTTTGCCTTTCTGACCAAGAAGCAAGGATCAAAATAAATGCTTGGGCTAGTATGTTCAGGAGCACGGGTGAGAGATGGGTATCGAAAACTGGATTCACTGCTAAAGAGGATGTCCTCGTGAATCATCCAGTGAAAAGTGACACTGTGCCAGATTCCTGAGGCACAGAAACTGTCAGATAATAATTCTGGGTTGTTTTAAGCCACTAAGCTAGTGGTAATTTCTTACGCAGCAAAAGAAAATTAATACAGAGCTCAGGACAAAGGAGTGCAGATTTCCTATGTTGAACTTCATGTTTAAAAACCTGAATAGGTATAAATGTACCATAGTTGAGCATTTGTATGCACGGCATACATTTTTAATTAGAACATGATGAATCCCTTACACAGCTAATAAACCAAAGACTTAAAAATGTGCATACATGTGAAATAGGCTTGACCTCTTTCCTCCAAGGAGCAAAGAAGTTAGTGGGTAGGATAGACATGTTCCTAAGTTTAAAAATACACAAACTGAACAATGAAGATGGGACAAAAAAGGCGCTGAGTGTGTATCAAGGATAGAGGCACCCACTTTCCCAGCTCCCGGGTGAGACAGTGGCTCTATAGTACAAATGAAAGACTTTTTAAAATCAGACCCCAGAGACATTGTGACTACTAGAGGCTTCTCCTCTGGGCTTTACCTTGATTTCTACAGAAATCCCTTACACCCCATTTCAATTTGTGAACAACAAAGCACATCTTTGTTCCAAGTTTTTGCATTTTACTCAGTAAATATATTATTGGTCTGAAATGTTAAGAGTAATAGATAGCTTCAGCATTCTCTTTCGGCTTACATAGGAGCCCAAAAGTAACAGAATCTGATGTCATAGTAAAAAAAAAATTATGTAGATAATACAGAAAAAGCAACGCCCACAGGAAAATAATATAAACAGTCCTACAAAGAGGATGCTACTCCAATTTCTGAAAGTCTTTTTTTATTCTCATTTTCAGTGGAATCTAATTATGATGTCCCTGCATGATAGACATTCCAGGAAAAGGGTAGAAAATGGCAATAAAAAGCCTCTGTGGCACTAATGGATGCAATGCATGTTTAACCCCTCCCCCCGATTAATTTCCAAATCCGGGAGTTGCAGTAATTTATGGTTATTACTCTACAATTCAGTGCTGCTTCCCCATGCCTTAATAGAGTGTTTGCTCCTCCTAACCTCACTCACCAGGATGAACAAAATGAGAAGGCTCACAAGCCTAGACAAGTGTGCACATTTAACAATAAGTTGTCAATCCTATTGGGGTTTTCACTTAAAGAGCTGGGATTCTCAGGTTAGAAGGGAAAAAGGTAACAATTCATTTGGAAATTCTCATTTCTAAATAGGTTATAATTTGGAATAGGCAAAAATATATCTTTTCTTTTAGAGGGGGAGGGGGCAAAGTGAAAGGGAGAAAGAGTCTTAATCAGGCTCCATGCCCAGCATGGAGCCCAACATGGGACTCAATCTCACAACCCTGAGATCATGACCTCAGATGAAATACAGTCAGATACTTAACTGACTGAGCCACCCAGACACCCCCAAATCTATCATTTTTTAAAAAACTATTTGTAAGGAAAATTGACACACCAACAGATGAATAGGGAAAGAAGAGCTAGTTCATGAAAATTATGTGGCCCTCAAGTTACTTTAGGTAAACATATAATCCAAGCAAAAACCAGTGTTCTATCTATATAAATGCAATTTTAAAGGTAACATCCCCCTTTTAACCATAAGTCCTTCATATATTTATTTTTTTAAATGTTATTTATTTATTTGAGAGAGAGAGAAAGAGCATGGGGGGGTGGGTCAGAGGGGAGAAACAGACTCCCCGCCAAGCAGGGAGCCTGATGTGGGACTAGATCCTGGGATTCCAGGATCATTACCTGAGCAGAAGGCAGTTGCGTAACCAACTCAGCCACCCAGGCATGGAGTCCTTCATATATCTAAAAAAATAAAGAATTTCTCACTCCGTATATAGTCTAAACACAGAATAAGCTAGGGAAATGGCAGATTAAGAGTCTCAGGGAGACTTCAGTAGTGCGGGAGAGATTCACATGTTTAAAGCAACCCAACACCCCCCCCCATCATTACTACCTATATACTACGAATGTTGCCTAAATGATAAGTTACAGGAAAAAGGAAATACAAAATGAACTTAATAACTGTTAGAGATACTTCGTTCAAGACAAAGAGGCACTGAAACATGAATTCTAAGAATTCTGTGGTGGTCAGACTAGACTCAGTCAAATCAGATCACTTGCAGGCTAGTTCAAACAAGATAGATGTATTTAGCTAGCTTTCCCAGAACAGAACCGGAAGTGAGCATTCTGCTACAAATGATTCTCTTGTGAAACAAAGTACTTTTGGGAAAAAACTTTAAGGAAGTCAAGGTGAGAGAAGATGACCAAAATGGGGGGTTGAACTTTAGCTTCAGGTGGCCCAAAGGTAAATGTTTGGTAAAACTCAATTTAGTCTACATTTTTGATAAAACTAGAATTCAGATCTCATCACTGCATAATTATTTTTAATAGCACTAGTCTACATCTATATTTTATTGTTAAACACTCCAAAGCTTCTCATGGAAGCAGGATATAAGTACTAAAATATTTATATATATTTTTTTCCTAAATACATATATATTTATATATATTACATGGTTATATATATATAATATAACTATACTTATTTTTATATATATAAGTCTTTTTTACATTTATATATATTTTATATTTAGAGTTGTTTATATAAAACAAATATACATTTGCATGTATTAATATAGTTATATATGTACTTATATGTGTTAATTTAAAATTATACAAATATATATGTAATATATACATACTCTAATATGGATCTTCAGATTAATAAAATTTAGCTTCAATGTAAAAGAGTGTTTACAGTCTCATCCAAAGACTGTTTTTGTAAGAATTATGTTTTCATCAAATAAGTTTTCACTTAATACCTCAAAAATATAAATATACCCATGTTTTTATTAAACTGCAAAGTAAAGCCAAATAATGCAGGATTTTATACCTAGTTAGTATCTAGACAAACTGATGGGTACATGGACAGAATAACTGATTACTTGTTTTATTCCTTTAGTAATTAAAAGATACTGACTGTCCATTTCTAGACTCAGAGAAATTAAAATGAGTCTCTGCCTTACCTTTGAGGAGTTCAGTATAGTGGGAAAGGTAGATATAGAAAGTGATCAAGTATTATTGTTTATGTTAAATGCAAAGAGTGTGCAATGGGAGCACAGAGAAGAGAATATTAGTAGTTACCAATTAATCCCCCTTCAGATGCAGTAGTAATGGTTATGAATTTATGTACTTTTAGTATGAATTAGGGCTAAATGATTTACTCGTGTTAATCTCAGATAATCTGTACAACAATTTTACGGAATTAGCTACTGAAAGGGAGTAAAATTAGCAAGATTAAGTGATGTGCTTAAAGTCAAAATGCCTATATTTGTTGGAAAAATAACTCTGTCTCCTGCAAGTATGGAAGTCTCCCTAGTGAGCAAATATTTGATTGAGGTTTTTTAGATATAAATAACAACTTTCCAAAATATGAAGTTGGATTCAAATGAAACCTGGATAAAAATAGTGAACATTTAACATAGGGCAAGGTAAAAGTTAACCAGTCTGGTGTTCATATTGATATATCTCACATTTCATTGATCTTTTTTTCTTTAAGTATAATTGACATTCTGTTAGTCTCACATATACAACATAGTGATTTGACATTTGTGTTCATTGCAAACGGATCATAAAAATAAGCCTAGTTATCATCTCTTACCATAAAATGTTAATATAATATTGTTGACTATATTCCCCATGCTGCACATTACATTCCCGTGCCTTATTTATGCCGTAACTGGAAGTTTCTTCTTCTTGATCCTCCTCACCCATTTTACCACCTCAATGCCCTACCACTCGGACAACCCCGTTTGTTCTCTGTATGTAAGAGCCTGGGTTGGGTTTGGTTTTGTGTTTTAGATTCCACTGATAAGTTAAATCATGTGGTATTCACCTTTGTCTGACTTATTTCACTTAGCATAATACCCTATGGGTTAGCATAATACCCTAAAGGTCCATCCATGTTGTTACAGATGGCAAGATTTCATTCTTTTTTACTGCTAAGTAGAATTCCATTTTATATATATCACATTTTCTTTATCTAGTCATCTATTGATGGACACTTAGGTTGTTTCCATATCCTGGATGTTATAAATAATGCTGCAATGAACATTAAAGTATAAATATGTTTGGGGGGCACTTTGATGGCTCAGTCAGTTAAATGTCTACCTCTTGGTTTCAACTCAGGTCATGATCTCAGGGTCGTGAGACCGAACCCTGAGTCAAACTCTGCACTGAGTGCAGAGTCTGCTTGAGATTCTCTCTCTCCCTTTGCCCCTCCTACTTTCCCCCACTCTACAATAAATGAATCTTTTTTAAAAAGTGTATATATATATTTTAAAAAGTGTATATATATATATATATATATATATATATATATATATATATATATGTTTTTGAATGATGGTTTTCATTTAAGTTGGATAGGTACCAGAACTGGAATTGATTGTATGGTAGTTCTATTTATTAATTTTTTGAGAAACCTCCATAGCGTTTTCCATAGTGGCTGCACCAGTTTACATTCCCACCAACAGTGTACAAGGGGTTCCTTTTCTTCATATCCTAATACTCGCTTTCTTGTCTTTTTGATAATAGCCCACTCCAACGAATGTGAGGTGATACCTCATTGTGATTTGATATGCATTGCTCTAATGATGAGTGATGTTGAGCGTCTCCTCATGGCAACTTGGCCACCTGTATGTTGTCTTGGGGAAAATGTCTATTCAGATCCTTTATACATGTTTTAATCAGATCGTTTGGGTTTTTGCTGTTGTCATCATTATTGAATTATCAGTTCTTTATATATTTTGGATTTTAACCTCCTACTGGATATATAATTTGAAAATACTGTCTTCCATTCAGTAAGCTGCTTTTTCATTTTGTTCATGATTTCCTTGGCTGTGCAGAAGCTTTTTGGCTGATGCAGTCCCACGTATTTGGTTTTACCTTTGCTGCCCTTGCCTTTGGAATCTGATCCAAAAACAAACAAATGTACGAAAACAGTGCTAAGACTGATGTCAAGGAGCTTACAGTCTATGTTTTCTTCTAGAAGCTCTTTGGTTTCACTCTCTTTGTTCTTCCTTCTGAAGTGAGCATCTTCTAGGCAGAATACAAAGGAGTCATGTTTTTTTCATTTGTGTTTAAGTAGGTCCCATGCCTAGCACAGAGCCCAGTGTGGGGCTTGAACTCACAACCCTGAGATCAAGACCTGAGCTGAGATCCCGAGTCAGCTGCTTACAGATTGAACCACCTAGGTGCCCCAGGAGTTGTTTTTTTAGTCCATTCAGTCGCTGTATGTCTTTTTGTTTAGAGAATTTAGTGCATTTACATCGAAAGTAATCATTGATAGATATGCACTATTGCCTTTTTGTTATTTGTTTCCTGGCTATTATTGTAATTCTTCTCTGTTCCATTTTTCTTCTCTTTCTTTCCTTCGGGTTTGATACCATTCTTTGGTGTTATGTTTAGATTACTTCCTCATTGTCTTTATGTATTTGTTATAACTTTTTCTTTGTGATGACTGTGAGGTTCATACATAGTGTCATATGTATATAACAGTCTATTTCAAATCAATAACAACATAAATTTGAACACATTCCAAAACTACATTTTTTACTCCCTGTCTTAAGTTTTTGATGAACATTTTACATTTTACATTTATTTTATGTATCTCTTAGCTATTTATTGGAGTTTTAGTAAATTTTACTACTTTTGTCTTTTGACCTTCACACTAGCTGGATGTTTAAAAAAAAAAAAAAAAAGTCCAACCAAGAATACTCTCCTGGGTATGGTTCTTTTCTTTTGGCACTTTGAATATGTCATGCCACTCCCTTCTGGCCTGCAAAGTTGATCCTGAAAAATTCACTCATGGCTCTTGTATTTAACTATTGTTTTTCTTGTACATAAGTTTGTTTTTCTCCTTCCTCCTTTAAACTTAACCTCTTTTTCTTTAACTTTTGACATTTTAATTATATTGTCTTGATGTGGCTCTCCTTCGGTTCACCTTATTGGTATTTTCTGGACTTCCTGGGCCCGTATATCTGTTCTCTTCCCCAGATTAGGGAAATTTTCAGCCACCATTTCTTCAAATAAATTCTATGCCCTTTTCTCTCTGCAAATGTTATTCTACTTGATGTTGTTCCATACGTCCCTTAAGGTATCTTCTCCTTTTAAAATTCTTTTTCCTTTTTGATCTTCTACATCGGTGAGTTCCATTGCGGTCTGCTGTTGAACTCCTCTAGCATATTTTTCAGTTCATTTATTGTATTCTTAATCTCTGTAACTTCTGTGTCATACTTTCACATATTTCTGTCTCTCTGTTGAAGTTCTCAGTGCATTGATCCATTTTATTTTCCAACTTCAGTGAGCATCTTTATGACCATTACTCTGAACTCTTTACCAGGTAGATTACCTATCTCCATTTTATTAAGATCTTTCTATGAGATTTTGCCTTATTCTCTCATTTAGAACATCTGTGTGTTGTTTTTATTATCTATGCTAGTTTCTATGCCTTAGGCAATAGAGCTTTCTCTTCCAGTCTTGAAGGAGTGACCCTGCGTAGGAGAAGACCTGGAAGTGCAATTCCCCCTGGCCACCAGAGCTCAATGGTCATCCCCTGTGTGGGCTGTGTATAACCACCCACTGTGGCAGAGCTGTGGCTGCAGGGGAGCTGGGTGTGCTCAGCAGTGCTAGTGGGTTAGAGGAAGACTGCCAAAGTAGTGCACACCACCACCAGCTACAGCAAGGTAGAATGAGAGAACAAAATCACATCCACTAGCACTTTCTTTCCCTGAGAGAATCTTCCAAAATTCTTGCCTCCTCAGCAGCTGCTTTAAGATTAGTAAATGGGTCTCTTTCACATATGGTCTGGGAACTTTTCAAGCTGCTGCTTTTGCTATGGTTCCTGGGGCAAGTGTCTTCACACAAGCCTTTTAAAAGAGGGTTCTCTGTTCCCTACAGTTCTCCTGGACATACTCCCTTTGGTTTGCAAAGTCAAAGATTTTGGGGGCTCATCTCTTCAGGGTACCTGATGGTGGGGACTCGTCCTTTGCTCCTTAAAAAAGTTCCATATTTTGAGAACCCTCCTGATTATATGTTGCCACATCTAGAATGGGGTTTTGGGTGAGAGCATGTCTCTGCCTCTCCTACCCCTCTTGATGTGGCCCCTTTATCCTTTATTGTGGAAGTTCTGCTCATATAGTATTCAGGGCATTTTCAGAGGAAATTATCTCATATGAGCTGTAACTTTGTTGTTTCCATGGAAGGATAATTTCAGGATTTTCCTACACTCCCAGTTTGAACTGTTTCCCTGTTTCCATTCATCTTAAGTTTTGGTAATTCCTATAACCACTGTATCACAATGTTAATTTTTTGCATTACGTTGTACACATTATTTTGAAAGATTAAAAAAAACCTCAACCGCATATGAAAGAATAGCCTTCTCTTCGTTCTTTATATTGTTGATTTATATTTTCACTAATTATATTTTGGTCAATTTTGGCGATCCTACAGCTATTTGTTTTCTGTTTTGATGAATTCTACTTTTGCATTTATTATTTCCTTTCTTTTAGTTCTTGGAATTTAATATGTTGTTTTTAATTTTAAAGCTTAGCAATTTTCTTGTCTTCTAATATATAAATTTATAAATATTGCCTTTGTTACATCCAAAGTTTTTGTACACAATGGATTCATCGTTTTTACCTAAATTTTTAATAATTTCCATTGTGTTTTGCAGATTATGAACCATTTAGAAGGGTGACTTCTTTTTTTTCATTTTCAAACCTGATGATCAGTTTCTCTCTTTTCAAATTAATTCTACGTAAACAGCATTTTTATCACAGCACCTGCTTAATATGATGTTGATTTTTGGTATTTGACACTTCTTTCTAAGATAACCACTAGGCTCTAATGTGTGATAAATTTTGCAAATTTTTCATTGTACTTGAAATTACTTGTTTAAATGATAATGTCCATGAGGGCAGGGATTTTTGTTCATTTTGTGTTCAGCAAAAATAACTGCATCACATATGGATGACCCCTAATATATACATAAGTCTTATAATTTGTTACTTGAGATATATATCTCAAGTATATCTATATCTATATATAGATATACACATATATATGTAACATATTTTTACCATGTTCTATCTAAAGAATGTGAAGCTCATCAATTCTTTTTCCTCCTGCCTAGAAGATATAAGTACCCAAGGCTTTAGTTCCAATCATCCATCTTTCATTTTATGGTTGCCTCGTATTTTTAGTTCAATTTTGGTTTTCTTTATATTTTTATTTATATGTATGTTTAATTTTCACTCATAGATTGAAGCCCAGGGCTCCAATTTTTATTTTATGCCTATTTGCTTCTCATCACCAAATTGTACACAAATGCATACCAATATATAACTGCAGGGTAAGATTTATTTTGTTTTCACTATATAGTTAGATTTATTTCATGAATATATATTAATATATCAAGTTTATAAGATGAATTTTATAGACTTTTATTTTTATACATTTTAAATAAACTTATTATTCTTAAAGTAACACATGCAGATAGTTTAAGAACTTAAATAATACACAAAAGCTTATAACAAATGTAGCTGTTCCCATCACTCTCCTATTTCTGCCTTTGGAAGTGCTTCTCCTCATTATTTCTTTGAATTGCCTCTTCTCTTATTTACTTTTTTAATTGTTAACAGATGCGCGCGCGCACACACACACACACACACACACCCTCATCTCTTGAATTATCTAACATACTGAAGGCACAGTAGTATAAGGTAAAAATATTTTGCCTTTCTTATATCTTTCACTCCCTCTCTTATTCATTCAATATAATTTTAACTTAGTTAAATCAATATTCAGTGTTTTAATTATTATAACTGTAATTATCTTTTTACTCATGAACCAATTTTCCTTTCCTGAACATCTTTCAATTATTTCCCTGAGTTAGTAATTTTTAATTTTCTTCTACTTCTTGCCAAATACCTTCACTCCTTCCAATAACTCTGTAAAAAACTTTCAGTGTAATATTTCAAGAGTCCAATCTGTCAGATAAGATAGTCATTCAGAAATAAACTCCTTAAGTACTCTATTCTGCTACAAAGACTTAAAAAAAAAAAAAGATGACTTTTTCTACCCTCACACTTGATGGATATTTTGACTGGGTTTCAGATTCTAGGTTGAAAAACAATTTTCTGTCCAAATTTTTAATACGTGGCTTTATTGTCTTTAGGTTTCTGGCCTTAAGAAGTCAGAAATTGTTCTTATTCCTTTGGGGTCCTGTGAGTCTACAAAATAGTCATCTGACAGCACAGATTTCTTTTTTCCTCAGTTATCTCAAGTGGGGTAGAGCTGAGGAAAGGGCTGTAGAAAACTTTGGGTTAGTCAAGTAAAGAGTAAATTCCAAAAGATTTTAGAATTGACTAAAATGGAAATAAATACTGAGGTGAACATCAGTGTAGAAAAATACCATTACCTTTATTACAAATAACATTGACATAGAGGATTGTGGTTTAGGTGTGTGTGTGGCAACAGCTGTTTTCCTAATACTAGACCTAGTCAGTAAACATAGTTACATGCCCTTTCATAGCTGCGCTGGAAAAATAATTCTATAACTCAGAACATGGAGTAGCAGACTAAAAGATAGGATTTCTGATGGAAACTAGCTCCCAAAGAAAAGGGGAAGAAAAAAAAAGCAATGCTGTGCATAGCCAGATACTACCCTTAAGTATAAATCCAGACTTCACTCTCCTTCCCACGATATGAATAAATGAGGCAGAGAAAAGCCCAAATGTTACATTAAATGTGGTCCTTCCATATATGATTTAGTGTTCTAGAGCTGCTGCAAGAAATGATCACAAACTGGGTGGCCTAAAACAACAGAAATTCCATCTTTTACAGTTCTGGAGGCCAGAAGTCTAGAACCCAGGTATCGTTGGGGCTGACCTCCATCTGAAGGAAGAAGGCTCCACTGGGAGAAAATTCCTCTCCATTGGTGAACAGGTTATGAGAGCACCTTGCTGAGAGAGACCCATCTTTTCCTGGGATGTCTCAATGTACCTGCCTCTGTGTAGAAGCTGAATCTCCAGGGTCTGAATAGGGACCTGTTTGTACCTAGACTCTAAAGAAGTTGGAGGCTCTCTGAGACTGACAGAGAGATTTATTTTGCATTTAAGAGGAAGAACAAGTGGGAAGGAAAAGCTTAGATATGCATGCAGCAATGAGAGGAGACAAGGCATCCTGGCGATGGTGATGGATGGAGCATGACAAAGAGACCCTGAGGGAGAAAGAAATGACCAAGGAGATTCTGAAGTTCCTAACTGTGGTATATGTTGTGAGGTGGTTCTACCTCATCTCCTGAAAGGAATCTCAGTAAAGTCTACGCTGGCATTGAAGTATTGGAGGACAGAAGATTCTTCTGCAAAAACCAAGGAAGTGGCAAACTACATTCCAGATGGCACAAAGTAAAATCAGAGACTGTTCATTTGGAAGCAGGAGTCAGAGGAGAGGATGACATCCATCCTGGGGACTCATAGGAACAAAGTTTGAACTAAACTGGAAAATAAGATCATGGAAATATCCTTATAAAAGGATAAAGTAGAAGTTTTGTCTTTGAATTGTCAATTGATCAATCAAATTTATGCCTAACAAAAGCAACATGAAGCTTTTCTATCACGATTTTGGGCAGCATAAGAGGAATTTGTTATTAATCTTATAATTTCATACCAAGAGAAAGTAGCACCCAATTAAACGAGCTTAGAGTCCATAGCTTAGCTTTCTAGTAAGATCCTTGCCAGTTGCTTAAAAGCTCTCGTATCTCTGCAATTTCCCAACCCTCACATTTTCTTGCTATCCAACTATCCACTTTTCCTATGTCTGAACTAAAGTATTTAAGTGATACTGGAGAAAGTCGCTTTATATTGTGCTTTATTACTGCTGCCTTTTTAAATTAAATTTAATTTAGAGAACATATACTGTATTATTAATTTCAGGTGAAGAATTTACGGGATCATCAGTTGCATCAACATCTAGTGCTCATTATATCACACGCCCTCCTTAATGCCCATCACCTAGTTAATGTATCCCCACAGCCATCTGCTCTCCAGCAACCTTCAGTTTGTTTCCTATGATTAAGAGTCTCTTATGGTTTGTCTCGCTCTGTTTTCATCTTATTTTTTCTTCCCTTCTCTATGTTCATCTGTTTTGTTTCTTAAATCCCATATATGAGTGAAATCATATGGTATGTCTTTCTCTGACTGACTTATTTTGCTTAGCATAATACCCTCTAGTTCCATCCACATCATTGCAAATGGCAAGATTTCATTCTTTTTGACGGCTGGGTAATATTCGTGTGTGTGTGTGTGTGTGTGCAGGTGTGTATGTGTATACCACATCTTTTTATCCATTCATCTGTTGATGGACATTTCGTTCTTTCCATAGTTTGGCTGTTGTGGACATTGTTGCTATAAACACTGGGGTACATGTATCCTTTTGAAGCACTATGTTTGTATCCTTTGGATAAGTTTTAGCAGTGCAAAGTTTTAGCAGTAGGGTAGTTCTATTTTTAACTTTCTAAGAAATCTCCATATTGTTTTCCAGAGTGGCTGCACCAGTTTGCATTCCCACCAGCAGTGTAAGAGGGTTCCCCTTTCTCCACATCCTTGCCAACATTTGTTGTTTCCTGACTTGTTAATTTTAGCTATTCTGACAGGTGTGAGGTGGTATCATCTCATTGTGGTTTTGATTTGTATTTTGCTGATGTTGAACATTCTTTCATGTGTCTGTTGGCCATTTGTAGGTCTTCTTTGGAGAAATGTCTTCTGCCCATTTCTTGTCTGGATTATTTGGGGGGAGGGTTTGGGTGTTGAGTTTGATAAGTTCTTTATAGATTTTGGATACCAGCCCTTTATCTGATAAGTTATTTGCAAATAAATATCTTCTCCCATTCCACAGTCTGCCATGCAGTTTTGTTGACTGTTTCCTTTGCTGTGCAAAAAGATTTTATCCTGATGAAATCACAATAGTTCATTTCTGCTTTTGTCTCCCTTGTCTTTGGAGACATGTCTAGCAAGAAGTTGCTGTGGCCAAGGTCCAAGAGGTTGCCACCTATGTTTTCCTCTAGGATTTTGATGGATTCCTATCTCACATTTAGGTCTTTCATCCATTTTGAGTTTATTTTTGTGTATGATGTAAGGAACTGCTACATTCTGTTGATCATAATCAGCAAATACAACTTCAACTCTCTGTTGCAATACCACTATATTTTGCTGGTCAGCTAGTTTTTTCTTACCACAATGCCTTTTTAAAATCCTCTCTTCTCATACCTCTACCCTTCCCAACTTGTCACTCATTCTCAGTGGATGTCTTTACCTACTCTATGGGGAAAATAAAAGTCATCAGATAAGAGTTCCCTCAATTTCTTGCTATCGCTACCTTAAATTTAACTACCTCTAAACCTATTACTTTCTTAGCTTTTCCTATTAAAATAAATATCTACTTCCTCCTCCTTCCCACCCTTCTTGTGAGGCTGATTTCTCCCACATTTTCTAGATATTTGCAGTATCGATTTTCTTTCATTTTAGTTTATCCCTCTTAATGTGTTCTTCCTATTGGCATTTTAAAATCAATCACTTCAATTCTATCAAAACTAAATAAAGTAAAACCTAATCCCATTTCCTTTTCTTCCACTTTATCTCTCTCTTCCTTTTAAGACCCAAGTGTTTGAAAAATATCTGTTTTCTATCTCTAATATTTTCAGGAACATCATATATCTCAACCTACTTAAAATGGTATCTGCTTCAACTCTCAATTCCCAGGGAGGCTGACCCTCAAATTCCTGATGAGGTGGAGTTCATCAGGCCTAATTTGTGCTCTCATTGCATTGTGTAACTTTTAATTTTTGTTCATATCCCAGTTTCATATTATGCATGTATTTGATTTTTTCTGTAAAGGACCATCTTCCCACACAAAACCTAAGGTTTATGTGAGAAAGAACTGTATGTATTTGTTTTTGCTTGTCATTGTCCCATCAATGCCTAGAACAGTGCCTAACATATAGAAAGATATTAAATATTGTTGTTGAAACATTATGACTAGTTTTAGGATCAACCCAAACTTCATTCTATGATGCAATTAAGAGCTATGATTTAGTTATCTTTTGTCCAATGACAATGCTGTTTGAGTATCCAGTATGTACTCAAAACAAGTGACCTCCAGGTATAAAAGATAGGTGTCAGAGAAAAGCTTCCTGGGAAGGACCACAATCTTGCCCTCATCCCATTCAAATATTTCAATTTTATTGCAATCTTGCTTTTATTCAGAATAATCCATTCATTCATTTCAATATTATTTAGTATTTAATAATGGAAAAAAAAACATTTTGCCAACCACTGAATTAAAATTCCCTTTCTTTCCAGAAAGTCTCTGATTCTTTGTTTTCACAAAAAGATTCTACCATCATTCTTGTTACCCTTTGCATAGGGCCTGTCTTAAAACAGTACATTAAATGTTCATTCTTGCTTGCCTCACAGAGGCCCAGAAAAATGTTTGGATAGCAATGGTATAATTATCTTTGATTAGTGACTGAGCCTGCCAGCCCCCCTTCCTTTATTTTATATGACAACAACAAAAAGAGAGGAAGTGGATGTTGATCATGAGGCACCAATGTAGGGTGTTTATGCATTGCTATAATTCCACTCATGAATATGCATGGTTTATGCATCAGTTATTGTTCTCAACAATATAGAAGGTACCTCAACCAGTGCTACGCTCATTTAGCATTAGAAAACAGATGGGGATATTGGAAAGCAATTCTAGGAAAATATTGGGTGGAAGCCAAGCACTCTTACTTGTGCTCCATATGGAAGTGGTCCCTAGACCTTTCATCATATAAAATGCGGCTGCTGATTTAAGATCCCAACGAAGGAGTTATAGCAGTCTATTGCAGTTTAGTGGCAGCCTGCAACAGTGCTGATGTTGGGGTATAAAGCAACAACCATCAGAAGCGACACAGTACAGTGAGAAGCTCTGGCTTCTGGCAGCCCTGGTTTCAAATTCTGCTTTGTTGCTTTCTAGTTGGGTTATCTTGGGTAGGGAATTAGCCTCTCTGAGCTTCCATTTCCCCAGTTGCAGAGTTATAATGATGATGTCGGCTCTCGAGATGTGTATCCAAATTTAAAAGAAAATATAAATTTAAGATTCTAGTACAAAGGCGCTCAGATAATGTTTATGGGATGAAACCTAAGTCAAGCACATGGATGAAATTTCATTTCAGTACATCTCATAAATTATTAAAAATATATATCATCTAAAAATTTTGCCTAGTAGAAACTGTTCTGGTCTTAGTCAACGGGCAAATATTTTACTTATTATCTGAATCCCACCCCCTCCATAAAACCGAAGTTCTCTCTCTCATTTATTCTATCCTAGATGCAATAGATTATTTCATGTACATATTAAACCCACATCTCCTCTCCTAAGAATTTGCTATCACTCAGTTAACAAGCAGAAGTACAAGCCCATCCTTGGCTCCATTTGCCTTGTCCCCATGCCCACAACAGTTGATTGGACCAAGACAGGATACCTGACATGGGATTACCAAGTAAAGTATAAGACACTCAGTTACATTTGAATTTCAGGTAACATCAAATTTTCTGGTATAAGCATGTCCCAAATGTTGCATGCCACACATTTATTGGCTAAATCTGGCAAGTTTAATCTGACACAAAAAGGGCCAAATTTCCCCCCCTCAGGATTTATAATTGGAAGATAGAAGTTTAGTTAGTCCTCAATTTGTGTTGGGACTGGTAGATCACATAGATCGGCCTTTGGACAGCGAAAAGTAAAGCAACCTGGTGTATACAGACAAAAGGAGGAACGAGGCAGCCTTCAGAAGTGCAGAGATGACCACATGGCCAGAGAGATGGAGACAGTCCCTTCAGATGTCACCTATTATTTCCTTGATTCACTTCATTCTGAATCCAGACTGTCTACTTCCTGCTGTTGCATTCCATGAAATGTCCCTGTATCCAATAAATTTCCTTTTTTTTGCTTAAGTCAGTTGGAATGAATTTTTGGCTCTTATAAGCGATATTCCTGTCATGAAAAAATCGGTTTTAATTCACCAACTACATCCTACCCCACCCCTTCCAGCAGGGTTCACAAGAGCCAAAATCCGAAACTATGTATCATTTGGCATGAAAGATCACCAGCCTGCATGCTTGTGCCCTTACCTGTGTACAGCGGACTGTGAAAATTAGAATTAGAATCAGCGAAATCTTGTGTATTTATGTTGAGAATTTTTGAAACAGTCTCTGTTTTGGGGGGAGGAGATACTATTTGGGGAGAAGCTGAAAGCTGATTTTTTAACAAGTATTTCAAGCATCAGGATATGATTTTTTCCTAAGTTCTGTCATCTGATAAATGTACCTAAAGGTTAGTGAGAATATCAGCAGATTTCAGCCAAACGAAGCTTCTTAGTTCCCTGTCAAACTAGCCTTCCAGTTTTGTTTGGTCCCTTGCTCTTTCCCACTTCAGACTTTTATACCTGCCTTTCTGCCTTCTGTTGAGTCTCTCTAGAGAATGATGGTTGCTTCTGAAAACTTGAGCTGAGACTGGTTTAAGAAACACTAATGTCCACATTCTCCTGTTTCTTTTTCCTCCCTATCTTTTGCTGCATTTTCTCTGTGTCCCTACCGAAGAAAAGGAGATTCCTAGTAGATGTATCAATATCAAAAATATTCCTAGTTGAGAAAATTCCAATGACAGCTTAGAAATGGAAAAAACATGGAAAACATGGAGGAAAAAAACCACTGCTTCAGCTGCCTATAGAAGAGAGAGTAAAGCAAGTAAAGAAGGGAAATGAAAGTGCTTTCAAGCAGAGAAGATAGCCCTTTCAAACTCTTAGAGGTGCAAGAGAATGCAGAAAATTTGGAAACTAAAAAACATGTGATGTATCCAAGCTAGAACATTCACTGCTTTATTTATTCAACAATGTATCTTGGGACAGTGTGAGGAAGTCCAGAGTGGAAGCAGAAGGCCAGGTCAGAGGGGTTTTGTGTACGTGATAAGGAATTCAGAATCTGTTCTGACAGGGGCAGATTTTAAGCAGAAGAGAGGCATAATCAGTTGTGCATCCTAACAGAATCTCTTGGGGACAGAATGGGAAAGGTTTTAAGAAGAAGAGACTTATTTCAGGAAATCTGATGATTCCAGTACAACAGGCAAGAATGATGACTGCCTAGATTACAACAATGGAGAGCCTGCAGTTGTATGTGACCTAGAGGGTGGACTGAGTAAGTTTAGGGAGGAGGACGGACAGATCTAAATGACTCGTAATTGGGAAGGGAAGAGAGGATACATACAGTCTGTTGTGACTTACAGAGCTCTGACTTGGACAGCTGAGGAAACATTGGGGCATTTCTCTCTGTCTCTGTCTCTCTCTCTCTCTCTCTCACACACACACACAGACACCCATCAGTCTAGAAAGATAAACTGGCTTGAGCAAAGGCCAAGAAGTTTAAAAATAAATAGTAAATTCATTGTTCGATGTGCCAATTAAAGGTACTTTGGGCTATCCAGGGAGACGTGTTCAGCAAATGTATTTGAAGATACATTTCCAATTGTGTGTTCACATTTGTCTAGAGCCAAGTGAGAGACAAAGACACGGAGATGAAGGTTGGTCATCACTAGTACTCCCTGGCTGCCCACCGTAGAGCACTTTTTGTAATAAAAACTGTATATAAATTTGAGTTACAGCAGTAAGGTTCTGAATTCTTAGAAAGGAGATTGTAACTTTGGAGTTATAATACAAATATAAGTACACTTTAGAAAGTGCAGAGTCAGCTTATCAATAAAAATGTGTAAAGAACTGATTATTTACCTTCCTCTTTCCTTCCTCCCTACATGTTTTCTTTTTTACAATCCAGTTTTCCATCTCCATCCCCCCTCCCCCACCTCACCTCACACTCCTTTCTTTTTATCATTTTCCTTCTCTAAACGCCATTAATTACTAGGCGTTTCAAGTCACCCACTGTTCAAAACAAAAGCTGATTTTAATAATTTAGGAGAACATTTGTGTTTGTAAACCCCAAAGGCTTATGGGAACCTGTGGGAAACATATTTCCATGTGATCTCCTTTCCTCTCCTTTATCATGTTAAGAAGGCAACATATAGCTCAGTGTTGAGATGTATCCAGATTCCAGGCTTAATGAAAACGAGTCTTCTATTTTACCAGTGTCTCTCAGAATAGATCCAACACTGCTCATTTAAACCTTTTGGTTAGATCATGATAGCAGTTAAAGAAATCCCCGTGTTTGTCTCACGGAATAACACTTTTTATCAAAATATGCAAACACTGCTAATTCTGGATGAATAGATCACTGAAACTTGAACTCGGTTTTTCTTCCTTTCTCCCTGTCCAAGGCCCCAAGCTATTTTAGAAAGACCAGATCACATTCAAAAGTCTCTTTCAACTACAAGAATAATAGCCCTAGAAATCTGTTCTTCTCAAAATGTATCTTCAGGCTGTCTCTGGGGCTTTGTGAAATCAAAGATAACTTTTAGCTTGGGAGTGTGCAAACAGGACTTTGAAATCCACACACTCCAGTAGGCTGGTTTGGGGCAATTCATCGTTTTCCTGCCCTTGGAATAGTCCTTGCCCTGAAAAGCTTCTATATCTTAGTGGAAAAGATAAGAAAAGGACAGTGAAGACGACTGACATTTCATAAAGACCTTTCTAGGCCAGGAACTTTCATCTTTTACTTTTACACACGTCGTCTCATGAAATCTTCATGCTCACACTGCCAGGATGTACTCACTCTGGTTTAAGATGGAGGAAGCTGAGTATTAGGGAGTTGAGTGACAGATCTGAGGTCACACATCTGGTTAACGACAAGCCAAAATTCAGACCCAGCTGTGAGTACCACTGGGATGTTCCGACTCCCTAGGTTTTTGTGCTGAACACTTGATGAAATATTCTACCTAAGGAAAACCTGTTCTCAGATAGGTACATCTGCGAAAGCCCTAGCAAACCCATTTGAAAGAATTACTACAAATAGGAGGAAAACATGTAGAAGGAAAAATTCTTCGGAGATTTCCAGGTGTTTCCATTTAGCTGGTGAGACAATACTTTTGTAGGCCACAAGTTGTTAATGATGTAGCAAGGACTTGGCGGACAGCAGAAATTATGAACTGATTGTCACTTATCATCTACAGATAACAGGTGTTAGAGGATTTAGAACACTTTGGAATTAACTGCTTTCAGCCCAGGAGCTGGGTCTTTATCCATGGTTACCAGCCACACTTTATTACTCCTGTGGGAGGCTAATAACTTTCATGAACTGCCACAGTCATGGTGTGCTGGTAAGTGCTTAACAGTGGACTCTGTGGAAAAAAAAAGTATCGAGCCCCCTGATTTGTAGCATTTACTGATTTCCATGGCCTAAGTCCTCCTGCCATGGCTAATTTCAAGCTATCAACATGACGTCACTATACACAGAGTTGGGAAGAAATGCCCCTTAGCTCATTATTACATAGTATTTCCCTGTAAATAATGAGAATAGCACAGATAACAGTAAAATAATTAAGAGGTAATACACTCTGAGTATTTAGGGACTTTTTTAAAATGTGGATTTGTTTATATTATATTTGTTAATTTGTAATAATGGCTGTGCTTTAAAAGTTGACTTTAAAAACTCCTGAAAATTTAAGTCCGCTCTTATGAGTTGGCATGAGATAACTCTAGCACCCCTATCCTGATGCTTTCATTCTACTTTTGGCCTCACTGGGCTCGTCTCCTTCCCGTCTTCCTGTCAGCACTACATACTCTTCACCTGTCTGCCTGCTTTGTCTCCCATCAAACTTGAGCTGTACAGTATCCACTCTTTCACTGCATGGACTGACAGTTGTGTTTGAAAATCGTCTAATAGACTAGCTATCCTTGAACATTTATAGTCTTAACACCTGTGTAAGAATTAGGATTTCTTAATTGAAATGAAGGGTTGACTCATGGTAGAAATTTCAGGGACCAGAGCATAGTAGTGGGTAAATATCTTAGGCTGGTGGAATTTCTCAGTAACCTGAGAATTACAAGGACCACCAGGTCATCAGTGCATGAAACAGGCCCTGAATCTAGATATCCAATGCCATTGTCTGTCATGGGATATTCAAGTCATCCAATTTTTAACAGAAAACCAGGTCTGGATTTATATGAAACCAAACTCAATCGTTCTGTTGCTCTTTCTCAAATATCTTGAGTAAACTGGTCTTTCAATAGGTAAAAGATTGCTTTGATTGAACTGATACACTGTGAATGTCATCAAGGATGTAAATAAATGAGAGGGGTTTTTTTATTCATAAAAAATAAAATGGTATAATCTTAGATCTAAAAGGGATGCTATCAGGTTCTTGAGGTGGGGTGCGTTGAAGCCTTTTTTTTGAACAGGGTAGTGCTTTGATCATCCCAGACACATGAGGGTATCTTTCTTTAAAGCTGTCTGGGGGAAGAAACTTAACCAGTCCTCTTGTTCAAGTTCAGGGAGGAAAATTTTTCAACAATAGGAACTCTGCCTGTCACACCTTAGTCTTCTCTGCTATATTTTATATCTCCTACTCTTCCTTCATTGACAGAACTGAGAAGCATTGGACATTGCTGTCTGAGGTCATTAAGCAAAGTCATTTCTTGAAGATTGTTAATTAGGCTGCTTGCTTTATATGTTGGAACAAACTCAATCCCTTTAATGTTTCCACGGCCATCTTATTTGCATGTTTCCCTCTGTGCAAACATTTCCATCTCTATGCAACTAATTGCATGGTCAGGATTTACCACCTCCATAACCACACACCTACCTATATTCATTTATCTGGCTAACTGCTGTAGCATTTCTCCTCTGGGATTACATGAATGCCAGCAATCTGCTGCCACCAAGAAAACTGCACCATCCCCTGAACTGATTTATAACTATGAGTCTCCTCTTTGCTGCCTTTAAGACCTAAAGAGGAAAACCTGGACCCCTGTCATCTGTCAGGAAACCAATGATACAAAAAGGCAGTTTGCAATAAAGTCTACAGGGGGATCCAGATTCTCTTTCAGATATGGTAGTAGTGATAATACCACCTGTGAAATGTTCTAATCCCCCTGTTATTAATAATAATGATGCTGTTTAATAAGGAAAGCACTGAGGGGCACCTGAGTGGCTCGGTTGGTTAAGCCTCCCACTCTGGGTTTCAGTTCAGGTCATGATCTCAGGGTTGTGGGGTCGAGCCCCACATTGGGCTTGCAGTGGTATGGAGACTGTTTAAGATTCTCTTCTCTCTCTCTCCATCTGCCCCACCATGCACACATGCTCCCTCTCCCTCTCTCTCTCTCAAAGAAAGAAAGAAAGCACTGAACAGAGCTCAATCATTTTTAGTATTTTATTCAATAAAATGAGCCCTGTAGTAGAGGTCAAGAGATTTGGGTTAATTTTGTCTCTGTCTTGATTAATGACTCGAAAAATTTAATGCCATAAATATTATTAAGCACCTACATCATGTACAGCAATATGTGTGGTACTAAGAATAAAAAGGAAATGTCTTCTACCTTCAAATTACCTATGCTGTAGAGGATCAAAACAATTTCATTTCCAAGGTTTGTAAAATTAGGGTTGACATTATATTAAAGGATCTCCAGGGTCACTTTGAATTTGTATTAACCAGTATTCGAGTTACATAATCTTGAACATTGCTTACCATTTAGTTTCTTTTCTTGTCTACAAAGAAACTTAGAAATGCACAGCATTTACTTCCAGCAACTATCATGAAACTTATAAACTAGTGTGAACCTAAAAACTTTTCAAACATACCCAAGCCTCAGGTCCCTCACTAGCAAAGTCAGAATATTAATATCTACCTCTCAAAGATGAAAGAGCCAAAGGAAATAATTTAGGCAAGCCTTGGCACATAGGAACTACCCAATAAATTATAGCTATTATTACATTAGTTAATAGATTTTTTTAGAAGGATGAAATAAGATAATTTATATAAATTACCTAGTACAGCATTGAGTATATAGAATGCTCCCAAATATGGGAGCTAATCTTATTGGATTATTATTATTATTTTAAACCATACTCATTATCTCATTGACATTCACTGAATTCATTACAAACTCATAAGATGAATTTTTAGTATATATTAAAAATTAGACTCATAGAAGATAAGCTACTTGTTCAAGATCATACAGCTTCCCCCATTTAAAAAAAGTAGAAGACATAATAAGGAAAATGTTGAGTTTAGAAAGAACATGACACACCAACACCAGTAATTATTAAAATGTACAATCATCTGGGCTAATCAGCCTTAGTCTCTGGAGGACCCGAACTCTGCATGTAATCACCAGATGTGAAGGCATGTGGATATTACTGCCTTCACTCCTTCAACACGCTCCTGACCACTACATGTGAGGCCCTGTGTTGCTCATGATGGGGGCATAGTGAGAACAAACAAGAGTCTCAGTTTCCATGATGCTGAAAGACTAGCAAAGGAGAAATTTAATAGCCAAATCATTAGCCCCAAATTGGTACTTGGATCCAAGAGAAGGTATGTTTGTAAGAGTAGGGGGATTTGGGGGCACCTGGGTGGCTTAGGAGGTTAAGTCTCTGCCTTCAGCTCAGGTCATGATCTCAGGGTCCTGGGATCGAACCCCACATCGGGTTCCCTGCTCAGCGGGCAACCTGCTTCCCCCCCTCTCTGCCTGCCTCTCTGCCTACTTATGATCTGTCAAATAAAGAAATAAAATCTTTAAAAAAAAAAAAAGAGTAGGGGGATCTGGACAACAAGTGAGAGAATTTTTACATGAGGAAGTGATGACTGAGCCACCAAATTCTGGGGAATAAGTAAGAATTGTTCAGGTGAAGGAAGATGCTCATTAAGGCACTTCAATCTCAGTAAAGCACAGGTAGGAGAGAACATTTGCTGGGATCAGCAACAGGAAATCACGACTAGAGCAACAAGGCAAAGGTCAGAGTCATGTGAAAAGAAACTGAGATAGTAAGGGTCTGCAGGAAGCCAGAGTATAACATCTTGTGTCTCTTGTTACATACTCAGTCTTTATCATAAAAGCAAAAAGAAACCACCAAAGGCTTAACTTGCTGGGGATACAATCAGATTTATATTTTGTAACATACAAAATGACTATGTTGGGAAGAATCAATTGTCATGTATAATTTTGTTGTTCAAGATAATAGCTCCAACTATTCCTATATTTGACCTCAAAAGGGATAGGGCTATAACATAGAAGAAGGCATTACCCATGTCGAAATTCTTCTCCCATTATTAGGTCTTCTTATGACCTTATAGTATAGAGAAAATAAGATCATTATAGTTCACCAGTTCTTTAATTAACCTGATGTCTGGCAGGATATCCTCAAGTTTGTGTCAGAGGAGATCCCAGTGCCACAATCTTTTCCAAAAGCTGCACTGTCATCACCTCATTTATTATTTCATTCATTTATTTATTCAGCAAATATATACTGAGAATCTATTATATCCACAATGTTCTAGGTCATAAGGGTTCATCAATAAATAAGAGACAAAAAACTTTTCCTTCAGGTAGCTTATCTCTTCATGAGAGTAAAGAGACAGTAAATAAAGAAAATAAGGTAGATCTCAGATTACAGATCTGTCGGATTATGATTAGTGTTCTGAAAAAACACAGAGGGGGTGCCAGAGAGGAAATAGTCCATAAGAGAAAACATGAGAAAAGGTGACAATCTAAGTAAAGACCTGGGGATGTCTATCTCAGGGAAGGGGAGTGTATTTAAGGAGAATATAGTGCACATGAAAAGGCTCTGGGTTGGGAAGATGTTATAGGAATTTCAAAAAGGCTAGTATGTCTGGGGCAGGGTGAATGAGACAATATATAAAATGAAGTTAGAAAGATAGGAGCCAGATTGTGCAGTATCTTAGAGACCATTCTTAAAGCTTTAAATATTATGACTTATATGCAAAACCGTGGGAGATTTGTGAGTAGAGGAGTAATGTCAAGGTCAGAATGTAATATTATAACACCAATTACTCTGGCTGCTAGAGACAGGTAAGATGGAAATAAGCAAAGAATGGAAGAAGGACAAATAGTTAGAAAGTGATTGACAAAATCCAGGTAAGAGAAAATGGTTACTTGAATCAGACTGGGAACAGGGAAGGAGCAAGAGCTGTCAGATTTTGGATATATTCTATAGGCAGCCCTTCTCTAATCTACCCTACTAATCAAAACAGGTTATAACTATCCTTAAGCAAGAATATCTGCAGCCCCAATCCTTGAGATAAAGATTCTTCTCTTTCTTTTTCTTAATTAGAGTGCAGAAGATAGTCATTCTGATAAAAAAAAAAAAATACCATAAAAGGACAGACAGAGGCAGTGATATATATCCTATACTGTTCAAGCTCAAGATCCAGCCAAGTTTATGCTAACTGTGTTTGAATAGTCTCCTCTCTAAGTAAGTTGAACAAAGGAGTGGACTTGAACAAAATGTCATTAAGGAGGGCCCATGAGATAATGAATATGTGATATAATGCATATATATAATTATATAATGAATAATTGAACTCTACATCCGAAGCTAATGATACACTACATGTTCATTAATAGAATTTAAATAAGATACACAAACCAAAAATACCCAAACAATGGGTTAAAAAAATAAGATACCTGTTCCTTTGCTTTCAAGGAAGACATCTTAGTTACATAAACGGAAGTTGCTAAGACTTGTCCCCATGAGGACAAGCACAGAATAACTGCATTTGCAGTGGAACCCATTCTTGCCTCTCCATTGAGATTTGGTGGTTTTTTTTCTTTTCCTGGAATCAGGTTGCTTGATCCATATCCACATTCCAATTCAAACTCTGAGTATTGCTTCTTAACAAACATGCATTTTAATTTCCTCATCAGGAAAAGGGGATGATGTATTATCTACCTTGATCAGATTTTACAAGGATAAAATATATGCAAAGCATGTTGAGTAATGGTTGGCCTAAGACGTGGCTTGTTGGATGAGGACCGCAGACAGATGCTGGGGGGTTACTGTGGCAGTACTTGGAAAGGTGACAGTAGACGGGAAGAACAAAAACTGCCGATCTAAAGTCATCCCTACGTTCTACCCTCACACTTCATTTATGTATCTCTCTTCGGTCCTGGTGAATGAGCATTCAGATGTCATCTTTACCCACTTCGCGGTCAGAGAGAAATATTTTAAGACTGGGATATGTCAAAGACTAGGATTTGCTTATGTAATATGTAGGAATGGGAATTTAAAATATCAAAGTGCTAAATGATTTCAGAGGTGACCTTCATTCTCTGTATTCACTGTTCAGGGTAATGGAGAGGTTCCATGGAGGTCCTTCCCTCTCAACCTATTATTGCTCCATCCTCTGAAACAGATTGCCCCTACTTTGCTACAAAAAGCTCAGCACATGAGGGCCTCATAAATAAATGTTTCAAAGCCTGTTAGGCATCAAACAAACAAAAATCAGACACTAAGAAGTTCATTGGATAGAGCAGAAAGGCCTTTGAGTCTCAGAGCCAGAGGAATTTGCATCTGTATTCCTTAAATTTCCAGATCTTTGAGGCCATAGGCAAGTAACTAAACTTTTTTTTTTTTAAGATTTTATTTATTTATTTGACAGACAGAGATCACAGGTAGGCAGAGAGGCAGCCAGAAAGAGAGGAAGGGAAGCAGGCTTCCTGCTGAGCAGAGAGCCTGATGCAGGACTCGATCCCAGGACCCTGAGACCATGACCTGAGCCGAAGGCAGAGGCTCAACCCACTGAGTCACCCAGGTGCCCCTAAACTTTTAACATTAAGTTTTCTCATCTGTGAAAGTGAGATAATTTTATCTACATCTGAAGATTGCTCTATGACTTAAATTGAATAATATCTTTAAATGCTCAATATATGGGGTGCCTGGGTGGCTCACAGAGTTAATGCCTCTGCCTTTGGCTCAGGTCATGATCTCAGGGTCCTGGGATCAAGTCCTGAATCCGGCTCTCTGCTCAGCAGGGAGCCTGCTTCCCCCTCTCTCTCTGCCTGCCTCTTTGCCTACTTGTGATCTCTGTCAAATAAATAAATAAATAAAATCTTTAAAAAAAATAAAATAAATGCTCAGTATACAGGTTGGCACAAAGTAAGTGCTCAATAAATGCTCCATTTGTACAGCTTGCATTTGAAGGACTCCTGCTTATAACTAGCCCAGTCGCTTGATTGAAAGCACCTGGAAAGTGAAGACCATCTCTTACTTAGCTCTGCATCTTAATTAGTTCACATTCCAGTGTTTGCTCAAAATAAGTCGTACATACTTTTTAAACAAAATCAGACATTTGCTATCAGATAATTGACATAAATAGACACACAACTAAAATCATTTTACTTTATTCTCACATTACAGTTGGTTGCAGATTAATTGTAATAAATTAGTCTTGTCATTTGCAAAAAAAAAGAAAGAAAGAAAGAAAAGAAAAGAAAAGAAAAGAAAAGAATAGAATGCCATCCTTGCCCTAATCCAAGACTGCATTGTGCCTGGCTTGCTATTCACCAGGATAGGTCAGGAATTGTCAATACTCTGTCAAATGCTAACACTGACTAGGAGGGCTCATTGGCAAATTATTGTGTCCAAAAAGTATAGAAATCTTAACTAGCAAAATAGCTGAAAATAAGGAATCTGAGAGAGCACAGGGTTTAAAAAGTGGGGCAAGAACAGAACTAACTAATGTGGTATAAGAATTACTAGAAAGCTCATAGAGGTGGCTTGTTCTAATGTGCCCTAAGGTCTCATCTCCAGAATTTTGATTTAGGGCATCACTACAGTCTTGGTGTTGTGGTAAGAAGAGCAAGTCAGGGCTCTTAGACTTTTTGGGAACCAACACCTTTCTCTTTTTTTCCCTCACAGGTGTGGGTACAAAGCATTTAGCTTAAAGGACTCATCTTCCTTTTCTGAGCTACCTTGGCCCTATCAGCATCCTGGGGTAACTTCAACCAAAAAAAAAAAAAAAAAGAGAGAGAGAGAGAGAAGAATCTCAGGTGATATTTCCAGAGTCACATAATGTTAAATAAAATATGAAGTTCAAATAAGACACTGGAAGATACCCTCCGAGGAGGTTATGAGGACAAATAAAACACATCATCTGAGGTAGGGCACTCTTCATGAGTTTTAGAAAAGCATAATTTAGAGGTACAAGCAGTGCCGTGGCGAACCTCGTCAAGACCTCGTCAACCCAAACATGAAAGTGAATCACAGAACAGATGGTGCTCTAACCAGCTGAGACTAACTCAACCACAGCCGGGTTTATAGTTAAGAAAAACATGGCTTCAGCTAAAAGGTCAGGGCTGTAGAAGGTGAGTGGAATCTAATAGGGTTTTCTATGAGGGCAACATATCATCAATCTATTGTCTCAGGGAAAGTGAGTTCTTTCCTCAAAGCAATTCAACAACCTTGTAATTGGGGTAAATACTGTTCACTTTCAGACATTTATATTTACATATAAACGTATATATCCCTTGAGAACATTTTAAGCTAGTATCGTTTTTTCCTCAGCAAATTATTAGGCAGATATAATGAGATTTTACTAGTAAAGTTTTCTATTCATCTGGTGTTCAAATATATTAAATGAATAAACTCCTTAAATCTGTAACATACTTTTAAATAAAGGAGCTAACTTTTCTATCACCTTTCAACACCCAGAGTCATAGAGGAATCAAATCATCATCCAAGGTCATGTAAAAGGACAGATCTCAGCTCTGTTGACTCTTTCAACGAAGGGTACAATCAATACTATTACTATAATTTAACAGGATTTCTTTTTTTTTATTTTTTCCAAGATGACTACTCTTTGGTAGAGTGATTTTATATTTATTATTCCAACAATCGTGGTATGGCTACTACTTCACAGATACTTTCTAAACATCATAATAAGTGTGTGTATGTGTGTTTTGAAAGGAGAAAATTGTGCTATAAAACTAAAATGGAAAATTATTATCTCTTTATTACACATCTGTGTTATCTTCATGAGGGTCTCATAAGTCACTTTCAATAATGAGAAAATAAGAACACTAACCCAGCAAGATACTTTATCTGAAAAGATAAGGGAACTAGGTTATTTGTAGCAATGGTAGGATCTCTTGGATAAGCTTTTTTCAAGGTTGAAAAGGCTCATTTTAAAAAACTTTATATTTCCAGTATATAAGGGAATAAATAATTTCCAAATGAGGTTATAGATAAGAGATGTATTATCTGAAAAGACTGCAGGTCCAGCAAGATGGAGAGCACATAACCAAATGTAATTTTCAATATATAGTAGTGCTGTTAAAATTGGGAAAAGTTAAATTTAGAATAGTTGAGGAAGAGTGAGAAATTGTTAGGTCAGAGACTTGTCAAGTAACACAAGAACTCTTCAGGGCTATCTCAGGCATTACCTGTGGTATTAAGCATAGCTCCTTTCTTTCCTTGCTATAAATTCTTTGGTAGCTGAGGTCTGTCTTCTGTTTTCCTATAATTCTGGATACAGATTTAACTTAAGAAGTGACCCACTCTCCTTTACTGGGTTCCCATGGCTCTCTCAGCATTCTTAGGTAACTTCAAAAAATATAGAAGAATCTAGGAGATTTTGGGGGCCACATAGTGTCCAGTATAAAATAAGAATCTCATAGCACACCCACCCAAGATTCTCTCAAAGTATATGAGCCATTTTTCCTTAATTTCCCAAATTCTCAGCCAATTCAGACTCTATTTATTTAGTGTCTTTATATCACTGCCATCTCATTATCATCACAAATTCTATCTTCCCAACAATCATCAAAAATATAATTTATCAATGGATTATCTTTTGCCTGAAGTTGCCATGGTTATTTTACATCAAATATGTAATCAAATCCTCTGTAACAAGTTAAATTAATGCAGTACTGTTTCCATTTAACAGCTAAGCAAACTGACACTTTGAGCAATTAGGTAACATGTCCAAGTTTACAGCATTAACAGGAACCAAGTTTGGATGACTCCAGGCATTTTCACTGAAGAGTCAATGTCCTATTACCACTAGTATAAGCTATGCTACATAGCTAAGCAGTCTAAGATTAGATGGATGGTTACTATGTTTCAGGCACTAATCTAATACCACTACATATATGAACTTATTTAATACCTTCCCCAAATATGGTGAGATAAATCTAGTAGTACTCTCATTTTACAGATAAGGGAATAGAGGCACAAGAGAAAACAAATTACTTTTCCAAGGTCCCACTGTTATTAGTAAGTTAATGAGACAGAATTCATGTTCAGACCATTTATTTCCAAAGCCCATGGATCAGTTCAACCCTCATTGAATAGGTCATAGTTATAGATAAACTGTAGGTTTTATGCCAAGACATTAGATTTGAGACTCAGTGAAGTAACGAGCTCATAGAAGAGAGGCCCTTGGTGATGTCTGCCTCAGATCCCAGTGCAGATAAAGAACATCTCTTTAGGTGGGTCTTAGCTACCTACACAAATAAGTATCCAGGAGACTACGGCATCACGCACCACAGAAATTAGACCTCACATTCAAGGACTTATGAGGAATAGAAACTAGAATTTTTTTAAATATACAAAGATTCTATAACACATCACCATATTCCTAACGTACATGATTCTCACCAGCATACAGAAGGCACTCTCGGTAAGTTCATTCTAGTTTAGGAATACATACAACATACCCATGAACTTCCACAGAATGACCGGAGGCTGTGAGGAACATTATGTAGGGAAGTCTCCTGTGGCCTCACTGGGGAAGGTCTCTGTGAGGATTTGCCATGGGCACAGGGACTGGACATGATAAGAGAAGGAACTGGAAGAGTGGTTATTCCCATGACACACATCGCACTATCTCTTCCTTATACGTCAAGACTGCCCAAATCACTAATATTCTAGATTCTTTGCACATGGTTGTTACCATTTAATTCTCTACCATCTGTCTCAAAGGAGTAGCTCCATGAACCTCTTAATTCTTTTACCAGTCCACTACATAGAAATTCCCTTACTAACCCAGTAAACTTTCCACCAGCATTTCCACATACTTTATTCTGGTTTCCAGCCCAAGGAACATGGTTCAAATCCCACTGTTCATGAGGATAAGATGATTGAATCATCAGATTATGAGCTCTGGCTAGATAGAGTCAAATGAGTTCCTGCTTTCCATTTCATCTCCTGATACGGGCACCAGAACTGGCTTCAAAGCTGACCCAAAGAAGAAATTCAATAGTCAGCTGTGCTACTAGAAATATTGGTCTGTCAATATAAAACATTTCCTATATTGGAAGAGTGTGTGTGTGTGTGTGCATATGCACGCATGGGTGACAGCCACAGTGCATGTGCCTTAGTGTTAAAGACATAAATACATAAATAGATGATTGATTGATATATAGATATATAGATGATAGAAAGAAAGAAAGAAATAGAAAGTAAGAATTAATAAGGAATTGTGGGGCTAGGGTAAATGGCGGCAGCTAATGATAGCATGGCCCTCTGCACCAGGCTCAAGATGGGGCACAGGGATCTAGGGTCACAATATTTAAAGCCTCAGTGTCTCGGGAATGAGGATGTTATTTTGCTTTGCCCATGGATGAAAAGGCATGAGGTAGTTTTAGCTCCTGGAAAGGGATCGGAGATTGGAAGCTAGGTTAACATTCCTGCAGGAAGAGCTTATTGTGGCCACACTCACAACCTGAGTTCCAGCTTGTTATAAAGTAAAAGCCCATGCTACTGGGGACCGGTTTGATCACAGCCACCATCTTCCACTAACCTGAAAGAAATGAATGTGTACTACCTTTTCCTCTGGAAAAAAAAGCACAACCTAATTTCTGTAGAGAAAAGCAGAATAAATGAATTTGGTTCATATAAAAGCTGAAATATATGCCATGTGTGCTCACTGTGTGGGGAGATCGGGCACTAATGGTTTCCTATTGCAAATCCTCTAATGAAAATGTAAAGCCCTTCTTTTCACCTGGGGATATAAACTATAGCTAGTAAATGGAATTGGATTGGTTTGAGTGCTCTACTCAGGACAGAAAGGAGTAGATCTTCAAATGATTCTGCACTTGGATGCTTTATTACTAAGCTACCTAGTAGTTCATTCCCGACTGAAACGGAATATTTATTTGTTATAAGGTGGGACATCCAGATCCTATTCCCCTGTCAAATATCCATTTTGATTTAGATTTTAATTAAGTTTCTTTAGGAGTCTCTATCTTACCCTAGATATTTGAATCAAAGTACTTTTCCTTTTCATTTGTTTGTATTAGGTCTTCAGAGTTTCTTGCCTACAAGACACAATTGTTGTAGACGGGTGGAGAAAAGCTAGCAAGCATGCCATGTATCTGATAAGGAGAGACTCTTAATCAAGCAGGATATCCCCACCACACGTTGTGTTAAGTTCCTCTACACAAGAGAGATACTGGTATTTTATATTGTCGTGTGTAATTAACGGCTGTGTATTTCAGGAGAGTGGGCAGCAGACGAAACATTAAACTTGTTAAACAGCCACTCTATGTCCCAGGCCTTAGGCTGGGCACTTTATTCATGTAATTCAGTCGCTCTGGTGAAATAAGTCATATCAGCCTCATGTCCTGTTTGCAAGGTTAAATGCTAAATGAGAGAGGCTACCATTTCACACAACTGGAAACAGGTTGTCCTGGGTTTTAAACTGGTTTGGCCAGCGCCCCCCCGCCCCCCCGCCAAAACTCTCTTTCTCGCACTACACAGGGATAAATCCGGTATTATTCGATGCATGTTCATAGTTTTCAATCAAAACATTGAAACAACGGCAGTTGTTTCTTTGTGAAAATTTTTCACAAAGTTTTCTTTTCTTTGTGAAAGACATGAACTTAACCGCAGTGCATTCAAGACCCAGGCAGAGTACACAAAGCACGTGCACACACATAACGCCAGCCTGACACTCATAAGATGCTAAGTCATACCACGTCCGTGGTTTCAATTTTTCATCAGTTACATGCCAAATCTCTAATGTAACATATCTTTTAAGATCATTTTTCCTTCCTCTTTTCTTGTGATAAAATACACATGACATCAAATTCATTTTCACAACCTGAAGTATGAATTCAGTGGTATCGAGTACATGCACAACGTTCTTATGCAACCATTGCCACCATCCAGTTCCCGAACTTTTTCACTGCCCCCAAAAGGAACCCTTGTGCACATTAACCACTCATTTGCTCTCCCCTCAGTCCCTGAAAACTACTGATCTGCTGTCTGTATGGATTTGTGTATTCTGGATATCTCGTGCAAAAGGTATCAGACAATCTGTGACCTTTGTGACTGGTTTTCACTTAATATGATCCTTGCAAGTTTCATCTCTGTTATAGCCCAGATCAGTACATCTTCCCTTTTCATTGGTGAATACTATTCCATCATATGGCCATACCATTTATGTTTTTCCATTCATTGGTTGGTAGACATTTAAGGAAGGGGGAGAGAAACTCTATATTAAACGTATAAAACAATCAAAAGAGGCATCCATGTCTTCAAAAGGTTAAAATACGGCAAAATGTGCATCTTAAAATTGAAGAATTGGAATCATTTACTGAAAAACAGCCTATCTGAGTTCTGTTGCATGTGTGTTATTTTACAGGGCTGAATCAGAGACTAAATTTAGTGGCTGTTCTAATATATTTTTGTTTGTTGGTTAAACAGCAACATCTTTGCTTTCATGTAAAAAAAAAAAATCATTAGGGAGAAAGAGCTAGCAAATAAATGAGCCAAATTTCTGCTTACCTGACACCTGTTAGGTGGCTTCATAAATTCCAGGAAAGCTATATATGTCCATTCCAGATGCCAGAAAAGTGTTGATTTAGTTTGAGTTCCCGCTGTGAAATATAAAAATTATAGGAAATTAAAATGTGCAATCCTGTTGATAAATGCTCAAAGCAACATTATTTATGATAGCCCTATCCTGGAAATGCACACGCAGCCATCCATCCACAGGTGAATGGATAAACAAAACGGATAATGGTGTAGCTATACCATTACTACTCCACAATAAAAAGGATCAAACTATTGAGAATTACCACAGCAGGAGTGGGTCCTAAAATAATTTTAGGTTGAATGAAAGAAGTCAGATTTTTTTTAAGTGCATACTGTATGATTCCATTTACATAAAACTCTAGAGAATGCAAACACATCTATGGTGATAAGTAGATCAGCGATTGTTGGGTAAGAGGAGTAGGGAGGGTCTAGGGGGAGGAGTTAGAAAAGGAAACAAGAAAAGTCTCGGGAGTGAGGATTATGTTTAGTCTCTTGATTGTAGTGATGGTTTCACAAGAGTATACACACGTCAAAATTTGTAAAATTGTACAATTTAAGTGTATGCGGTTTATACCTGTTAGACCTTAGTAAAGCTGGTTTTTAAAAATACATGAGTAGTTAAGCAATAAATACAGGTCCCAAATTTATGGCTGTAAATTACTTTTCATGTAGATAAAATGTGAAACAAATTATTACTATTAGCAAAAAGGAAGAGTGGGATAGCCAGCAATTAGCACTTTTTTTATTCTTTATTTTGTTACTGAAACATGGTTGACACAGAATAGCCAATAGTGTTCATAATACGAGGCACCAAGATCCATCCTATTGGCTATGCTGAGGGAAACACTTTCAGGTATACACAATCTGCTGATAGTCATTCGGTCATGAGTCGGGGCCCCTGGTTAGGCTCCCAGTTTTTAACCTTATCAAAAATATCTATGCACTCCATTTCTCCATGAGATTTAAAAGCAAAAACAAAAATACAGGACAGGTAGTTCTATCTCACTATCATCAATAGGTTAAAGCTGGCAAGTATACCCACACTGAAACCCATCCTGTGCTTGGCCAGCTAGACATACCACAAACCTGGCCAACTCAGGAGTGAGTACTGACAATGCATTTGGTGCCCATTCTCTGGGGACAGGAGGAGTAGGTGGGAAACACAGAATCCATTTATGCACATGAAGAAAGGCGTTCGACAAACCTAACACTGAACGTGGGTCTACAACTTTCCAGTTTTACCCCCATCTAAGTCAAGAATGCAGATACTATAACCAGAGGGCTTCCTTCGCATAGGACTTGGGAAAGAACAGAGGACCCTTAACTGAGGATGAAGACACCTGTGCGGAGAATCACGCGGATGGAGCAGAGTGTGAGACGACCAGCTTTAAACCACATTCCATGTGTTTCTACCCTCGTCTCCAGCTTTCCTTCACCTAGAGCAGTGGTTCATAATACAGAGAGCTGAGAATATATATCTGGCCTATTTTAAAAACATTTCCGTATCCCGTTGGTGTGGATCCTCAGGAACTAGTTGCCCTTATGATGTCAGCTGCCTGCAGTGGGTCATTTCCTGTTACTCTCCAGAATGGCTGGGTCCTGCTAGAGCACTGTTTGTTCAACTTGAGTGTTTTAGTTTTAATTCATGCGGTCTCTGTGCTGTCTCTGGCACCTTAATTGTCTTTTAGGATCAGCGTTAATTTCCCATCCCTGACTTCTGTCCTCATTCTCCTTCAATACTCCCTTGCATACACACGCGCGCGCACACACAATCACTTCAGTGGGCACAGCCACTTCTTGCTTTAAGTCTTGCTGAAAGCCCATTGCCTGTTGGGCAGAAACATGGAAACATCGATGCTACGGTACCTACTTGTACAACTCCACTTCCGGTTGCCCTGGCAATATAGGCTCAGGGAGTTACTACATAAACCCTTCATGCCTAGCATTAGGTGACCTTCGAAAGCTGAGCAGGAATCTCCGGTACATAATGGAGGTTAGGGGACTGTGCCCAAGCGTATTTCACATGGAGGAATTTTCTCCCAGCCCTGGATCCCGATATTCTAATTGCATCTCAGTAATAGGAAGTGTGCTTTATCCTACAACGTGTTTCAAATGAAATTCTTAAAACCCACATCAGGCCAGAGCCATAATGAACAGAAAATATTATTCAGGATTTCTGAGGTCTCTGCCTTTTGATTTCCATGTGCTTTGGTAAATGGAAGCTGGAACAGATGGTGACAATCTCATTGAATATGGTGGGCCCATTATAATAGCCCACGCTGCCAAGCGATTCTTCACCAGCAAAGGATGCATTAAAAGGGACTGTGGCTTTCAAAAACCAATGACGAGTTCTGTGGGATGGATGATTATGCAGGGGGTAGAGTGGGCGGTTTATGGCCCTTAGGTGCAGCTGCTTTGTGAAACAGGTAACACCTGTCTCAATCCACAGAAGTGGAAATGGAGGCATAACTGTTGGCAGCTGGTCGGACCGATTATCAACACCACAACCCCAGCTTAGAACAGCTTCCAGATCTTTGCCCAGTGGAGCCCTCTAACTCTGGCCCTACCAGAGGAGGAAGAAAACCAACTCCCAACTATGTGAATGTTTCATATTTGGAAAAAGGAGCTAGTTCCACCCCTGGCCGCCCTGCATGAAGTACACATGGAAGTGGATTTGTTCTAACTGGATTACTTTCAGGATCAGGCAACAGGTTGCAGTTGAAATCACCCAGCTCTCTACATCTACTGTGTCACTGCAGAACACCTCTCCAATTATTATAGCAAATGCAAGAACTTAAAATGAAATTCATTTCATAATTCATAAAATGCCACAGGTAAATGGAAATCAAGGTGCTTGTAAATACTATGCCTCTGTACAGTTTTCTAGTTTGCTAGGAGTCTTACAGAGATTTAATTAAGCATTCTTGGGTTCTACTTCATAAGATGGCATTTGCTATCAATTTATAGGTTGAATTTGCAAGACAAGCAATCGAGAGGCTAGTTATTTCCTTCTGGGTGTTTTGCACATAATTGGAATAAGCATGAAAAGAGGAGAGGTGGCAACAGGTTCGGCTGCTGTGTATCTAAGAAACAGTCATTTTCCCTTTCCAAAGGAAACAGTATTCTACTCTTAAAACCCTTCTCTGATCCCCACTGAACATTTGCTTGAAACCTGTTTGCATTGCTTACTTGTTCCTGTTAGATATAATCTATGATACTCTACAGTTTTTTCACCTGGTCTTTTCTTAATAGAATCCCATCTTCTTTTCCTATTTTACATCCAAGCTTACATGAGTTCTCCTTTTTAAATAGAACCAGACAGAGATTGTTTACTTTTTTTTTAAGATTTTTATTTATTTATTTGACAGACAGAGATCACAAGAAGGCAGAGAGGCAGGCAGAGAGAGAGGAAGAATCAGGCTCCCTGCTGAGCAAAGAGCCTGATGTGGGGCTTGATCCCAGGATCCTGAGATCATGACCTGAGCCGAAGGCAGAGGCTTTAACCCACTGAGCCACCCAGGCACCCCCAGACAGAGATTGTTTAATGTTTATTTTTTGATTACAAAAAATGCTTATTAAATAAAATGGGACCACCAGGGAAAAGAAAACAGAAAAGCAAGAATTTGTAGAAATCTCTTCTTGTTAACATTTTAATATATTTTACCAGTTTTGTTTCCTATACAGAGGTTTCCAAAAACATTGAAAAATTATAGAGATATAATTCTGTATGCTTTATTTTGTAACTAACTGGTAACATACACTTTGTGAATGAATACTTAAATGGTTGAACATTATTCTAGTTAGACAATATCCATTCTCTAAAAAACTTTCATTGCACTTTTGAATGTTCAAGAGGTTTTAGGTGCTCTGATATTACAAAAAATACTCTGTTGGAGACTTTTGTGTATCAGACCTTTCCATAATACAATTATTTGTTTAGGAAAAAATTTCAAATTTGACTCTTTTCAAAAATGGTGCAATTTTACACCCCATTAGCAGCACATGAAAGCTCTTATGGATATTACAAGGTTTTTTTTTTTTTAATGTTTACTGATTTGATAAGCAAAAATGGTATCTCGTTTTCATTTGCATATCTCTGATTACAAGTGAGGCTGAGTATTTTTCCACTTGTTTTTAATTGAAATTCCTCTTATGAACTGTCCATGTCTTTTACATATGTGTCTACTAGGGGCTTCTATTCTCTTCCTTGCATGAGTGCTCTCTATTATAGAAAGATGCTGTCATATGTGATGCATTGTTCTTCCCTCACTTGTTGCCTGCCTCTTAAATTTGGTTATTAAATTCAAATTTGGTTAGTTCAATGCTAGTCTTTTCTTTTGTACTTATTCTGTAGCTTTTCCGCTTAGAAAGTCCCTACAGACATCAATATTCAGAAGTTCCAGAGTTGAGGAAAAGATTATATGAATTCTCTTTATGTATTTAACCCTTAACCCATCCACAGTTTATATTCTTGATAAACTGTGGAAAACAACATGGATTAATTCTTTCTCCAAGTGTTGTTGATCAGCAGTCTCAACACCAGTTCCTGAATAGTCTTTCTGTCACTGACTGGGAATGCTTCCATCTCTCTCTCTCTCTCTCTCTCACACACACACACACACACACACACACACACACACACACACCATGAAGATCACTCATTGCTGTTCTTTCACACAGTGAGATTGCCCCAGCATGAAGGATTACTGCCTTAAATTCAGATGTTACAAGGGCCGAAGCTCTTGTCAGAGTGTTCTCTGTGCTGAGTCAGGGCTGCTCAATGAAACCTCAATAAATGATATCAGAGCTCACCATTTCCCCTCGGGCCCTGCACAGTAGAAGTGTTCACTGCCCAACTCCCTTGGGTTGGTTTCCTAATCTTCACAGTGTCATTTCTGTGTCCACCTATCCACCCACAATTTTCAATGACATTTGCCTCAGAAGTGGCAACATACTCTCCAAATGAGCCTCTTTTCAAACCAAAGCAATGGTTCAGTGACTTAAAAACACCCAGGGCATTAGGGGTTAGGGCAATTAGACATTAGGCATTAGGGCAATAGTTCATTTTTGCCCTTCCTTTTGTACAGCAAACAGTAAACAAAACCAAAAGATGACTGACAGAATCAGAGAAGATATTCACAAATGACTTATCAAATAAAGGGCTAGTACCCAAAATCTAGAAAGAACTTATCAAACTCAACTCCCAAAGAACAAATAATCTAATCAAGAAATGGGCAGAAGACATGAACAGACATTTCAGCAAAGACGACATCCAAATGGCCAACAGATGTGAAAAAGTGCTCCACATCATTCAGCATCAGGGAAATACAAATCAAAACAGTGAGATACCACCTCACACCAGTCAGAATGGCTAAAATTAACCATTCAGGAACTGACAGGTGTTGACGAGGAGGTGGAAAAAGGGGAACCCTCCTACACTCTTGGTGGGAATGCAAGCTGGTGCAGCCACTCTGGAAAATAGCATGGAGGCTCCTCAAAAAGTTGAAAGTAGAGCTACCCTATGACCCAGCAATCACACTACTGGGTATTTACCCTAAAGATACAAATGTAGTGCTCTGAAGGGTCACGTGCACCTGAATGTTTATAGCAGCAATGTGCACAATAGCCCAACTATGGAAAGAACCTAGAGGTCCATCAACAGATGAATGGATAAAGATGTGGTATAGATATACAATGGAATACTATGCAGCCATCAAAAGAAACGAAATCTTGCCATTTGCGATGATGTGAATGGAACTAGAAGGTATTATGCTGAGTGAAATAAGTCAATCAGAGAAGGACAATTATCATATGATCTCTGATATGAGGAATTTGAGAGGCAGGGCCAGGGGTCATGGAGGGTAGGGAGGGAAAAAATGAAGCAAGATGGGATCAGAAGAAAGACAAACCATAAGAGACTCTTAATCTCATGAAATAAATGGAGGGTTGCTGGGGGTTGAGGGTGGGGATAGGGTTGCAGGGTGGGTAGGGATAGGATGGCTGGGTTTTGGACATCGGGGAGGGTATGTGCTGTGGTGAGTGGTGTGAAATGTGTAAGCCTGATGATTCACAGACCTGTACCCCTGGAACGAATAATACATTATATGTTAATTTTTTAAAAACCCACCCAGGGCAGACTGCCTTTCAACTCCAGCCAGGAAGAAATCCAAGACTAATTATTTTCCCTTCTCCCATCAAAATCTGTATCTACGTGCTATTTTCACAGGGAGGATCACAATCTCTACTTAGCCGGGTAGCAACTAATCTATCAAACCAAACTCCTTCAAGTCTGACAGTAAATATACCATCAGAGGCCACTACATCTGACCTGTTAGCTTCCTGTGGCTGTCATTACAAATTTCCCCAAGACACAAACTTTTGTGACCTAAAGTGAAACAAATTTATTCTCTTACAGTTCTGGAAGTTAGAAATCTGAACTAAGTTTCAATGGGCTAAATTCAGGCATGAAAAAGGCTGTTTCCCTTCTAGATCTATGGAATAATTCATTTTTTCTCCAGCTTCCAGAAGCCACTGCATTCTTTGGCTCATGGTCCCTTATTCCATTTTCAAAGCCACCTGCCTACAATCTTCAATTCTCTGACTCTTCCTCTCAGTTTTACTTATAAGGATCCTTGTGATTACATTGAGTCTACCTCAATAACCCAGCATATTCTCCTCATATCAAGTTCCTTAATCCCACCTGCAAAGTCCCTTTTACCATGAAAATCAGCATATCCACAGGTTCCAGGGATTAGAAACTGGGCTCAGTATTTGGAGATCATTATCCTGCCTACCACTCTAAAGTCAAAGTGAGGAACAATACCCCATAAACGTGGAGATTTTGGTTCAGAAACAGGATCAATATGCTAATGATCAAGTAGATATAGGTGTATGGGGGGAGGGGCGCCCATTTTATTCTCTCATTAATTTTTCTTTTCCTCCTTCAGAAGAGACAACATAGAAAAGTCTTCAATGACTAATTACTGATAACAGAATGTTGTATTTATTCCCAGACTCTACATCTTACTGCATAGCAAGTTACTTAACACTCTGTGCCTCAATTTTCTCATGTACAAAATGGTGAAAATAATAGCACCTTTGTCGTAGAGGGGCTGTATCCATGAAAGCCACTCATTCATTTAGAGAGCTTAGAACAAGGCATAATCGATAGACAATACTCAGAAAGTTTGCTTCTATCATCTTCAGCACTATCATTACTCATTCATTTAATAAACAGTTTTCTAAGCCCCAGGTACCTGGCTATGGACTAGGATTTATATGCATTTTTTCTCCAAACTCTCAAAATCTAGGAAAAATGACAGGCACTTAAATAACTGAGTGGCAAGCCATTACTTTCCTAAAGCTAGACCATTTATAGACACACAGAAAATTGAGCAGCTGGTCTTGAGGCTGTTGGACAGTGTGGTGTATTTGGTGGGGAGCAGAGGTGGTAAAAGAAATGTTCAATGAAGATGTACCATTTAAGCGATGTGTTCAATGATAGGAGTCTGAAGAGTGGAGAATTTAATGCATGCTTATCTCTGTCTCTTAGCATAATCAGTTCAATCCTACATGGGCTTACAAAACACCTCTAATTTTTGCCCCATCCCAATTCTCTATACAGTGGGAAAGAGAAATTGTATAAAACAGAAGAGAATTGCTGTCACCAAGGAGACAAGGCTTACATACTCAAAACCACGAAGACACAAGTGCCTGCCTACGTGCTTCAGGAATAATCAAAAGGTTGAAGGAACAAGAAAGAATTATTGCATAGTATACAAAGGAAGCCTTTCATTCTGTGGGTGGGCCTGAAATCCAGATTGGTCGGAACTTCTAGCTCATAGGTGGAAGACCTGAAATCAAATCCTGGTCACATGGTGCTCAATCACAAGCCCCTGGGGCAAAAGTGAAGTGCCTTGGCTTTGAGTTATAATTTTTAACAAACTTGCTTCGGTCCTGCCCCCCCCCCCTTTTTTTTTTTTTTTAAGATTTTTATTTATTGACAGAGAGAGATCACAAGTAGGCAGAGAGGCAGGCAGAGAGAGGGGGAAGTCAGGCTCCCCGGTGAGCAAAGAGTCCGATGCGGGGCTCGATCCCAGGGCCCTAAGGTATGACCTAGGCAGAAGGCAGAGGCTCAACCCACTGAGCCACCCAGATTCCCTGGTCCTGCCCCCTTTTTAGCAGCATAATATGCACCTTTGATACAGCATCACTGCCTTGGTCAAAGATAAACTACATTTCTGATGTCCTAAGGAAGCAGCTTTACTTTCAATATTCAATGTTTTTATTATTTCATAAATGATCATAAAAAATAAATAGTTGTAAGAAGTACAGGGCCTTTGCCTCTTGCTTCAGGATGTGGGAGCGCATTCAAGGAATGAAGCGTTCATTCGGGCTCACTGGAGACCCTCTGCCTCTTGTTATCGACACAGAGACTTAACAGTGATTCGGCAACTCATCTCAAGCTTACATTATTAACAAGTGGAGGAGCCAGGATGTGAACCTCTTTCTGCCTATTTGAAGAATTTGTGAACTTACAACATTAATACGCTGATTTATGAGTCTGTTTCCTAATTTAACAGGCTTCAAAAGTGAGCTGGGCACTGGAAAGGAGAAAAAAAACACAGACTAGCCTTTGCTGATTCTCTGACAAAGTGGCTGTTTTTTGTTGTTTTTTTCCCCCAGCAAGACCCAAGATAGATGCACTCCTTGACTAGACCCAACTTAGGTCATGTGAGCAACCAAGGAAAACCATGACTAATGTGCTCTTCATTGACAGATACAGTGCCTTCCTTCCAATCTGCTCTCTCCGGGCAGATACGGATGGAGGAATAGGTTTCTAACAGTCCAGGAAAAGGACACAGGAAATAACAGTCGTCCTATCAACCTCATCTCCAATAGCTCACTTCCCAAATGAGCTCACCTTTGACAACAAAGTGAAGTTTTAGGTTTTTTTGGTTTTAAGTCCCTAGATATCCTGATAATTTGTGGGACCCCATTCTCATTAGAGATACTATATGGGATTTAAAGTTCACATCTCTTGACGACCTCACTAAGGTTTTTCCAGAAAGAGTATACACAACAGTGATGTTCTGCAATATCTCATTTTATTTCTGTGGTGAATTCTGCTCCCCTCCCCCACCAAGTTCTTCTTTTTACTACTCTGTCCAGTTCTTCTAGGAATTGTTTAAGAATGGTAGTGAACTCGGGGCGCCTGGATGGCTCAGCTGGTTGAGTGTCCAACTCTTGGTTTCACCTTAGGTCAGGATCTCAGGGCTGTGAGATTGAGCCCTACATCAGCCTCTGTGCTCAGTGGGGTGTCTCCTTGAGATTCTTTCTCTCCCTCTGCTCATCCCCACCCCTCACCCACACATGCATGCTCACGCTCTCTCTGCAAAATAAAATCTTTTAAAAAAATGGTGGTGAACGCTAGACTTATCAGAACTTCTCTTCTTAGAGAAGATATAACATTAGATCTATACAGGTTAGAATATTTATTATTACAGTTAAGGAAAGACCAAGGCAGAGGTGGCATGCCTTCTAGTATGTGAAGGTCTGTCAATGAAGAAGACATATTTGTTGCTCCTAGGACTAGCGGCAAAGTGGACAGAAGGACAGAGCCTTTGAGAAAACTGGGCATGTGATGAGGAGGCAGATTTGAGGTCAAGACAAGGAAGTATTTTTCATAAGTGCTGTTATTCTACAACAAAATCCACTTCCTCATGAGGCAATTAGCCTTTCATCATGAGGAGCATGCAAGCAGAGGAAGAAAGATTGCCTGCTGGGAATGTTAATTTCTTACATGGGTAAGAAATTAAAACAAGTGGCATCTAGGGCCCTTTCCAACTCTGAGATTATGAGTCTGTGTTATAAAATATGTAGAGTAAAATAATATCTATATTGAAGATATGACTAGCATATACAAAATCTTTTCTATAAACACTTTGTTGCCTATAGGTGCTAAAAGAAAAAAAAAACTTAACTATCTGCTAATTAAAAAATAAGTGAACAATGGACAATCCTTTACATAATGTCTATAGAAAGAAAGAATAGTGTTGAGCTTCTTGAGTTTCTTTTTTCCCTTTTTGCCTAACAATACAACAAGACAATTTATCAGCAAACTTTTTTTTTTTTTTTTAATTCCTTGGTTCACTCCAAGAAACCGCTGGAGACAGCGAACAGTGAAAAGGAAGGAGACAAGTGTTGAGTAGTGTCTAAATTTACGAGACCAAATTTAGCAATTTTGGTAACAGCAAGTTCTTCATAGAAATGCTTGAACATTTGAAAGGTGGAAACAGATTAATTTCTCCCCACTTTCTTAACACACAACTAGTTATACGTTGTTGTATAGCAAAACTTTGTAGTTTTAAGCAACACAAAATGGGCTCAGGGGAGTGGGAGCTCCAGGCTTCCAGTCAGAGAATGAATCAGTCTTAGGAATAAAAGGCACAGCATAGGGAATATAGTCAGTGATATTAGTGATGGGGCTGCACTTGTGGTAAACCCTGCATAATATATGAACTTGTGGAATCACTATGTTGTACTCCTGAAGCTAATGTAACATTGTATGTCAACTACACTCAAAAAAGACTCACTTTTAAGTCACATTGCAATTTGAATAGGCCTTAGCTAGGTGGTTATTTTGCTCATCTCCACTAGACTAGTCCCCAGTCACCTGGGTGTCTTTGCCTATGTTGGTCAGCTATGAATTTGTCATGCGGGCAAATGGGCCACGATTCCCTCAACATTCAGCAGGCTAGTCCTGGACATGGTGGCAGGTTTCTAAAGATAGTAGAAGAGAGCAAGCCCCAAAGTACAAGCACTCTTCAAATCTCTTCTTTGTCACCTTTGCTAATATTTCACTGAACAAAGCAAGTGTCATGAGTTTCATGGTGTCTTCCTCAAAATTCATAGGTCAAAGTCTTAACTTCTACTGCTTCAGAATGTGAACTTATCTGGAATTAAGTTTGTTGCAAATGTAATCAGTTAAATTAAGATGAGGTCATATTAGAGTGAGCACCTAATCCAATAGGCCCTTAAAAATGGGACCTAATCCACGATGTTGTTATAAAAAGGGGAAATTCTGACATAGACACACACACACACACACACACACACACAGGGACGATACCTTACAAAGACTGGAATCCTATTGTCACAAGTCAGGGAACTATAGAAACTAGAAGACAAGTCATGAGGAAATCCTTTCCTAGCACCTTCAAAAGGAGCATGGTCCTTCTGATATCTTGATCTCAGACTTCCAACCCCCAGATCTGTGAGACAGCAAGTTTCTGTTTTTCAGGCCACCCAGTCTGTGGTACTCTGGTAAGGCAGTCCTAGCAGACTGATACAGGAAGTCACATACCAAGTCCAGAGTCAGTATGGGACTGACAAGAGCATGGGGAGAGGCAGGCATGAGCAAACTGGGAACCAATTCTGCATTAATACACCACAGAGTTAAGAGGTAAATCTATGGGAGCTCATCCCTAGTGTACTCAACTAATATGTACATGTAAATAGGTGGGTTTCAAAATCATTTTTAAGTGATTTCTCTTTGTTGCTATACCATCAACTTGACCCAGAGTTAGATTCATTTTTCTTTTAATTTTCGGGATTTTAAAAAATAATATTTCAGAATTGTGTAAATTATTTGCGTTGTCCCACATTCAAATCCATAAAATGAAGTACATTCTAGAAACTAACTTTCATGGCCATTCCTATCTTGGGGGCAGAAGTGATTTATGTAGATTGCTAGCCCACAGAAGACCTTTTCTTCTTTATACCTCCCTTTTGTATAGCCCTAACCATAAGGAATTGTAATTCTTGCCTGTTTCTATTTCCTTCTTAATCTTATAAGCTTTACAATGACTGAAGTCAGGTCTTAATTTTGTTTGAGTGTCCAGCTCAGATATTCATTCACTTAATATTATAAGTTCAGAAAATGTTTATTGAGTGCTTACAATGTGGTAGGACATAATGATGAAGACAAAAGACATGTTTCCTGTACTTCCAGGGCCTAAATTCTCACAGAAAAGTCAGTCCTTCAAAGGACAGCTATAATAAAGGGCGGTAAATATTATAGAAGAGGAAGAAAGTACACTATAAATGTTTATTCAAATTAATGTTGTTTTGCTGCCAAAGCACTGCTTGGATGATTCACATTATATTTACCTCTGGAAGACTGAATAGCTTTTGGAAGAGAACTTGAAATTACTAGTATGGCTGAATTTGTGTTTTCAAAATTTCCTAATTTTTCTCCCCATTGAACTGACAATGACCAATCACATATGTGTTGTGAGGATCATAGCTAGCGTGGGGACTGGAGAGCTTTTCAAATGACACTTTCTATAGCATTACTCCACACGTCAGTCACATGTAAGCAGCAGAAAGAACCATCAGATTATATGGGGACAAAGGGTAAAAGTAATAAACATGGAAATTAACCAAAAAAAGCCAGCAGTTTTCCACAGATTAAGTTTGTTTACTTCTTACAGGAAGAGCCCAGGTTCCTTTAGTCACAGGAGTTAATGGGAGCAGGAGCAAAGTAAGACTCTTCAATTATTCATGGACACACATCAGTAACAAGCAATTATTGCATTTGGCTAAAGGGATGCAGTTGGCTTCGAACATGAAACCAGATGTCTTTACAGAAACCTGTACAACTTCCAGAAGAAGATAGCATCAATGTCTAATTACCAGCCATTACACCCAATCTGCATATCCTGACAGTGTAATCCAGCAGGTCTTCGTTCTCATTGCACATTAGAATCACCTGGGGTGATAAAGAAAGTCACAGACTCACCCCTCTGATTCTTCTGTAATTGGCGTGGGGCGGGACCCGGGCATCATGTTTTTTAAAAAATTTCTCAGTGAGACCTTCCACTGTGCATCCAGGTTGAGAATAATTGAGGTAGCCATTTGAGATCACTGTTAGATAAAAGAATGGATAGAATCTTATTAACATTTATTTAACCTCTTTGCCATTTGTATTAAAAGGACAATGAACCAGAACTCCCACTGAGGGTCATGGTCAGCCTACTTGCTGGTACTCATATGTATGCGTGTGACCTGTACTGCTAACTCATTCTGAAATTTTGAGGAAATCATTTTACATCTCCAATACTCTATTTCCTCATCTGTATAAAGGAGGCCGTGGCCTAGATCAGAGTCACAAAAATGTCTGCAGCAGAACCCAAAGGTATGTACTCTAGAGTCAGGTGGGCTAAGTTCTTGCTCTGCTAACACCATCTCTATGTACTTGGTCAAGGTGCTTAATTTCTTCCTGCCTTAGTTTCCATTTCTGTAAAACAGAAGTGGTTATAGTGCCTCCAAGTGTTGTTATAAAGGTTCCGGGAGTTAACATATCCAAAGCGCTTGCCAACAGTGCCTGGCTAGTGTGATTATCATTTGCAAGGTCACATAGCTTATGGTGTAGGAGCTGTGGAAATGGACCTCTGTTGTGTGAGCCGTGATTGTTTATTCTATTTGTCCCCATCATCTAACTCTGAGAAAAACACAACTCCTAGAGGGTTGTGAGGGCTCAGTAGTTAATACAGGGAAAGCACGTGGGCACTGGCAAATACCAATATTTGCTTAATAATGGAGCTTAATAATCCAATAAATGTCACTGATTGTATTATTATTCAGTGTAGGGCAAAGCAGCTGAAGTAACTATTTGAAATGGCAGGAACATAAACATTCTAACAGAGGATGCTAAGACAAAGCTTCAGTTGACTTGCCATGACAGGTCTTCTGATCTTTTCCAGAAAAAAAGATTTTCATCTGAAATCCCTGGATTTATAATATTGACAACTAAATAATTGTACTCATGTTAAACGAACGTGCCCAGTATCATCAGATTTCACTTTTTGGTCCAAATTGTTTTGGGAGCCCTTTTAACAGGAGGAACGCTTTGCAGCAGTTCAAATCCTCCCCAAATGGTATGGTTCACAGAGAACTTGTGCAAATTCCTGAGTCCCAATCCAGATCTACAGATTCAGAAACTCCAAGGGTGGCACCCAGTGTTGTTTTAACAAGCCTTCCAGGAGATTCTGATGTGTGCTCAGTCACTGAACTGCTGGTGTAGACTTTAAAAAGAGATTCAAATCCCAGCTCTAAAGCCCAGTGGCTTGGTCAAGTTGGAGGAGGTCTCTGAAGCTATGATCTAACAGGGTGTGCTTAGAAGAGAAATAAAAGAAATACAAATTGTCCTTTCAAATTGTCCCTCCTTTCTGTTTCTATGGGAAAAGTCACTGTCTTTCTGCCTGTTTTTCCTTCACTTTTGAGATAATAATTCTGCTCATTAAAATGTTCAAGGGGCAGGGCGCCTGGGTGGCTCAGTGGGTTAAAGCCTCTGCCTTCGGCTCGGGTCATGGTCCCAGGGTCCTGGGATTGAGCCCTGCATCGGGCTCTCAGCTCAGCAGGGAGCCTGCTTCCTCCTCTCTCTCTCTCTGCCTGCCTCTCTGCCTCCTTGTGATTTCTGTCAAATAAATAAATCTTTTAAAAAATAAAAAAAATAAAATGTTCAAGGGACACCTGGGTAGTTCTTTCGGTTAAGTGTCCCACTCTTCATCTCAGCTCAGGTCTTGATCTCAGGGTTGTGAATTCAAGCCCTGGGCTCCTACTTAAAAAGAAAAGTTCAACTGTTGCATTCTAGGAGTCCAGTTCTGTTGCACTTTACACATACATGAAAACCCATCTCTCAGAAACAAAAACAAAACACTTTCTGATGTCTCCTGGAAAGCTCCCAAGACACGAGAGCAGTTAAATCCTAGTGTCTAGTCTCATTTCCAGACTCTTATTTATAGTGATTTTCCATCTGTGATTATTAGGCTTCTTATCTGTGGACAAGGAAAGTGCCTTCCCCCTTCTCTAGTCTTACTTTTGGGACATGTCTAATTTTATTTTATTTTGTTGTAAAACATCAGAGTAGTAAAACAGTGAACTTATTCAGCTAGTAATTTAGACCTTTATATTGGCTCATAAAGAAACAAAGTCAAAGAACAACTCTGCAATCATAAGCCACATGGATGATACAAGAAAAATGGAAGAAAATGTCACTAATTTTCCCTTTTGGCCCTGACTTTCCTCAGTCTCCTGTTTTGGGGAGAAGGGACACACAATGAATAGGCGATGAGGAGAGGTTAATAGGAACACAGACACTCAGGCTTGCAAAATACTGCAAAAGGCCCACAGTTCCCAAACATAAACAGGAAGAATTAACTGGAAAGAGGTCTATTTTAAAAATATACAGATTCCCAGGGCACCTGGGTGGCTCAGTGGGCTAAGCCTCTGCCTTTAGTTCAGGTCATGATCTTGGAGTCCTGGGATCGAGCCCCACATCGGTCTCTCTGCTCAGCAGGAAACCTGCTTCCCCCACCCTGTCTCTCTGCTTACATGTGGTCTCTGTCAAATAAATAAATAAATAAATCTTAAAAAAAAAAAAAAAATAGAGATTCTCAGCAACACTCTCCATCTATTGAATTGTAGGCGGTCACAGTGGAATTTCAGAATCTGAATTTTGTTTTTTATCTGATAGAATGAACTGGTATTTGGAAATCTTAATCTAGTTATTCCTGCTTATTTCATGCTCCAATCTCCATTTGAATAGCCCGAGAGAAAGGGAACGCTTTACCAGGAGAGTTATGTGCCATTGTGTCCAGGAACAGAGGTTCTGAGCCAAACTGCCTTGCTCCCAGTCCCTACTCTGCCACCAGAGCTGCAGGACCATGGCTTTCAACAAGTTCCTAACCTCTGTGTCCCTTGCTGCCTTCGCTGCAAAATGGGGCTAATCCATGTTTCAGGATGTGCCAGGAGTTTCCTGGGGTTTCCAGAAATGTCATGGCTTAGAATAACAAACATGTCATCTTTCACAGTTCTAGAGTCCAGAGGTCTGAAATCAAGGGAGCAGCAGGGCTGCGTTCCTCTGGAGACTTTCAGTGTCCTTTCTTGCCTCTTCCAGCTTCTAGTGCCTTCCAGGCTTCCTCAGCTTCCCTGTCCTGTGGTCCCATCACTCCAATCTCTGCCTCAGTCTTTACATAATCTTCTCTACTCTGCACCTCCCCTGTCTCTGGCTTGAGGGCCCACCCTGAAGATCAGCTTAAGATCTTTAAAAGAGAATTTTTAAACATTAAGCCATTATTCATAGGTTCTGGGGACTAAGACATAGGCTTGTTTTGGGGGGTCTCATCCTTCAAGCCACCAAAGTATGCAAAGAGCTAAAGCATCGAGTAATGTATGTACTTGGTACATGGCAAGGGATCTATAAATATTCCCACTTTCTCACTTTCTCATGCAGTCTCACTCATATTTGAGACGCACTGACTCTAGAAATTTATGCTTTGTCTTAAATTAAAATAGATCTGTCATATTCCTTTATTGGCCCTGATCCTGCCTTCTGGGGTCAATTAGGCCATCCAAATTACATCTTCCACATGACAGCTGTTAAATAATTTGAAAGCATAGTTCAGAGAATTGACGGCACACACTTCCACCTGAATGGCTCCTTTCTCTGCTCCTCCTGAGACAAAGCCTCTCTAGCCCTTCCCCCACCCTTGTTTCTTTTTACCCTCCCACGTTAGCAAGTAGTTTTATTTAATTTAAATGAGTTTAGGATGGCATTCCAAAAACCTTTGTAATAAATAAACGCTCTGCTCCTTTCTGAAATTTTCCATTATAAAAATCGGAAGGCTGTAACCAGGGCAAAGTGTGTGATGGTAATAACTGGGGCCACAGGGCGCCTGGGTGGTGTTGCTGAAGGGTCCAGCGCTTGCTTTCCACTCAGGTCAGGATCTCAGGGTTGGGAGATCCAGCCCCTCATTGGGACTGGGTGCGGAATCTGCTTGAGATTCTTTCTTCCTCTCCCTCTGCCCCTCTGGTTCATGCTCCTCCCACGCTCACGCTCACGCTCACCTCTCTCCCTCTCTCTCTCTCTCAAATAAATAAATAAATGAATCTTTTTTAAAAAAAAAAGAAGAAAAAGAATTGGAGCTGCAGTCATGAATTTCTAGAGCTAAATTAGTAAATTTATGGGAAGAGATTACAGCGACATGCCACCTCTATCAGAAATGATCAGAAGAGAGGGTAAAGTTCTAATCCAGCATTATCGCAAACTAAAAGTTTAATGGGTCTTAAGAGATCATATAAACAACCAATTTTGACAAAAAGTAACATTTTGGAGACTAGGCTAGACATGTAAAGACCTGAATAAAAGTATATAATCAATAATAATAAACAAAAAGTTTTAATTCCTAAAACTCCCCTCAGAACATAAAAGTATTAGAATGAATAAGGGAAAAGACTCCTGACCAACATGGGAAAAGGGGAAAGAGAAACTTCTGGACTAGCTGCCATGCCTTAAAATTCCCACGTCAGGACTGTACTTTCCATAGTATATTCCTATTTGGGCACTAACGGCCTTTTGTAGTTTCTTGCAACCCTGATTATCCGTCTTTGTATACCTCTCCTCAACATCTACTCCTTTTGTGTCTCTTCTCGAAAAAGTAGGAGACTGAGGTAGGTCAGGCCTGAAGGGGAAAATTACCTCCGGATAATCACTTGGCCCACTGATTTCACCAGCAATACCAATGTTGGGTCCCCCCAAAAATGGATACCCCAATAACGGGTCCATGATTAAAGAAGCGAGACTGATACAAAGCAAAAATCAAGCAAAGCTTTATTTCACGCCAAACATCAAGAATCAGACCGAACATAATGGGACGCACCTCTTACAAGAGAGGGCGACCCCTCCCTGCTTTCCAGACTAACTTTTATAGAGCAAAGGCCATGTGGTTGGGTCTGGCCACGCACAGGTGGCCAATGAAGTTGTAACACACAGAAAGCTGCACAGTCATGCTAGGTGACCAACTGAATTACAGTTTACCTTAGTAGACATTTGAACCAGCCTATCACCTTGGTTAGAAGGGCGCCCCAAAGGTGCCCAAAGGGCAGGGCCCATACTCCTTGGTAGCTAGGAGACAGTATGCGCCCCCACTGATTGAATACCTCCACCTGGCCTGACCCACCCTTGTATTTAGATTTTGTTACCTGGGACTGGTTTCTGGGACTTCCTTTTAAGTAAATCCTGGGGGGGAAGGGGGGCAGGGTCAATTTAAGTTTTACTGCATAAACAACAAAATGGCAGTTCAACCGGGGTGGGGCTGCTCTGGCTAAATAGACCCTTACACCAAGACCAGACCACAGTCTCCACCAAGAGACATTGTCCTCTCTCAGACCAGTACACACACTCCATACATCTTTCTCCTGTTTAATTACTCTGGCAACCATTCCCCACCAGTGAGACTGGGGCACACAGCCTGCAGAGGGAAATCTCGCATAAAAATACTAAGGGCACATTTGTGGAATAAAAGAGACAAGGAGAGAGTTGGGATAAGCGTAGAGGGGATGGGAGAGAGAAGGGAAAAGAAAGAGAAAGAGAAAAAGGAGGACAGCCTGGGCTGGGAGGAGAGAGATTGGGGAGAGAGGAGGAGGGAAAAAAGATGAGACAGAGCCAGTGCAGAAAGAGAGGAATAAATATAGGGAGGGAAGAGGGGGAGAAGGGGAGGATATTATGGAAGAAAGTTCTAGAAGAGAGATTAGAGGGAAGACAAAAGTAAAGGGAAAAGAGAGACTCAAATAACTGCCTAACTCCTGTCACTTTGACTAAGGCTTAGACCGGATAAATGATGTTTTAACTTCCCTTTAGTCTCCTACAAAGTTTGAAGCCAACTGAGAAATAGTCGCTGGAGTCAGCCAGACGGAAATCCAAATGTCAACTTGATAACGGCTAAAGCTAAGTGACAAATCTGGATTTACATCTTCCTCCGACCCAGCACTGAACTTTCCCCATCCCCCCACACGCAGTGCTGGTAACTGTGGCAGCCGGTCCAGCCCCCCACACCCCCACATCTCCCCTCCACACACACACACACCGCCCCAGGGACAGTCCAGTGCCTGCTGCTGTACTTACCACACCGTGCGGGGCTGAACAGCACACATGCGGGTACCTGATAGGAAGCTGAGCTAGGGAGCCCCAAAGACTTCCTTCCCACACGCACTTCCTGCCTAGCAGGTCACCCACACTGCCTCTGGAGGGAAGCCGGGAGCTTTATTTGATGAGAGGTTCTCACGTGGGCTGCTCTGTATTGAAATCACCTGCAGCTTCCTTTGGATCCAGATTTCAGGGATTGTGAAGTGCTGGGCAGTTCTGAGGTCATCAGTTTCATCCCCAACACCAGGCGTTGGTTCTAGCCTGGGAGAGCACTCAGGAACTGAATTCTTGTTGAACGCCTGACGGATCCCAGTCTGTGTCGGGCCTGACGAGGAGAAAGTCAAGTATAAAGAGTTAGTGGCCTCACGGGGAAAAGCTCAGCCTTGGGAAGTGGATCCCAGTGGGGTAAAAAATCTCAGTTCTGACATTTAGAATGTGTGCAGTCCTAGCAATCTTGAACTGTTCTTAAAAAATAAAAAAAAAAAAAGGTGATTAAACTCTATTTTCTAACTGTTCTTGAAAATAGAGTGAATAGAATGTGATTTAAAATGACGACGACGATAGGTTGGCAGAGAGTTGTCACTTGTTTCTCTCACGCTCTTCTGTTTGGTTTGTTGGGTATCTTCTATCTAAACATCTTTCATCTTCAGGCTAAGTCCCCAAAGTGGTGGAAGCCGGTGCTTCTTCCCACGGTGGAAGTTGCCGGAAGGGCGGCTCTTCCTGCATTCCACTCCCTGGCTGCTGGGGCGAGGGAGTGGGACTACACCCGAGCAATCAGATGGCTCTGCCTGAGGCTGCCAAGGCAGAAAGGTGTAGGGAGCGCCAGAGATGATTCTAGAGCATAGCAGCATGGCCTACCATCCCTTGTGCCACGGCGAGATCAGCGGGGATCTAGTAGTGAGATCTCCTAATGAACTCTAATCAGTCTTCCAGGAGCATGGCTTTGTGTTTCTTAGTGTTGGGGATGTCAGGAAAAGATGTGATCCCTGATTGACCTGTGAGCTGGACCCCAGCACATGGAGGCTCTTCACCCCCAGCCCCGCCTTGGAATGTGGGTCTTGCTGGCCTTCCCTGCTTCCAGAGGCTTCTCCAAGGACACAGCCTTGAGCTAGTGATATGAAGTTGGGAACACCTGTGTGGTATACCTGAGTGAACCTAGTTAAGGCCTTTTTTTTTTTTTTTAAAGATTTTATTTATTTATTTGACAGACAGAGATCACAAGCAGGCAGAGAGAGAGGAAGGGAAGCAGGCTCCCTGCCGAGCAGAGAGCCCCATGCAGGGCTCCATCCCAGGATCCTGGGATCAGGACCTGAGCCGAAGACAGAGGCTTTAATCCACTGAGCCACCCAGGCACCACAAGGCCTTTTTATAAACTTTTAAAAATATATATTTACCTATGTATTTGAGGGGGGTAGCAAGGAGAGGAGCAGAAGGAGACTCTTTTTTATTTTTATTTTTTTAAAGATTTTATTTGTTTGACTCGAGAGAGAGAGAGCTCACAAACAGGGGGAGCAGCAGAGGGAGAAGGAAAAGCAGGCTCTCCGCTGAGTAGGGAGCCTGGTGTGCGGCTCAATCCCAGGACCCTGGGATCATGACCTGAGCTGAAGGCAGACACTTAGCCAACTGAGCCACCCGGGTGCCCTAGGGAGAGAGAGTCTTAAGCAGACTCCCCATTGAGCATGGAGCCTGATTCGGGGCTTGATGCGAGGATACTGAGATCATGACCTGAGCCGAAATCAGGAGTTAGACGCTTAGCTGACCGTGCCACCCAGGCACCCCCTCTATAAACTTTTAAGATTTGGCAGGCAGACACTGGGATCCTTTTGTCTTCTGCCTCCCAAGACAAGGCTCATATGCTAGTTCTGTTTGCTTATTAAAATTGCCACCTACACACCTGGAATGGCTTGCCTCTTTCCTCAGTCTTTCCATCCCCTCTGAGTAGAGGGACCGATTGTGGATTACACCCAGGAAGCTCCATTAGCTACTGCTCCATTCCCCAACCTCATCATCTCCCTTCCCCGTGTGTTCTTTGTGTCACTCAATGTCTTTTAATAAACTCCTTTTCAGCTGAAATTGGCTAGAATTAGGAGCTAAGTATGTCATTTGAAAACAGGAAATAAAAATTGTTATTCACAAAGAGGGCCAAAGGAAGCTATCTGGTCTATTTCTGTCTGTCGTGATTCAGAGAGAATTCATATATAGCAACTATTTCATCTGGAACTGTCCATCCTTTGGGAACTTGCGTACATGGGGAGTTTCAGAAAACATTATCCAAAACTCAATAGTTAAAAAAGAGACTCCATTAAAATGGCTCTCCACCAGTCCACCTTTGACCAATTCCGAGAAACCTCATTCTATAGGACAGCCACAATAGTCCCATCAAAGTTTCTCTACATGGAATGCATCATTCTTTTTTCCTTTGAAACACGAATTTGAAAGTACACCGCTTGAGCACTGCAATAAAGTCTGAGTTATAATGCAAAACATCCCCGTAAAGATTATAGCCTGGTTGACCCTCCCATAGCAAGTCAGGGATAGGAGAAACTCTCAAACAGTGCAACAAAGCTTCCCCCTACAGCGCCTTGATGACCCACCAATGCACATACAGAGCACGGTGGTACGGGGGGGGGAAGGAAATGATGATGAAATACGTTCAGTTTCCCTAAAATTAAGTCACCTCTGTTTTAGGACGATAGTGTATACATAAAGAAGTTTGAGTATTTACAATCACAGAGTAAATACATTAAAATACATTCATGGAGGTAGGAATAAAGAGAGAATATTTGTCACCCAAAGAAATAAATAGCATCCTGAAATCATCTATCTTGCAACCCTTAATTTGTCCCTGGTAGTCCATGAAAGCATAGCCAAGATTACTGCATTTTAGTTAATTCCCTTAGTAAATTCAAGGTCATTGCTCAGGTTACGGGAAATATTGGTCATTTTACTGACAATATGGCACACAGTAAGATCTTCACTAGACGCTGCTTGAACACTTTAGAAAAAGCTTCCCTTTGACATCAGGGCTGGGGTGCTGAGTCTCATTAAGAGAGTCAAGAATTGTTCTGCCAGTGCGGGATAACTGTGAGATTTGAAGCATCATGAGGATGGACCCTGCTGTGCTAAGAGCAAGCGGGACGAACTCAGCTCTTCCAAGAAGGCCTATTGTCAAATTGAATGTACAAGACAAGAGCAATCTGGCCTCTCAGAGCAGAAGTTCAAAAAGGGGTTGGAAGTCAAAAAAAGTCAAAGGAAGAGGCTCATTATAAAAATCTATACCCTGTGGGTGATGCTTTTGTATACATTCATCAGCTGCATACAATATTTAATTAAATGTGTTCTCTCACCTCTAGCTATGTTTTTGTACTGAATTGAAATTGAAGCAGGAACAGTAAAAACAGTGGATTTAATTTAGGTCCCCTATTCCGGGAACTCTGTGCTGAATAAAGTCAAGTGCTAGTCAGAAATGCTGGCCCAGAAAGTCCTTCTTGTCCTATGAGCAAACCTGTAGGCAGTTCATGCTTCAGAAAGCTGTGGGACAGGTTGGGCTAGTAAAGCTTACGGCCAAGAAAGTGATAGAGATCCATCCCCATAGGAGGAGGGGCCTTATGGACACATGTAGCTTTGCAAAGGGGCGCCTGGGTGGCTCAGTGGGTTAAGCCTCTGCCTTCGGATCAGGTCATTGATCTCAGGGTCCTGGGATTGAACCCCGCACCAGGCTCTATGCTCAGCAGGGAGCATGCTTCTCCCCCACCTCTTTGCCTGCCTCTCTGCCTACTTGTGATCTCTCTCTCTCCATCAAATAAATAAAATCTTTAAAAGAAGAAGAAGAAGAAGAAAGAAAAGAAAATAGTGTCAAAAAGCTTCATTTATGCAGCAGGTAACAAATTAGGGTTATTACCTCCAGGACAATTTCCCTGCCCATCCTGAGTTATGTAATGTGCTCCTTAGCATATGGTAATTCCACTATAACTCAGGTGTGTGTATGTGTGTCTCTGTGTGTGTGTCTGTGTGTGTGTGTGTTTCTCTCTCTCTCTCACCTCTTTCTATTGAAGGCAAGAAATACAGACACTCTGTTCGTTTTCCTAGTGCTTATCATAATTTCTTGCCCGTAATAGATACTCAGATGATTACTGAAGAAAGGAAAAGTGGAAAGATGGAAGGGAGAAAGGAAAAGGAAGAAAGGAACGAGGACAAGGAGGGAGGAGAGAAGGACGAATCCAAAATGTACCTAGGTCTGGAATCAGCATCAGGAAGGTCCAAGAATCAGTAAGTTTTTAAAAGGCAAGATGCAGAGATAGAAATGTAACCAAGAACAGGATGATTTGGTTGAAGAAACAGCCACAACTGAGATTAAGGAAGAATCTTTTCAGGGCCTATTAAGAATAACAAAGAGAGAGAAATCCCATCCTTAACAAGGAGGAGAGTGTGGGTTAGACAATGCCTGTGTAGGTGACATCAGGAAGGTGAAAAGTCAAGCATTTCAATAAGGACATGAGAGCAGAATTTAGGATAGGACAAGAGTCAGGGTTGATTATTTTCACAATATTTCGTTTCTTCAGATCCTTTACATTGACTTACTTAACCCTTTTCTTTTGTTTATTAAGATATTAGTTATGCACAATAAAATTCACTAATTAAGAACTTCTGTTCTTCAAAATATTCTGTTAAGAAAATAATAATATCAGCCAAGTCTGGGGAAAAAAAAGATTTGAAAATCATTTATCTGATAGAGGACTGGCATTCAGAATATATAAAGAACCCCCAAAACCCAGTAATTAAAAAAATAAGTGACCCAATTAAAAATGGTAAAAAATTTGAATAAACACTTCTTCAAAGACGTATCAATGAATGAAAAGCAAATCAATGAATGAAAAGGTACCCATCGTCATTATGGAAATGCAAAGAAAAACCCAAACGAATTCCTCATATCAGAGAGATCATATAATTGTCTTTCTCTAATGGACTTAATTTCGCTTAGTGTAATACCCTCTAGTTCATCCACATCATTGCAAATGGCAAGATTTTGGGGGGTTGATGACTGCATAATATTCCATTGTATACATATACCACATCTTCATTATCCATTCATCTATTGATGCACATCTAGGTTCTTTCCATAGTTTGGCTATTGTGGATATTGCTGCTATAAACATTCGGATGCACGTGATATGAGGAATTTGAGAGGCAGGGCAAGGGGCTGTGGGGGAAAGGGAGGGGAAAATGAAACAAGATGGGACCAGGGAGTGAGACAAACCATAAGAGACTCTTAATCTCAGGAAACAAACAGGGCTGCTGTGGGGGGTGGGGGAGAATAGGTGGCTAGGTGATGGACATCAGGGAGGGTATGTGCTATGGTAAGTGCTGTGAATTGTGTAAGCCTGACAATTTACAGACCTGTACCCCTGGAGCAAATCATATATTTTATGTTAATAAAACTTAAAAATAAGTATAAAAATCTGTATGTAGCAATTAGAAAGTTATGATTTTGGAATTTCAAAAGAAGTGAAAAGAAAAGCAAGGCAAAAAATCTGAAGTGAAGATTTCTCACGAAAGAAAATGTACAGATGGTAAATAAGCATATGAAAAGTTGTATGAAATCATAGGTCATTAAAGAATTGCAAATTAAAACAGGTTACCACTGCACATCTTTTAAAATGGCTAAAATTCAAACTGCTGACAGCAATATCAAATCTAGGCGAGATGTTGAGCAAAAGTAACTCTCATTCATATTGATGGGAATATAAAATGGTACAGCCACTTCAGAAACCAACATGGAAGTTTCTTATAAGGTTGAACATAGTTGAATATAAAGTTTCTAACAAGGCTGAATCCAGCAATCAGGATTTTACTCATGTGCCCAAATGCCCAACAAAGTTGAAAACTATGTCCCCGCAAAATCTTGGACATGGGTGTCTAGAGGAGTTTTATTCATAATTGCCAAAACCTGGAAGCAACCAAGATGTCCTTCAGTAAGTTAATGTATCAACAACCTGTCATATCCAGATAATGTAGTAATAGCAATAAAAAGAAATGAGCTACCAAGCCACAAAAGATATGGAGAAACCTCAGATGTATATTGACAAGCGAAAGAAGCAAGTCTGAAAAGACTACATACCACATGATTTCAACTATATAACATTTGGAAAAAGTAAACCTGTAGAGACAGTGAAAAGATCATTAGTTTCCAGTGGTTGGGACACTGGAGGATTTTAAGGTGGTAAAACTACTCTATATGATAATGTATTTGTGAACACAGGATATTAAGCATTCATCAAATCCACAGAAATGTAAAATGCCAGGAATAAATCCTAATAGAAACTTTGGACTTCAGTTAATAATAATGTATTAATATTGGTTCATCAATTTTAAAATATACCATGCCAATGAAAGATGTCAATAATAGGGAAACACTTGGTAGATAGGAGATAGGGGTGGACTGAAATGTAGGCAGTATTTCACTGCACTTTATGCTCAAATGTTAAACTTAATACTACCCTAAGAAGTAAAGTCTTTGAAACGCCTGCACACCCCCAAAAACCCAAACAACACAATTAAAAAATGAACAAAGGACTTAAACAGACATTTTCCCAAATAAGATATAAAAATGGCCAATAAGCACATGAAAAGATGCTTGACATTACTAATCATTAGGGAAATACAAATCAAAACTACTGTGAGATACCACCTAGTATCAATTAGGATGGCTACTATCAAAAAACAAACAAGCAAACAAACAAAAAATAATAAATGTTAGCGAGGCTATAGGGAAATTAGAACTCTTGTGCCCTATTGGTCGAAATTCAGAGTGGTAGAGCCATTCAGGAAAACAGTATAGTGATTACACACACAAAAAAATAAAATTACCATATGATCCAGCAATTGGGTAAGTGCTCAAAAGAACAGAAAGCAGGATCTTAAAGAAATATTTGTACAACCATGTTCATAGCAGCATCTTTCCCAAGCTAAAACAAAACAACCCAATTTTCTGCTGACAGGTAGATGAATAAACAAAATAAACAAAAATGTGGTATGTACATACAACAGAATATTATTCAGCTTTAAAAAAGAAGGAAACCAGGGCCCCTAGGTGGTTCAGTCATTTAAGCATCTAACTCTTGATTTTGGCTCAGGTCCTGATCTCAGGTTGTGAGATGGAGCCCCACTTGGAGCCTGCTTCTCCCTCTGCCCCCCTCCCTGCTTGCACTTTCTCTCTCTCTCTGTGTTTGAAGAAGGAAGACAAGGAGGAGAAAGAGGGGAAGGGGGAGGGGGAGGAGGAAACTGACATATACCCTAACATGAACTAAACTTGAGGACATTATGCTAATGAAATAAGTCAGTCACAAAAGGACAAATACTGTAGGATTCCACTTATATGAGGTACTTAGAGTTGTCCAAGTCCTAGAGACAGAAAGTAAAATGGAAGTCATCAGGGGCTACAGGAAAGAGGGAATGGGGAATTATTATTTAATGTGTAAATAGAATTGCAGTTTTACAAAATGAAGAGTTTGGAAGATGGATGGTGTCGATGATAATACATTATGAATGTATATAATATCACTGAACTGTGTACATAAAGATGGTTAAGATGGTAAGTTTTATGACTATATATTTTACCACAATAAAAAAATTAGAAAAAAATACAATGAGATATATTACACATCTATTGGATTGTCTAAAATTTTTTAAACTAATCCTACTGCATTAACAAGGATGTAGAACATTTGGAATTATACAGTGCTGGTAGGGACGTGGCATCTCATGAAAACTATGAGAAACTAGAAATTTCTTTAAAGCTGAAACATACATCTATCATATGATACAGCCATTCCACTTTAAGGTATACCTATAAGGAATGGGCATATATACATAAATATCTATCTCAGCTTTACTTGTGATAGCCAAAAACTGAAAACTATTCAAATGCCCACTAAGAAATGAATGAGTAAACAAATTGTGAGAAAACCACGTAGTGTGGTGCATAAACGATGAATTCTGTTACACTGAAAAGAAATTAAATTTTTAAAAATGGGAAAAAATAAATATATACAATCAAAAAAAAAAAAAAAGAAATCCACATAGTGGACTATTAGCCATAAAACAGAATGATCTATTGATACATAAAACAACATGGATAGATCTCAAAATAATTATGTTTAGTGAGAGAATCCTAACAAAATGTAATATGCACTGTATTATTTAATTTACCTAAAACTCTAGAAACTAGAGTTTCTAGAAACTAGAAACTAATTGATGGTTACAGGAAGAAAATCAGTGTGGGGCTAGAGAATAAGCAAGGAAAAAAGGTCAGAAGGATGGGATAACAAGGGCATAAGCAAATTTGGGGGAGTGATAGATATATTCATTATCTTGACCGTGTTGATGATTTATGGTTGTACATAGATGTCAAAACTTATAAAATTATTCACTTTAAATATGTGCAGGTTATTTTATGTCAATTATACCTCAATTAAGTCATTATAAAATACTTATAATAAAAAATAAATTAAATAAAAAATATGTTAAGTAATATCTATGATTTACCACTGTTCTTTAGTGATGCAATAGGGATTTGAACCACTGTCTGTCTCATATTCAGGACCTCTGCTTGTTCAACTTGTATGCTGCTTGACTCTCAGATACGTAGTACCTGCATGAATATTAGCAATTATTTCTATTGCTATTATAATCCTACTGCTATTATAATATTCTATTGAATGAAGTGGTGGGTCTATACTTATAGTTTTTACACTACTTCTCATTAGTCTTGATAACGCCATGCAGAAATGTTAAAATATCTTTGGTTATAGTCATATAGATGATTCTTTATGATGTGTTCGAGGGATGTGGAATAAAATTCAATATGCTAATATTAATTTCTTTTCAGTCGTAAAATACATTCTAATTGACTTTGTTCTAATAGGGGTAGATCCTCATCTGTCTACAGCAATTAAGAGTAGTAACTAAAAGACTGTTAGGCTGATAATATTTAAACAGTGACTATTGGGAGTCTTTGAAAAATAATAGATGGCTGACGGGCACCTGGGTGCCTCAGTCAGGTAAGCACTGACTCTTGATCTTGGCTCAGGTCATGATCTTAGAGTCAAGAGATCAAACCCCACATCAGGCTCCATGCTCAGCACTCTCCCTCTTTCTCTGAAATAATAAATAAATAAAATCATTAAAAAATCTTTTAAAAAATAGATGTTTATTAATTCATATTGATAAATAGACAAGTTGTTAGGGATACCAAATTTGGAAAATTGGGAAATGTGATGAGAAGAAATTGCAAAGGCTGAAACACCGGTGTCAGCATGAAGCTGTAAATCACAGCCTTGTCTTTGATGGGCGGTATACAAATTCTTTGGAATCTCCACTATTGTACGGAACATTAGCTTGATTGTGAAGAAAGGCACATTTATTTTTTGCTGACTTAGGCATATTAACTTCTTCCTGGTTTCATCATATATGCCAAACACTAATGAGAAAAAATGCAAATGTCTTTCATCTCATTCCTCCTACAAGAGAATAAATTAGGTTAAGACAAACAGACAAACCAAAAAGCTGTGGGATCGAATGATCAGATGAGATGTACAACTACGAGGAAGGAATTGGAGAACACAGCTGGGACCAGTTCCATCTGTAGTGGTATAGAGTATGGACTTAAAGGGCACTGACGGCATTTAAATCCTTACCCTAGGGACACCTGGGTGGCTCAGTTGGTTGGACGACTGCCTTTGGCTCAGGTCATGATCCCAGAGTCCCGGGATCGAGTCCCGCATCAGGCTCCCAGCTCCACAGGGAGTCTGCTTCTCTCTCTGACCTTTCCTCACTCATGCTCTCTCTCGCTGTCTCTCTCTCAAATAAATAAATAAAATCTTTAAAAAAGAAAAAATAAATAAATAAATCCTTACCCTAGTACATACCAGCAGTATCAGCTTAGGAAAGTTATTTAACCTTTTATGCCTTCATTTTCTGAGTTATAAAATGAAGCCAATAATTTTCCCTATTTATAGGGTTTTGTGAAAATTAAATAATATGATTTATTATTTTATTTATGAATATTTATATAGTGCTTATTATGTACTAGACTATATTTTTGCCCTTTACAAATATGAATTCATTTACTCCTGATACTGCTTATAAAGTTCTCAGAGCAGTACCTGGCACATCTGATGCTGAACACATAGCATCATTCTTGTTTTCTGATTCTAATGGTACAGGCTCATTTAAGAAAATTCAGGAAGTACCTTCAGTTGTAGAGATGGATAAAAAACAGTAACTTCCATAAATTCAAAAGGAACCATTTGAAATATTTAGGTATATGTCTCTTAATCTTTGCTTTTTATTGGTAAAAGTAGACCTCGTACATGCTGTATAGTTTTTCCTGCTTTTGACTTTTATACTTTGGCCTTTTAAAATTTTAACTAAAGGTCTGATTTTCAGATAATTGTAGATTCACTTCAAGTCCTAACAAGTAATCCAAAGAGCTCTTGTACACCCTTTACATAGTTTCCCCAAATGGAAATACATTACAAAACCACAGTAAAAGATCACAGTCAGGATACTGACATTGACATAATCAAGATATGGAACAGTTCCAACACCATGGAGATCCCCACATGCTGCCCTTTCACCCCCACCCCCACCGTCCTCCCATGCACCTTTAGTATCAACCCCTGACAACTGTTCTTCTAGTCTTCATCTCTGCAATTTTGTCACTTCAAAATGTAGTATCTGTAGAATAATCATAATATGTTGTAAGGGCCTACTTAGCCAGAGGGAGCCATTTTGTTGTTTATGCAGTAAACTTAGATTGACCCTACCCCTCCCAGAGGAACTTACTTGCAAAGCCCAGATACAAGGGCAGGTCAGGCCAGGTAGAGACATCCAATCAGTGGAGCATGCATACTGTCTCCCTAGCTACTGGGAAGAGTGGGCCCCTCCTTTTGGGTGCCAATTCTGACCAAGGTGATAGGCTAGTTCAAATATCTACTAGGGAAAATTGTAACCTCGTTGGCCACCTGTGTGTAGCTAGGGTCAACCACGTGGCCTTTGCTCTATAAAAGTTAGTCTGTGAGGCGGGGAAGGGTCACCTCTTTGTAAGAGATGGCCCTGACCGGTCAATTTGATTCTCAGGGATGCTTGGTGCAAAATAAAGCTTTGCTTGACTTTCGCTTTGTATCAGTCTCGTTCCTTTGATTACGGACCCAACAATGTAACATCTGGGGAGTGGCTTTTTTACTCAACAAAATTTTCTGAAGGTTCACCCAGGTTGTTGCATTTTTAAATACTTCATGCTTTTTTACTGCTTTGCAGTTGTCCACCGCATGGGCGGAGCAGACCTTGTTTCAGCGTTCACTGGCATTGGAAGGACACTGAGGCTGCTTCCAGTGTGGGCTATGATGTGTAACTCTGCTATGAACATTTGTATACATGTTTTTGTGTGAACATGAGATTACATTTCAATGGCATAAAGGCCAGGAAGTACAAGCCCTGACTTGTATGCTAGCTACCTGTCTTGTTTTTCTTTAAGAAGCTGCCAGACCACCTTTCCAGAAAAGTTGTACCGTTTTGTAGTCCCATCAGAAATCTGCGAATCAAGGGGCGCCTGGGTGGCTCAGAGGGTTAAAGCCTCTGCCTTTGGCTCAGGTCATGATCCCAGGGTCCTGGGATCGAGCCCCGCATCGGGCTCTCTGCTCAGCGGGGAGCCTGCTTTCTCTCTCTCTCTCTCTGCCTGCCTCTCTGCCTACTTGTGATCTCTGTCAAATAAATAAATAAAATCTTTAAAAAAAAAAAGAAAAGAAATCTGCGAATCTATGAACAGACAGAATTCTGGACTGGAGCATTTCTCCCTTGAGATTTTTAAAAATTATGAATACAATTTTCTTAATAGAGTTATAAGGTACAATTAGATACATAATTAGATAATTAGAAGTCCAATCACAATACAATTTAAAATATATAGCTGGAGAAATAGAAGGCAAAGATGGGGAAAAAAGAGGTTTACCTTTCATGCAGAAGGAAATAAATTCCACCCCCCCTTCTCAGAACACTGCCTATAACTAGGATTGTATTATTCTAGTTATTACTTTGTTCTTTCCTGGGATGATTGCTTTCCCTTTATATGAGTCTGTATTTATATCCCTTAATAAGTATTTATAGTTTTCAACATAGAACTCATATATGTTTCATATTACTGTAATTGTATTCCTCTGAGTTATAATTATTATTTTTACTAGTTCTTTTAATTTTCTGTTGCTAGTGTATAGTAAAGGATTTTGGTTTTGTTTTAGAGTATAGATTTTATTTCAGTCAAGGTATTAAACAATCCTATAATTTTTTCCCTGTTGGTTTTATTGAGGTTTATAAGAAGACAATTAAATCTCCTGCAAGTAATAATAATTCTGTCCATTTTAGAAAAGTTAGAGGAAAAGAAAGATAATTTTACTGCTTCTTCCTTGTTTTATATCTTAGTTAACTTTTTAAAACCTCTAACAGTGTTAAGAAAAATGGTTATTCTTTATGATTTTACTGGAATTGCCTCTAGTGCTTAATCATTAAGCAAGAGATTAATAGTTTGAGAAAAGAAAAAAATCTTTGTGCTACCATGTAATTTGGTTTATAACCCTCCCGGAATCTTCCCAGGTATAATCTGAAACTGGCCTCTGTCCTCAAAGGGCAGGGAAAGACCAAAGAAAAAGACAAACCATTCCAGGTTAGTAGGTGGCAATGTTTAATAATAGCAAAAGGAACTTACCTAGGAGGCTTACCTGAGGCAGCAGCAAGATGAATGGATCCCTACACCAGACAGCCAAATCTTAAAAGTTTATACAGAGGCCCTAACTGGGCTCAGTCGTGTATACCGTGCAGGTGTTCTCAACACTGCATTACCATCTCAAGGCTGTGTCCTGGAGCAGCCTCTGGGAACTGGAAAAGTCAGCAGAACCCACATTCCAAGGACAAGGGAAGGGATAAGGGTCCTGGGTCCAGCTTATGGGTCAATCAGCAGTCCTATCTTCTTCATGATGTTCCCCAACTGAAGTATCTTTAGTCTAAAAATGGAGATGTATGTTATATTTTTGAAAAATAACAAAACATGAAAGTATGTTTCTAGATACAGACTGACTCTTTGTACTTTGAAGATAAAGAATCCAATAAAATTTAATTAAATTAATGTTAGGTGGACCCCCAATTTTTCCTGTGTAAACACAGTCTGAAGATATTTGCAAAACTATGAAGGAAGATATGTGGGACTCCACAATTCTATACCTAGCTAAATGGCTGTTTATGCAGTTAGCACTATCTTCCAAGGCACATCAGATATTTCCTAAGAAAATACATATTTTTTAAAATTTTTCTTAACTTTGCAATTTCATGAAATAAGTCTATCTTAGCATAACACCCTTTTGCTGAAACTTCAGAGAAGATTCTTTGAACTACAGACTCTTTTCATCTTTCTGGAATTTTCCTCTGTTTATGCATCCTTACACATCTCTACTTGCCTTGTATTGGCTTATAGTGAACTAGAAGCTGAATTCATTTCTGGTATAGGAGTCTGCTAAAATCTTTCACCTGCTAGATTCAGATCAAAAGGGGATGTTTAGTCAATTATTAATATGGGGAACCAGTAGCTGTAGGAGCAGAATAGCATCAATAATTCTCAAAGAGGGTCCTAACATCAAGCTCTATGCTCTGCTTAGTGTGTGTGTTTGTACCAGAAATAAAACTCAAGTGTTCTCCCATGCAGCTGGCTGTTGGAGCAGGAAAGCGGGGATAGACAACCCATGAATGAGTAAGCCTGGCAGTGTTCCCGTTAAGCTGTATTTTCTCAAACAGGCAGCAGGCCAGATCTGCTTTACATTGATTCCTCCATAGGTACCTAGTCATTATGGTGGGATCTTTGAGAGTTTCCCCATTTATAAGATATTATCTCCCTAACGAGGGAGTTTGTGATCTGTTTGAGAAAAAATAAAATGCAATAATATGGCACAATAAAAATAAATATCTTAGTGATGATTAATGGTTACTAACTCTTTAGTATTGCAAGAGTTTTCTGAAATAATTGATCCACATGGGAAAGTTATTCCTGATGGAGCAGATTAACTGGGATTTAGGAGAGTTGTTTGTATTAGGAAGATAACGTAGGATAGCGCAAGAGTTTAAGTGTGAGATTCAGAGACAAAGATTGAATCTTTGCTCTTGCACTTACTAGCTCTAGGACACTGGGCAAGTGATTGGACTGAATGTTTATGTCCCTCCAAAATTCCTATGTTGAATTCCTAATCCCCAATATGACAGAGATGGCCTTTGGAAGTTGATTAGGTCATGAGGGTGGAACCCTCATAAATGGGATTAGTGCCCTTTTAAAAGAGACCCCAGAGAGCACCATTTGAGGGTACAGGAAGAACATAGGCATCTATGAAACAGGAAGCAGGGTCTCACCAGAAAGCAAATCCCCCAACATGTTGATCTTGGACTTTCCAACCTCTGCAACTGTGAAAAATACATGCTTGTTGCTTAAGCCATGCTTTCTCTGGTACTTTAGTTACAGCAGATCAAATGGACTGGAACAGTAAATTATTCAATCTCTCCAATTATCTCTTCCATAAGTTTGTATAAAAACATTTAACTCATAGAGTTGTAGTAAGAAAAAAGAAAAATATTTAAGTAGCTGGTTCAAGGTAGTTTCATGGAGAAATTCAACACCTTTATTGAATTGCCTATAACATGTCATGTATTATTTTTAGCTATCGAAGATAGAGCAATGAACCACACAGAGAAAGTTTATGAGGTGTTGGGTGTGCTCCTTAACTCAATGGGGGGAGTCCTTTCACAATGTAAACATAAATGATCATGTTGTATACTTTAAATATCTTACAATGTTATTTGTCAATGATGCTGCAACAAAGCTAAGAAAAAACAGAGAAAAATACCTGAGGGAATTTATGTTCTAGGCTCTTGTACTTGTACTCTGTTTATGATCATTTCATCATCCCCATTTTTTTTAATATGAATTCAAGGTTAGAAATCTAGCATGAACAAACAATATAGAACCAGAGAGCCCATATGGACAGAAGGGCTCTTGAGAAGTTTAAACACCTAATTGGAATTGCCACCTTAAACAGGGTTACCCTATGCAGTTGTGTAAACTGTACAATGTACAGGGAACCGTTCGGCATGACAGCCTTAAGAACTTGTTAAAGGCATTTGAAAGATAACATTCCATCTCTCCCTTCACATGTTGCTAGTGTTCAGCTGCAGACTGCAGATACGTTTCAGTCATGAGGTGCAGCCATGCCCAGAGACAAGCTGATTTCTGCTCTTGTTCTACACTGTACATGGTGGCAATTATGATTAAGATTCAAATGTCTATTCAACTAGTTGGCACAGGTAGAATTAGAATAGCTCTGCTTCTGTCAAGATGATAGGTACAACAAGGCTATATGATACATACAACAGCTGGAAACTCAGTTATTGATGAATACATTAAGAAGTAATCCATAATGTAGTCTCATCAATTGTTTCATTTCCCATCAATTTCATTCCCATCAATACTTGACATATTCTAATACTTGATACCGAAAGTATCAAATATTTATGCCTAATTCATTATTCATTCATTTTCTTATTCACACATTTATTAAACAACTGGCTATTGAGTAATTACTATATGCCAGGCAACTTCTAGGGACTGGGACAAAGCAATGGAAAAAATGGATGAAATAAGTGAAACGTCCCTGCCTTCATGGGACTTACATTTAAGTCCTTCCTTCCTTTCTTCGTATTTTTCTTATCTTCTTTATTTTAAAAAATGCAGGTCCTGAAATTAAAAAAATTAAAATCGGTACGATTAAAAAGGAATATGAACAAATATGTCTGCTTTAAGTTAGAGTATAAGAGAACATACCAGACTTTCATTCCTGTTGAAACGAGAAAAGCCAGCCAAAACAAAAACAAAAATAATTAAAAAAACAAAAACAAAATAAAGAAAAAAAATACTTTTCTATGGGACTAATTAAGAATGGTAGATGCAAAGAAGCTTGCTGAATTAAATTCCCATGAGAAATAAGCATAGGTGTGCAGGAAGTTATTCAGCATCCATACTGGTGGCAGCAAATGCCTGGGCTGGGTTATCTTCTCAAAGTGATATACTAGGTTTTCCATCTTCCTGAAAGGCTTTCTCTCCATATATTTTGGCTGACTTTTTTTTTTTTTTAACCAAATTTGGATCTCTGCTCAAATATTGCCCAAGCTCCTCTAGGCATGAGCTATTAAAATATTTTTATTACTGTATCCCCCCATAGCTCAAACAACATGTGATACATAGTTAATAAGCACTTATTGAATAAATGACAGGATTTAATTAACAAAATTAATAGATTTAAAATTCTTTAAGTTTTCAATTGTTTATTAGTTAATTCCTTAGCAAATTCTGGGTCTGTGTTGGTGGTAATTCCTTTACTCATCTCTTTACCAACTTGATAATGAATACATGCATTGAATTGTATTTATAAAAATGTCAATTTGACTCCCAGCATGGGACTTCATGAAAAATCACACAGTAGAAAAATTTTTTCTATGATTTTCCAAGACTTGTCCTAGCCTCCTACAATTAAAACTTGACTATCTAGTGTCCCATTCCTTCCCTGATTTACTAAACTAATTAATTACTTAATTAATCAATCCAAGATATTAATAGGAGATTAATGTTATCTCTCTTAGGTAACTGTTTTGCATATTAAAGCATCAGTGCCTTTATTTACTTGCTCCTTTACTCAGTGGTTCCCAACTTTACTGCAATGTAGAAACCCCTTGGGAACTTAAATAATCATGATCTGATCAGGTTGAACCCTATACCGTAATTTGTATACCATCAGAATAACTGAGCATGGTAGACAGGTGTTAGTATTTCTTTTATCCCCAGGCAATCCTAATGCATAGTAAAGTTTGAGAACTATTCCCTTAAATTAAGTGAGTGGGAGTATCTAACACCAGAGTGAAATGAATGATTTGTATCTTCGTTTTCTCCTAGAAAATGTACATTTCCGGGATCCTGGGTTGGGCAGTCAGTTAAGCATCTGCGTTTGACTCAGGTCATGGTGCCAGGATCCTGGGATCTAGCTCCCAACCCGGCACCTTGCTTCTCTCTCTCTCCCTCTGCCCCTCCCCCCACTTGTGCATGCACATGAGTTCTCTCTCTCACTCTCAAATAAAGAAATGAAACCTTAAAAAAAAAAAAAAAAAGGTGAACACTTCAACATATTCTTGGTTCTCAAATAGGAGCCAGTCTTCCTTTTCTCCTTGGAAACATAACGTACATAAGGTACGGCATATACCTTGGATATCACTAAAATGAGAACTTACCGGCGTTATCTGTAGGCTTTACCCTGCCTTTGGGTCTCGGTACCCACTGGTCCCTCTATATGGAGTGTCTTTCTTACATTCTATCTCTGTTGATATCCATCTTTTAGTCTTATATAAATGGTACCTTCTGTCTCATACCTTCTTTCCCTATCAGAATTGAGCTTACCATAGTTGCTGTTCCCATTAAACTTCCTCTTGTCCCTCATTTACCACAGTCCAGTATCCATCACTAATTTGGATAAGTCACTTTGCTTTGGCTGTGATTTAATTGTCTGTCAGGTGAGGGGCTTGGGACTTAAACTCTCACCTCTGTTCTGGCTATAAATTGCTTTGAGTTCTTATATCCTACCCACTTTTCTAGGAAAAACAACCTTTGTCATTACCACGTATCCTAAGTGTCACAACACACCAGTTTTCAAATGACAATTCCTTTTTGGTTTCTGGGCTGTCAGGAGTAGGACAATTCTACATCTTTCTTTTCTTGAAAAATAACAATAGTAACTGTGAAATCTAATATATCTGTGTGTATGTGTGTGTGTATGTGTGTATATACCATATGTATACTCCCTACATACATATAAACATACATCTCATAAGTATAGCACTTGGCAATTCCTGTGTATGTATATATGGTATATATACACACCATATGTATCCAGCATACATACAGTACATATATTATACCCATACATATATACACACATATCTTTTATATACCACATGACAATTCAAACAGTATTTGTTTTAAAGGTTTTACTTATTTAACAGAAAGAGAGCACAGGCAGGATTAGCAGCAGGTAGAGGGAGAGGGAGAAGCAGGGTCCTTGCTGAACAGAAAGCCCAGCATATAGCTCCATCCCAGGACACTGGGATCATGCCCTGCGCCAAAGGCAGACACTTAACCTACTGAGCCACCCAGGCACCCACCGAACAACATTTTTACATATTTTTTTCATTTTACTCAACTTAACAACGTATAGGATAGGTAAGCATTACACCATCTTGCAGACAAATAAAGACTAAAAAAGGCCAAGTGATTTCCCCTAGACCTCCTATCATTAACATGACAAGGCTTTTTCTGGAAGGGATGTCCTCTGCTTTCTTAGTTCAGAGTTCTCTCTACTCCACCATAGCTCTTTCTTAACTTTATAAAAGAATGGAGAAGACATCCACTGGGTGTGATCCCTTTTATTCCATATCATTTGTTGTCTTTCCTCAGAATTGGGTACTCAAAACTGAAGACGACTGGCAAGGTTTCGGAGCTCTGGTTGTTTGTGACTAGCTAGGAGAAACCAAAGTCATATTCTATTTGTGTGACCTCCACTTACTGATGAATATCTGAGCCAGGGGAGAGTGTCCTTTAGTTTTTCTCTGGCAAATCAAGCCTATCTGACACTAACTGTTCTTCTCTGTCAGACATTTCATAGCTGTGTGACTCAGAAATCCAAATTCCTCTCATCCCTCAACTGTCTCCCAGCAGGGCACTTTGTTTTCAAGTTAACAGTAATGTAGATGTTTCCCAAGGAGGGTGGATGGTTACTGCTAAGTGGAGTACGTAGGAGACATGACTCCTTGACTAATCTATTATATTAGCAGTGGATTTTAACCTTTATAAAATGATCTCACAAGCATTATCCCCACTCAACAAGGAAGGAAACAGAAGCCTCAGACTATGCACAGTCACAAGATCAGAAGTGGAAGAATCAGAACACTTGTCCATGTTTTCTGGTGGTTAATACAATGGAGGACATAAAGATGAATTGCCCATCCTGCTCTGATCTAATGATGAAGAGGAAGTTTTTCACTGACTGCCCTCTTCTGGGCTTAAAACTCAGTTTTTGTAAGCAAAGATTTGTGTACCCTACATCCAAACACAAACAACAACAACAAAAATGTGCCCAAATCAAGAACCTTTGGGTCAGCTAGTGCTTTTGCAGAATCTTAACTGCCATGTTTATCCTTTCCTTATTTTTATTTTTTAAGACTTTATTTAGGCAACCACCAAGTATAGCTGCATAGACTTTGCTTAAATGTTGATTGTTTATTATAGATGATGAGTAGGAAGGTCAGTGTGAGTATAAAGGAGTATATAAGGAGGCTTGTGGTGATGGAACAGTTCTGTATCTTTGTTGTGGTAATGGTGACACAGATCTACACTTGTGATGAAATTGTATAGAAATACAGAACTAAACACCTACACACACACTCACATACACACACACAGTTTGGCATGTAAAAGTGGAGAAATCTGAATAAAGTCTGTAGATTATATCAATATTCATTTTCTGGTTCAGTATTATAGTGTATTATAAAGGTGTCACCACTGGAGGAAACTAGTTGAAGAATACACAGAAAGTTTTTACACATTTTTTATAATTTCCTGTAAATTTATAATTATGACAAATTTGAAAACATTTTAATTTTTTTGAAGTAGGCTCCATACCCAGTGTGGAGTCCAACATGAAGCTTGAACTCACAACCCTGAGATCAAGACCTGAGCTGAGATCAAAAGTTGGATGCTTAACCAACTGAGCCACCCAGGCAACCCTAAAAATATTTTAAATATGGATGATGAATTAGAATTCCAAGTTTAAAAATCAGGAATTTGGATTGTTCTATAGAAGTGAACTTTTGGTAATGCAAATTTCTGAGTAAAGCCTTGAGGGATGTCTTCCTGTGTCAGTGACATCTTCTTATCATTAGGGGGATAAAGTTGATTTATAGAGGATAGAGTTTTCTGGTTGAAGCCTACTCTTGAGTGTTTTTCTGGCCCTAACAAATGGTATAGAGCTGCAGAACCAACCTATATGGGTTTTAGACCCAGGCCCTTATTAGATATGCAACTTCAGGGAATTTACCTTATTTCTTTGCACCTCAATTTCCCCATCCTTATAATAGAGTTTAAATATATCTTTTTCATAGAGTTGTTTTATGGCATAAATAAGTCATCATATTGCAATATATAAATATATCAGATAAACACAGTGCACACCTTAAACTTATACAATGTTATATGTCAGTTGTATCTCAACTATATAATATATAAATTACTTATAAGAATTATATATATATAATCTTTCATTGAGCACTATATATCCTATATATATGAAAGATAACTGTGATTATTATTGTTTTAACTGTGTTCCTCTGAGTAGAATTAATGCAGCATTTTTGTGTTAAATAGAAGAGCTAAGGAATTACCTAGAGTGTTCAGCAGTTTTTACCTAACTTCACCAAAACACCAATCCTTGGTCTTCCATAGTCCTTCTAACACACTCTGAAGTTAAGACGCACCAGGAGGTAGGTTGGAATTTAAGGTACCCAACTGCACTCAGATCAACCTCTCTTATATCTGAAGAGTCACTTTATCTGCCTCTTTTTCTATGTTAAAGCATCCAAGTACCCTTTATGGGGATGTATAACACATTAAACATTGTCTTCATTTCCAATGAGATAAGAAATTGGGATAGCATGCATAGATGAATATGCACTGATTGTAAAATTATATATGAAAAAACATTTTTATACAAAATGTTTAATACTTCATTAGGAGATATTTGGTTCTATATTAGTTAATGCCATTGATTAATAACTCTTTGAAATGGAGCAATGACTGATAAAGAGTAATTGGAGGTTGAGGAATTTTCTTGGCATATAGACCTGTAGGGGAGAGAGGTGGTGGTACATTAGAGGCCTCTGGGTTGTTGCTGGATATGTTAAGGGAAGGATGTTGATAGGAAAATTCATGAGCATTAGGTGGTAGAAATTGCATTGTTGGTAGAAAGATATTGGCCCTGGACTCCAGAAATCTGTTTTGTTTTAAAGATTTTATTTGACAGACAGAGATCACAAGTAGGCAGAGAGGCAGGCAGAGAGAGAGGGGGAAGCAGGCTCCCTGCTGAGCAGAGAGTCCAATGCGGGGCTTGATCCCAGGACCCTGGGTCATGACCTGAGCCTAAGGCAGAGGCTTTAACCCACTGAGCCACTCAGGAGCCCCCAGAAATCTGTTTTCGAATCTTCCCCCACACAACCTACTTATTAGGGCAGCAACTTTAGATGCAGTTACATGGCATATTTATGGCTCAGAATCTTTATATGTATAATGAGGACAATAATCTACTTACCACATCCTGTGAAATTCAAATGCTTCCTCATGTGAAACGATGAATGTGAATATGCTTTGTGGACTACTGAGTGCTCCCTTTATATTGGGAATCCCTTAGTTACTTTGACTCAAACAACTTCTCCCTAAAATGATAGTAGTGCTTGCATTACTTTGTGTGGGGACCCTCTAAATTTGTTTTCTTTAGAAGTGACCTTAACGATCTTTTCCTATTGATAAATGTCTTATATTGGTAACTGGTGAGCTTGACTCAAGAGAATATTATCTTCTTGAATCTCCTAATTCTGTAGGATAGATATTTTGTTTTATAGACTCTTTTAAATATCCATCACAAATAAGTCAGATAAAGCTTATTTCCACTTTACACACAGGAAAACTGATTTTTGGATAAGCTAAGTTACTCATAATTACACAGCTGACAAATGGTAGATTTGTGTTCTCACCAGTGTGGCTGCAAATCCCATCATCTCTCCACTGTTCTATAAAGCAGAGGTAGTACGGTTTGTACCAGAGCCCCATCTTCACTCAGATTATCTCAAATCAAACAAAATTAACCTGGACCATAATAATTCCTGCAAATATTACAAACACTAAAATTAAAGGACACAGAATATAAGATAAATCTTTTACATGTTTAAAATAAAAATAAGGAACAAAAATGAAATTATAGCATGAATTTTTAGAAGAATCATATAAGCAGGCAGTACCCTAACCAAATGGTCAAATTAACATTGCCATAATATGATATCAGTATCATATATCTCCTGACATAAACTGGGATCACAACATCACTTCTCCAGTATTCTTGTCAAAATTGTACAACCTTGACCTAATCATGAGAAAACATCAGACAAATCCAGTTTGAGGACATTCTATGAAATAGCTGACTGGTACTCTTCAAAAGTGTCAGGTCATGAAAGAGAAGAAAGAATGACAAACTGTCACAGGTTGAAGAAGACTAAGAATACATTAAAACCAAATGCAATCTGGAATCCTGGATTTGATCCTAGAACATTAAAAGGATGTTAGACAAAAAAAATAGTTAAATAAAATTTGAACAAGTTCTCTAAGTTAGAGTGGTGTATCAATGTTCATTTCCTAGTTTTAACAATTGTCCTGTTGCCGCATAAGATGTTAACATTAGGGGAAGCTGGAGAAAGGGTATATGAGAACCTGTAATACCTTTGTGACTTTTCTTAAATCTTAAATCTATACTTTGGGGAAAAATATATTTGTAACTTTCATAATAATATATGCAAAATCAGATGATGGTTAGATGGATAGAAAGATGGAAATGTGACACAAGTATTGCAAATTGTCAGCAATAGAATCTAATTCTGAGTATGTGGGTGTTTACTACAAAATTATCTCAATTTGTGGAAGTTTAAGAATTTTTATAAGATGTTGAAAAAAATAAAATGATAGTTTTGTTTTAATAAGAAATTACTTTAAAAGTTTAAATAAAGTTTTTTGGAGTAAAAAAAGGTTTAAATAAGAAATTAATTATACCTAAAGAAATAAATACATGAACATTATTTGATATCATGAAAAATAGATTAATAGACATGAGTAGTAGAATAAGTCTAATAGACATCTATTTGGAATTCTGGAAGAAGAGGTGCCTGAGTGGCTCAGTTGGTTAAGCATCTGCCTTCTGCTCAGGTCATGAGCAGGGTTCTGGGATCCCAGGGTTCTGGGATTGAGCCCTGCATCAGGCTTCCTGCTCAATGGGGAGGCTGTTTCTCCCTCTCCCTCTGTCCCTCCCCTGGCTCCTGTGTTCTCTCTTTCTCTCTCAATCTCTCTTAAATAAATAAATAAGTCTTTGGGGGGGGGGGAAGGAATTCTGGAAGAAGAGACAGTTAGGTACAAATTGAGAAGATTATGGATCAGTATTTTCCATGTAGCTGAGTGCTGATGATAGAAAGCAATTCAAATTCCATTTGAAATTGGATGAAGACCAGTAAATCCCTCACAGGATCAAACAAACTAAAAAAAGGAAAATCATTGCACATCTTAGTGAAGCTTTGGGAAGCCAAAGAAAAAGAGTAGATCTTAAAAATAATCAGAGATTTAAAAAAAATTCTAACAAAATAAAACAAAAACCTGATCACTTTCAAAAGACAAACAGACTAAGAGCTGATTTCTCAACAGCAAGAGTGAATGCCAGAAAATATTTTCAGTGTGCTGAGAGAAAATAGCTACCAACACATTTTTTTTTCTTCAGTAAAAATGTATTTTAAGAGTCAGAGCAAACTACTTTCCAGTTAAAGAAAAACCAAAGGCATCTGTTCTGATTAACTATTGCTACATGATACATTATCCCCAAACATAGCAACTTAAAACAATAATCATTTGATTATATCAGTTTTTGTGGGTCAGGAATATGATGAGCTAGAGTGACTATTCTGCTCTTCATGACATGAAATGGAACCACGTGTTGATAATTTACCTTGTGACTCAGCAGGTCTGAAAAGTCCAGATGACTTCCCTTGCATACCTGATGCTTTTGGGGTGGTGGTAGAGCTGAAAGACTGAGCTCCACAAGACTACACCCCTCTCCATGTAGTCCTCCCTCCTGTATTTGTGGTGTCTCTGCAGTTATAGGCATACTTCCTCCATGTCAATGTCGGGCTCTCAGAGACCATTACAGGAGGTTCTAGTTCTCATAAATGTCCGTAACTGGCATGTATCACTTAAACCACAATCTGATAAACTGATAAAACTGTTACATCCCAGCACAGATCCAAGGGAGGAAAATTAACTCCACTTCTCCATAGAAGTATGAAAGAATTTATAGTTATCTTTATTTCATCACAGATTTTAGGCAGAAACAACTTGATTCCAAATGGAAAGTCAGACATGTGAAAAGAAATTATGAATAAAGAAATTGATAATATCTGTGTAAATTTAAATAAACACACACAATACAAAACAATAATAGTGATATTATGCATGTGAAAAGAAGAAAGAGAAAACTAAAATATCCAACCAAAAGAATATATACATGGGGATAGTATGAAAAGAATTAAAATATTTGGAGGACTTTGTATTACTCAAAAAAAGAATAAGATGTTAATTAATTGTAGGCTGTCATAAGTGAAGTGTGTTTGTTAAAACTTCAGGGTAACTCACGTTGTATAGCTCTCAATAAAAGAAAAGACAAGGGTTGAGAAGAAATCTAATTATTATAAAAGAAAAGAAGAAAAAGCATAAATTGGCAAAGATGAGATAAATAGAAAGCAGAAAGAAAACATAACCTAACTATATCAGCAGCTACAATAAGTGTAAATGGACTAATTATGTTACTTTAAAAATCTGATTCTACATTGTTTATAAGAAACACAACTAAAACATAATAATAAAAATAAAATACACAAAGAATTTCAATTCCCTGTAATGATAGCATACAGTTAGAAAATATAATTTGCAAAAATATAATTTACAAAAACACACAGCTAGAAAATTTAATTTATAAACATATAATAGAAAGTGTAATTTATACAATAAATAATAAATATATAAAGTCTTTAAGAATAAACCTAATACAAGATATGCAACTCTTTGTAGGAGAACACTATAAATTTCTAGCTGAAGACTTTTAAAAAGACTGAAATAATTGGAGTGCTTTAGCATGTTCTTAAAATGGAAGCCTCAGTATTATAAAGGTAAAATTCTCCCACAGTGATTTATAAATTCAATGTAAAGCCAATAAAAATCTCAAGAGATTTGATCTTATTTGATTGTATTAACTTCTCAAGTGATCCCAAAATTTCAAATAAAGAATCAAAGGACTCCTGAAAACAAGGAAAGTTTCTAGTTCAGAAAGCTAACATCCAAATATCTTAACCTATAAAACTTTGCTAATTATGAACATATGATATTGGCACAGAGATCAGCAAAACCACTATCAATGAAGCCCAGCAGTTATACCTGGAAACTTGATTTGTAACTGGCAGGAACCAAAAGGCAGTAGTACAGCTCTTTATACTCTGGCTTTAGGAGATCAAGATACTTTGGTTGCAATAGTCCTCTCAGGCCTCCACATCACCATTGGCTGGACCAAGGATGGGGCCAGGGAATTTTGTGTGCCCCTGGAAAGTCCCTTCCTACACTGTTCTTCAATATTCACACCCTCAGCATCAGTCAGGAACCAGCAAGTAAAACAGAAACTGTCCTAGATGCTTAAAAACAGGAAAAACTTGGGGCACCTGGGATCTCAGTGGATTAAAGCCTCTGCCTTCAACTCAGGTCATGATCCCAGGGTCCTGGGATCGAGCCCTGAATTGGGCTCCCTGCTCGGCGGGGAGCCTGCTTCCCCCTCTCTCTCTGCCTGCCTCTCTGCCTACTTGTGATCTCTGTCTGTCAAATAAATAAATAAAATCCTAAAAAAATAAAAAACAAAATTATAAAAACAGGAGAAACTTAATAGAGGGAAATGCTGAAAAAGATGTTAGAAGGAGTAGAAGAATCTAATTCTGAAGGTATGATTATACACACACACAAATACACATACACACACACACACACACACACACACACACACACACACACAGCAAAAACAAACAGAAAACCCTGCTTGTCCTGAAAGATTGTCCATCACAGTAAACGACATCTAATTATCCAGCTCCTCAGACCAACATCCTCAGAATGATCCCTGCTTCCTCTTTCTTTCAAACCTTGCATCAAATCCATTGAGGAAACCTGTTGCCTCTACCTTCAAAATTTACCCAGGACTCAGCTAATTCTTACCACATCCTCTGCTACCTCCCTGTTTGTCTTCAGTCTTCCTTCCTGCTGCCTCTGCCCACTGACCGTGTGTTCTCCACACAGCAGCCAGACGTGTGTAGATAGTAGTCCTATCCACTGGATACTTCCGCTTTTTCCCCAGTGTGTAGGAAGACTATACCTCTCTGCCCCCTTGAAGCCAAAATGGTCATTTCATTTATCTTGGCCAGTGAAATGAGAGTGCAAATGATGCGGAAACCTCTACACATCACATACGAATGGAAACTAGTGGCTGGCATACGTCTGACTAGTCTCTTTTTCTCATGCTCATGGAAACCCACAGCACTCGTAGTGGTAACTTCTTAGCCAGTCTCAGTCCCAAAACTGAGAAGAATATGGACCATAGCACCTCTGTGGCTTGCATGAGCATAACATGGGCAAGGATGAAACATTCATGGTTTCAGACTGAAACTATGAGGTTATTTATTCCCAGACTACAATATTTCTGATTGATACTCCTTGATGGATACAATGATCTTCTGATTACTGATGGATGCCCTGAACCTTTAAAAAATACAATTCAGAGTGTGTCGTATTTCAGAGGCTTCCTGTCCTATAAACTTGGCCCCATGCTCCCTCTGTGAACCCATTTTCTATCTTCTCCCTGCTTATACTCTTCAGAGACACTTCTCTGAACCTACCAGGCATACTTCTACCTCTAGAGTTGTCTATTTTTTCTTTTGTGTATGTAAGACATCAGCCCAGCACCCCCGGATCTTCACAAAACTTGTTCCTTCACTTTCTTCCAATCCTTCCTCTAATGCTAGCTTCTTAGTAAAGTCCTTCCTGATAAGCCAATTAAAAACAAAACAAAACACCAAAAAACACTTTCCAGGCCCACATTTCCTATTCTCCTCTTTTTATTTTCTTTATGGCATTGATTACCATCCAAAAAGTCAATCTTACTTTTCTTTGTATATTTGTTATTAGCTGTTATCTCTCCCCTCAACTGAAGTGAAGGCCCCGTTTGAGTAGACACTTTAATCTAATTTGTTTCCTCTGGATCCCTAATCCCTATGGTGGTGTCAGGAACATATCAGCTACTCAGTGAGTGCGAGCAGAATGAATGAATGTCAGGGATGGTGTGGGAGGTAAGGAAAGAAATACAAGCTTATAATAAATGATGTTAGGCTAAGTGATTATGTATATTAAACCAAAAATGAAACTGGACTCAAATGCCATACCATGTACAAAATCAGTTACAACCAGGTACAAAAACTCAATTTGAAAGGCAAAAGTATTCAATTTTTGAAGTCTATATAAAAGGCATTTTATGTGCCAGGGAAAGATTTCATAAATAACAAACAAAAGGACAGAACATAAAGAAATTATTGAAAGATTTACCTACCGTAAAATTAGGAACTTTGTTCATCAAATATCATAGAGAGAGTAAAAAGATAAGTGAGAAATAGGAAGAAATAGTTTCATGATATAAAATGACAAACTAATAAGATGAACAATTCAATAGAAAAATAGTGAATAACAGACACTTCACTGAAGAAGAAACATGCAATAAAAGGTCAATAAATAAGTCAAGCAGAGAGAGTCAATTATCATATGGTTTCACTTATTAGTGGAGCATAACAAATAACATGGAGGACAAGGGGAGATGGAGAGGAGAAGGGAGTTGAGGGAAATTGGAAGGGGAGGTGAACCATGATAGACTATGGACTCTGAAAAACAATCTTCAGGGTTTGAAGCGGCAGGGGGTGGGAGGTTGGGGGAACCAGGTGGTGGATATTAGAGAGGGCTCGAATTGCATGGAGCACTGGGTGTGGTGCAAAAACAAGGAATACTGTTATGCTGAAAATAAAAAAAAATTTTTAAAAGTCAATAAACATGCAGAAATATGCTCCTTTTTATAAGTAATCAGGTAAATGCAAATTAAACTACAGTATTATTCTATTTTGCATCGCCCAGATGTACAAAAATGTCAATCCCTGACAATATCAAGCCTCGGTGAAACTGTAGAAGACCTGAAAGAATGTACAAATACTTCAAAGAATACTTCGGGGGCTCCTTGGTGGCTCAGTGGGTTAAAGCCTCTGCCTTCGGCTCAGGTCATGATCCCAGGGTCCTGGGATCAAGCCCCACATCGGGCTCTCTGCTCAGCAGGAAGCCTGCTTCCCCCTCTCTCTCTGCCTGCCTCTCTGCCTACTTATGATCTCCATCTGTCAAATAAATAAATAAATAAATAAATGAAAATCTTTAAAGAAAAAAAAGAATAGTTCAGCAATATCTAGAAGAGTTGAAGATATAAATTACCCTATGAACCCACACATCTATTAATATGTTATGTAAATGCATGAATATATTATGAATAAACATCAACTCTTACTCTTATACACCCAATAAAATATGTGGGAATGGTCATATATAAGAATATTCATAGCAGAATTGCAAAGGAACAGAAACCATACAAATGTCCTTTCACTGGAAAATGATAAATAAATCGTGGCATTTTCATGTAATTGAATCATATAGAGTAATGAAAATAAATCAATTATAGCTATAAATATCAACACAGATAAACATCGCAAATATGCTGTAGAGGAAAGCGTATAAAACATATAAATCACCCCAAAATCCACACAGTATGATGCAAAAACCTTTAAAGTAAACAATACTTTGCATAAACCTAAAATTGAGTATAGGGGTTATGGTTCTTGTTTTTCTTTTCTTCTCTTTTCTTTTTTAAGATTTTAATTATTTATATTGAGTGAGAGAAAACGTATGTGCGTGAGAGGGGCTGCACAGCATGCAGGTTCCACGCTGAGCATGGAGACCAATGCTGGGTTTGATTTCTGGACCCTGAGATCCTAACCTGAGCCAAAATCAAGAGTCAGTCACTTACCCAACTAAGCCGGCTAGGTGCTCCAGTCATGGTTACTTCTGATGAGGGAGGATGGAACATTGTATCTAGGAGAAGCAGAGGGGAAATTTTAAAGGAATTTGTTTGGTTGTTTTGTGGGGTTTTTTTCTTCCTCCTTAAAATGGATGGTTAGAATATAGGTTTTCCTTTGTTATTTCTTTTAATTTACAACCTTTTTAGGAAAATTATTTCAGACCTACTCAAGATATAATAAAAAACATTTTAAAATGTCTTTGCACTTCCATGTCCTTGCATTTGAAAATGCGCCTTTTAGAGAATGCTGTATTTATTTGCCACGATAACATACAGAAAACCTTCTTACTATCCCATTGTTTCCTATCTCTTCGGGCAGCTTGAAACTGTGCCACTCAGCATTATAAACTGCAAATAAAGGCCTTTTGAGAAAGGCAACAAATCAGAAATGTAAAACGCCATCACTGATTAATTTATGAAAAACGAAGTTTTCAGTCTACAAGAACCTGGGGCAAAACAAAACAATAATTCACCAGGAGCCCATGAGCCCTCAAGTCATGTGTAACTGTTTATCACTCTGGGTCTCAAATCTGAATGATATCAATCATGCTGCTTGCCAGGGCACCAGCTGAATATAAATTGGCCTTTCTGGGCATCAGTAGGTCTCGTTCTGCCAAGTGATTTGATAGTCCTTTTATTTTAAAACACTTAGGATGGATTATACAACGAAAGCACACACTTTGGAGCAGTTTCAAAAAATCAATTCAAGCCACACTTAAGGACAAAGAAAAATCCTTCTGTTCTTTCTGATGACATATATTACTCAAAAGGATAGCCCAAGGAGATGCAAATACTTGTACAAGGTAAATTTTGACAGCAACGTGATTGTCAGTACACATATCATCACAAGATTTGCACACTGTGAACCTCTACATTTTCTCCAGTGATGTGGAGAGTGCTCGAAACCATTTTTGGAACCCTCATTGGGGAGTAGGTTCTCAAACCTCGAATACATTTTTACAGTGTAGGAGTGCATTGCTTTGGTTTTTAGAAAAATGCCAAAAATCTTTTGGAACCGAAGTGAGAGAACAAAGGAAGTTTTCAAGGGCAGGGAATTCTCCATTTAGCTTACACACAAGAGGCAGCTTTGTGGAGAAACGAGTTTTACACGTGGATGGTTAATAAAGTGTCATTGATGCCAATTCCCCATGACAGGGTTCATGTAGCAGAAAATCTAGACTTCAGGTTCAGGTCTTCTAGGCAATCCTGCCTCTGCCACTTACCAGGTCTGGGACAACTGACAAGTTACTGAACTCTTCAAATCTCAGCTAGCCCCCCCCGAAGTGGGGACAAATACAGCTACCTTGAAGGGTTGTTATGACAGTTACAAAAACATTGCATGCCTTCTAACACATCATAGTGTTTAATAAATGGCACGTGAAGGTAAAATGAAAACAGTGGTAGTCAGTCAAATTCTGAGGTCTTGAATTTAGGCAATATTGATTAGTGGTTAAATACATGAGCTCTAGTCAGATTTGCCTGAACTTAAGTCACAGATTCTCTCCTAGAGAGGTAACTTACATAATTTTCAGAAAACTACTTAACATTGGCAAGACTGACTCTGAAAAATGGGATTCTATCAATAATTGTTGATTTATCATAATAATAATCCTGTAGGTATTTAGTATTAAAATGGAATCATAGTAAATTCAAGTAGAGTAGAAATTTTAAACTTTTAGGGTTTATCTCATTCTTAAATGGGATAAATGACTCAAAGCAGACTAGCTTGGAAGGCCTAGGCTTAGACATAAAGACTTTCCTCTTTAGTTTTCCAAGACCACACAGAGTAAAAGAGGGTGTACTCTGGATCGGGACAGCCTGGGAATGAGTTTGCCTCTTCCACCTTGACCAGCTGTAGGAACTTGGGCAAGGTGCTTAAATTCTCCATGGGTCTCCTCACCCTCAAGTGCACCTGGGGTTGGGAGATCTAAGGCTTATAGGATTTTGAAAGTAACACTTAAGGAAGTGAATATAAAATCACAACATAAAATTGGGGAACTGATTCTGAAATTTAAGTTTCATTAATTCCAGGGTAAATTTGCCTCTGAAACCTTACAGGGTTTTGGAGGGGGATCAAATATATGTAAATTGTTTGGACTGTACCTGGAGCATTCCTATTCTGAAGTGTTTGTTTGCAATCTCAGTTCCACAAAGATATTTCTAGACCCTCTATCCCATAGGAAATCTTTCAAGTAGAAAAGAGGAAATGGGTCTGATTTTCCCCTACCCACCTACATTATCCATCCCAGATTGTCACAGAGGGCTAAAATGCCAGCTATGCCTGGGACAGTACTGATTATGGGTGGGTGCTGAAGATGTAGAAAACAGCTCACAAGGATAAGAAAAGATCCCAGAATTCCCAGGGGCAAGTATCATTGCTGAAGGGACTCCCTTTTCTTACTTGAGGTTATGGCACTGGGTGGGAAGGGGCGGGGGGGGGGGATACTGTGCCTTTCTCAGGCTCACAGAAGCCAGGCTCAGGAAAAAATTAATGAACAATTTCAGCGCCACCCTCCATTTCCCCCCTCCCTCCCTACCTCACTTCCACCCTCCATGGTTAACCTCCACACCCAAGGAACAAATATGACCAAAAAAGCTTGTTCCACAATGTTCTGCTTATCATTAATTTCATGATCTCTCCTATCTCATGCATTTTATTTACACAGAGGCAAGAGGAGATGATGATTAATACATAAGGGACTCCTTGCTGCATGCCTAACAGAGCTCAAGAAGAAAGCTACCTTCTGTCTGGGGGCTAGGTGGCTAGGTAAAGCAATTAGGGTCATACATTTGATCCTTTTTTCCTAGCTAGACATATTTTCTATTGTCCTCGCCTGTTTATTTACTTTGAGGCTAAAAAGCAAACTAAAAAAAAAAAAAAAAAAAAAAAAGCAAACTATCTAATTTGCCTCTATCAGCTTTCAACTACAGAATCTATAACTGCATGGATATATTCCATTTTTGAGTTTTTTCTGGTTTATCGACATTTCATTTCTACTAAGAGATGACATTCTTTACTAAACACAACTCTAAAGCATAAAACAGATAATAGACTGATTTCCTTGATGGACTTTGAAAGCATCCTTTCCATATAAGAAATGAAGCTCTTGTTCCTGGATAGCAGGCTTGTCCTTTCTAATCAAAGACAATTTATCTCAAATACGACATTCCTGGCACAGTGGTTATAAATCTGGTTTCTCCAATTAGATCCTAGTAGAAGTCAGACTCTTATTGCAACTTTGCAAATAACTGCATATCACGGAAAGTAAGAGGATTTAATAAAGGTACAGATGGTTTTGCAGACAAGGTCAATCAAAGGTATCTTATTTTCTACAGAATCATCACCTTGAAGTACTTATAATTCATTAGCTTATAACATGCATTAAAATTTCTAATAGGATATTTTCCCCAAATTCTGAGGATCAGTTGAAATACATTTCAAGGAATTTCCTTTATTTGCACATGTATATCCAGCTATACAGAGGTTTAAATAGATTTCTTTACTGGTCAGACAGAGAACACACATAAGTAGGGAAAGCGGCAGACAGAGGGAGAAGCAGGCTCCCCTGAGCAAGGAGCATGATGTGGGACTCACTGGATTCCAGGGTCCTGAGATCATGACCTGAGCTGAAGGCAGACACTTAACCGACTGAGCTACACAGGCATCCCAGCTCTATGGAGGTTTAAAGATAAGTCAAGATGAATGAAATGGGATCCCCTAAAGCCCACTTTAAAACAGAACCTTAAACAATACCAATAATATGCAAAGATAACAACACAATTAGATTTTTTCATTAGATTAATTCAGTTCTACAAAATTAATGCCTAATTGAGAAGCTATACTACAATACTAAATTGAGTACGAAAATGCCAATAAAAAATAGCATGAGGATGGAATGAAATGGAGTAATCAGAGTTAAAGAATTATTAAATCCCAGCTAAAATGAACAAGTCAGGAAATGACAGATGCTAGAGAGGATGTGGAGAAAGGGGAACTGCCCTACACTGTTGGTGGGAATGCAAGCTGGTGCAGCCACTCTGGAAAACAGCATGGAGGTTCCTCAAAAAGTTGAAAATAGAGCTACCCTACAACCCAGCAATCACGCTACTGGGTATTTACCCTAAAGATAAAAATGTAGTGACCCAAATGTTTATAGAAGCAATGTTCACAATAGCCCAACTATGGAAAGAACCTAGATGTCCATCAACAGACGAATGGATAAAGAAGATGTGGTATATATATATACAATGGAATACTATGCAGCCATCAAAAGAAATGAAATCTTGCCATTTGCGATGACGTGGATGGAACTAGAGGATATTATGCTGAGCAAAATATGTCAATCAGCGAAAGACAATTATCATATGATCTCCCTGATATGAGGAAGTTGAGAGGCAATGTGGGGGGTTTGGGGGGTAGGAAAGGAATAAATGAAACAAGATGGGATCAGGAGGGAGACAAACCATAAGAGACTCAATCTCACAAAACAAACTGAGGGTTGCTGGGGAGAGGGGGCTAGAGAGAGGTGGTTGGGTTATGGACATTGGGGAAGGTATGTGCTATGGTGAGTGCTGTGAAGTATGTAAACCTGGCAATTCACAGACCTGTACCCCTGGGGCTAATAATACATTATATGTTAATTAAAAAATTAAATATTAAAAAAAGAATTATTAAATCCCTATATTATTTAGAGCATAGAAAAGACTGATAAATCTTAGACTTTGCAAATTTAAGCACACATGATAACATTTCAGGGATAACTGAGAACCAGAGATAAAAAGTTGGAAGTGAGAGAAAAAAAAGAAATGAAGAGAAGAAAAATACCATTAATGAAAGAGAAGGCAATAAGGAGAGAAAACAAACAAACAAACAAAAAAATAGCAGTGAAGAAGCAAGGCAAAGAAAAGGTCAAATGAGAACCATGAATTAGATACCAAGGCATGTGGAGGATAGAATGAAAAGGCTTAACACACATCTATTTGTGATTTCAGAAAAAAAAAAAATCCAGACATGTGTGTAATGATAATAAATAGAACTGCCCTAACTTTTCTTATACAGTGCAGATTTGTAGAATATTTCCTATCAGAAAATTCTACTGGACAGCAGTGTGTCTACTCAGACATACAGACAGTATGTACCAAGAGTTTGAGCAAAAATATTCATAGTAAAGCAATCCAATGAACATATAAGCAAATAACTTGAATATCCATCTGTAGAACAAGGGAACATCCACTGTGGCTGATTCAAAGAGTATAATAGTAAACAATAGTGAAAAGAAAAGATTATCAAATACCAGCATGAGAGACTCTCATGATAGTAAGTTAAAAAGTAGATTGCAAATAGTATATACAGTATGATACAATTTATATAGATACAGAACCCATACAAAATTAGCCAGTGCATTGTTTAGTTCTCTATCTGGGGAATTATGAATACAAAATTCACGATAGCTTCTATCTCTGGTGAGAAGGTAATCAAAAAGGGAAGTTAAATCAGAGGGGAACCCTCTTAATATAAATCATTCTTTTTCTTTTGCTGCATTGTATGTACAAGTTATCATATTTGTATATTTTAAAAGTTTTATATGTATAAAATATTTCTTTTTTTTAAAGGCTTTATTTATTTATTTGATAGACAGAGATCACAAGTAGGCAGAGAGGCAAGCAGAGAGAGTGAGGAAGGGAAGTAGGCTCCCTGCCATGCAGAGAGCCCGATGTGGGGCTCTATTCCAGGACCCTGGGATCATGACCTGAGCTTTAACCCACTGAGCCACCCAGGTGCCCCTGTATAAAATATTTCATTATAAAATAACAGCGCATGATATTTTTGGCATGTAGTGGTTAGGCCTTGAGTATATCTCCTTTGACTTTGATATGATTATTTGTGGATAGATATCATAATTAAAATATTTTATAGTAATTTTGATATTTTTAGATTTTGTTAATAAATCAGAGTATGAGTTGAAACTTACCAAATGATTTTTAATAATCAACTGGGATGTTTACTTTTTTGACCTATTTACATGATTTAGATTCCAAAACAATAAATCTTATTTGCAATTCATTAGCAAATCCTACTTTCTTTTTGGTACATTATTCTCTTGATGTACTGTGGGATTTGATTCACTAGCATTTTATTTTGAATGCCTGTAAGTCTTTTTGATCCATGGTTTCCTTTTATGTGCCATCTTTGTAATGTTTTGAAATCAGTTGTACTTGCTTCATTCGTGATGTGGATTGAGTAGCTTTACATCTTTTATGTTTCTGGAAAAAATAAGTTTCTATAGCATAGGAATTGAATCCCTACAAGTTTGAAAGTCTCCAAAAAAAAAATGTCTGACCTCAAAAGACTTTCAGAATGATTCTTAGACAACCTTTAATATATTTTACAGTATTCGTATATTCAGTTTTTTACTCTATCCTATTTTGTTAATTTATGTTAATAAACAGAAAAAGCTCCATATTGTTAGGATTTTCACATTTGTAAGTACACAGAGTATATAATTTTACGTTTTGTTTTGCATGATTTGTGATTTCTTTTTTACTTGTGCTTTCTTTTTCAATTTTGCCATACGTGTATATATTTGAATAATTTTTTCAAAAGATCTAGATCTTGAGTAGACTTAACAGTTGAGCTATTTTAGTGTCCATTTCCTAATTACCTTTTTTTTTTTTTTTGGCTTTTGTCTTTAGTATTTACTTCCTCATAGAATGTTGAAAATCTGGATCAAGACTATGGATAATGGGCCCAAGGAGAATTGTTTTGAACCAGTATTTGTGAAAACATCAAGCTGAAGAAGAAAACAAGCTGTCTTTGGAAAATAAAAACCAGTACCCAGAAATAGGTGCCAATTCTACAGGTGCAGGAAGAAGCTGGGCAACCTTATGGCTCGAGGCAAAAGAAGGAGGTGGTAAGATGCATCTCCTGGAGACTTGCTGGCAGACCCAAGTTCTGAGCCAGAGAGCCCTGGAGAAGTTGGGGATATAGAAGCTTTTGTCCTCTTTCCTGCATGGGACTCAGGAGGTAGAGGGGTTTTAGGAATATATGAGGGTAACAGGTGCAGAGCAAAAAGTGACAACTCCAAATGATTAGATGGGAAGAGAAGCTGTGTCCATATGCCTCTGTGCTCTCCAAAGAGCAATCCCCCAGCATAAGCTTCAAGGTGAGGCTTCTCAGGCTTTAGGGCCTAATGGAACAACCAGGAGCTCTTGTTGAAATGCAGATTGTGGTAATAGAGTTCTGGGGTAGGGCTTGAGGTTCTGCATTTCTAACAAGCTCTCCAGTGATCCTGCTGGGTCCTAAAACCATACTTTCAAGAATGGTTATAAATGTCATTTAGACATTCATTTATGCCTACAGTGGGAGGTAAAGAGGGCTGAGGGTCTAGGCTAGACAGCCTTCCTGAGAGGTAGCCACCTTGAGAGAGAAATGACCTCACTCTGAGTGCTACCACTTATGCCCTTAGGTTAGGGACCAAATGAGAGTCACTGCCAGACCTTAGAGGTGAGTGCAGAGAGCAGAATCAGCAAGGAGAGCTCCAGGGAGCACTTACTGTAGGAAAGAGAACAGACTGTGACTTCTGCCATCCTCTGGCTTCAGGAAAACACCCAGAAGATCTTAAGCATTTTTACCATGAGAGAAGAAAGGCAAAATAGTTAACTATGTGAAATGAAGGATGTGTTAATTATCTTGATCTTGATAATCATTCCACAACAGGTATGTATATCAAATCATGTTGTACACCTTAAGTATCTACAACTAATATTTGTCAATTATCCCTTGATAAGCCTGGGTAAAGAAAAAGAAACAAATAGCATTTCTAAGGGCTTATGTCAAGGTGTTAGGAAGTAGGGTGGAGAGTCCATTTGCGAAGGTGAATTTCTTCATTGACCAACTATTTATGAGAAAGGCACTAACCTGTAAGAGCTGAAATAATTGGTAAGCTTAAAGCTGATATATTTCCCCAGCTCCTCAGTGGTGTGTACACGCTTGTGTGTGGGGAGGTGGGGCTGGAGGATCATCATAAGGGGGAAGAGATCAGCTATAGAAAACGATGAAGCCAGGGCTGACATATCCATTAGGCACAGTAAACCCAATACCTAAGAACCAGAATCTGTTCACGATCCCACAAAAATGTCTTAATTTCTTTTATAAAAGAAGACAAAAGTTAACCATTAAAGTCAAAGATTACATCTGTCTTTATACCAACATAGTCATAAAATTAGTTTTTAGTATGTTTTCATGCAAGCGGCATCCACAAAGGCAAAAGTGCATAAGGGCCTACAAAAGTCATATGGGGACCCTGAAAGAAGTTACATTTTCTTTGTATAAATAACAGGAAGGAAGGGAAGAAGGAAGGAAGGAAGGAAGGGAGGAAGGGAGGGAGGAAGGAAGAAGAGGAAGGGAGGAAAGAAAGAAAAATATGGCACATATTCTCATAATTCTCAAGTTTAAGTGTTTTTATTATCCCATTTTATACATCTTGGAGAGGGACACACATCCAACAAGTGATGAAGCTAAGACTCATTTCTGGCTCCTACCAGCTCTAAGCCTGGCACATAAGCTTAGAGGGAATGGTCGTGTTCCTCCTCTAAAGAGACTTCTGTCAGGCCTGGGTTCAGCTGTAAGAGTGGGTTAGCATAAGTACAGCTTGGGCAGCCATCTCAGGCCCAAGGGCTGAACTTTCCCCTACTTTACTTTAGTTCCAGGGACCCCCACCCTGCTTTAGTTTGGGGACCCCCACCCTGCTTTAGTTCCAAGAAAGGACACCCACCCTGCAACACACTGGCTACAGCTAATCAGCTTAAACCACCAGGGTGGCTAGGCGGTTGTGCCACAGGGACCAGATGTTAGAAAAGAGCTTATCTTCCTAAACCACCAGGGGGGCACAAGCCAAAAGTATGTATGGTCTCCGGAGTGAGGGAAATTACTGTGAGTTGCATGTTTTTAAAAAATGCTACATAAACCCTTGGCTTTGAGTGCTCGCGGTCCTTGTTGAAACCCGCTGTGCTGGGCCGATACTTGGACCCCAGCTAGCTGGAAATAAACCTCGGTATGTGACTTGCATTATCGTGAGTGTCCTCTGTCCATTTGAGGGGTGGTCGACTCCGTACCCTAACACAGCTACCTGATGCTCACGCACATCCCTCTGGATCTGGACAGCTCCATACAGGTGTGCCTGACCTTTGTCACGTGTTCCTAAGGAAGTCTTAAGTAAACGGCTTTTGTGATCCCTCCCAATGTACCTCCAGCCTGAATCTCTGCTAGCAAATCACTCCTACTGCTTCCATTTTGCCTTTTTCTGTTTTGAGTCTTGCTTCCAGTTTGATAACTCTAATAAGCCATCGATCTCTATATTATCATGCAACCTTTATCAGATCAATTCATTATTATTTACTGTACTGTAGCAGAGAATTTTTTTCAAAATTTCTTGGTGGAAACAAAATTCAAGTATCAATTTTTCAGTTTACCATTGGAGAAAACCAAAGCTTGGCATGAGAAAGTTCCTAGAGTTAACCAAACAAATGCACCTCTTCCAAACTCTGGATCATTACCCACCCACCTTCTACCATCTTCCCCACCAACACATTCACACCAAAAGCTTCTAAGGCTCAGGGGTAACACAAATTAAGAGAGAAACCTTGATTTTATTGATTTGTTTGCTTCCTCAGTAGAAGTTAGATAACCTGTCACAAAGAAGTTTCCATCAGGATTTTTACAAGCAATAAATTATAGTAAATTTCAATATCACATACTTAGAGCTATTTAATCAGTCTACCAAAACGTAAAGCTTTAAACAAAGGTTTATTTATTTGGCTCCCAGTTCTGCTAGACAATTCTGCTGTGCTCAAGGCTTTCGTCTGGACTTATTCATGCATTTATGGTCAAATGTGGGATGATTGGTTATTAGCTGGTCCTGAATAGCCTCACTCACACATGTGACAGTTGACTCGCTCTCTGCTGGGGTGCTGGATGTAACTGTTCACATGTCACATGTCTCTAACTAGCTGACCAGCTCATGCTTGTTTACAAGGTGTCTTGGGGCTCCAAGAACACCAAGAGGATAAACTTAAAGTAAAAACTTCAAGACTCTATTTGTATCATATTTACCACTGATACATTGGGTTAAGCAAACCAGGTGGCAAAACCATATCTAGGATATCTTTGGCTTCTCTTAAGGACAGTGATACTAGTTGGGGTAAACATTAGAGACTGCTACTGTAACAAAGTGTCATATTCCAAGCAATTTCCATTCTGACTCCTACCAGCATAACATAGTAACCATTTCTGGGAGGGAGAGTAAGTCTCATTATCAAAAGGGTTTATAATCTTATACTTTCATAAGACCAATGATTCTCCTGAATTCATATATAAAACAAAATAAAATCTAAAGTTCCAGAATATAAACTGGAAAGATATATGCTCTCCATCTATTTCAACTCCCCCAATTCTCAAACCTCTAATTGGAATTTATATTTGGAGTCACATTTGTTTAACAGAAATTTTAAATCAAGTTTGCTGAATGAGTGTATGTGAAGAATCAGGAAGTAAACACACTCCCCCCCAGAACAGGTTTATGGGGAGAAAGTCACTGACTTAGGACCCATAGCAGATACAGAGTTTTTCTGCTGTCCATTGTACTTGGAGGTAACCCATATTGTAGGTAGTGAGTCTCAAAAAGTACCAGCCTCTTCCATGCGTGAGCAAGGCTATAGCCCAAGTCCATCTCAGCACTAGATCAACATCGATTGCCTAAGGCCAGTGGTTCTCAAACTTTTTGGTCTCTGGACCCTTTTAAACTCTTAAAAATTATTAAAAACTCTGAATAAATTATGTGGGTTCTATATGTTGATATTTGCTAGAAATAATTAAAACTGATACATTTTCAAACATTTATATTAATATATTTTAAAACAATAAGCTCATTTTCATGTCAATATAACATAAACAATAACATTTTTAATGAAAAATTCTATTTTAAAAAACAAAAAAAGGCAAGAAAAATTAGTGACTTTTTTTTAACTTTTTGCAAATGTCTTTATTTATTTATTTAGCAAATGTCTTTAATGTCTGACTTATTGGAAGACCCCAGATTCTTATATCTGCTTCAACATTCAGTCCATTGTGATATTACATGTCAGGTAGTTTCTGGAAAACTGCACTGTGCACTTATGAGAGGGTGAAAGTCACAAGGGCAAATAACATCTGACTATTATTATGAAAATAGTACTGAAAGGGCAGACCTCCTGAGAGAGTTTGGGGGTACCTGGGGACTCAGCACCACACCTTGAGACTGTGGAAGGTTTCCAAGGAGCTCTGCAGGAGACCAACTTCTGTTCTGGCATGAAACCTTCCCGGAATCAGTCTTTGATAAATTAATCCTGAAAAAAAAATAAAAAAAGATAACCATTATGCAGATGTATGACTTCAAAGTTAATCATCCCTAAAGAATAGGTCAAATTACTATTTAACATAGTACTGGAAGTCTTAGCCTCAGCAATCAGAAATAAAGCCTCAGCAATCAGAAATAAAAGGCATGCCGATCGGCAAGGAAAAAGTCAGACTTTCACTATTTGCAGATGGCATGATACTCTATAAGGAAAACCCAGAAGACTCCACAAAAAATACCTAGAACTAGAACTAATACATGAATTCAGCAAAGTTTCAGGATATAAAATATAAAATTAATGTGTAGAGTCAAACCAGAACAATCCAGTTCAAGAGTTTTGCTGGGGCTAACCCTTATTTTTATATGAAATCAGGATAACTGTGTGTACTGGAGAGGGAAGCTTCACAAATAGAATGGCATTGCTTTTGAGACCTTCAGCAGCTCTCTACTCTTTGAGTCTCAGCTTTCTCCTGTGTAGGATTAGAGAATAATAGTAAATGCTTAAAATTGGTAGAAGAAAAGTGCTGATCACAATGGTCGTAGTCACTGAAAATGCTTGAGAACGTTGAGTTTCTTACTAACCCTAAAAGCTGTCTGCTATCATGCCTGATAGTCCTGCACTCTATAGCTAGACTCCTTAGTGCAATTTTAGCTCTAGAATAGATTCTTGCTTGTGAAGGAAGAAAGGCAAGGACCAGCAGGAAAGCGAAACTCTGAATTGCATAGGTCCAAAACACAAACTCTCTGTAAGGTTGGAAGGAATTCAGAGATTTTTAAAGTCTCTATTCCTCACCCTAATGAACCTAATGAGTGAGTTGGGGATTCATTTACAGAGCAAGAATTTCTTATGGATGGCCAGAGGAAAGGAGATACATACTCAGCCTATAAATGGCTGGCAAAGTATTATGGAATCCCTACAAAGTGGGCTGCCTAAATCTCTATGAGTTCAGAAAAAATCCCCCCCAGTTCATTCTCCACTTTACCCTATATTGACAGGTCAAGCATAGGTTACACATTTCAGTTATTATCATTTTACATAATGGGAAATTGGATTAACTGGAAAAGTTTACTAGAAAGACACAGAAGGAGGCAACCGCAAGGAGAAGGGCGCTAATGTTCTAGAACACCTACCTTCTGCTAGGCACTTAAAAATAAAAACTACCCAACAAATTTCATTAAGAATTCTGTAAAGTATCTGTTATTGTTCACATTGCACAGATGTGAAAGTAAAACTCAGAGATGTTAAGTAATTTGCCCAAGGCTCATAGTCTGTCTATCTGGATCAAATTCTTATGCTTATCCCATCACACATCTTTGCTTCTGGGTATGATAGGTACTTGCAAATCAATGAAGGGTAGTCATGATGAAAGGAGGAATCTGACTGATCTCTTGGCCTTAAGGAATAAAACCAAAAGCATTTAAGTTTCAACTTATTGAGATAGATTTCTCCTAAATGTAAAAAAGAACTGTGCTATAAAATAGTGGAAAACAGAGTGGGACAATTTGGGAGGTAAACATCAAGCACTGAATGGTCATTTGGCAATGGAGATTTAACTGACATCTTCTGACAATGACTTAACAGAAAATAAATGGGACAAATAATATCAATATTAAAATGCTTCCTAATCTAGAGATTATATTTCTAAAAAGGGCCACTTTTTCTGTGATAAACTAACTCCTCCCTCATGTACTATTCTCTCTTTTCCTTCTGGATTCTTTGAATGAAACCAGGAATTACATCTAAGAAATAAAGATTTTGGGGGAACCTGGGTGGCTCAGTTGGTTAAGTGTCCAGCCCTTGATTTTGGCTCAGGTCACAATCTCTAGGTCATGATCTACAGGTTAGAAGATCATGCCCAGCATGGGGCTCCAAGTTCAGCAGGGAGTCTGCTTTCCCTTTCCCTCAGCCCCACCCCCCACCACTCACACACACATACTCGCTCTCCCTTTGAAATAAATAACTAAATCTTAAAAAAATAAAGAAATAGAGGTTGTCTAGTTCTAGACTATGGGTCTGAACATAAAAAGAACTGAGAAATGAAGGAGTGGTCTTATTTCTGAGGCAAAATTGATCTCAACAACTCTGGTCAACTCTTGGTCATCACCAACAGTGATGAAATCTGTAGAGTATTACATTTCTATCAAATGTGTTAGACTACTTTTAAATAGCTTTATTGAAATATAGTTCATAACCCATACAGTCTATCCATTCAAAGGGTACAAGTCAATGTGTTTTAGTATATTTGCAGAAATGTATATTCTCAGCACAACCAATTTTATAATATTTTTATTATCTCAGAAACCCCCACTTTAATTCCTACCCAACCAATGCCCAAGTCCTACACAACTACTAGTCTACCTTCTGTCTCTAAAGATTTGCCTATTTTGGGGGTGCCTGGGTGGCTCAGTGGGTGAAGCCTCTGCCTTCAGCTCAGGTCATGATCTCAGGGTCCTGGGCACATCAGGCTCTCTGCTCAGCAGGGAGCCTGCTTCCCCCCCCCACCTCCGCCTGCCTCTCTGTCTACTTGTGATCTCTGTCAAATAAGTAAATAAAATATTAAAAAAAAAAAAAGACTTGCCTATTTTGGACCTGTCATTGCAGTAGAATCATAAACTATGTGGTCCTTTGTGACCAGTTTCTTTCACTGATATAATGTTTTTAAGGGTTTTCTATGTTACAGCATGTATCAATACTCCATTTCTTTCTTACTGCAAAATTGTATTCCACATATAGATATGAATGGGTGTTGAATTTTGTCAAATGCTTTTTCTGTGTTTATTGAGGTGATCATGAGATCTTTGTACTTTATTCTATGGATGTGGTATGTCACATTATTTTGAGATATTAAACCAACCTTGCATTACTAAGCTAGAGTCCCACATACCCATGGATAATCCATTTTTATATATTGCTGGGTTCAATTATCTAGTATTTTGTTGGGGGGTTTTGCATCTATATTTATAAGTGGACTTGTAAGTAAACATTTTGCCACTGAAGAAAATTCTAGGCGGGCAATCACTATGTTAATATCTTTGGCATATGGTTTAAACTGATTCCGATTATACAAATGGAATTCAAATCACTACTTAAAGTCAGTCCTCAAAAATGTTTTAGGAGTGGCTTTTTCAGAGGTGATAATCTAAATAACACTACAACCCCATTGCTAGTGTTTTAGGTTTTATTGGAAGGTGTAAATACCCTGCGGAGAGATAATGAGCTATAGTCCTCTGGTGATGACAGATGGATAATAATTAGGGGCACAAACCCTCAGACTAAAACATCTAGATTGGAATCCTGGGGTATAAAACTATTAGTCATATGACACCCGGCTGTTCACCCAATATTTGATTGTTTAGGTTTTTGTCCTGTAACATGGGAGTAATAATAGAACAACTCAGTTTTGTTATAAGGATTAAATAAAGTATTTAAAACAGTTTCATATGCACACTAAGAACCTAATAAATGTTAGTGTATATTATAAAATAAACCAGACCACTTGGACCATTCTCAATCACTTGAAGCCCCAAGGATCTGGGAGACACACAGCATAAAAATGCACATGGCAGAATCATAGAATATTTATTCTTAAAGGACCCCTATAGACAAGCAAGTTCAGTGCTATCATAATAAATGAGAAACTGAGGCCTAGAAAGAGAAAATGACATTCCTAAATTCACAAAAATTTGCTATGAAGCTGGAAGAAAAATTCACAATTTCTCACTTTTAGGATGCCCCACTTATTAACATCCTTATATTTGTGGGCTCTGAGTATCTTCACACCAAATTAACCTACCCAATCTTGGTAGAGTCACTCACAAATGAAGATGTATTATAATCACATAAACAGTGCTTATGGAAATTACTCAGGGCTCTTTTGCCTTGACAGTTTAAAATACTAAAGGTGAACATGAGCTTTTGTATGAAATCAATCTAGATGGAAATTCTAGTTTTGCTGCTTAAGAGCTGCATGAGCTTTAGAAGAATTCTTCGGCCTCTTTCATTCCTGATATCCTCAGCTATATTTTGAACAACATAAATTTCCTCAGAGGATTAACATATAATGTGAATACGTGTTAGAACATATTGCTTGGCATGAAAAAATTGCTTTGGGTTCTTTTTTTTTTCTTTTGCTATTTTTAATCTATCCCCTTGTGTGTGTGAGGTTTTTTGTTTGTTTCCTAGTCCAATAGTCCTACTTTGACAATCCCAATAGGTTTTTTAGACTCTGTGCTTACTGTTGGTATCTACTTTCAACTTTCCTTACAAACTTTGGAGCACTTTCAGTTCTTCTGCTGTCTTTCCACTGGCTCATCTAACCTCTCTGAGTTAATCCATTCCCAGAGATGATCCACTGAATAGTGCTAGAAACTAAGCACTCCCAGCCATTTGGAGAAAAACAGTAATAGAGAAACTAAGTCACCAGTTACATAATCAAGCACTTTTTTTTTTCTCCACTAAGTGTGTCAAAACAAAGATAACTATAAATTTGGTGGTTTCCCCTCATGTTCTTTTTTTTTTTGAAGATTTATTTATTTGACAGAAAGAGAGGGAGAGAGAGAGAGAGCGCCCCAGGGAGCTAGAGGCAGAGGTAGAAGCAGGCTCCCAGCTGAGTAGAGAGCCCAATGTGGGGCTTGATCCCAAGACCCTGAGATCATGACCTGAGCGGAAGGCAGATGCTTAACCGACTGAGCTACCCAGGAGCATCCCCCTCCCATGTTATTAATCAAGTGCTTCTTCACAATGCTTTTCCTTCCATGGTCATCTTATAAAATTAAACAGAATCTCACTCCTTTTCTCCAATCAGTGGTAATGTAGATGGTCGGTTTAATTCCAATTATTTTTTTCCCCAGGGATATGCTCCAGTTAGCTCTCAATTGTGTACCATGTAATTAAAAGCACCTTTCCTTTTTTGATGCCTCTTTTCTGAAAAGCTACCTTGATCATGATCAAGAGTCACTCTGCCTAAATGCATCTCCACCTGAATTGCATGAAGAAGCGATGTGATGTAATTATTCAAACATACAGACTTGATCGCTCGGGTCTTCCCTTCTTAGCTCTGATTATCAGAATGGGGGAGGGTGTGCTGGAGAAGGAGCTTAATTTTTATATCCCATTCAAAACAACACCCCTGATGAAACGGTCTCCAATTCGGAACCAATGGCTGTTCATTTCCCAGCTGGGTGAGTTGATACAGAAAACTTCAAAGATCAGTTGGGATTAAAAAAATAAAAACCTTCATTTTGCCAGGTCAGTTCTCCCACAAAGAAACTGCCAGACATAAACTTGTAGAAAGCAAAGAGAAACATTAATGAGCAAGCCTGAAGCCCACATGCTGCTGGTTGGGGTGTTCCTCGTGGTCTCCGACCTAATTGCACACATCTGGCTTGCTCCCAGCTCCCACAAGCCTCTTTAAATTACATAAAGAGGATGGTTTAATCACAAATAACAAAGTATGCAAATAATTAAGGAAAGATCCTTGATGGTGATGCAAGTAAAATCACCAGAGAAGCAGGAAAGATGAGTAATAAGTAAGTAAGAGACCTGAGACTTTATCTTGTGAAATTTAAAATTTGGCTGAATAAACAATTTACTTCCTTCACTGGAGAGAGAAAACCCACAAAGGGCAAGAAATGACTGGTCCAAATATTAAATCAAACTTAAGGATTATTTATTTATTTGAGAGGGGTGGAAGGTGGAGAAGGGCAAAGGGAGAGGGAGAGAGAGAAGCCTAAGCAGTCTCCATGCCCAGCACAAAGCCTTGACACTGGGCTTGATCTCACAACCCTGAGATCATGACCTGAGCTGAAATCAAGAGTCGGACGCTTAATGGACTGAGCCAAGCAGGTGCCCCCTAACCTGAAGGATATTTTAAACTTGGGGGTATTTTCTCCTTGGCTTGGAGTAGACATTAGTTCACACGGTCATCATGTGAGATACTAGAAAGTATCTAGAGACTTTGCCTCTACCTTTGTGACTGATGGACATGGTACTGGAACCTTCTGATAGTGGCTTGTCTCTTCGGTTAACGGGGCATGTACCACTTACCATCTTAAGCCATTACTCTGAACACATGTATAAATTACACAGCAATTCTTCAACAAATGTTTGTTTCCTCCTTTTCGTCCACCTCCTTTGGGAAGAGTCTTCTCCAAACAACATGTTTCTACATAGCATTCTCCCCTTCATTCATTGAGGCTTACCAAGAGCCAAGTCATGTGGTCACTGCTAATGATTAAAATAGAATGTTATGTGTTCTTAGAAGTTCATCTGATAGCAGACAGACCTGTGATAGTAAACAAGTAACCAAATTTTCTTTAATTAGTAAGTATTTATACAGTACCTGCTATAAATCAGCCACTCATCTAAGCACTAAAAATAGAGCAGTGATCAAGTAGCCCAAAAACCCTACCTTTATGGAGTTTACATTCTGGCAAGGAGGCAGGAAAAGCATCAGATCACTGTACAGAAGATGATAAATGCTAGGGAGAGACATAAAGCAGGGAAGGGGAATAGGGAGGCTAGGGAGCAAGGGTTGCAATTTTAAATAGGCCAGAAAAGCCTCCTTGATGTGTTGACATAAGCAGACTTAAAGGAAGCGAGGGGACATGTCATGTAAGCATCTGGGGGAAAAGCATTCCAGGCAGAGGGATTAGCCTATGCCCAGACCTTGAATAGAATTGTCCCTGAGGCATCATATGAATAGCAGAAGTTCAGTGTGGCTAGAGCACAATAAATGGGGTTATAGGGAAGGAATAACAGGAGACCCCAAGCCATAACCAGAAGCCAGATCATGTATCGCTGAAGACCACTGTTGGGAGTTTGGTTCTTCCTCTAAATGAAACAAAAAAAAATGAAGACTTTTTAGCAGAAAAGTGATTGACATGGATCTTAAAAGTCTCATTCTGCACATTGAGTGGCCAACAGATTATAAACAAACCAGAATAAAAGCAGAGATACTGGTTAGGAGAGAAGCACAATAATTCTGTAGGGTGGCTTAAAGAGAGTCCCTATAGTGATGCTGGGAGGTAGTGCCAAATTCGGGAGCATTTTTGCAGGGCGAGGCTAGAGGGCTGCCCAGTGGAATGAATGCAGAGAGCGAGAGAGTCATCAAAGAAGAATATACATGTTTTGGTCTAAGCCACGTTAGACATGGGGTTATCATTAATGGAATGGAGAAGACTCAGGTAAAAGAGGAAAAAGAGGTGGAAGGCAGAGGGGTACTCTCACAAGCCCAGTTTTGGACAGGTAATATGGAGCAAATGGCAGCGGGATGTATAAGACATATGAGAGTGCCAAGGAGAAATACTTATTTCTGGGTCAAAGAAAACAAATGTCAGCTGTACACCTGTCTTCGTGAAAGTCATCCTAAACAAAACTCCCTCTTCATTTTGGATTTCATCAAATGCCATCTTTTTGTGAGTCCCTCACTTCCTAGCTAATCTGACTTCTACATTTTATTCAAGGTCTTTTGCATAAAGGCAACATAACGACTGTTTTCCTGAATTCCTACAGGACCAGCCTTCAATTTGCAGGCATAGAACACACAATCTAGAACTTAATTTGAATCTTCTTTACCAATATGTACTTTCCTAGATTTTTCTCTGGTGATTTCTTATTCCCTACACTACCTTCTAACCTAAGGGTCCTTGAGAGCAAAAGCATGTGTGCACCATCTTTTCAACCTTCTTGAGGTTCCCTTGCACTCTTTTTGTCGATGGTTTTGTTTCACACCAGGCTTCTAGCATGTGTCACAAAGGAAAAGAGATTCAAGGAAGGCATGACTTTCTCAGATTCTCTCGCCTAGCCTCATGCTTCTCCCTCCTAGGCTATGGCTGCCTCAGTGCCTCATGGATTGGGGTGGCACAGGGGCCATGCCATTCAGTCACCCAAGGCCAACCAGCTGCGGATCAGCCTCCAAGTGCCCCTGTCATGCCACATGACAGCATGTGGGACCTGGCTTCCACTTACCATCTCGCTGGATGATGCAATCCTGAAATACAAGGTGAATAGCTCCCTAAAAGAAGAATTTCAACCAGTAGGAAACAGGAGATGAAAGGAATCTAGAGAGAAAAATTCTCTATCCCTTCCTCCCTCTACTGGACTCTTTTGAGGTTTCTCAGCCTAACACTCCAGAAATAATTCCAAAGAACTAAAGGATGCACTAGCCAAGAGACCAGCTGATTTTCTTGGACTACTAAAATAGAATGCTTTCCAAAGTCCAGTGCTCCTACAAGTTTGGAACATTCTGGGTTATATGAGGTTAAAGAAAGTTTATAGTGCAAGAATTCTTCAGAAGCTTTAATGAATGTATTGATGCATTATATTTTGTCACACACATCTAATAACAGCCCGGAGTACACACTTCGGGAAATTGCGCTTTAAATACCCATGAAGAGTCACAGTGTAGACATGTGAGCAGAGCAGCTGGGAGCCCCTCCCCTCCCCGTCTCTATCTCGAACTCCCCTTGCTTCAGTCTGCCCGACAGCAGCTCTGCTGGAGCATGAGTGGTGGGCAACAGAGAGGCAGCTCAGCCTGATGCACTGTGGGCCAGGAGTCGTGCAAAGTCTCCACTGAAGCAAAGTGCTTCAAGGCAACATTGCAGTGGGAGAACAAGGATACATTTTTAGACCTGATTTGCATGCTTCTGACAGATAGACGCTGTGTGTATGGGAATCATTCGGTGAATGGTTGTTAAATTTCTGGGTAAGAAGGAGGATTCTGCCTGTTTATTAGCAGACTTCTGTACTTCTACTCCAACCATTAGGAACAGATGGAGGAAGAAGTGTGTGGTGTTCGTGAGCACTGCAGAGAAGGGTTTATGGCCCTTCTGATTTTTGTTCCATATAACATCCATGAGGCTCACTTTTTACATGGCTACTTCTCCCGGCTGACAATCCGCAGCTCCCCACTGCAGTATAGAAACGTGAGCTCAAGGGAACTCATGCCACAAAGAACATAGGAAACCTGTTTCAACCAGACTGCAGATTAGCACAGGGGCCGTTCAAGTGTTCTGCAAGAACCATGACTTTCAGGAGAAACATTCATCCCAGGGAAAGCATTTCTCAATTAATCTATCACAATACTTTTTGTCACCTTTGGGGGATTTCATCACTTAACATTTGGCTGCCGGGTTGGAAGTAAATAGGTAATTTTATGTATCTCTGAGTTTGGATACAACACTACATTTTCTTCCTCAGTGCTCCATCAGGCATCCAGGTTAACCGTGAATGGGCTTTCAAGGACACGTTAAGTCTTCTGACCACAGAATGCTGAAATGGGCATGATTTGTAGCTTAGCACACGCAGACAGAGCATCCCAGGTTCCACCAGAGAATGTTTTCAAATAAATAAAGCGTTCACGGAGAGAAATTAGAAACCTTAAGATTCTGCTCACCTGAGACTCAAATCTGTGCATGTCACGCTGGGTGTGTAGCCCGCTCTTCACGTCGTTAGGACAGTGACACCAGCCGCGTCCTGAAATGTCGTTCTGCGCCTGGCACCGACTCAAAAGCTGTGGTTCCCATGCCCCCCAAACTCCCTGTTTGCAGTCACTACTCAGTAGCCACCAGGGGCTGCTCTGAACACCGCACTATATAGGACAACTGCCGATGAAACAGAAACGAACATGTGTTCGTCAGGTGCAGCTGCCAGGCTGGGTCACGGGCCAGAGCCCTCATGATTTTACCGTAATTAGCCTCTCGGTGTTTCACGTAAAGAGGCTCTTTTCCTCAGTGTGTTAAGCATTATTTCATATTCTATTACTGGTGTCTGTTTGCATTTGGTGCAGTTGTTTCATTATTAATGTAAAGGAGCAAATCAGGATTTCATGATTAATTTTAATGTAGATCTTCCTGCTGTAAATAATTGATGAGAAAGATGATCAGAGCAGGACCAAAGCAGGAGCTGATACTCTGTCAACTCTTATCTTCTCGGCTGCATTCATTTTCAAATCCATCCCCCCAACCCCCAATCCCCCACCCCACCCCCGTGAAGAATTAATTTGATGGCAGATGCTTTGTATTCCCTAACTTCTTCTCATTTAGTTCTTTGGTTATACGGCTACAAATCCTATGATAGCTTCATAAAGAAAATAAAACGCAATTTTCCCGATTTTTCTCTATCTATAGGAAGAAAACCTGAGGCAGCAGAAATAAAGTTATTTTTATCCTCCTGGGGTAATGAGACCAGTGGCAAATGAGTTAGGGGAAATCCAAGAAAGCAAAAACAAGTTACATCGGTACAGCACATTACACAGCGCTTTTAAAATTAAAGACCGAGGTGCCAGGGCTCATAGCCCAGTCCATCATAAGATAGCTCTTTCACTCTCCCTTTCTTCCTGGGCCAGCCTCCCTTCTCTGTTGAATTGGAAACCATTGGCATGTGTTCCTTGCCTAGAATGTGTGGTATGGGCTCCAAGCATTGCTGGAGAAGAGGAGATTGCCAGCCTGTCAATGGTGCTGGGCACGACATCCTTCCCATGCCTAGCTGTGTGTCTCTGATCAGAGGGTGAGTGTGTTAGAAGCTAGGAACTATATGCTCCTCGGGAGTCAATGATAGGAATGACCAAAGCGATCTGTGAAAGTCACCTTTGACATCCTCATCTGGGCTTCCCAGTCCATGTGTTTGTCCCACTTGCCACTGGATCTGCTCTCAGCCTCTTTAGGGCTTCCTGGTTCTCATTCTTGGATATTAGCCCTACTTGGCCATCTTTGCTTGTCCAACTGACAGTGCAGGGCCTTCATTTAACTCCAGCTTTGGAACTGTTTGCAACAATTAATTCCCTCCAGCGTCCACCCTTGTCTCTTCCTTCATCTGGACCTACGCGTATTGTTTGTGAGGAGTCAAGCTTCAGGCCAAAATCCCATGTGTGATCCTGCAGGCCTGACCACTGACAATTATCAGGCTTTGCCTGCCTGGCCTCATGAGGGAAAGCGGCTCTCTGCCCACCAGACTTGGTGCACAGCCAGTGCATTGCAGCTTTCTGGAAGGACTGGCCATTGAAGACTCAGCTGGGCAGCCCCACTAGGCCAGCTGTGCTCCTAGGAATAGAGGATCTATGTTCCTGACTCAGATGTTTCCATTCAGGGGACTTTTCAAGGGAGAGTGGGAGAGGGCTTGACTAAGGCTCTTTTCCCCCTCCGACTCAATACTTTTCCATTCCTAGCTCTTTATTCTGACCTTCTTCTGCCCCAAACCCCTCTAGATTCCTAAAAAAAAGCAGAGGCCTTTTGTTTATGCTCCCTAACAGTGAGATAATCCTTCAAACTCACTGCTGTCATCTACCCCCCACACCAGTTTCTTTCCACGGCAAAAATGGCACCTTGAGGAGCCAGTGTCTTTTTCTTTGTCTCTTGTCTGTGTTGTCACACTAGGAGAAGAGAGACTTGATTATAACTTTGAGTTGATTCCTTGTCCTAACTGACTACCTCCACACCTGACAACTTGGCCCACGAAGGAGGATGGCCAGTTGAGCACTATGTGGTTTTGGAAGAGCAGAAAGCCAGAGTGTTACTCAGAGCACCTCACCAGTGGGTTGCAGGGATGCTAGCAAGTTCTTCACAAATGTGTTCAGTTCACAGGATACCACCACTCCTTCTCTTTAACCTGTCACACCCTGGCTGAGCTCACCCAGTGGGCCAAATTAGAAATCCAATAAAGGAGCTCTAAAAAAACTGGGCAGCAGTTCCTAGCCACTGGTCAGGTGCCATGACAATGAGACCAGAGACCATGGGAGGCCCTGAGCTAAACTGGGCATCATAACTATGTTTTGTTTTGGTTTTATCTTAAGTTTTGTGTTTTTTGTTATTGTTGTTGTTTTTTAAATTTGAGAGAGACATAGTGAAAGAGAGCAAGAGCAGGGAGGAGAGGGAGAAGCAGGTTTCCTGTGAGCAGGGAGCCCAATGTGGGGCTTGATCCCAGGACCCTGAGATCGTGACCTGAGCCAGAAGCCGACGCTTAATGACTGAGCCACCTAGGCACCTGGCCTCCTAATTATTATTATAATTATTGAGAAGCTCTCTGGTGCTGATAAGGCCCATAATCTTGAAGGTGTTGAGACTCCTGCCTTCAGTGAAAAAGAACACAGTGCCTCAGGGCACTTGCTTAGTGGCCAAAGAAGACCGTGCTCCTCAGAAAGAACACACACCCCTCCCACTCCTCCCCCCACCCAGCTGGGAGTTATCAGACCCTTCTGGTGTGTGCTGTACTGTGGTGGAAAATAAAACACTAAGTGTCTTTTCTTTCGCCTCTTGCACGCACTGTTGCTGTAAGTGAATAATGGCTTGGTACTTTCTGTTTGGCCTGCTGTCCCGATTTATGATCTCCACACCTGATTACCCAAAAATTTCTCCCTGGTTTACAGCCCCTATCAGTCTAGAGAAGACCATAACTTATTTTTATGATTCAGCATGTACTTACTGAGCAACTATTATGTTCCACACGCTGAAAAATACTGGAAATTTGTCAGTGACAAATTAGCCATTGTCACACTGTACAGATAAGAGTCCATTATAACCAGAAACAAATACAATACCACTCAGCAAGGGAAATACAGGGACTCTGCAATGGGATTCATAAATGGACCTGGGACACAAAAGTGCTTCCACGATAAGGTAACATCTATTAGAGAGGCATGGTGAGAAGTGGGAGTAGGAAAAGTGCTCTGGGCTGATAGAGAGGTGGGTGTGAAAAATGAGACATGAAAGAACATGGCGTTTTATAAAACTGAAATACATGTTTTATATATTTGTTGATATGTATCTTTTACAAAATGTCATGTTCCCCTGCATATGTCTGTATGCAGCTGGAGTAGAGCATTCAAGGGCAAAAGGAGGGAGAGGTGAGTATGAAGGGATAGGTGAGTCCATGTCAGGAAACATTAGACTGTGATCCACAATTCAGCGTGGCATTTCAATCCGTAGTGTTTCAGGAAAAGCCTCCAAATTACAGATATTAAATATTTTAAAATCCACTATCTTATTTGAACCTCACAACCTTCCTTTGAGGATGATAGTGTACAGAACACTATAATACATTTTTATAGAAAGGAAAAATGAGATGTCCCAGAAATGTGCACCCTGCTTGACCCACTCACGACCACACAGCTAATGAATGTTGAAGCTGGGAAACGAGCCTCAGGCTCCATATTTAAGAGCCACTGTTTATCTACTGTCTCATAGTACATTGCTCTCCCTATTTTTTTTTTTAAGATTTTATTTATTTATTTGACAGACAGAGATCACAAGTAGGCAGAGAGGCAGGCAGAGAGAGAGAGGAGGAAGCAGGCTCCCCGCTGAGCAGAGAGCCCAATGCGGGGCTCCATCTCAGGACCCTGAGATCATGACCTGAGTCAAAGGCAGAGGCTTTAACTCACTGGGCCATCCAGGTGCCCCTGCTCTCCCTAATTCTGATATGGGTTGGGGAGAGCCCTCTGAATTTGGGGGAATGGAAAAGGAATTTTTTCCTAAATCTCAGAAAACAACTATGCAAGTCTCTTACTACAATTGGAGATTCTGTTCTGATAAGGGTGGGAAAATACACTTAAACTCAAAGGACCTGTTGTGCTATTTCATTTCCGTTGCCCCTTTCAGTTACATTCTCTGTGGGTCCTTTTTTATTCCAACAGTTCCCATTGGGCTATTAGGAATAATGGCCACACCAATTATTCCTGATTATCTAAGCACTGCTTCCTTCCCTTCCCTTGCCTAAGTAGAATTACTTAATCTCTCTGGGCCCACCAGAATAGTCACATTTAGTAATGTATTACCAGAGGGTCATTGGTTATTTGCAAATTCAATTGGATATACTTATGAATGAGGAGGAGTTGAGGGCAACGGCCTTCAAATTTTTTGACCATGAGCTATGGTAAGAAAAACATCTTAAATCATAATCCAGTACACACACATAATAATACTAGTAGTAGAAATTGCAGAAAAAAATTTTAAAAAGTAACGAATGCTTACTATGTGCCAGGCACCATGTGAAGTGCCTTATATACATTAATTTCTTGAATTTTCTCAATAAGACTATGAGGTGGTCATCATTATTAACTGTAATTTACAGATAAGGAACCTGAGGCAGGGAGAATCAAATAAGTTATACAAGACTTGCTGTTGGCCAATGGCAGATCCAGCATCAGAACACAAGTAATTTGGCTCCAGAGTCTGTGCTCCCAGACATTATAGATGTTGCTACACACACACACACACACACACACACACACACACACACACATTTATGGAACACCACTTCTATGACTTTGCTGTGTGTGATACCCTGGATATTTTCTATTTTGCATTGTCTAATGCAAGTTGAGACTCACAAAATTAATTTCATAAGCACTCAGTTTCCCTATATGATACAGAGAAGTGGATAGAACTCCTAGAATTGCACTGCACAGCATAGTGGCCCTGACACTGTTGGGTCCATGGTCAAAAGAGCGAGACTGATACCGAAGGTGAAGCAAAGCTTTATTTCGCGCCAAGCATCGAGAATCAAACTGACCGGCCAGGGCCATCTCTTACAAAGAGGCGACCTCTCTCTGCCTTACAGACTAGCTCTTAAGGGCAAAGGCCATGTGGTTGGGTCTGGCCACGCACAGGTTGCCAATGAGATTGTAACACAGAGAAAGTTGCATAGTCCTGCTACGTCACACATAAGTGACCAATTGAATTACAATTTATCCTATAGTAGATATTTGAACTAGCCTATCACCTTGGTCAGAATTGGTGCCCAAAGGGCATCCAAAGGGTGGGGTCCATACTCCTTGGTAGCTAGGGAGACAGTATGCGCACCCACCAATTGGATACTTACACCTGGCCTGACCCACCCTTGTATTTGGGCTTTGTTACCTGGGACTGGTTTCCGGGACTTGTTTTTAAGTAAGTTCCCTGAGGGGGTGGGGGGGGGGCAGGGTCAGGATGTAGCTGCTCGGGCTAAATAGGCCCTTACAACACTAATGGGTCCACACCTGAAGTTTGTGCAACTCCGGCTCAGTGTTTTAGGGCTTCAGCTTCCAAATCAGACAGATCTCATCCATATCCTCGATTTAGCTCTGTCTTAACTCTGTGGTTTTAATGAAGTCATATTTAAGCTGCAACTTTCATAGTATCTATCCCACAGGTTTAGTAAGAGAATTAAATCATTTCATTAATTCATTCATTTAATTAAATTCCTTCATTTAATTAAAAATCTAGCAGAAACCCTCAGTTATATTCATTCTCAAAAATGGAGTGGATGCTGGTTTGTTTATGATATTTGGCATGGTCTTGACTTGATTAAATCCAATAGGGAATTTTGAGATTACACTGGACCAGAGATCTAAGGGGCTACCTCAGGATCTTCCCTGGCAAGTTTGAAGCAGAAACTGTAACCACAGGTTGAGGCTGTTTTACTGGGGATTCATGCATTAGATGAGGTTGGATTTGAACTGGAGACTCTGAAGATACCAGTGAGTGAGTGAGGCACCAGATTAGCCCAATGTCCACTGGCATCTTCAGCCGTTAGTGAGGCTCCAGGTAAGCCCTGTAGTTATCCTGAGGTGTCATGCCCCCTCGATGTCAGCATCACTGGTAGGTGAATGAACTTGACTCATGAGAAAATGCTAAGAAAGGAGAACTATTCTTAGAATTGATCTTGAGATTCAAGTGCAAGCTTAACCACTATTTAGTTGATAAGCCTGGACATGTCTGTTAGCAAATCTCAGACTCAGTTTTCTCATATGTAAAATAAGATTTGTCTAAACTCCGGAGGGCTTTTGTGGAATTTATAGAAAATACTATTACAGACAAGGAAACTGAGATGGTTAGTTAGTTTTCTAAGAATGGAGAGCTAGTAAAAGCACAGCTGTTTGTTTTAGAAAGATTTACTGACTACCTGTTAAATGAAAGGCATGGTGTTTTTATTTTTCATTTTTTTAAAGATTATTTATTTATTTGAGAGAGAGAGAGTGCACAAATGGGGAGCAGGGGAGGGACAGAGAAAGAGGAAGAAGACTCCCCACTGAGCAAGTCTCTGCAAGTCACCAGAGAGTCAATGATTCAAGAGTCAATGGCATTGAGATAATATTGAGATAATAACCCAAGTTGGAGCCCAGCTTGGGTCTTGGTCCCTGGACCCCGGGATCAGGACCTTAGCTGAAGGCAGATGCTTAACTGTCTGAACCTCCCAGGAGCCCCAAGGATCCAGCATAATGTTAGCTAAAAAGTAGTCCCTTAATCAGTTTCATTTCTTTTCCTTCTTTGCCATAAACCTCTCAACTCAGCTATGATTCAAAGGCCCTGGGTGGTGGGTAGTAAATCAGGTGGCAGATTTCTATCTCATGCTCTGGGCTGAGTTTATATTGGAAAGTGCCTGAGGTCTCCAACTGGAGACTTCTCTTGAGTAATCATTCCTTTTAGCAAAAAAATAAACAAAAGGGGAGTTGTGGTTTAATGTGAATTTTATATAAAATAATGCCGCAGCATTTTCCTAAAGCAACTGCCAGAATTTTTTCACTAATCTAGATGGCAAATTTTCATAATTTAAGAAGCTCCCACTCGAGTATATTTTTTTCCCTTTTTAAAAACTGCATATCTCTAAACAAAGAATGATGGGGCTGGTGAAAATTAAAGCTTTCACAAAATTTTATGGAAGCAAATGTTTGCCACATCAGCTTTTATAGAGCAAAACACTGAAATAATTTGTATGTCCAACAATTAGCAATTAGTTAAATAATGGGATGTGTTATTGTGTTTCTGATATATTCAAGATAATCAGTAAATATTCATTGAATGAATATATAAATATTTAGAGACATATCAAGGGCACTCCTCATGTCTGAGTTTTTTAAAGAAAATATGAAATTATCTGAAATTGGAATCTGTTATATATCACATATATTACATAATGTATATGTAATATAATAACATAAGTCTATGTGGTGGAATAATGGGTGTTTTCTATATCTTTCTTTGGACTCTTTAGATTTTCAACAATGAATTTTTATATGGGATATAAAGAAAAGTAGCATTTTTAAAAGAAGGTGTATTTATAAAAACCTATAAACTCACCAAAGGCCATAAGCTCTCTGGCAGTTTGGCTCAGTATTTTAGAAAGCAATAAAAAATGGGTTAACTTCACATTATTTTATATTGTGTGTGTTGGACTTTTTTTGTTTTTTAAAGGCATAGGCCATTTTGGATACATTTCTTCACATTCTATATCACTCCTTACTGCCTTAAGCCAGCTGTGTGTCCCTCCTTCATTTTACTTGTTTAGCCCTATAGTCATGACCACTACTGGCCCTCAGTAAATACCCTGAGATTTAAGAAAGCTGGAATTGTGCTACTCAAATCCTGTAGTCTTCATCGACAGGCAGGTGAAGGAATGTATTGTTCTTGCTTACACAAATGTTTTCGACTTAACTCATCTAATATTCTGACTGCCTACCATGATCCAGGAAGTAAGCTAGGCAATGTTGCCCTGACCATGAATAAATGAGGACCTCTGCTTTTGAGAGACTTAAGACCTAGTACAAGAGATGTGGAGACATATAGAGAGAATTTCAATTTAATGTCATAAGTGAATATAACCAGAATAGTCAGGATGCCATCCTATGCAAATTCAGCAGAAGCCCGGGGGAAGGAATTCAAAACAGGCTTCCTGGAGGAGAAGATGCTGGAGTTGTTTCCTGAATAATCATAAATAACCCAGTGAAAATAAATGGGAAAATATTTTGCAAAAAAAGAGGCATTCATAAGATACTCCTGGATACATACAACCATCCCAAGACAGGGGTGTGGTTCAGGAAAAAAAAAATGAAACTGTTAAGAGTATTGACCCATTAATGTTGCATTCCAATCCAACATGAGGTGTCAGGATCTGCCAGAAGCTCAGAAGAAAAAAACAAAATCTTACAGAAAGCCACAAGGTGCCCAATGGGGCTATGTGAGAAGAGGGATGGGGAGTTGTCATGCCAGAGCCAGACTGTCCTAGTTAGATGTCAGAGAAGAGCATTAGTTCCTGATGCCACCCTTTGTCCCTGACCAACTGTTCCCTGAGGATAACAAGGTCACCAGCAGTGGGATGTGGACTTGTAAACCCTCATTTCACATGGCTGAGGATGACTTGACCCAGCCGTGCACCTGCTGGACAGATAATATGCTGTCCTTCACCCCAACTCATAGAAGAGTATCTTGCACAGAATACGCTCCATGCAGAATAGTAAATGTCTGTTAAATAATAGACGAGGGAACAAATGAATTAAAAATCTGAGACCAGGGGCGCCTGGGTGGCTCAGTGGGTTAATGCCTCTGCCTTTGGCTCAGGTCATGATCCCAGGGTCCTGGGATCGAGCCCCGCATCAGGCTCTCTGCTCAGCAGGGAACCTGCTTCCCCCTCTCTCTCTGCCTGCCTCTCTGCCTACTTGTGCTCTCTGTCTGTCAAATAAATAAATAAAATCTCAAAAAAAAAAAAATCTGAGACCAGACAATAACTGACAGACTATCAGGCACAATGTTTCTCAGTGGAATGGAATAGTAGTTTCAACGAATATTAATACAAGCAGGCTAAGAAAGCAACTGAGAGACAGAGACAGGGAGGGAGGGAGGGAGGGAGGGAGGGGAATTTTAACTGGTTTTGAGGTGAAAAAGTAGGCCTAAACAGAGTTCAATGTATTTTTTATTATAAGAAATTTTAAAAACCTAAATTACACATTTTATTGTGTTTTCCAAACTTATGAAACCACCTCCCCAATTTTATTTTATTTTTTTAAAGATTTTATTTATTTACTTGACACAGAGAGAGAGATCACAAGTGGGCAGAGGAGGAAGCAGGCTCCCTGCTGAGCAGAAAGCCAGATGCAGGGCTCCATCCCAGGACCCTAAGATCATGACCTGAGCCAAAGGCAGAGGCTTAACCCACTGAGCCACCCAGGCACCCCCCACCTCCCCATTTTTAAAGAGTAGATTAAGGGGATACTGACCCACAGAACGTAACTAGTTAATTGACAGAGTTTGGTCCTCTGGATTAGTGCTTTTCATGTGTAATTGTGCTTAGGAATCAACTAAAAGTTTTGTTAAGATGAAGATTGTGGTTAAGTAGGTCTGGCAAGAGACCTAAGATGATGCTTGTCTAACAAGCCCCTTAGTGACGCTAATGCCGTTATGTTCAAGACATCAGCTTGTCCTCTAAATAGTCTAAGGGAAGGGAAAGAAGAAAATCAGGCATCTCTCCTAGTTTTTTGACCTGAACAAATGGGTAGCGTTGGTGCCATTCACTGAGATGGAAAATCCTGAATGAGGAATCACTGTGAGGACAGAAATTGATTTTTGCTTTAAACACATTGAGTTTGAGCACGAGATTCTCAAGGGAAGCTTTGGGGTAGTGGTTGGATCTACAGCTCAGTGAGACCAGGACTGGAGGTAGGAATTCAAGGGTCAATGGCATTGAGATAATATTAAACCATGAGGCCAACTGATATTATCTATGAATAGAGTGTAAATCAAGAAGAGGTTTGAAAATTAAGGAGTCTGACTCTTTAGGGTGAAAAGATGTGGCAGCAATGAAGAATAAGAACAGATAAATGAAGTAGAGGGAAAACCAGAATATTAAGGTGTCTTGAAATCCAAGAGATAAAAGCATTTTTTAAAAAATATTTAATTTTTAATAATTTTAATTTTTAATATTTAATAATATTTTAATAATTTGATTTAATTTAAATGACTTAATTTAAAATTATTAATTAAATTCATTTAATTAACATATAGTATATTATTAGTTTCAGAGGTAGAGTTCAGTGATTCATCTGTGGCATACAAACACCCAGCGCTCATCATATCACATGCCCTCCTTAATGCCCACCACCCAGTTATCCCATCCCCTACCCACCTCCCCTCTAGCAACCCTCAGTTCATTTCCTATAGTTAAGAGTCTCTTATGGTTTGTCTCCCTCTCTGATTTTATCTTATTTTATTTTCCTCCCCTCCCCTATGATTGTCTGTTTTGTTTAAGTTCCACATATGAGTGAAATCATATGATAATTGTCTTTCTCTGACTTATTTCACTTAGCATAATAAGCTCTAGTTCAATCCAGGTCATTGCAAATGGCAAGATTTCATTCTTCTTGATGGCTGAGTAATATTCCTGTGTGTTTGTGTGCGTGTGTGTGTGTGTATGTGTGTGTGCAAGACACCTCATCTTCTTTATCCATTCATCTGTTGATGGACATCTGGGCTCTTCCCAGTTTGGCTCTTGTGGACATTGTTGCTATAAAGATTGGAGTCCACATGCCCTTTGGATCACTATATTTGTATCCTCTGTGTAAAGACCTAGTAATACAATTGGTGGGTCATAGGGTAGCTCTAGTTTTAACTTTCTGAGGAACTTCCACTGCTTTCCAGAGTGGCTGTACCAGCTTGCACTCCCACCAACAGAGTAAGAGAGTTCCTTTCTCCACATCCTCACTAACACCTGTTATCTCTTGAGTTGTTAATTTAAGCCATTTTGACTGGTATGAGGTGGTCTCACATAGTGGTTTTGATTTGTATTTCCCTGACGCTGAGTAATGTTGAGCAATTTTTCGTGTGTCTGTTGGCCATTTTTATGTCTTCTTTGGAGAAAGGTCTGTTCATGGGAGTTTTTTTTTTTTAATAATTTTTTTTTAATGTATAATGTATTATTAGCCCCAGGGGTACAGGTCTGTGAATCGCCAGTTTACACACTTCACAGCACTCACCATAGCACATACCCTTGTTTATGGGAGATTAAAGCATTTTATGTAAAGAATAATCAACTGTGAGAAATATAGCTGAAGACCTTTGATCATTGCATTTGGCAAGATTGAAAATATTGATGATTATATTAGTTATCTATCACTGATTAACAAAATGCTCTAAAACCTAGTAGCTTAAAATAATAAATATTATTTTTACACAGTTTTGGGGGCTCAGGATTCTAACAGTTCAGCTGGGTGAAGGTTCTGGCTGACGGTCTGTCATGATGTTGTTGGGGCCCTAGCCCTCTGAAGGTTCTCAGCAGAGGATTTGATATTATGTTCACTTATGTGGGCAATTGGCAGGCCTTAGTCCCTTGCTACCTATTGGCCTGAATCCTGAGTTCCTCCCCATGTGGACAGCTTTCCATATAGACTGCCTGAATGTCCTCACAGAGAGCTGTCTCCTCCCAGAGTGAGTGAAAGAAACAGAGAACACAGACAGCCAACAAGAAAGCCTCAGCCTTTACAACCCAACATCAGAAGTGACCTATCACAATTTCTGCGGTGTGTTATCAAAATGACCAACATTGGGACAATGCAGAAGGGGGACAGCACTACCTGAGAGTAGGATGTGGGAATCATGGAGGACCACTTTGGACGCTGCCTACCCCAGTGACTTTTCCAGACCTGTCCAGTGCTATGTTGGGAACTAAAGCCAAGTAGGGTACCATGAATTAAAAGTAAAGGATGAGAAAGTAGAGACAAGTAGTATGGATAAAAATCTCTTATGAGGCTCAATGGAAGAGGGGAGCAGAATAATGGAGTGGTGGCTGAAAGAAGGTGTAGAATCAAAAAACATTTATTTTTTTTTTTCCTCTTGTGTGAGCATCCTCAGTGGGATTTTCCAGTAGAGCAATTTTGGTTTGAAGTTAGAAGAATGAAGCGCTTGCTTCAGAGAGAACTGGATCAGGTGTCAACAGATTCTAGTTCTAGTCCTTGGACTGTCACTAGCTAAGGAAACTTGGGCAAATTACTTTACTTCTTGGAACTCAGCTAAATAATTGGTGAAATGTAAATGATACTGTACCTGCTTCAAAGGTTCTTAAAAAGACTCAATTGATATTATGTATGTGAAAGTGCTTTATGGACAGGAAAGAGCTCTGCTAATGTGAGGAAACCAGCAGCTACTCGTCTGTTCATTTTTACCAGTAGTCCTTTCCCTTCAAGAAATTTGGCTTTGTCCAGAGGGTCTCCCTCTGCACAGAAGAGCTGTGTCTCAATCATCCAGCTTTAGATAAAAACAATTGTAATACATGGTTTTTCATTCATCTTGCTGTATAAGTAGATGCACTTCCGGCATCTTTTATGGAGAACAAATTCAGACTGGCCATGGCTCAGTTTCCAAAATGTGGCAAAAGAGCATGATGTGTGGGCCACGGACCAAAGTGTCTGCAGTTCACTGACTCCTCTCCATCACTGCTGGAAACATGTTAGACTCATCTGAGAAACTTTTGGAAGAAATCCCATTTTGTGGGGATTCAGGTGCAGAAGCTATGATTTAATTTATCTGGGATGGAGTGTATTCCGCAGTATTTTTTTAAAGTATCTCACATGTTTCTAATGTGCAGTCAGGGCAGGGACCGCTGTTCTGAATTGTGCATTATCTATCTCGGTTCCGAGCTGGATCCCCAGAGTCCCACTCTTTTGCTGCATCATATCGCTCAACCTCAAACTCTCTCTGGGAAATATTAAGGGATTTAATGTGCTCATAATTAGAACGATGGCTGCTAGCCTACACTGAGAGGCATTATGTGAAGCAGTTCTTTTAAACTTATTCCATATTCAGAAAGAAAAGATTGTGCTCATTATATTACAGGGCATCCCTTCTTTTAAAAAATGGGAGAAAATGTGTTCTTTTGATAGCAGGGAAAGGTTGCTTTTCTGAAGCCACGAGTTCATTTTCTGTCTTTTGTCCATTATGAACCATGTCGAGAGCAATGTTTCTTTATGCCCATTGGTTGCTGAAAAGCCTGAAGACAGCTTTGCTCTCCACCTAATGCAAGAAGCAAACTATACTGTATTAAACACAAGTTTTCATCCCACCTGAATTTTCCACTCTTCATTTCCTTCTGCCTCATTTTTTTCCTCTTATTTTAAGTTCCTGCCTCCACCAAAATGTATGTGCTATTTTAACTATCTCAAATCTTTCTGAGAACAAGGTGAGCTAGTTCAAACCAATTTATAAACTAAAAATGACCTAAATTGGAGGTTCTATACTTTAAGTTACAAGCTAAAATATCTGATTTGAGGGTCTTCTTTTCTTTCCTTTCTTTTTTTTTAAGGTTTATTTTATTTGTCAGAGAGAGAGAGAGCGCGCACGTGAATGCACAAGCGGGCAGAGAGGCAGGCAGAGGTGGAGAGAGAAGCAGGCTCCCTGCTGAGCAAGGACCCCCCCCCCACCCCCCCATGTGGGACTCAATCCCAGGACCCTGGGATCATGACCTGAGCCAAAGGCAGCAGCTTAACTGACTGAGCCACCCAGGCATCCTGACTTGAGGCTCTTCTTTTCTTGAAAATAAGTGATTCCCTCCAATTTCAGAAAGAAATTTGGATGGCCTAAGTGCTTTTAGATTCTCCAGTCTCTAGTCATTCTGAAAGCACACATATACCAGCTTTGTAGAATAAATGGGAACCCTGCAACTCAGACATGGTCTGTGAGAGACTGTCAGACTCTTTCTTAACCTCTTTCTTAACCTTTCTTTTGTGTCTCTCCCAAGAAGTTTTCTTCTTTGAAAGTGTGTTCTACATGTTGAGAAGGACAGAACATTTTCAGCAAGAAATAAGCTTAGTGGAGATATAAATCTCTCTCCCTCTTTTTTTTTTTTTTAATGAACACCTAATACATCTGCTGTCTCTTTCTGCTCAGGGGAATTTTCTCTCAGAAGTGAATTTTAAAATCTAGTTGTAATCCAATTCATTGAGGCTATCTGGAAGGAAGACCTTGGGTTAAGTCTGTTCCATATAAATGTGAAGATGTAACTGGCTCAGCACCAGGCTTCCAAGCAAAGTAGCCAACACGGGAACATTGAGTTGCTTTCAGCTAAATGAATTACCCTGTGTGTGTGTGTGTGTGTGTGTGTGTGTGTGTGTGTTGGGTGGTGGGGTGGCTAATAGTGGATTAGGCTAATATTTTCAATATCCTGTCAGCTTTTTAATTCATATCACTGAAATGACGTACAGTCCCAATGTAAACAAAATGGCATTGTAATCCAGGAAGCTTTCATATCTGTGTTTATGTAACATGTCTCTGAGTTATGCTGAGTTAAATCTCAGGAGTTGTGAGAAAAGCAAATCACAGCCTCATGCCTCAGAAATCTTCCAGAATTAAGAGAAAAAAAAAATTCCCACCTTGAATTCCATTTTGGCTTTTTGGCCGAATTGAAGGCTGCCTGGCTGAGGAGTTGGGCTTAGTGAATGAGCCAGGAATCTCTCACCACAGATCATCTAACCAGTACCTGCCAAGAAAGCTGTGTTCGCCTCTTCTAATTGTCAACTCTTCCTTGTTTCTCAGCACTTTTGTTGCCCCCAGATTCCCCCAGCTGGGTCAAGTGCAGGCTTCCAAGCGCTCTCTGTTCTATCTGGTGTATGATCAACAGCCAGAAGGGCAGCTAGAGTCTCCTGGGGGACAGCCAGGGGCTTTCAGAGGGTGTCAGGAGCTGCCAGACACGAGCGGCAACCAAGAAGCAAGGAGAGACTCTAAATGAAAATTGCATCCTCCCTCGTTAATCTCTCTTGTTAATCTCTCTCTCTAAATTAGTACAGCCAAATTTCTTCTCATATTAATATTAAAAGACCATCCACAAATTCATCTATTTTTTTATATCTGTCCTGTTATGAAGAGCAGATTCATGAATTTCAAGTGTTTTTTGTTAATCATTTACCATTTGAAAGGCCATTTTCAACACTGCCTGTTCAAATACCTAATATTTCCATACTTTTCTTATATGTTATTTAATTACTTCTAATTTTTCAATTTAAGTTTGAAAATGCACAATTCTTACAGAATTCTAACCAATACTCATTCTACATGTTTTTATATGCAATGAGCACTCCTTCTGGGCACAGTTCTGTTTTAGAAACATGACCAGGGCAATACTAAGTAAACAGGTTAAGCTGATAAAGACCTGATGAGTATTATTGATTTCATAATGCCACTTATTGGTCCTCTGCCCAAAAAAAGCATGTTACTATTCACAAAAAAGGACATATATAAATAAAGTAAAAGAACACTTATCTGAAACTACGTAACTGAGTGTCAATGCTTAAATAATGACCTGCAATTGTAGGTTCTCCTGAGAATTCTCGATTTGAAATACGATGAATATTTTTCTATTTTTTCTCAATTTGAGTGGCATTCAAGTATGAAGGTGCTGGCCACCTTTTTCAAACAGACACAGTGATTGTCTGATTATGGAAGGACTTTGAAATAATGTGACATTAGAGCTAGGTTCTGCATGAAAGGAAGCCATCCATACAAAGACCTGGGGAAAGTGCATTCCAGTGGATAGTCAACCACTATTACACAGGCCCTTAGGTGAGGGAGAGTTTCCTCCTGTGAGGGTCAAAGGACTGGAGCAAGGGGAGGATGGTAGGAGATAATTTGGGAAAGGGACAAGATACTGTGGAGAAGTCAAACCCATGGGATGAAGTCAAACCTGTGGGATGAAATTTGGATTTTATTCTACGAGCCAAGGAAAGCCATATGAAGGTAAAATTTTCTAACAGATCCCCCCAGTAAACTGTTACCTAGGGCCCCATCAGGAGATAGAAATATTTAGTAGGCATATCATCACCGTTTAGTGCAGGCGACAATTTGATTAATTGTGATGCCATGGCATGCCATGCGTTCCTAGCATTTAATTTGCCATTGGCAAGGTGTCCAGTTCTGCATTCAAACTCAAGGACATTTCCAAACCTATCTGCAATCTCATCTTGGATGGTGTGGGTTTTGGTACCAATTGCTATAGCTGTAAGAGGAGAAATAAATTATACTAGCCCTTTTAATAGAAAAAATTCACTAAAAAGATGGTTAACTAGATAGCCAGCTAACTAGGTGATTAAAAAGGTAAAAAAAAAAAAAAACAACTCTATAAGGTAAAGACTGCAGGAAGCACCTACTCTGATTGGAATGAAGGACAACAACAAGAGATCAGACTTACTAAAGTGGAGTGGAAACTCAGAACTCAGAGCTCTTACCTGGGTTGTGCTTGGCGCACCCTGTGAGCCTGGCATCTGTCTCTCTCCGGAGGGAAGGCCGGCCAGCTGCTATGGCTATCTTTAGGGAGCTTGAGGAGGGCTACTTCTGGGACTATTTCTAAGACAGCAAACTGGATGCAACTTCTCCTTTGGGAAGAACCTGTGGGTAAAGAAGCGTTGATTGGGGTGATGATCAGAAGAACAGAAAACAGAAAGGAACACATTGATTCTTTTATTGTTATTACTTAAAATCAATTAATTAACATAAAGCATATTAGAAACTTCGGAGATAGAGTTCAGTGATTCATCAGTTGCATACAACACCCAGGGCTCATTCCACCAATTGCCTTCCTTAATGCCCGTCACCCAAATACCCCGTCCCCTCCAGCCACCCTCTGTTTCCTAGAGTTAAGAGTCTTTTATGGTTTATCTCCCTCTCTGAAGAAGCAAGTTGATTCCTCTCACTCCTGAAAAGATACAGCTCGTACCAAATGTCCCCATCCTAAAGCAAAGCCTAGAAGGTGCTGAAAGACAGAAACAGATCACCTGCCTCAGGAATGTGATGCAGGACAAATCAGCACAGCGGATGAGAGATACTCAACATGGCTCCCCACTCCCTAAGCCGAGCACCTAGACCTCTTACCCCAAATTAGTTGACTACCCTTATTTTAAAGCTTTCTTAGTAGGTTTTAGAGTTCTTGATTGACCGATTCCTACAATTCATGTGATTCTGCTTATGCTGAGCCTTCTCCCAGTCCTAAGGCACACAGGTCATCCAGAGAAGGTCTGGCTGGTTGCCGGCCTCACAACGGCCTGAGGACCAAAACAGGGCCTTTCCCCTCTCACTGCTCTCGTTTTCTCTGCTCATCACTTTATTAGATTAGAGCTGTTGCACTGACCAGAAAACACTTGATTGAGCTCAGGTGACCATTACAGGTAACTAACTCAGTTATCCAACACCTGATTCATCTTCATCTTTAGGAAAGATCTGGGTCATCCACTTCTCCTGTTAGGAGGCCCCGGGGCTACTGGGAATTTTAGTTATGACCTAAGCAAATGTTCATGCTTATGGGTACACATGTCATTCACACAACCTGCTCTGTCTTTGGTCTACATTCAGTATCATTACAAGCATCTTCACTGTTCTGAGCCTGGATTGAGTTTGTCTTGAGCCGTCCAGAGGCTCAAATACAAGCATCCTTAAGAAACTTCTCAGAAGCTTCTGGGGCATTAAGGATAAGACAAGTATCCGCTCACAAAAGCTGGTCTCTCTATGTACAGCTTCTAGGAGGAAGGCAGGAAAAGGAAGCAGCAAAGAGATCAGAATATAAAAATTTCTTAAAAAAGAAACTCTGAGGTAGGCAATACATCCCAAAAGAAAAACATGTATTAGGTTTTCCTTAAAATGATCCAGGAAAGAAGTATGGAACCAGGAATTCAGGTCTAACTGGCCGGAGCCCAGGTTGTTATATAAGTGGATACTTGTCTTGGGTCTGACTTCCTTCATATCTCATCAACATTTTATGGGAAAATCAGCTCAGATAAAAGTCCTTGGCTATAAGGGATGACTCAATATCCCACACATTTCTCTTTTAAAAGTTTTTTTTTCTTTTAAACCACAACAGAGACTGCAGTGCAAATGACGTTCATCTATGAGTTCTTTAAAGCTGAGATGTTCCTAAAGTCTTAATTTGGAGGAGGCCTAATTGCAATCCAAATGCTGGGTTGTGCTTAGAGGAACATCTGGACCAACAATGAGTATTCCTTGCAAGGATGCAGTGGTTTCCGTTGATTTTTCATGCCGCTCACAGGTAAAGTCTATGTTCAATTTGCAAGCTTTCTCTCAGTTTTGTGCTGATAAGGAGGCCTGTGATTTAATCTAACAGGGCAAGCAAAAGGTCCTCCTGCCAGATTAGAAATACAGCTTCCTTAAAGTAATGGAGAACTCAGGAGATAACCACCCTGGAACCTCCCTCTGCACAAGGTGCTGAGGCATAGCGTGAAAACAGTAGCAAGATTGCAGACATAGCTCAGCCTAAAGCTTTCGTCAGGGTGGCAGTGGGGGTAGGCGGTAGACAGAGTGCGGGTGGCTGGCCAGAACAGCAAGCTTATCTTTTCCATGCTTTCAAATGGAAATCATTAAAAATGAAGGGATCCAATAATCATAAGGCTTCATTTTGGTTTGTAGATTATATCTTGCACATATTTTCTTTGTGTCTTTTTCAAAACCTCCCTGGATAATAGAGATTATTACAGTGAGACATTTCACTCTGGAAAATCACTTGTAAGGCTAACTGGAAAATCTTAAGTTCGGGAATGGAGAAATATTGTTTCTTTGGTTTTGTGACTATCTTTTCATTTTATCTTTGTTTTGAAAAATATTATTTTGATATTCCCAAAAACCCTAGAAAGGGAAGAGTGTATTATCCTCATTTAGAGGTTAAAAAACTGAAATTCACAAGTTATGATTAGAGCCAAGATTAAGTGGCAAAGTTAAATTTTTGTCCAGAAACCTTGGCCCAAGCTTTTCTTTACAAAGCTGTTGAAGATGAAGGCCATTCATCATCATCAAAGACATCATTACATCAATAGCTACAAGGAATCAAGAGCTCACAGGGCAAAGTATTATTAAATACTCATTCTATACAGACACATTTAATCTTTGCTAAAACCATGTAAGATATTGCTTGGTTACAAGTTTCATAAAAACCCCTCAAGAAAACTAACAGGATGTAACAATGTGGAACCTGAACCAGAAAATTCAAATGGATGACTTATCCTTATCATAGAGCACTGGTGAGAGTCGGAGTTTGGCATCAGATACACTGGGTTTGGATCACAGTCAAGTATTTACTCAATGTTTAACAACAACTGTTGTTCCACCAGCGTGAGCTTCCCTTTCCTCATTTGTAAAACTGGCAAAATAGATGGCATTGCTTTGTTTTATGTATACATGGTTGAAGCTAGGATCTGTGTTTCCCGAGATCCTCTTCACCATATGGTTCCAGGTTACGGTTGGCCAAAAGGAGAACTTACTTGGGATCAGGAAGACGAAGTGAAGCAGAAGTCATTACTTTTAGTAGATAGCCATGTTCAGACATGGTCAAGGATGACTATGGAAATGTCTGGCAGTTTCAGTTTGTCCTTTCTATCCTCCATTCCACATCTAACTCATTTTCCTAGTAACTGGCCCTGATGACCTACAGTGGCTATAGGCCTACAACCAGGTGGCTGGCTATGGACCCACAAAAGCAATAGCTACAGAGACGCAAATATATCTCATAGAGCTACCCCAATGCTGCCTGATTTCTGTGGCCAGATGTGCTTGGCTTCTTGCATTGATCTGCAAACTCTAATTTGTCCATCTGTACCAGTCCTTCAGGCTGACTGGTCACTGATTGTTTCTCTGACCTCTTTACACCCTCCTCTCCCAGACTTATTTCCTCAGCTCCTCTCATATTTGTATAAGTTCTAATTTATATAACTAATGTCTTAATTTCTTAGTACTCACAATGACACTGCTATCCTGTCTTAGCCTTGACTAATTGAAAGATCTCTATATTTGTAATCTATAAAGACCAAATAAGCCTGTATAACAAAATTTGGCATAAAGTAAAGGCACAATAAATGGTACTTGTGATTATTGTTATCTAAATGTTATATGAACTTGGGCTCATGATGCTTTTCCTTCTCTTTGTGCTTCTGCTCTCCTATGTTCCTTCTAACAGCTTTCTTCTTTGTAACTTCAGTTTGCACATGAGGATGTCTTTCCATTTATGTCTTCTTCAATTTCTTTCATCAATGTGTCATAATTTTCAGTGTACATTATCTTATGTGGAGTAAATCATTATTTACTTACTCCACAGAACCTGTCTGAACAACAGTTAGGAAGCATTGAGAGAGAGAGAGAGAGAATAACTCCAAAAAACAAAGAAACCCAAAAAAGAAGCGTGGCCCCAAGAACTCCAGGATAAGGTCAATTAGATGTTGTAACAATGGACATTGGTGACTTGTTCCCAAATTCAAGTGGAAAGTATACACTATTTTTTTCATTAATGTCATATAGCTTTAGATTTTTCTTCATAGGTATTTTTAATCAGATTAAAGAACTTCACATCTAGTTCCAATTTAATTTATTGAGAGGTTTTAAAATATTCCAAGCAGGTACTGAGTTTTATTTTTAAAAGCTTCTTCTGTGGGGCACCTGGGTGGCTCAGTCTTTTCAGCATCTGGTTTGGCTCAAGTGTCATGATCCTGGGGTCCTGGGTTCCAGCCCCAAGTTGGGCTCTCTGCTCAGTGGGAAGTCTGCTTCTCCCTCTGCCTCTGCCCCCAGCTCATGTGATCTCACACATGCTCTCTTTTGCTCTCAAGTGAATGAATATAATCTTTAAAAAAAAGCTTCTTTTGCATATATTGATATGACCATATGTTTTTTCCTCCACTTTTTTCTGTTAAAGTAGGGAATTCCATTGAGTGATTTTCAAATGTTATTCTAATCTTGCATTCTGAGAATAAACCTCACTTAGTCATAATGTATTTGCCTTTTTATATACATTGGGATTTCATATATAATTTTAAAAATTTATGTTATAACTACTCAAGATGAATGCTTATTGATTTTTCATTTATTATTCTTTTCTAATATGCATTTAAAGCTACAAATTTGCCACAAAGTACTGCTTTATACTGATACATCATACTTTCATTATTTTATAATCATTTCAAAATATTTCATAATTTTCTTCTTGATCTTCTCTTTCATCCATTCATAATTTAGAAGTATTTTATTTCAATTGTAAATATTTGGGATATTCTTCTTACTTTTCTATGGATTTCTAGGTCAGTTCCACTGTGGTCAGAGAATATATTCTATGACTTCATCCTTAAAATTTCTTAAGCCTTCATTTGTGTCACAGCATGTAGTCTATTTTGATAAATATTAGTGATAAAGATTATTGACACCTTAAATTTATAATGATAAATTTCAAAAGAGATTTATGGCTGATTTTAGACTATTGTGCTCTTTAATTAGGTTACTAAGTAGAAGACCAGTAAAAACATGTTTACAGCTATGACTTACAACACGAGTGTTTTACACTCTGAGTTAGAACAGGTCTCTGAATTTTAGCTAATTTTTTGTTGTGGGTGCTTTCCTAGGCATTTAGCAGTATTCTTGTCTTCTATCCATTGGTGCTACCAGCATTTCTCTGATCCCCAATATGACAACCAAAAGTATCTCCAAATATTGCTAAATGTCCCAAAAGGGGCCAAATCACCTCCTATCGGGAACTACTGACTATGTAAAGAAACATATTTTTATAAAACCAGTGTACCTAGATAGATATATTTTTATTATAAAATAGTCTGGGATTTATTTAAGGGCATAGCTGCATGCCCAACAATAATTACTCTTTCTGGCTGAGGATATGTACAACAGTACTTGTATGACAAGGCAAGTAAATAAATCAAAATAAGGTAAATAAAAGCATTTTTTTCTGTCATGAACAAGCTCTAGGATTCAAGATAATGCAAATATCAATAAGGAATAGCTGTTGATCTCCAAATGAAGATACATGCTTTCAAATCATTCTCCAGAGAATGAAAGAGGGAACTACATGGAAACCATACATTTAAATAAGCCTGAATATGCAGAACATTTCTCTACTTCAGATTTGTGTGAGGATTTTGTCCTTTTTAAACAAATCGCCATGGTGAGTTTGTGAACAAACTAGAGGCTTGATTGTACTAGCATATGTTCGGTTATAAGGAATATAGCAGTTTCTTAGTTACTAAGTACTGTCCGTATCATTTTGGTGCTATGTCTCAGCTGTCTGCCTTGAGGTTCTACATTAGAAAGGACCCTACGATTTCTATTTAAAATGTCAACTGGATGGTACACCGTGTCCAGGGATGTTCCAACAGCTAGGAAACTTCAAACAAATGCAAGGAATTCTTAGGTGTCATGGGTAGGAACCATGTGATACGTGCTGTTCTATATTCTATGCCAAGTCAGGTATCAGAATCCAATATGGTATCACTTTCCCAGTGAGCCAACATGTGACCTCAGTGTCCTTTTCAACAGAAGATTCCAGGAAACTATCGCCATTAGATCAGAATGAGAAAACTTTTTGTTATCTCTGCATCCCTATGCATGGCCTTTAGATTTGTCTCCTCATACTCCACTTCTCTCATTTATTCAGTGGTCTTCAAGAGGAATAAAGGAGAAAGGGCATTTATCAACTCTCTGAAACAATACAGATTCTCTGTTTGAGGATACAACATGCACCACCAAGTTGGTGTGACAGGGTCTGAGAATCCTGTTCTGAACAGTGATAGAGCTCTTGAAGCTGGAGAAAAAACTGATTTCTGAATATACATACAGTCTTCTGGTGAGAAGCTACACTACTTGCCCATACTTAAAGTAACCTTCCTAGCTACATGAGTTGCAGGTGCCAAGCATGGAAACAAACACCTGTTTGTCTTGGCATAATTTTTTTTTTTTTTTTAAGATTTTACTTATTTGATGGCGAGAGACATAGCAAGAGAGGGAACACAGCAGGGGGAATGGCAGAGGGAGAAGCAGGTTTCCTGCAGAGCAGGGACCCTGATTCCGGGCTTGATCCCAGGACCTTGGGATCATGACCTAAGCCGAAGGCAGACACTTAACGACTGAGCCACCCAGGTGTCCCTGTCTTGGCATAAAGTGATTGTGTCACCCTGTATCACATAGAATCATCCAGCTTATAAACAGAATCAATGGCAGAATGTATGGTGGCTGAGACCATATCCAACAGGAAGACAGAAAATGTTGTTGCAAGAGTGACTCTGGGATGAATACATCAGGTAGCCTCCCTTGGCAGAATGCCAACTGCCCGAGAGAAAGTAGTGGGAAGAAAGCCTGGATTAAAGACAAAAGACAAAGAAAAACCCACGCTTTGCTCCAAAGCGGCACAAAGTCTTCTTCATACAAGAATCATTTAAAAACTACATTTCTGATTCCTAACGCTCTTTTCCATTATTTTTGTTAGAACACTTTTCCTTTTTCAAGAAATACAAGCTCTGAAAACAGCTTCTATTTTGTCTTGGAAATGACGAATTGTTAAGAGCCCCAGAGTACATCTTTAGCACTGTGAGCTAAGAACCAATTATGCATTATTCCAGAATAACCACAGCAGCCAAGAACTGAGGAAGTAACACCTAAATGGCTGGCAAATAAATGGGGAGAATTGTGAACTTTTTAATGTGGAGTTTTTAGCCTGATCTCAAGTTATAAATATCAGCAAATGTTCTATCATGGTTTGTTGCATGCGTCTAGTGCAATTTGTTTAGTGCTTCGAGATATGAGACAGCCATATATTTCACTCTCACTGCTAGTAGCCAATTTGCGAGAAAGGAAGTAATATAAAAATGGCTATTTACTCTGTTACAAGTGGTACAGTCCATTATCACTCTCCACTGATGTCGTTACAGGGATAGCAAATCAATAATCAGTTCTCATTCCCTAACTCAGTAAACCATCTGCTTCCATTATTATAAACTAGGCTCAGTTTGAACGCAACCTTTACTGCGATGCTTGAAGCTGATTCATTTGATAAGACCACAAACATCACCATGGGAAAATTATTCCTTAATTACCTTTCTCTGAAATTTAAATGGTTAAGTGCTAAGGAATTTCTTTGCAAGTAGGAAACACCAAAATTACCAGGCATTGTAAATGTATCAGCAAAGAGAAGGACTTTGTCTATGTTGTCAAATTACGGAGTTCACCTTGCACAGCTTTTTCTGAATTAAGATCTGTCAAGTAAACATTCTTTACGTGTGAAGCCTCAGTTAGACATTTTTTTACTGCCGATAGCATATTGTTTCCGGAGCAGCCCCTGAGATCAAGTACACACAATCCTGAAAACTAAATGGAAATTGTTGGATATATTGCAGGTTAAAAGAAAAAATAATGGCCCTAAGCCCAAGAGTATGAAACAGTTTATTTTATATGCCTGTTTAATTGGTGATTCTTAGCCTCCATTCTGCCTGATACAGAAAATGTCAACCTTGTAACTTCCAAGTACATTCACTACGATCCTGTATGTTTTTAGACAATTCACATTTTAAATTCTATCCTTCCTTCCCCCAACCCCAACTTTCCTTTCCTCTTGCCAGCATTCATTATGAATTCCGAATGTCGTAAATTACAAATGGAGAGGAGGGCATCCGTTCTAACCTTAGTATTCTGTCTTATATTTTTAGGCATCTTTTAAGACGCTGCTTGCTCTATCTAGTCTCAAGTGTATTCCTTTCAGGCAGGTGGTGCACAAAGATGGAGAATCAGAGGCACAGAGACGAGCCAATCTTTGTGATTTCTGTCAAGTTCCATTTATGTTTCCCGTTCTTCTTCAGGACCTCTGGCTCTCTCCTGCAGCTAACTTCCATCTCCTTTCCATAGGCAGGGGAAGAATCAATGACTGTTTTGCGTCACTTTGGGGCTGTGCGTGGACCCAGGGCAGAGTAAACATTCACACTGCCTTCACTGTCCAGCTCTCTATTGTTTTCATATTAGCATGACACAAGAGACATTGAGAAACCTTCTGCCAGGGCCCCAGACAGGACCAGGGAGACACAGGTTCTCTTGGCACTGAGATTCATAAGATATTGTTGGAATATAGAGACAAGCCGTCACCTAGCTAGCTCTCATTTTTTTATCCACTGATTCTCTGCTTCAGGTCATGGAATCTCTCTATAGATTGTTATAGATAGGGAGCAGAAAAGAGGACAAAAACTAATCTTTATGATCATGTATAATTTCTAATATTTCCTGATTTATAACTGCTTAGGGATTTTGACAGTGAAACTCAAGAATTTGGAATATTTATTCTGTTTCACTACACTAATAATCCTAATAAAATAGGTGTCCTAGTTACATGAAAGTTGCAAGTTTTTAATACTTAGACTCCTGCCTCAAAGTTTTAATTGGTCATTTCTCAGCGACATCTTAGAAGAAGGGATAGCTCTATCTTTACAAACTTTATTGTAGTCAACTAGGAAAAAGTAATTGTTTTTTCAACTTTGTCCCTTATCAGATTGTAACTATTTCAAGGGCAAACACGCAGCTTTTCCTTTATTTTTTTTGGAGGGAGGAGATACAATCTTTATTTAAAATAGGGGCCCCTGGGTGGCTCAGTGGGTTAAAACATGCATTGAAACAATCCTAACATACAAGTGAATAGTTTAATGAATGAATTAACATCTACAAAACCACACTAATCAAAGATAGAATGATGTAAGCCTACCAGAGACCTTGATGTCCCTGTGTTACCTTCCTGATTACAAACACCTTCCTTGCTTTATGGGCATACTATCTTAATTTTAAAGATAATTTTATTTAATTACTTATGTGTATACACACATACAGTAATTTTAGTTTTGTGTATTTTGGACTTTGTGTAGATGGAATCAGTCTATCGGTCTCATTTCATGTCTTCCTTCTTTTGTTCAAATTTATGTTAAGATAAGCTATGTTGTTCTGTGCAGCTGCATTCATTTATTTTGATGTATATAATTCCACTTTATGCAAACATTCCACGTTTTTTAATCCACACTAGTATAGATAGATCTTTGGTACATTTCTAGTTTGAGGGCATTTTGAGCAATGATGTTATGAACATTCTTACCCAGGTATATTGAGCCACATAATCACGAGTTTCTTTAGCATAAATATCTAACACTGAAATTCCTGGGAATATATGAGTCATTAATACTGGAAGATCATGCCAACTTTTACAAAATCCTAAAATTTAGCCTTCCAACAGTACGATAGGACTGTTTCCATATCCCTAAGCATCTCTTAGGATCTGTCAATTTTTTAAAATTTTTGTCCATCTAAGTAGGGGTGTAGCGGTCATTCCTTGTGACTTTAACTTGCAATTTCCTGACTACAAATGAGACTGAGCTCCCTTTCACAGGTTATTGGCCTTAACTTTAATCTTTGGATCATTCAAGTATATTGCTGATTTTTCTTTTTGGTGTCTTCTTCTTAATGGATCACAAAATGTCTTTATAAATTTTGAATACAGACCCTTTTACTGATTATGCATGTTGCAAATATCTCCCCCCTTACTTGCCTTTTCACTTTGTTAAAGTGATTTATGATGAGGAAAAATAATAATTTTATTATGACCAAGTGTATTCATTTTTTTCTTTATGCTTAGTGCTTTTTATAGCTTATCTCCCAAATTATGATGGTCTCCTCATATACTCACATTTGGATCCTTGCTCTGGAATTTGCTTTGTGAATGATGTAGTGAATCAACTTTTTTCATATGAATATATAATTCCTGAAAAAATAAAAAATCCAATTCCTTCAGCACTATTTATTGAAAAGTCCATCTCTTCATTGCTCTGCCATGCCATGTTTGTGAAAATTTGAATCCATATATGTCTGGGTCTATCTCTAAGCTTTTTATTCTCTTCTATTGATTTATTTGTCAATATCACACTGTCTTACTTATTTTGGCTTTATAATAAATAACATATGATGAGAGAAGTCTTTTACCTTATTATTTTCTTCAGGCATATCCTAACTATTGTCATTAAATATCTATAAAAATGTTAAAATTATCTTGCCAAAACATATGTTGGGGTTTTGATTGGAATAATATTGTTTCCGTATACCAACTTAGGCCAACTGATAACTTTAAAATAATGACTCTTCATAATTATTAACATATTACATCTTCCACTTTGTGTTTTTCAGTAATATTTTATTATTCTCTTAGAGAAATTTCAAACTTTTGTTAGACTCTACTACATATTTTATAGATTTTTATGATGCTACAGGTTGGATTTAGTTGTTAGTTGTTTCTTGTTTCACCTATTCATGGCTAGAATGTGGTATTAAAATTTATAGTTCTGTCTTGATTTCATAACTAACAATTGCATAACTTTCTTGTTTAATAATTTAAATGATATGCTAATAACATCTAAAATAACTTATAACAATGTATTTAATAATTTTCCTCTTCTAATTATTCATCTATAGATTCTTTTGGATTTTCCATGAATATTAATTAAAATTATGGTAATAATGTAATATACATTCTTTTCTAATTCTTATATTTTTTTGTATCATTTTCTTCCTGGTTTAATGCTAAGACTTCAAATATGAAGCTAAATAGAAATGGTCATATGGATATCATTGTCATGTTCTTCGTCCCAAAGGGAGAGTTTTTAATATTTCACCATATAATATTATGTTTACAGTACTTCATTTGTAGATGTGTTTTGGCAGATCAATGATATTCTCCTTTATTCTTAGTTTTGTACTTTCTTTTAATATAACTGGACCTTGGATATTATTAAGCATTTTTTTCTGCCTCTATTGAGGTATTGAGCTATGCTTCTTCTCCTTTAATCTGTAAATAAGATGAATTATACCAATTTATTTGCTATAGTTAAATCAGTTTTCATTCTTGAGATGTTAATCTTGGATGAGATAGATCATCATTTCACATATTTCAGGATTCAATTTTCTCACATTATGTTTGGGATCCATTATGAGTGACTATAAAAGGAAACTTCAGTTTTTCCTCCTACGAGACTTTCTCCTGGGAGTCTCCTTTTTTACTCTTATGGAGCATTTCACTTCTGATGCTCCTGGTCACCAAATGTGTGAGGTTTTCCCCACAGCAAGCAATTCTGCATTATACCAGCTGGCTGTCCTAAAATGTAGCTCAATTTTGACACTATCTTCCTGAAGGTAGTGCCAGATCCCACAGGTTAAGGACTCAGTGCCACAAGACCCTTCCTACCAACTTCAGATGTCAATAGCTGGTGATTGGTTCCTGGGTTACCCATGATCTCTGTCCAATTTGGTGACATATTGGAGGTTTCCTTGACTCCCTTCTCAGTTTGATTAATTTGCTAGAGCAACTCACAGAACTCAGGGGAACACTTAGGTTCACCAGTTTATTAAAGGATATGACAAAAGATACAGATGAACATTCAGAAGAATAGCATGAGGTCTGAGCACAAGAGCTTCTGTCCCTGTGGAGTTGGGGCAGATCATCCTCCCCATGTGGATAAGTTCACCAGCCTGGAAGGTTCTGAGCCTCATACTATTGAAATTTTATGGAAGCTTCCTTACATAGGCATGATTAATTATTAACACCATTTCTAGTCCTTTCTGGATGGGGGGTAGGGTTGAAAATTCCAAGCTTCTAATCATGGCTTGGTCTTTCTGGGACAAGCCCCTACTCGGGACCCTTCCAGGAGTCCATCCAGAGACTCATTAGAAGAAAAGATGCTCCTGGTGCTCGAATCACTGAGGAATTTACAAGGGTTTTAGGAGTCCTGTTTCTGTGTTGGTTCACCATCTTGGGAGTTCCCTGGATAAAACATGAAATTGGCCCTATACAAGGAGAGACCAAAGAAAGATACAGACCACTCCAGATTGATGGTGGCAGGTTTAATAAGCATGAAAACATAACATAGGCAGCTTGTCTTGGGCAGTTGCAAGATGAGTTGATGTCTGCACCTGCCCACCAGAATCTTCAAAGTTTATGGAGAGGACTTAATGTAGTTCAGTCATAGGTACTGTCCAAGTGGCAAGAACACCTGACTCTCTCAAGGCTATATTCTTGAAACAGCTCTTGGTGTGGGGCTGGTGGATAGAGCACACATTCCTAGGAAAGGGGAGGAGATGAGGAGCCTCCACTTGCCGGGGTCCAGCTCACAGACCAACCAATAGCCACACCCTCTCAGTAGCCCCCTCTGATAGGGATGGGGTCAAAGACCAAATATTAGAACAACAGATTCTCCTAGTACTTTTAATATTAAGTAAATTGTGAGGATTTCAGGAGCTCTGTGACAGGAACTGGGAGCAGAGACCAATACATACTTCTTATTACCTCACAGTGACTTTGTCCTTTTTTAGTTTTTTTTTTTTATAGTATACTTGTTGGGTTTTAGTGTTAATATTATGCTAGCCTCACATATTTTCCATTTTTTGAATAGTTTATATATAATTAAAATTATTTCTTCCTTGAATGCTTGGGAGAATTTCTTTTTTTTTTTTTTAAGATTTATTTATTTATTTAACAGACAGAGATCACAAGTAGGCAGAGAGGCAGGCGGGGGGTGGGCAGGGGGGAAGCAGACCCCCTGCTGAGCAGAGAGCCTAATGCAGGACTCGATCCCAGGACCCCAGGATCCCAGGATCATGACCTGAACCAAAGGCAGAGGCTTTAACCCACTGAGCCACCCAGGTGTCCCACTTGGGAGAATTTCTTAATGAAACCAAGTACACCTAGAGTTAGTTTTTGAGAAGGATTTGAGCATGAATTTACATTTTTAAAAGGATATAAAGTATGTAGGTTATCTACTTTTGTCAGCTTTGATAAATAATATTTGTCAGTTTATAAGTGTTTGTAAGATCCTCTCATTTTTTTAGACCACAACATCTCTTATGAAGTCATTTTTTTTTAAGATTTTATTTATTTACTTGTCAGGGAGAGAGAGAGGCAGGCAGAGGGAGAAGCAGGCTTCCCATTGAGCAAAGAGCCCAAGGCGGGGTCTTAATCCCAGGACCCCAGGATCATGACATGAGCTGAAGGCAGATGAGTTACCCAGGTGTCCCTCACTTTTTTTTTTTTTCCCTGATGATAGTTTTATGTACTTTCTTTTCTTCTCCCTCCCACCTTAGTAGATCTCATCAGAGGTTTGACAGTCTTACCAGCTTTTTAAAGAATTATTGGCTGTGTTGATCCTTTTTATTCAATGTTTGCCTTATTTTTATCTTCAGTTTTTTAATATAATCCTTTCCCTCCTTCTAATTTTCACAGTCTTACTTTGATATTTTCTTTTTAACTTCATAAGATGGGTTCTTTGTTAAATTTGATATTTTTTCTTTAGAATGTGTGTGTGTGTGTGTGTATATATATATGTTATAATGCCCCTCTTAGTATGCAGTATTTCTATTAAGTTCAAAGTAATTCTAATATGCATTATGATATCCATTTTGATAAATAAGTAGTCCTTATTTCAACCTCTCTGCTATTTAGAAATAGTTCTTAATTTACAAACACACAGTATATTTTTTAAATTGATTTTTAGTCCAGTTACATGGTGTTCAGATAATATATCATGTATAAATCCAATCTTTAAAAAGTTTATTGAGACTTAAAATATGAAGCAACAACATATGGTCAATTTTTGTAAACATTTCGAGTGTGCTTGAAAAGAAATTGTGTTCTGAGGTTTTGGGATACAATGTTCTATATAGTTGTTTTAGGTCAATTTGTTTCTATCCCAAGCCTTCTATACTTGTTGCATCTGCTTTGAAAGCTCTTTTCCCATATATTTGCATGGCTAACTACTTCATTCCATTCAGATCTATGCTTATAGATCTTCTCCTTAGAGCGATCTTCCTTGCCCACTCTGTGTTACTATCCTTAAGGCACTTACCTCTTTGTAACATTATAGGTGTATTTGTTTGCTTATCCTCAACCTCCCTAACTGTAATATAAACACCTGAGGCAAGGACTTCTCCCCTCTCGTTTATTGTGCTATCCCCAACACTTGTGAAGTATCACGCATTACATGCTCAGTAAATATGTTTTGAATGATTAAGCAAATTAATTAAAAATAATACCCAACAAAGAACTCAGTAGGTCTCTCTCTCTCTCTGTATGTGCGTGTGTGTGTGTGTGTGTGTGTGTGTGTGTGTGTGTGTGTATAATTTGCCTCACTGTTTTCCTTCAATACATTTGGCAGTTCACACATAGGCAACAGGTTGGTATAAAGCCCAGGTAAGAATGGGGCAGGAAATGGAGCATAAGGAGATTCCTGTCATAGAATCTGCCTAAAACAGGTACTCAGTGATATTTGCCGTATGAATTAAATAAAATTGAGAATAAAGAAGAGTGAAAAGAGAGAGAAAAAGTAATGGGGAGAGAACAAGCTATAAGTTGAACAAAGGAAGAAACAGACAATATTTTACTCCACATCTTCCCTTTTTGTGGAAGCACCTGGCTTCTTTGCCCATTTACCTACTACCTACCAAGAGAAGGAATTACTAATATGATTAGTCAGTTAAGGAAAGAAGCCGAGTGCCTACAAATCTTAGTCCATTCCTTCCTCCTTGAATTTTGGATATGGTCTCCCTGCAGACAACATAAATTCTATCCTGCTTCTCCATGCATTAAATTTTATAGGGGCAAGCTCTACATGTGTGGGAAATTTGCTATTGTCCAGTGCTAGCTACATGGATAAATCTATTTAATTCTGGGAATTAACTTTATGAAGTCACTAGCACTAGGCACCCAGGTTAGAGTCTCCAAACAGTTCTACATGTAATAGTCGAATATTTTAAAATCTGTATCTTTTTTGCTTCTTTGCTATTACTTTGCTATTGCTCAATTGCTTCTAAACTCAGGCAGAGAGCAGTTTTAATAAGTATTTGGACTGTCGATAGCATATTTTCGCTGATTATCAGTGCTACAGTATATTTTCCAAGCAAGACTTTCACAATGACTGAAATGATGGATTTCTATAAAAACAAAACCAGACTGAGAAAGCTGAGGAAGGAAAGGAAAAATAGGTTCCTGTTTCATAAATTCACTCAATTTGGGGTGCCTGGGTGTCTGACTCCGGATTTTGGCTCAGGTTGTGATCTCAGGGTCTTGAGATCAAACCCCACGTTGGGCTCCAACAGTCACTGTAGGGTCCACTTGAGATTTTCTCCCCCACCTCCTTCCCCTTCCAGTTGCTCTCTCTTTCTCTCAAATAAATAAATAAATCTTTAACCAAAAAAAAAAAAAAAAAGAAAGAAAAAGAAAGAAAGAAAAAAGAAAGAAAAGGAAACGGAATTTAGCCAATTTGCTATGCAAGCTTTTCCCCATTCCATATTCAACTATGTCAAATGTCCTGAAGCTGTCTACACAGGCAAAATGAAATGTAGAGATGTAGCAATTACTCATCTAGCAAGTTTAGACATAAAGAGAAACAGGCAACATACTAAGAACATAATAGGGATTCACTGGAACAAACTACTCCCTGCATTCTAAGTTATCCTTAGAAATAGTCTATATTCCTAAATCTATTATTCTTCATAGAGACTTCTGACCATGGATTGGAAAGGACTCTAGAGAACTCAGAGCCATTCAAGACAGGTTCAACTATACTAGTTTGGATGAACACAACTAGAAATGAAAGGTCCTCAAAGTAAAATGAGAAAGGATCGCATCAGGTGGTGGCCCAGGGTAGTGCGAATGCTAATAAGGAAGTTAGGAAGGCTATTTCATTGCAAACTTTTTGAATCAGAACTTTTAGTGACCAGCAACCACACCAGGGATAATCAAATGTGTAAAGGTAGCTGAATAAGAAATTTGGGGGGAAAGAGCAAGAGAATCTTTTACTAAGTCTTATCTCAGACACCTTTGGTCTCTCTCTTTTTTTTTTTTTTTTTTAAGATTTTATTTATTTGACACACACAGAGAGAAATCACAAGTAGGCAGAGAGGCAGGCAGAGAGAGAGGGGGAAGTAGGCTCTCCGATGAGCAGAGAGCCCGATGCGGGACTCGATCCCAGGACCCTGAGATCATGACCAAACTGAAGGAAGAGGCTTAACCCATTGAGCCACCCAGGCGCCCCACCTTGTAGTCTCTTAAGTACTGTAGAGACTGTTCAAGAAAGTAGCTAGCTCTCTGTCAAATCCGCCGGTATGTAGTCGATCCTGTGGGAGCATGTGCCCGCTAACTCCCACGCAGGCGCACTATTTTGCTTTTCACATATATGCCCATATGAAATGTTGCATGAGTTGCCATTCTGTTTAACAGGACAAAATATAAATCAGTTCTGCCGTGAGTAGTGATGCCCCTGGGAGCATACGTCAGAAGTTGTGGGGGAAATACATAAAGAGGATAATAACACAAGATATCAAACTGTAGCATTGAAAGTGAGATCTAACTTCTTTAGGTCATAAATTCCAACAAAGATACCATTTTCTTATCTTTTTCTAACTTATATCAGCGTCAAAGATTACTAGCTGCCATCCAAGGGAAAGGCAACCCTGTTTCCTTCAAGAGTGTACCTATCTGTATTGAGGGTCACCAACCATAGCTTTGAAAATAAATGCTTGATTTTTAGTGGTTATGGGCAGGCAATATCTGTGGTTTGATTGAGAAAATAGGCCCCTGGAACAAACTGGTCAAGCAGGCCATTGGGGAACCAGCCATTTGCTGATTTGTTCTCACATTCCTCTCCGGTCCTTCCCCTGTCGCATTACGCTTCCCAGACCTCCATTTCCCTCTGACTTATGGGTAGGCTGGATGAAAGGGAGGCATCAGAAGACAAGGTGGGAGGAGGAAAGAAATCAGTTTTTTCTCTTGTCTCTCGGCCTTGAGCAATGTCCTCTGTACTCCTGCTCTCCTCAGACAGGCTTGCTCTTTGTGGCTCCCAGTCTAACACTCTCGGCAACACCCACCTCGTTTCTAGCTTCTGCCGGTTGGCCCTGGTTCGGGTTCCTGCATTTTAGTTAACACTGCATCCTCTTGTTATCCTTTCAAAAGCTTCCAGATGCTGCTAATCTCTGACTTGGCTTCCTCTGTTTAGCTTCAGAGCTCTTCCAACACACGTGTAACTAATCCCCTCTATTAAATTCCCTCTGCTGAAAATATCTAAAGTGGTCCCTGTTTTGTTTTGTTTCTCTCTCTCTCTCTGGACCCTGACTGAAACATTTAGTGATCAGAGGAAAAAGAACAAAGGGAGGCTGGGTAACACAATGGAAAAATTATCTAGGTGAACAGAAGAAACAAAATTGAAAAATTATTTCTAGTGTAGGAGGAGGAAAAGCTTAACAAGCTCAGGTGGTCAGTTAAAATTTAACACCTCTACTGGATTCATCCCAGATGGGATGAATCTTGGGAACTCTGCAACCTTAAGGCAAATTATTTAGTCTCGCTCTGCTTTGGTTTCCTCATTCATAAAATGGGGTTAAAAATAGTACTGTTGTCACAGGTTTATTGTGAACATGAAGGAAACTGCCAGCAATGCTAGTTCATAGCAAGTCACTAATAAATGCTGGTTAGAATAGGACCTTTTACCCTTTTAGTGCCTTCATGAAACTTATCTTCTTAAGAATAATATCTTAAGTAGAATAACACATTATAGAAAATTACATGAAAGAATAAACAAATGTATGCCTGAAACTGATATATTAACGGAGAATAAGGGCATGTATTCCATATCTTCAGAGACAATCCTAGGAGTATAACTTATTCTTGAAGTTCACTCTTTATCCTCAGAATGAAGATAGGAGAGGAGCTGATCTGTGCCCCGTTTACTCACACCTTCCTTGGTTAACTTACACTACACTTTTCTCTCACTCTACCATTTAGTCAAAAACACACTTTTTTTTTTTTTTTTTAAGAGAGGGTGAGGGGCGATAAGGTAAAGAGTGAGAGAGAAGCTTAAGCTCCATGCCCAGCACAACCTGACACGGGACTCCATCTCACGACCCTCCGATCATGACCTGGGCCAAATTTAAGAGTCGGAAGCTTAACTGACTTTGCCACCCAGGCGCCACACTCTCCCCACTTTTTTTAGAGAGGGAGAGAAGGGTGGGCCAAAACACACTTTCTAACCTCACTCACAATATTCTACTAGGGCTTTAATTTTTTTTTTTTTTAAGATTTTATTTATTTATTTGACAGAGATCACAAGTAGGCAGAGAGACAGGCAGAGAGAGAGGGGGAAGCAGGCTCCCCACCGAACAAAGAGCCTGATATGGGACTTGATCCCAAGATCCTGAGATCATGACCTGAGCTGAAGGTAGAGGTTTCAACCACTGAGCCATCTAGGCACCTGTCTATTTGGGCTTTAGAAACCCAAAGTAGCAAGGGCATAAGAACAGAGGCCAAGGTAAGAAGAATGTACTGTAAAGGACTGTAATCTGAAAGGTTCTTGCTCAGTCCTTTTTTCTGGGATCATCTCTTCTCTCTTTTCCATAATGTTGCTTTTTCTCCTATGCTTGACTTACCAGTCTTTACTCTTCTTGGCTCCTTTATTTAAAAAAGGTGAAACAATATCCTAGAGCATTTAACACTTCTGTGGCAGGAGCTAAAGGTCCAGGAAGTTGTCATGGTCACCAGGACCTTACTTGCAACGTCAACAAAGTATTTTTTTTCCCATTTTTAACTTTAAAATTGGATTATAAAATTGTTTTCCCTGCTCATTGTCCAACTGTTTCATATGTTCACATACAAGGCCCTTCAAAACTTGGCCCCTGCTACCCTCTTCAATGTCCTTCTTACCATTTTCCCATATATTCCATTTCACGATTATGTCCCAGGAGTGTGGAACCATCTACAGATGCCACCAAATCACTCCCCCATGTATTTTCTTATGTTGTTCTCATCTTCTGGAACACTATCTATTGTGCTTTTTTCTCAGATATTTTCATTTCAACCCGTCCTTTTGAGGACTTCCCTGACAAATTTTTACCCCAAAAGGAGGAGTTAGGTATTCCTCCTTTCTACTCCCTTAGCATCTTATGGTGACCTCAATCACAACCATTAACACATTGCTTTTAAAGTCATAGTCTCTAACACCTTACATATTTAGAAACAAGGGCCAGTGTTTTTATTCTTTTCCTTCTTTAATTGACACACAGTTGGCACATAATAAATATTTTTGGCTGAAAACCAGGTCAAAGTATTCATTCAACACTCTTTAGTCCTAGAGTTTCAATCTATAATTTTTCCCTCTAGTGTGAATAATTTAAGTACTTATTTTTGTTGTCTTTTCCTTAAATTATCTAGATAATTGTATCAGGAAGAGATAATTGCAGCATTTTGTGCCTGCTTTTTTAACATTATGTAAGGTACTTCCTTCCCCTAAAAACAATATAATCCCTACACTTTTTCTGGGAAAGAATAGTCATTTTTTGATTCTTTGCCTATGACAATGAGTGTTAAAACCTGGGAGGGAAAAGAAATGACTCACCTCTTTCAGCAGGTGGGGCTCATTGGCATTTTTTAGCTAGGCTTCATTTGGAACTCCTGGGGATTTTTTGTTTTTGTTGTTTTTTAGTGAGAGAGAGTGTGAGTGAGAACTCAAGTGGGGGGAGGGGCAGAAGAAGAGAGAGAGAGAGAGAGAGAGAGAGAATATCTTAAGCAGGCTCCACGCTCAATCTCATGACCCTGGGATCATGACCTGAGAAGGAATCAAGGGTCAGGGGCATTACCAACTGAGCCACACAAGGTCCCCCTAGGTTTGGCTTTTAACAATCTCCATGGAATATAGTTAAGTCACGAGCACTCGTTGAACACTGGTGGATCCAACTGGACAGGACAAACTGCAGTAGAGACCACCCCGCAGCCCTCAGAAACATGAATGCATACGTGACAACTGGGCGATTTGTTGAAGCCACCTGAATAGGGAAGATTTGAATCAATCTACTCAAAATCTTCTCTGGGGTTCAAAAAGCTCTTTTCGTCCTATGTGATTTTTGAAAAGTGCCACCAAGCATATTATTTCTTCAGAAGTTCCTCCCATTTCCTAACTGTGCGTACGGTCCTCTGCATGTACCTTTAAAGTAAAATGTTTCTTTCTTTGCAGATTTTCCTAGGGAAACAATACTCCAGCCTTTTCAGCTACACAATATTTATCAGATCAAATGACTTCAAATTACCTGACGGCTCCTACCATTAGATTTTGGTTCTTTGACCAGTAGGTAATCATTTCCAATCATGACCTACTTGCTCGTAATCGCCTGTCTCCAACACACCACTTTATCATCGTTCCACTTCCCCATACCGCCTGACAGCAGAATTCAAGTGCTGATTTACCCGGATTGTTAGCAGTTCGTCATCCTTTTTGGATTTTTTTCTCCCTCAAAGCACCTTTAGATGTTTAAGTTACCCATTCATATCCTTAGAGGGGAAAACACAAACTGGATAAGCTATGCATTTTCTTGACGACTCATCAATATGGCTAAGATGCTTTGAACTTTCCAGAAAAGCATTAACACAATTTCTGGCCAGCAATCTACACAGTTGCCTAAGACAATGAGGTGAGAGAGGGCAGGGCATGAGAGGGCATCAGTAGGAGAAAAAGCATCAAAGGAGACTCCCTAAATAATAACTCTCGTGCATTGAGCAACTAGGAAATTTAGGAACTTCATAAAACTCCCTCAAGATGTGTGGTATTAATCCCCTTTTTTCATAAACAAGGATGCTGCCTTTTAGAGAGGTTAGTAACTTGTTCACAGTTGACGGGACTAAGGAACAAAGAAACTGGGATTCAAACCCGGGTCTGTTTGGCTCCAAGACATGTGTTTTCTCCAGTTTATCTTGTATCTTCCAGGTACAGTTTGTTTTCATTCTTCTTATGCTTGCCATTTTGCTCCCCACTCTCTGTTGTGCAGGTGATGTGATTCAAATAACACACGAGGATATCAAAATCACGTTCTGTGACCTCATTCCTATACACCAACCTCTTACCTTAAAACTGTGCAACGTACCTGGTCAAGTGTCAGCAAAGACTTGAACTTCAGCTGACACCATTTGTTTCTTTCCGCATTTTCTGTTGTTCCTGACCAACACCCCCACCCTCCTAAGCACCCGCTGACTGCTCCCCTTCCCCCCAATCCTGATTGTCCTACCGGATCTTCAGGAATGCTCTATTGGTCTATTTCCAACTACGATATGGCACCACAAGCAGTTACTGCTCATACTCTGCTTCTCAGAGCTGCTTAAAACTACCTCACCTAGTCTTTGTCTTAAACTTTAGCAAAATGAATTCCCAGCTTGAAGAGCTATTTTATCAAGCAATGTTTTCTTTAACAGTGTAATGCTGTGTATCCCACCCTTTTGTCTGGAAGTGACTTCTTTTTCCTCTGAATGTCTGTACCTTGCTGTTTTCATTCTTGTTTTCCCAAATACTATTGTCCCAAAAGGAGTTCAATAAAATGACATTCAACATCTAGCATAAGTTCATAAATGACTGAAAAAAAAAAAGCATAAACCAGAAGCAGCTGATTTCTTTCCATGAAGAGAGTTCTTTGAATCAAGATTATATGCATGCACTCAGGGGGGACATTCTCAAGACACCAAAATTCCCATTGTTTTTAGTTTGGGGGCTCCAAAGCTTGAGCCAAGTACCCTGATTTATTAACATTTATGTCACTTCGTGCTGTTTCCCACTTTTGCTCTTGTGCATGGCATGGGTGGTTTTCAAAGTCCGGCTAAACCTTTTCCTTGGTCTGAGTTCCTCAGCTTTACTCTTCAGTTTTGAATTTTCACAATATATCATTTTCTTTTCACACTCCAACAGTGGGCATTTTTACTAGTTTTGCCCATTGCAGAGTGAAAGCGATTTCTCATCTTTTCTTAGATTGCTATGTAAAGTGACTAGAAAGATAAATCTCTCCACTGAAAGGCAGTGTGATGGAACCATCTAGATCCAGACTAGAAGGGCAGAAGATGAACAGGCTTCTGCCAGGGACTGGAAAGCTAGATGCATTTCACAGCTCACGAGGCAACCCCACTCATGAGAACAAATGAAGAGTTACAGGTCTGCAGGAAAACAGCACAGGGACGGTTGCAGACAGCTGAATGTAATTACCCACCTCACCCAGAAAGTGGAAGTGAAAATTAACAGCTTTTGAATCATGGAGCCACAGGGCCCCTCTAGCCACGAGTGTGCCAGGAATACACTATTTCACCCAATGCAGCACAGCAAGGTCCTGCTGGGATTTACCATCAAAATGGTGCTTCTGCTAGAGCTAAGAATGGATCTCAGGTCCTGGGCAACCCAGTCTACATCATTTGGCCTGTTCTAGTCTTCACTCTTTCTGGTCATCCACTCTCCTCTTCCCTACTTCATTTCCTTGTTCTGATTCGGGGAAAGCCTTTCTGTTCCTAATCCTTCAAGCCAACCTCAAGTCTCCCTTTCTAAGTATTTTCCAGCTGATCCATATTGTTTTAGCTTCAGAAGCACAGAACCTCTACTCACAGCTCTGTGTTGTAAGCCATGTTCATGTAAAATGTGGATCACTGTCCCCAGATTTTAGGAGTAGTTTAAGTATGAAGTTAAGACAACATTTGTGTAACGCTTAGTCCCATCCTTGTTGGAGAATACATGAATTCTACATTAGTTCTCTTCTCTCAGCTCCAAAAATACAGAGCCTGGTAGATTGCCCATGAAACATCTGATGATTAATTAAAATGGATGTGTTAGTTTACTTCTTGAGCACAAAATGTTCACATTTCTTCAAAATGCTCAGAGCTGAATTCTTTCAAACTACCTTCGAATGAAATGAAGGGAAGAATCTGTGATAAACTACAGTCAGTTAACAAATACCAGTGCACAATCAAGAGATGAAATTGATATACTCTAGTGCTGTCAGGTATACTGGGCAAATCTGTTATCTTGCTGGGTAAAGGGAGATATTTGCAACACATACTCCCAAGATTTCAAGACCATTAGTCTCGAGCTTTATCTGGAACAGTGTCAAGTAGGAGAGAGAAACCTGAAATTGACTTACATAGAATTCATGAAGCTTTTACGGTCTGCTTGGAATTCCAGATAAATATCTGATGGACTATTTATTTTTTGTTGTTGTTGTTGTATGGTCAGAAGTCTTTTTTTTTTTTCCTTCTTCAAAAAGTCCTTTTTAAAAAGAGAAACAAGCATGCAACTGAACTTTCTACTTCTGAATTTTTGCAATGTTGGTGATAGACTGTGAATGGACACCAAATACTATGCAAGCAATGTGGACCAAAGTCAAGCATCCATGACCTCATCATTCCTGTAATTTTTATAGTTGTGTCCTCGAGTCCATCCATGTTTTCTCTCTGAGGCCTTAAATTTAATTTTCTCTAGAAAATAATTTCTGGAATGTGTTAAGTTCCAGTCTGTTAGTCTTTTGTACACTGTAGTTGGGAAGGCACTGTTTCTAAATGGGAGCGAGAATTACAGACATGGATCTACCCTAGTGAATAAGAAAGGAGGAATCAAAACTCTTCAAGACATACAAGGGTTAAATCAAGAATTTTTGGGGGGAGAGCCTTCTTGATCAAAGAGCACTAAACTAAATGGTGGCTCCTCAAAAGTCATGCTTATACCTTAATCCCCAGAACATGCATTCTTTGGAAAAAGGGTTTGCAAATGTGATTCAGGGTCTTGAGATGAGAAGATCTCCTGTGTTATCAGGTGCCCCCGAAATCCAATGACAAAAATCTGTATAAGAGACACAAAGAATAGAGACACACAGAGAAGAGTGTGATCATGGTGGCAGAGGATGGAGTGTTGCAGCCATAAACCAAGACTGAGCAGAGCCATCTGAAGCTGGAAAAGGCAAAGAAGGATTCTCCCCTAGAGTCTCTGTGGACATTTTCAGAATTTGGCCTTAAAAACTGTGAGAAAATAGATTTGTGTTATTTTAAGACACCAGGTTTGTTGAAACCTTGCATTTGCAATGACATGGACGGAACTAGAGGATATTATGCTAAGTGAAATAAATCAATCAGAGATAGACAATTATCATATGATCTCTCTGATATGAGGAATTTGGGGGGCGGGGTCCTGGGGGAAGGGAGGGAAAAATGAAACAAGATGGGACAGGGAGGGAGGCAAACCATAAAAGACTCTCAATCTCAGGAAACAAACTGAGGTTTGGTGGAGGGAAAGGGTGTAGGAAGGAGGGGGTGGCCGGGTGATGGACATTGGGGAGGGTATGTGCTATGCTGAGTGCTGTCAATTGTATAATACTGATGATTCACAGACCTGTACCCCTGAAACAAATAATACATTATATGTTCATTAAAAAAAAAAGACAAGACACCAGTTTTGCGATGATTTGTTACAGCAGCCACAGGACACTAATACCTAAGACTAATCTTAATTCTGATTCTTTCCAATATGGGGTCCCTTTTCACTCTCTTTAATTGCAAAGACTTTTTAGACTGCTTTATTTATATTTACTGCATTTTTCTTATCTGCTGAATAACAGAGAGGAATGAAAAACATTTCTTTCTTGGATGGACTGCAGCTGTCCAGATACTCTGCTATTGTTAAGGAGAAGGTATTCTGGGTTTCCCTTGATCTGTGCAGATGACACTCCAAGATCCTGACAGCAGGTCATATACTTTCTGGGGTTTTAGCCTATCTGGGCTTCCCCGGTCTACTGTGTTTTGTCTTGCTGTGAATCGGGGTGAAGTTGGACCAGGAAGGAACAGGGGTCAGCTGTCTTGTTCTTGCACCAAGCTTCCACAATGTTCCATCATCATCAGTACACAACCCATACCTGTTGTTTGGGAAATGAACAGTTTGAAAAAAAGTAATACATTTCAAACTTAAGCCTTTCCAATGAGTACTTTCTACAAACACATCATTTGTTTCAGAAATGGAAATATTGAAGAATTACTGATGATGCCTTCTAGAAGATTAGAAGCTGATATTCCACCCATTTGAGAAGCGTTCTTGTTCCAGTAGAATTGAACCAATCACTAGCAATGTCAATATACACACTTTGCAGAAGGAGATACAGAACATACCGAGGAATTCTGGAGTTTAGATACCTTTAGTAAACACCACATGATTCAAGTGAATGAGAGGATGAGGTGAGGGTAAGAGAAAAGCAATTGTTTCACTGACCTGTAAACTTTGAGGGAGCACTAGTTAACTTGAGGATTTCCTGTGGCTTTAAACCAGAGGTCTGTGCCAAATTAATTCTATGAGACTTATCAGTCCACTCACATGTTTTACATGGCCTGAATTCACCCTTTTATTTTTATTTATTTTTTTTAAGATTTTTATTTATTTATTTGAGAGAGATCACAAGTAGGCAGAGACATAGGCAGAGAGAGAGAAGGGGAAGCAGGCTCCCCGCCAAGCAGAAAGCCCAATGCAGGGCTCGATCCGAGGACCCTGAGATCGTGACCTGAGCCAAAAGCAGAGGCTTTAACCCACTGAGCCACCCAGGTACCCCTGAATTCACCCTTTAAACTTGGATTCAGAATTTAATATTCAGGGTACCTGGGTGGCTCAGTCTGTTGGGCATCTGCCTTTGGCTCAGGTCATGGTCCTGGGGTCCTGGGATTGGTCCTGCTTCTCCCTCTTCCTTGCATCTCTCCCCCACATTCATGCTGGCTCTCTCTCACATGCTCTCTCTCTCTCTCCAATAAATGAAACCTTAAAAGAATGTTAAGACTCATAACATCACACATTAACATCCAATTTTATGGCTTCTCTTGAAAAATTGAAAAGTTTGGGACTGGGCACGTATTGTCCCCTGGCAACAATCGGCTCACAACTGACTGAGACCTGTGAGATGCGCTCTTCGTGTCACTGCAGTTTTCGTGACTCCCTCTGACTCTGGGTACTTCTTTACATTGTCCCCTGGCATAGCTGGTGTTTAAAAATCTGCTTACAACCCGTCACTCTGATTTCCAGTTTAGTGACTCATTCTTTTAATGACATTTTCAAATTTTATATCTGAAGTTATCTAAAAATATTCTTCCCTGGTACACAGTAGAATCGTTAAAACTTTGTTCACAAACACGACCGAAAGCAATACTTCAACACTTCTAAACATCATGGAATATAGTACCCAGATTTTTGTTCTATTTTCTTTAAAATGTCTTCATTTCCCAAGTTGCATAGTATTTGATATTTTTGATCAAAAGAATGTATTTTAATTTTGCATTTAAAAGAAGCTTTCCCATTTCCCATCCTTAAATTCATTTGGTTCTTTATTAAAACAATAGTGCTAAAATACTACAAATGTGTAAATATTCCTTTTAAAGTTGATTTTTTTTTATCATGTGAGACTGGCACACCAACACCAATAACCAGGTAAATTTGCATTTCTATGTGTTTAAAGAGATCAATTTGGCTTCTCAGTTCTTAAGATACTGATTTCCCTTTTCAATAATATTTCTCCAAAATTTCAATAATTTCAAGTATTGAAGAATTGCTTCAAATTAGAGAAACATTATTTTTCTGGTAACTTAAATAATTTCTCCCCAAAAGCTTGGCATTACATGGTGGATTCCATCTTGAAGAGTTGGCTACTACATTCTAGAGTTTTTATGACAGTGGTAGCGCTGGTTGTTATGTTCTCAATTTAATCAGATTCTCTTCTTCCTCAGTGTCTATTACCCCTCTTTGAATCTATAACATGATGACATCACAGTTATGAACCACAGAACTGATTATGATTCCAATACACAAGAACCAAGAAATCAAGAAGGTAGAGGCATCAAACTGACTTAAAGATCTGATTACTTATAAATGTTCCTTGAATTTATTTCTGAACATGCCATGCATGTCCTTTTTATTGCTTTGTGATAACCCCATCTAGATCATAAACTTTTTTTTTTTTTTAATCTTGGGGAGGGGGGAAGACTCCCAAGTTTTTTGTTTGTTTTTTTTATTTTTTTTTATTTGACAGAGAGAGAGAAATCACAAGTAGGCAGAGAGACAGGCAGAGAGAGAGGGGGGAGGAAGCAGGTTCCCTGTGGAGCAGAGAGCCCGACTCGGGGCTCGATCCCAGGACCCTGGGATCATGAACTGAGCCGAAGGCAGAGGCTTTAACCCACTGAGCCACCCAGGCGCCCCTAGATCATAAACTTCTAATGTAAAAGACAGTATTGTCTTTAACTAGGTATACAACAGGAGTTTCATGCTTGTTGAACAGTAATTAAATACAGATGGGTAGCTAAAAATATTTATTATATAAGTATTTGGGTGGATAAAAAGGTAAACAAACAAAATACTTAATTCTTTGATAATTTCCCATTGATTTCAGAATGAAAGCGTGACTCTGGCCTTCATGTGAGTGTGGCTTGCCACATTTGGAGCAACCTACTTGTCCAACCTCATCTCATATCATTTTCCCCTTCACTTACTGGCCTCTGGCTCCACTCATAACCTTCAACACCTGAAGCCTCTTCCCACCTTGCAGTTCTTTGTACCTATATCTGGAGTTACTCCTCTAGCACTTTGCATGAATGGCTCCTTCTCTTTTCCAGATCTCAGCTTGCCTATGTCTCCCTTAGAGAGCTCTTCCTTGATTACCTCACTGAAGTGGGCTTCTGCATTTGCCCTCCTTTTTCTTCTTCCTGGTTCTGATATAGTCTGTAGTCCTATTGTTCACCTACATATTTTCTAGCTTATTGTCAGTCTTTTCTACCTGAGGCCACAAAAACCATGTAGAGACCAATTTCATCTCTTCACTTCTGTATCTGCAGACTGCCACAGTCACTGAATGAAAGAAAAAAAAAATAAATGCATGAATGAATAATGAGATCAGAAAACAGACTGTATCTAAGATTGCCTTTCGGTGCCAGATTTCATTGTCTTCTGAGGGTGTGTGTGTGTGTGTGTGTGAATATGCGTGTGAGTATGCGTGTGTGTGTGTTTTAACCTTAAGACTAGGAGTAAATGTATTTTAAACTTTTCCTATAGAGCTTGAGATTGGGTGATTGGGTAAATGGTTTGTTGCTATTGCAGGTTTAGATATGCTGTCAGACTTTTAATCTGAGTATTTCTCAGTTCCTAGTATCAGAATTTCAGAAAGCAGTATCACAGTCACGAGGGATATAGAACACAGAGATAATCACAGATACTAAAGCTCATCCAGGACTGTTTCTTAAAGGCATCCACTGAGAAAGGGTAAGAAAAGCGCACTTGAAATTGGAATGTGGGAAAACATTTGGGATCATTAGCAAGATGGCACAGGGAAAACCAGTGTGGATTAAGTAGTCGTTCTAGGTCTGTGACTAACGATGAACTCTGGGCAAGTCACTTAACCTACGTGTTGGTTGGTTTCATTTGTAGAAGTGGAGATGAGAGGTCAGGTCAATGACGAAACTGTGCTCTGATGAGAGACTGTGGACTCTGAGAAGCAAACTGATGGTTTTGGAACGGAGGGGGTCGGATGATGGGTGAGCCTGGTGGTGGGTATTAAGGAGGGCACGTATTGCATGGAGCACTGGGGTGGTGCATAAACAATGAATCTTGAAACACTGAAAAAGTAAAATAAAATTAAGATGTTTAAGAAAAAAGAAAAGAAATGAACTACTCTGTTGTAGTTTGTGAGCTATGGTGTGACGCATTGGAAGGGGGTTCTCAACCCCTGTTCCAAACAGAGAAACAGTTTTGATTGAATTTTTATATTGAAGCACTGGACACATTTGGATTTTCAAACAGATCTTACTGCCTCAGAACACTAGAACACCACTAGGGTGGACTGTTTCCACTATCCAATGGTAATTTTTGGACACTCTAAAAGATTATGAATTCAATTTTTAAAATTAATTGAAGACATATTCTGTGCAAGGCCCTATGCTGGGTGCTTAAAGATGAAGATTGTACATAGCTTGGCCTATAGTCCATTGTAACCACATACGAGGTCTATTAAAATTCCACAACAGGGACATAAGCACAGAACTATAAAGCTCAGAAGAGGGGATGTTCTGGAAATATGTGTATGTATACATGTGTGTACATATGTGCACATATATGTATATGTATGTACATGTATAGACACATAGCACATGAATATATATTAACATATATGCATTATAGGTTATACATGAATATATTATATATTGATCTACTTACATTTACAGTGTTGTATTTAATACATATGCACATATATATACATTTCATATGCAACCTAGAAGGAAATGAGGTAAAATTTGTGTTTAAAAGATGTGTCTAATTCATACATAGAACTTTCATCTCTCCTCATGTTCTACTCTCCTCAATCACAATGTTTTCATACTACAGGTTGTTGGAGGGTAACTACATCATTGTTGATATATTCCTCATTGTTTCTTACCAGACTGTGTGTTAGCTTCTTTACACTTGTGATAGTGCAGACAATGGTTATGGTCTGTAAGGAGAGAGATTTGTCAAATATTACTTTGTTTCATTAAATGGACATCCACTTTACACTGCAAATCATGGCATGAAAATTAAGTAAACCCCATCAAGAGATTTACCACATTTTTTAAAAAAAAGTAACTGTTTTTTAAAATTCCTGGGTCAAGAAGTTATTTCTGGTGGTTATTTCAACTGGAACCCCTAATGGAATCAAAGATTCTCAACACCTCTTAAAGGCTCACATAATGGTGATCTTTATAGACAATGTTACTCATCTTTATTTCCCCAGTAGAGCTTAGCAGAGGATCTTACGTATAAAGCATTCAATTTTTTGAATAAGAAAATGTTACCAATTATTTTATAGAAGGCAAACCCCTTATTGATAGGACTTGGCAGTAAATTGTGCTAAGTATCAATAACATTTTATTATCAAATTAGCACAGATTACATTTACCCACCAGATCTAAAATGAAAAGAAGAAAATACTGATTTTTATGACTGTAGTTTAAACAACCAGTATTTTAGGATAAGCCATCAATGCTAATGGCTCTGCAGGAACATACAGAAATTCAAAGAAAATGGTTAAAGTTTGAAAATTCCTTGGAAAATATGGAAACATATTCTAAAATACATACCAGCATTCAGTCATCTTCCATACAAGAAGTTGGTGAACTCTTTCTGTAGAGGGCAAGATGGTAATATTTTTGGTTTTGCTGAGCCACCTGGTCTCTGTTGGAACTACTTAGTTCCGCCATTTTACCTCTTCAGCAGTAGAGTATATATTAATGAATGCGCACCACTGTGTTCTAGCAAAGGCCAGATTTGGCCCAGGGATCATAGTTTGTCAATGCTGACCTGTATGGTTATGAATGATTCTTGTAAATGTCTTTGTTTTTTCCAATGAAAATTCAAAGATATTTTTTGATCTTGGGTCATAAATATTTTCAAAAGAATCATTTTCAAATTCTCCATCCCAGGATTACATTTAAGGAATTGAAATAAAGTGGAGATACATTCTAATTTATCACACTTTAGCACTAGCTGTCAAATGTAGTATTTAAACTACTATTGACATAATTCAGCACACGAAATTAATTTAAAGTGGTTAAGTCCAACTTTACAACATTTGATGATATTGAGTATAATCTCTGGCAACTACCAATGAATAATGGTAATCTGAGGCTGTAATTTTTAATTAATAATATTACTAATTCAAGGGATTTAAAACATTATTTTTAGTATGACTGACTTAACATCTTTTCAATCTTGGGAAAGTGAAAAAAACTTCATGAAACAACTTGATTCAGAATAATGATGAATTCAAGAGCCTTAGCCCACTAAGACATGATTTACCTGAACCTACAACCTAAGTTTGAATTCTCAGCTCAGATAAAATGTTACTTACACATTTTCTTCCTTTTGTATCACTCAATAACTGCCAACTCTTAGTTAGAAATATGGTGGTGGCTCAGATGAAAACTTGCACTGTTCTCAAATAACTATGGAGCATACAAATAACTTTTTCCTAAAAGTGTATCCTCTACCATCTGAGAGGTTGTGTGGTCTAGAGGAAAACATCATTGGGCAGGCACTAGGAGACCTGGTTACCAGTCCCAACATGCTACAAATAAACTAGATCTGTAAAAACTGGTTGCCTAGCGTACATTCATTTACTCTTCTGTAATGCATTCACCTGTGCTAGGATAAGAATTTGTATTAGTAGGTATGCAGGTCCCTTGTAAATTATCAATTACCATATAAAACAAATGCAAAGATTCTCTCTTTCAGTGCTTGGAAAGGTGTTAAGCATTGCTACTTCTAAATTGTGACTTAAGCTTTTGTTTCATTTTGTTTGCAAGAGGGAGGAGAAGGTTCTTTAAAAAATAATTATATAATTATCTCTGTGGTCGTTCCCCTCTTTAATATATCATCATTTCCTTCACCTTGTTGAAGCTGAATAAGTGAGCATCTAAGTGTGTTCAGCAGTTGGAAATGGAAGTATAATGCAGCAAGACTCTACAGACATACACTCATCAAAACATTTCACAGGGATCTCAATACTAAGTATAGAGTGGATGGGACAAAATCACAACAGGCAACTTTATTTGTAGAATTTGATCCAAAACTCAAGAAAAAAATAAAAGAGCTGAATCTCTATTAGGTTTGTACACAAAATAAACCAAAAAATACATCAACATTTACCATGAGATCATTTAAATGTATTTGCAAATGATCTGGTAAGGGAAACATGTGATTTACAACATGGGAAACTTCTTTTAACAATCAGAGACTTCAAAGCACTGCACTGTAGGTCACCTAGACTAGGTTAGCAAGAATGAACAAAGTCGTAGGTCCAAAAGGCAACCCCCAAACACCTTCTTCGGACGGAGACTTTGGTAGTTGTCCGTGATAAAAAACCCAGAAAACAAAAAACCAAAAAAACAACCAACACCAACTCCTGTTCTTCACCATGCTGGATGGTCATTTCGTCCATTCTTCTCCCACAATGATGAGTCCGTTTGAAATACTTCAGTTATTATGAAGACACTCCAAATCCACAGAGCAGCAGACATTTCCATTCTGTGCATTAAGACACAAGTGTTAGCTAATGAGACAGTGGCTATCTATCAATCAGCAGGGTGCATTTTCATATTCAAAATGACTATAGATGTGTTTTGACACAAACTCCATGAACGCTACTGAAAAGTTAAGAAGGAGGCTACACAAGGAGTAAAAAGGAAGGACACATGAGACACTCTTGAGTCCCTCCTGCTAGCTCCTGCTGACAGTATAAAATTATACCTCTGTCTGAGCTCAAACCAGGTTTGGGACTCCTCCCCTATATTTCTAGGTTGTTTATACCACTTACTTTCTGGACTTAATCCAGATAAAATTGTTTTTAAAAGTAAACCCCTCAATGATCATTTGCCATTAACAAAGCTAGTCTAAAGTACCACAAGGACCTGAAGGCAACTCCAAAATGGGTTCCGGAAAGGTCTGTACATTAGGAATAGAGTCCCTCATGGTGACTATGAAGGGAACAATACATGTTTAGATATATATATTATTGGAAATTCATTAAAAATCAAGGACATGCATTAATATATTTATATAATTCCCCTAAAAGAATCTCAAACATGACCTCAGAGAAATACTACTAAATAACGGTTTCCACATCCCCCAGTCTCTCTCTCTCTCTCTCTCTCTCTCTCTCTCACACACACACACACACACATGACCATGTTTCTTTTGCTATGTGAAGTTTGGTACTGGCCTTTTTCTATTGGGGCTGAGTCTTAAGGTGGGACTTTTCCAATCTGCCTTTATAACAGCCATTAAAAGATGAGTTGAGAACCTTCCACTGATGTCTGAAATGAGCCAGGATTTGAGAGAACCAAATAGACTAATATTTTAAGCGTGCTTAATCATGGAATCTTAAATAGATATTTTGGCAGAGATCTAACACTGCCTAACCCCTGCTTCAAGTCAGCGTAGTCATAGCTCTTCACAAGCATTATAGGGAGGGGTCAGTTTTTAATTTTAAAGACATATGAGGATCCCTCATGAGAACTCCTCTAAAAAGACAGGAAAATAATCACAATTAATTAAGTCCTGCAGCAAGAGCTTCAGGTTCCCGCATTAGGCGCTGATAATTAAACAAAGCAAACAACTTCATTGAACATTTTTTTTTTTAACACTGACAGTTTCATGAAAGAGCTTATACAATTTTCCACGATGAAAAGAGATCTTTTTTCCTTTCTTTCTTTTCTTTTTAATATGCAGGTCAAAACAGCTTAAATCAGCCATAATTGGTCCTAGTGTCAATTGTTAAAGTTCTGTAGTTCAAAGGCAAGAGAGAGGACTATTTTTACTCCATGTTCATTTGGAGTTTGCCTTTCTATGTGGTACAGCTATGATCCATTCAGACATATTAACCTCTGGTGAGAAGTAAATGCCTGCCTGTGTTTTCACCAGGCCCCTCAGAATCTGGGCATTCTGGAACATCAGGAACGGACCTCCTGCAGGCACTCTCTGACAACGGTTCAAGGCCTGACTGTCCTCAGGACATCCAATTACCTTGCACTTGCAGGTTGTGCAGGGGGATCCAGCCATTGTCCACACTGAGCCGCTAAGCCTTGAAATGCCATAGCTGTCCAGGCAAGTTCTTCTGATGTCATAGGCAATGTTATCGGCCAGGCACGGGTCACTGACACAGCGGGGACAGCACTCCCCTTCCAAGATGGCTGTGTACTCACAGCTCAAATTGGGGCAAGTGAGTGGCCAGCAGTCTACCTCTCCTTCCTGTAGAGAGAAAGCCAAAAATGGCTCATCCATGTTCTTATGCACAATTCTGTCCCCAAAGTCCTACAGGGGGTGAAGGGGAGAGGGAACATCACTGTCCTTAAGGAATGTTTTTACTTCTACCTTTATGAGTAGACTGTGCTTAGCTCCTTGAAGAGCTACCATAGATTTCACCTCCCTCAGGGTGCTTTTGCTGACTGTCTAGGGCAGCCCCAAAAAGAGATGGATCCCGTCCCTGTACATCAATTGCAGTCCTTAATTTTTTTGTTTGTCATACTTACGATCCTTGTCATCACTCTCAGTACATTTCTACATTACGTTTTGAACCTGCAGGCTTTGGGCTTGTTTCTTTATCTTATTTCTTTACCCTGGTACTTAGCAGAGTTTTGACCAAAAAATGCTCATCAATCGAGCAGTAAGTGAATAGGTGATAAGGTGTTGGCTAGTGTTTAAAGAGAAATTAATTACTCTTAAGGTCAAAGGGAAACTTGAAGCATAATAGTATTTCACCCACTTCATGAACTGAGTTCCTAGTATCAGATTTAAAATTGAGATTGGGTAATATCAAGAGAACTATTTCAGAATGGTTTTCAATGTGACATATAGCTAGTAACATCACTAACTAGTAGTAGTTAACAGTTCCGTTGGAGCCCCTCTGTGTTTCAGAATCTGCCAGTTGTGGCTCCATTGAGCAGGCTATACCTCTATGCAGCCTCTTCTTCTGTTATCATGACAAATCACTGGAGTTCGTGCAAACTCACATCTAATTATTTGGTCAGTTTCAAAAGACAATGACCTTGGGTGATAGACCATACCTATCATGCTCACCATTATATCATTCAGAGTCTAGCACATACAACGTCTTGATAAATATTTATTAAATACGGCCCACATTATATTCAAGTAATTTTTAAGCTACATGTTCAACATCTTCAGTTTTCCCAAGAAATATTAGCCTTAGGGGCTGGGGATGGAAGTGGAGACACTTCTGAAATGCTCTGAAAATTTCATGTCTGAAATTAATTCTGATTCTTCTAAGTGCCTGATGACTGGCTTCTTGAAGAAGAAATGTAATTTTCCAGACTGATATGGAAGCTAATTTTCTAGTTGTATGGGGTTTATTTGCCCTTGGATGGAAGCTTGGGAAAAAATGGCTTTGATTTGAATATATCTGAGTCATACTTCTCAGTATGAGGAGTGAGTCGGAAGAATGCATTCTATTAAAATGATCTGCACATTCGCCAGGAGACTTTAGAAAATCCGATAGCAATTTACAATATAATTTCTCTAAATGTTTGTCTTCATACAGTATCCGTAGACTAAATCACTAATTTCAGCAAATGTTAAACTATGGAATGCAGCTCATAGGTTCCATTCTAAGTTGACTAGTTGTGACTTGGTTCCAAAAGTTATGACTTCCTCACAGATGGAACATCATATTCACTATGATTATGTTTCCCAACAGTCTTTGCGTCCTTTGAAAACTTTGTGTGTGGCGTGATTCAAAACACAGAGAACCAGATCCAGCAATTAAGTTTTTTTCCTCTGGACATCTCAAATCTGATGAGATCTGATTTAATATAAAAATATTTAATCTAAATATTTAAATATTTAAATTTAAAATTTTTTAAATTAAATTTTAGATTATTTTAAAAATATTTAATATTTAAATATTTAAATAAATTTAATATTTAATATGATTTAATATAAAAATCAGATTTTTATATTAAAATCCAAAATTACCTACAATTTTTTTTCTATAGGAAGGCTTCGAATCCAAAACAGAGTTTTCAATCTAGGAAATACTATCAATAGTCATTATTGTGCACTAAGGACCTTCTATGTGCCAAATGCCATATTTGTGCTTCACGTATATTTTCTTATCGTCAGAGCAGAACTACAAGTGCTTAGTTTCCCTAATGTGCAATGAAGGAAAGAACAAGCAATGCAACACGAGAACTTGCCCAAATTAATAGCACAGAGCTAGCATGTGGGAGAAGTAAGACTGAATTCTTGGTCTCTCTGACTCAGTCCCTGATATTTATATTTATGCTGTGTTCCGCTATCTCTCATATTGAAACCTTCAAAGGTCAGGGCCCAAGAAATCAAAATTGGGCTCTAGAAGAACTACAAGTCCCAGTCAAGGCCCTGAAGACTTTCTGTTGTGGATGGATTATTCTTGATCCGGTTTTGCCAAAAATTGGCAGTTGGAAACTAACCCAAGTTGGGCCAAATCTGACCCATAAACACATACTTTTTGTCTTGTATATTGTTTTTGGTTTTGGGGTTTTATAAAAGCTTTAATTCCAGTATAGTTAACACACACCATTATATTCATGTCGGGTGTACAGTACAGGGATTCAACCCTTCCATCCATCACGCAGAGCTCATCATGGTGCACTCCTTAATCCCCATCACCTGTATCACCCATCCCCCCAGCCTGTCTCTGTATATTGCTTTGAATAGTAGAATCTGAATGTCTTCAGGCAGAGCATTTGCCCCTTAGGAGCCACAAGACTTGAGCTCCCTGAATAGCATCGCAAAGAGCAGGAAACTCAAGCCCAAAGGCAACGGAGTTAGCAACTGTTTCAGGGAAGAGGTTGATAACGGCCTGTCAGGGAAGCTGACCTACCAGACACCGGCACTGCTGGCAGCTGTGAGTCCAATTGTCTCCACTCCGATAGAGCTTGTGTCCATTTTGATCTAAACATTGACTTGTGACCCTGGTGTCACACTCTGGGCAACAGAAAAGGTCAACACTTGGATTCCGGCAATCACAAGCCGTCCGTCGGCAGAATATCTTTCCGTCCTGTTTAGAAATGAGGTGAAGGAGGTTATATCATTAGGGAAACAGAGTAGCAGCACTATGAAAAGCAAACCTTATAAACTTTACAGAGCACACAGGAAAGATTTCTTAGAGTCAAAGTACTCCCTTGGCCACCTCTCATTTTGCTAAAAACATATGCACTTGTGTGCGTGTATACGTGCATGCATCCATGCACACACATACACACACACACACACCCTTTCCCTGGCCTTGTCTGCAGAGCAGCCCATATAAAAACAGAGATATTTCTAAGTTTAAAAGGTCAGTCTGTTCTTTGAAACTTTTTTCCCCCCTAATGTTTCCCAAAAAAATCACATTTTTTTAAAAGATTTTATTTATTTATTTGACAAATAGAGATCACAAGTAGGCAGAGAGGCAGGCAGAGATAGAGGGGGAAGCAGGCTCCCTGCTAAGCAGAAAGCCCGATGCAGGGCTCGATCCCAGGACCCTGGGATCATGACCTGAGCCAAAGGCAGAGGCTTAACCCACTGAGCCACCCAGGCGCCCCCCAAAAATCACATTTCTAAGTAGAATTCAATTAAACTAAGCAGTTAAAATGCATATATGCTCAAGAACTCGTTTGAGTGGAAAATCATACTACTGTATTTTTCCCAGTTCACAATGATGCCACGAAATGCATTCAGAGGCATTCATTGAATTGTACCCCTTCTCAACTCTGGGAGGGAGATGACTCTACCCTTTTCACAGAAGAATTAACTGAGGCCCAGAGTTGCTCAATGATTTATCCAGTGTTAGCAATGTCTAAGGAACACTGTCAGGGCTTCCAGTTTCAAAACAATTTTTCTTCTCCTAACACAGGCTTTAGGGTGCTTATTACAAGGGGCTTGGGTCAGGTGCCACCTTCCACCTTGAGGCAGTTGCCCAAATAACAGGCACAGTACAATTTCTGGAGTAATGGCCCTGAACACTCATACTCATAAAGACATGAAGTTCAACAGCGTTCAAACAATAAGACTGCACATTTGCCGTCTGTCCCCATTATATGTGTGTTGCTCACGTAATTTCTCACCTCAGACAATAATGGCGCTGAAAATGTAAGGTAAGACCTGTCGCCACCAATTATGATAACTGCTCTGCTGAATATTGACAAAACCAAAGACTCTCAGAGTCAGTGGTACCTTCAAGGACACATAACCAAGCCACCTGGACCTATAGTGAACTCTCACTACGACAATCATATTCAAAAGTCATCAAGACTGTGCTTGAAGCTCTCTAGTCTCAAGGAAGCCACCATTATGGAAGGCATCTGAAGACCGTATCTCTGTTCATGTCTGAAGTCGAAAAACTGGACTTCTTGTTGCCTCTATCCGTTGAGATTTGCTCACACCACTGCTAGTCACAGAACTCCCAATCCCTTCTGTCACATTTTCAACTCTTCTGTTCTTAGAAGACAGCATTTATGTCTCCATGGAATCATCTCATCTCTGGATTAAACATCACTAATTTTTTGACCAGTCCCACTAGTTCTGTGTCCTTTCACTGTTATCGTTGCCTTATCTTCAACAATTTCAAGTATTTCCAATAGTAATAATATTCATCACCACCACCACCACCACTACCACCATCATCATCATCATCTTAACACTTATTTTGGGCCATACATACATTGTGCTAAGCCTTTTATATGCAGTAGCACATTTGGTCTTGATAATTCTATGGAGTATGATTTATACTCCATTTCTCAAATGAGGTAGTTGAGGAAAAGAGCTAAATGTAATTCTTTAGAAACAGTCTGACTAACACAGTGAATTGGGACTCCCGGTCACCTTGTTTTAAGCACAGTACTTTCTTTAATGCAGGCTGATTTCAGTATTTATGTCCTTACTTACTGTGGTTATGTCATGGTGTTGATTGATATTGAGCTTAATGGAGACTAAAACCTCATTAAGCCCTATCCCCATTTTGCGTGCTTAGTTATTGGGGGGGCAGCATGGATAAAACCTGATGCTTATCCTTACTATACTGTGGCTTGTTAGAACCATTTCATCTCTCCCTCTTGTCACAATGTTTTCTAAATGCTGTTTCTGTCATCCCCATAGTTTGTCCTCCTTCACCGCTTTGTGACATCTGCAAACTTGATGGACCTGCCCTCAGGGTCTTCACCTACTTCATTGATAACAATGTTGAATAGGACAGGGCTTGCTGAGACAAGTTTACTGTCAGCGAATGTGGAAATCTTTAAGTGCTTTACATTTTTTATGGAAAATGGAAAGGAGACATGCTGGCTATGTATATAATAACAGGCTGAAAAATGCTTTCCCTCAAAGCATGTGCATTTTTTCTATTACTGCAGGAAATGACAGGAAATCATAATTTTCCAAATATCAAGGGGTGAAAGATTATATAAATGCGCACAGCCGTGAGTGCTTGCGCATGTGTGTGAGCATGTGTGCGCACGCGCGCGCACACACACACACACACACACACACACACTCCAGTCAAGCAGGTGAATTGAGACAGAGATTATAATTAGTCTGGACCAAGAACTGTCCAGAGCCTAGGCATCTTCCAACAGTAGGCCTTTATTTTAACTCACTAACATATTTTGCTTGTGTGATTATTGCCCAGAATGACTTCCCAGCAATTTATTTTAGCCAAGAAGTTAAGAAAAGTAATGGTAGCTACAGTGTAAAACCATTTGGTCAGCTCAGCTACTGAGGTCACAATATTACTCTCCCCAAGTATAGAAGGACTGGGCCTCAGTAACCCACATAACTATGTTCACAAACCATATCAAACAGGGACAGATTCTTTTAGAATAGGTTACTGTACCACAGGCAATGAGGCCCAATCAGAATGTCAGGTTTCTCGCCACATGTGGGGATTAAAAGAATGAATGAGAATAAGTGGATAGCCTCCAGGGTTAGTGCAAACTAAAGCAATTTCATATCTCATCAATTATGGGAAAATGCCAAATAGGCCCCTCTTAGTCTCTAACATATTTTAGAACAATGGCTATGTTCATTTTGCCTTTTGAATTACAGAGTAACTGTCAAGAAAATCATTTTTAATAATGAAAATGTCACAGGTGGCTCCATTAATTCAGTGAGAATGCCATTACAAAACCTCAGCTCACAGAACACAACCACACTAGAATCCAAACTTGGCAAGGAAATGGAGATGAGGGATGGGGAGTAATCCTTCTCGTGGTACATCTCTGGGGTCATTCCCAGACCTTGACCTCTATCCCAGCTGGGGTGGTCAGAACAAGCCCCATTTACATGCCAAAGATGTATTTTTCCTACCCTTCTGCCATAGAAGCTAAATGCTTTTCGGCAGTTTTGTAATGAAAGCTCAGCTATAAACAATTAATAACCATTGTAATATTTAAATTGCTCCTGAATTTTAAGAAGCAGGGATATATACCTTCCTAGCAAATAAAATATGAATTTATTCTTATAATGCCATGGAAAGTTATGGGTTTTATATTATAAATTATACATTGTATTACTGAATAGTTTATTTACTGCAGATTGCAAAATATCACTTTTTTTTCCTGCCATTGTTTGGAAACTTCTAAATCAAGAAGCTGGACTTAAAATTATTGATGGAAATTGAATAATAATCTAACCTGGGGTTTAGGCAAAGTGATGCCTACAGTCCAAATTCTGACAGTCGCCTGTTTCTGTAAACAAAGTTTTATTAATAAGAACACAGCTTCCGGGGTGCCTGGGTGGCTCAGTGGGTTAAGTCTCTGCCTTTGGCTCAGGTCATGATCTTGGGGTCCTGGGATAGAGCCCTGCATTGGGCTCTCAGCTCAGCAGGGAGCCTGCTTCCTCCTCTTGCTCTGCCTGCCTCTCTGCCTACTTGTGATAGCTCTCTCTGTGTCAAATAAATAAAAATAAAATCTTAAAAAAAGGGGCGCCCGGGTGGCTCAGTTGGTTAAGCGGCTGCCTTCGGTTCGGGTCATGATTCCAGGGTCCTGGGATCAAGCCCCACATCAGGCTCCTTGCTCAGCAGAGAGCCTGCTTCTCTCTCTCCCCCTCTCCCTGCCGCTCTGCTTACTTGTGCTCTCTCTCTAGCTCTCTGTCAAATAAACAAAAAAAAAACCTAAAAAAAAAAAACTTAAAAAAAAAAAAAAAAAGAACATAGCTTCCCTCATTCATTTACATATTGTCTGTGGCTGTTTTCACACTCAAATGTCAGAGTTCATTATGTGAGGAGAGACTGTACATAAGCAAAGCCTGTCTGGGTCTTTATAGAAAACATGTTTTGATCTCTGATATAAAGGGTAAAATTCAGAGTGGTACTCTAGACCCACCCATCTCTTCTATCTTCTCACATGCAAATTTATTGTGGTGTGCTATCCAATCTTCTTTACAAAATATTAATTTTGCCTCCAGGTTACATCCCACAACTAGTCTATTAGCCCTCTGTAATTAGCACCTCTCTAATAAAACCTTTACCAGTCATTGAATCCAACTGTCTCATTTTAATGAAGAGGAAATCAGGACCAGAGAGGGGAAAGGACTTTTCCACATAGCAGAGTAATGTAAAAATAGGAACTAGACCGTACTCTGGACTTTCATAGCAATGATTTTCCAATATGCTGCTTCCCTGTATCATGAGGAGGCTGAGGATAGGATAAAAGGACTTCCACACAAACTGAAATCAGAAGGATTCTTGGGGCGATGGTTTTCAAAGAGTGATTCTCTGACCAGCAGCATTAGAATCTCCCAGGAACTAGCTAGAAATGAAATCTGTTGGGCTCTAACCCAATTCACTGAACCAGAAAGTCTAGGGGTAGAATCAGTGATCAATGTTTCACAAGCCCTCTGGGGGATTCTGGAGCACAGGAAAGTTTGAGAATGTCTGATGGAGAAATAAGGTAACCCAGTCCATTGGGGGATTAGCATGGCATAACCCTTAAGGTTCTGCAAAGAAAGGCAGGGTTTGGAATGGCACAGTGGAAGTATGAAGTCAGGGGAATGAAAAAGAAGACCCTCTTCCTTGAGAGAACCCCTAGAGTTTTAAGGGGAACTAAACTTGCCACTTTGTTCATCTTTCAAAGAAAAGGAAACACAATCTTGGGGATTGCACAGCCAACTCCTGCCATCAAAAACACTCTAGAGAGGAAGGTACTGACAATATTGCTGGTTAGGTTATGACGGCAAAGCAGAACAGTTTTCTGAGTAAACTGCAGGATTTCAGAAAACTAACCTCTATCCTGGCCCCAGGCACAAGCTGACTCATCCTTGTTCTTCACTGTATGTGTAAGAGTCACATGGAGACTGGCAGGGTCATTCTATTGTAAACTCCCAGCAGACGGAGATTCCTTCTTGCCTGAAGGAAACACATGAACCCCTTAGGTTTCCCTACCGTGGCCACCTTCCTCAGTTTCTGAGCAAAGGCTCATATAAGGCCAGGTCAAATGACAGCATTCCAGATAATCTGGCAAAGTTCCTCCCCCACTTTACCCTCCTTCTGTTTATGACGATGTGGAGGGTGACTGGTTATTTATGGTATCCATATCCCTATCCACCTCCATCATTGCCAGAAAAACTCAAGACTTGGCATTGCTCGAGTCTTCAGTACTACACTTAGTTCTAGGATGCGTGCTAGTCACATTTCAATAAACAAAACAAATCAAGATAAAACAATGCTATAGGAAGCACAGAAATGAAATCTGGCCCGCATAGCATGTTCTTTTTCTGCCACTTTCTACTAATAGTCGCCGTAGTTGGTAATGGTGCAGGAGTCAGTATTGTGTCTGACCTTTATCCAGTGTGCACTGGCCTAACTTGCTGACCCTGGCTCTTTCTCTTGTCAGTGGCACCTGAAATCATTTGCCCCAGAAAATGGGGATGCTAGTCTCAAACATGCCGGGCTCGAGCTTCTCTTCTGCCCACAGAATGAGGGCACACATTGCCCCAGAGTTTGAGAGTCTGACATCATCATTCCTCAGGACATATCACTTAGTTTCTGTTATCTTTCATGTGATCTTACTTCTCTATCCCTCCTTCAGGTTCTCATCTGTACGCTCCCGAAACTTTACTTCAGCCTAAGTATATCTCTCCATTTAGTTTTGATCTCCTCAGTCTTTTTGTTGTGCTGTGGATCAGACCCTGATTGGGCCATGCCAATCCTAAACAAAAAGTCACTCATGATCCTCTACAGCCCACAAGTTAAGTCTAAATTCCATCGTCTGGCTGTGTCCCTAGCCTTTATCTCCCCAGGCTTATCACCCTTCCCATATTCTTCTTCTTCTTCTTTTTTTTTTCTCTGATATTCAAAGCTCATCGTTTACTTCACATTTTCCTTATCAGAACACATGTAGTGTTTTTGCCTCTTTGGTCTTGCTCTTCCCTCTTTGGGATTCACTTTCCTCACATGTCTCTCTCCTTGGCTAAATTTCTCATCCTTAGGGTCTCACTCAAACTTCACCTCCTCTGTGGCATCTCCCTTATTTCTTTCTGTTACCCTCCTAGGATACCGTGGCCATTGCTGCTATAAACATTGGGGTACAGATGGCCCTTCTTTTCACTACATCTGTATCTTTGGGGTAAATACCCAGTAGTGCAATTGCAGGGTCATAGGGAAGCTCTCTTTTTAATTTCTTGAGGAATCTCCACACTGTTCTCCAAAGTGGCTGCACCAACTTGCATTCCCACCAACAGTGTAAGAGGGTTCCCCTTTCTCCACATCCCCTCCAACACATGTTGTTTCCTGTCTTGCTAATTTTGGCCATTCTAAGTGGTGTAAGGTGGTATCTCAATGTGGTTTTAATTTGAATCTCCCTGATGGCTAGTGATGATGAACATTTTTTCATGTGTCTGATAGCCATTTGTATGTCTTCATTGGAGAAGTATCTGTTCATATCTTCTACCCATTTTTTTATATGACTGTCTGTTTTGTGTGTGTTGAGTTTGAGGAGTTCTTTATAGATCCTAGGATAGAGTATACTTTCCCTTTCTATGTTCCTTTAACAAATTGTTCATGACTCTACCAGGGCATAAAAGGCGATTGTTTGTATACCCATTTGCTTGTTCAACTCCACAATCAAAAATATAAATATGGCCACGATGTAGTCATACTAAAATGCTGCAGTTTCCTAGATGCTAATAAATCTGAGACCTCTCTCTCTTCCCATGTAGCCCAGGTAGAAAATAAAGATGTGTTCCTAAAGCTCTTGACAAATTTATAAATGGAAGAGACACAGATGGGTATCTGTGAAAAGAAACTGGGCTATAACTAAGATTTAGGGGTCAAGCCCAGAGAGAGAATCATTTTTCATGCTGGGTATCTGTAGTCTGGATAATGCTAGAAGAACATGGGTTCCAAGCAATTCAGCAATCTTTTCCCTAATCAACTAAGTGGTCTGAAGGTACATAAAATCACTGTCACTGCCAAGGAAGCATATGGCTTCTAAACAAAAGCCCAAATCCATTTGTGTTGACCTGGCTTTATTGTTGAACTCCATTAACTTGTAGACATGTTTCAAGACCTCTTTCAATGGGCATGAAACACTGGTAGCTAACCTGGTGTATTGACTCTCAAGGGGAGAAGTGGTCTTTAAAATAACTTTGACTCTTTTTTGCTAAGTGATTACTCCAGGAGAGACAGCTCTCTCTTCAAGGCTCTGAGTTGAGTACTTCAAACATATCTTTATCTTAGTTCACTCTCAGGGTAAATGTGTCTGTAGATATTAACCCAGTCATACTGATAAAACCATGGCTTGGATATGTAAAATATCTTGCAGAATTCACAGAACCACACCCACGCAGAGCAGTAGGGCTGGGAGCCAGTTTCTTCAAGTAGAGACCTGGTGATTTTGTCATGGGTATCTCAGTTTCACTTCTACTGTCACTACTTACTTGTGTGAAACTTGAGTTTCTGTTTCTTCTATAAAGGGATAATTATATTTACTTCATGAGATTGTTGTCAAAGTATGAGGGGATACAAAGAGTGCCAGACACATGAGAAATGTTAGCTCATTTCTACCTCCACCCTTATGATGGGGGAAGATCCTGGGGTGGAGAAAGGAATTGCCCAAAAATATCTATACAGAATTATCAATGACATTATTGTTCCCCCTGCCCTCTCTTCCACATCAGGTCTCTTCATTGCCATGTGTCCTATATAAATCAAATTAAGACTTTTCTAAATCTTATCAGAACTTCAGATAATATGTGGCAAAGTTAAAGGAGAAATTATGTTGGACTACACTGTGTGCTATCATTCAATAGTGCCTACTTAAATGCACATTTTCATGGATGCCCTAATTATTCATTGCAGGTGTTTCATCTGCTTCTTGTCAAGGTAAGGGTGCCCTGAAATTACATATGAAACCAAAAACTAGGGAAAGACTTTGACAAGAATTTCACTCCAACTCTACCATTTTTTCCCTGCTATTTATAAACCTTCTCTGTTGAATATTTATACATATAATTCATATATATTTATATATTTAAAATTTTCATTGCTGCATTTTATATCTAAAATGGATAAAATAACAGAATTAGATGATAGGACACCTCAGCATAGGAGTACAACATTTTCATGTAAAACTTTTGTTTTAAGAAAACTTTAAGGGGCACCTGGGTGGCTCAGTGGGTTAGAGCCTCTGCCTTCGGCTCAGGTCATGATCCCAGGGTCCTGGGATCAAGCCCCGCGTCGGGCTCTCTGCTCTGCAGGGAGCCTGCTTCCTCCCCTCTCTCTCTCTCTGCCTGCCTCTCTGCCTACTTGTGATATCTCTCTCTCTGTCAAATAAATAAAATCTTAAAAAAAAAGAAAACTTTAAGAAAAATTCCTACAATTATGTACATAAAACAAATGGACTCAAAAGACTAATGCTGGTGTACTCAGCCCTATAGTGATATTCAGACATCTTGAAGCCTGACATTTTTAAGCAGGTGTTAGAAGGGCTGAAAACCTTGTGGGAAAATGTAATTTATTGTGTAATCCAGGTTATTTTTAAACCATTTAAGTATTTAAACCTTCAAAAATGAAACTGACCCAAATAATTGCTCTTTGTATTGTAGAGAATTCAAAAGAATAATTTGTATATGATGACAAACCAATCTTACTTCAATGTAAAATATGCAAATTAATGTATACATAATACTATAAAGTAAATATAGAAATACCAGCTGCTGGCAGGAAAGAAAAGGGAAAATCCTGGAAAGGATTTGAAAGGTCTGCATGAATAATGATGTTAAGCCCCAAACTAAAACATTTTGGAAAGAGTGAAAGAGAAATACAGAGGGCATAAATGTCACCAGCTGGTGTTTCCAGACTTATAGAATTCTAGAGCCAGAAAGAACTTCTGAAATCATCTAGCCACTCTTCTCATTGTACAGCTGACAAAAAAGGCTCTGATGCTAAGTCATCTGCTCAAGGTCACAAAGTGACATCTTGAGCTTTGGAGGAAAGTCTGAAGCCAGTCTGAAATTTCATATGCTATGCTGACATAATCTTGCCCTGATGCCTATGGAACTAGTACTGGTCCTGATGGCTTTATATGGATTGGTCTTGTTACAGTAATAGAATCCTTTTGGTGTACAAACCACCATCCTTCTCTCTTCTCTGTAAAATTGGTTTGCTACAATTGTTGTGTTTTTCTCTTCAGGAAAACCCACTGTGTGCTAAATTAGTACTGTCAGTTTCCATATCCATCACGTACTCGTGTTTTTTCTCCACTTTTCCCCCTCAAAATTGATGGGTTTTCCCCTCATCTCCATGGCATCAGTACAGGTTTGATTCCAAGAAGCTTTTGAACTAGTCTTTGTAATGCATAGCTTTTCCCCCTCAACTCTTTCTCTAAGAGCCACTCTCCTCTTTCTGTTGTTTAATGATCTTGCCTTTTTGCCTGTCTTGTTTGAGCTCTTGCCTTAAGGGTCTAGAGAAGTTTTATCTAAATGTTTCTTCAATTGTGTGATCTAACTTTGTTCAAGTGGGTATTTTTTTTTTAAATTAACATATAATGTATTATTAGCCCCAGGGGTACAGGTCTGTGAATTGCCAGGCTTACATACCTCACAGCACTCACCACAGCACATACCCTCCCCAATGTCCATAACCCAACCACTCTCTCCCTACCCACCTCCGCCCAGCAACCCTCCGTTTGTTTTGTGAGATTGAGAGTCACTTATGGTTTGTCTCCCTCCCGATCCCATCTTGTTTCATTTTTTTCCTTCCCTACCCCCCAAACCCCCCACTCTGCCTCTCAACTTCCTCATATCAGGGAGATCATAATTGTCTTTCTCCGATTGACTTGTTTCGCTCAGCATAATACCTCAAGTGGGTACTCTTAGTCTGCACTCCCCACCCCCATTTTTATATATATATATATATATATATATATATAACTATATAACACAGTAAGTATAGTCAGCATCTGTCACCATACTATATTATTGACTATATTCCCTATGCTGTCCTTTCACCCACTTACCCAACCTCTTCTCCTTCAGCAACCATCAGTTTGCTCTTTGTATTTGAGTATGTTTCTTTTCTTGCTTTGTTCATTTGTTTTTTTTAGATCCCACATGAGTTAAATCACAGGGTAGTTACCTTACTCTGATTTAGCATAACACTCTCTAGGTCCACCCATGTTATTGTAAATCTGCAAGATTTCATTCTTTTTTTATGGCTGAGTAAAATTCCATCATTCCATATGTGCATTTGTATACCACATCTTCTTTACCCATTCATCTATTGATGGACACTTGGGTTGCTTCTATATCTTGGCTATTGTAAATAATGTGGCAATAAACACAGGAGTGTGTCTATCTTTCTGAATTACTGTTTTCATTTTCTTTGGGTAAATACCCAGTAGTAGAATTATTGGATTATATGGCATTTCTGTTTTTAACTTTTGAGGAACCTCCCCAATGATTTCCACAGTGGTTGCACCAATTCACATTCCCACCAACAGTACATAACAGTTCCTTTTCCTTCACATCCTTGCCAACATTTGTTATTTCTCATCTTTTGATATTGCGTATCTGACTAGTATGAGGTGATATTTCATTGTGGTTTTGATTCGTAATACCCCTAATGACTAACGATGCTGAGCATATTTTTATGTGCCTGTGGGCCATCTGGATGTCTTATTTGGAAAAAAATGTCTAGTCAGGTCTTTGGCCATTTTTAGTCAGATTATTTTTGGGTGTTTAGTCTCAGTTCTTTATATATCTTCAATATTAGTTCTTTATCAGATATATTATTTGCAAATATCTTCTTCCGTTATGTAGGTTGCCTTGTCATTTTATTGCTTGTTTCCTTTGCTATGCCAAAGAATTTTATTCCGTTACTGTCCCAATGGTTTATTTTTACTTTTGTTTCCTTTAGCCTTAGGAGACAGGTCTAGAAAGATGTTATTAAGGCTGATGGCAAAGAAATTACTGCCTATGTTTTCTTTTAGGAGTTTTATAGCTTCAGGCCTCATATTTAGTTCTTTAATCCATTTTGAGTTTATTTTTGTGTAGAAGTACAAGAAAGTGATCCAGTTTTATTCTTTTGCATGTAGCTGTCCAATTTTCTCAATACCACTCATCAAAGAGACTGTCTTTTCACCATTATATAGTCTTGCTTTTGTTGTAGATTGACCACTTAAGTGTGGATTCATTTCTGGGCTCTCTATTCTGTTCCACTGATCTATCTCTATTTTTGTGCCAATACCATAATGTTTTGGTCAATATAGCTTTAGGTATAAATGAAATCTGGGATTGTGATACCTCCAGACTTGTTCCTTTTCAAGAATGCTTTGTGGTTCCATACAAATTTTAGGATGATTATTCTAGTTTTATTAAAAATACTATTGGTGTTTTGATAGGGATTGCATTGACTCTGTAGACTGATTGACTCTGCTTCTTTTAACAGTAAGCCTTGACCCTTTGTTGGCTTGGGTAATTCTACTATTATGTGATTCGATTTTATTTGAATTTGAAACAACAGTATGGTTAAAGAGCCAGGATTTATGTCCCAACCTTGATTTTATTTCTTATTCTCTAAGTTGATGCTATTGTAGTCCATTTAGATGTTTAAGTACTAAAGCTATCTCTTATGAAATTGGAATAAAACACTTTCAGTTGCAAATAATGGAAAGAAAAAAAAAGCAGGGTCACATATAAGTTCAACTTTTGGGAATGTCTTATAGAATTTGATATAGGGTTTTTAATTTAGCTCCTAAATTCAGGCCCTCCTCTCCCTCCACAAGCTCTTGAAGTTATGTTATTAATGAGTAATAAGTGCAACTGGAAAATAAACCAGCAAAAAATTCAGGTAAAGAAATCTTCCAGTACTTTATTCATTAAGGGGTGGGGTTGTGGAGGAGGTGAGTTATATTAACAGTATAGGATTACGACATCTGTTCATCTCCTGTAGCGTTTCAAATTCTCATGACTTTGGAGAGATTTTAAGAATCAAAGCAGAATATAAAAATTTATACTGCTTGGATTATTAGGATGATTCATTAATGAAACTTGGGAAGTTTTAGTGATTGGTAATTTCCCTCCCTTGGGCTTAAATAAAACAAAAACTGAACAAGAAATTTTGGTGTCATACATTAGTCAAGACTCAGCTAAAATCTACTGCTTATTCTAGGGACTGGGGACCTATGAAGCCTAAAAAGGATTTGGGGTCAGGTTGTGATCATCCTCGTAAGTTTGGGGAAAAGAGTATTTTCTAGAGAAGAACTAATAAAGAACTGCAGTCTTGTTTTGCTGGCTGAATGGAGACCTAATTGCCAACCTCTTCCACAAAACTTTCTCAACTATTCTAAAGCACAACAAGCATTTCCTTCACTAAAAACTTTGTCCTTTGAGTCAGTGCCCCATGTGATCATTAACACAGTACAAAGTTTAGAGTTTGAGCTCAGTCAAGTTGGACTGACTGCTTAATTAGTTTTAAATTTATCAGTAGGTACCCATCTGTAGAGTTTTATGACATGTGGCCAGATAAGAGAACTATGAAATTTGGGGCAAGCCAACAGAATTCAACTCCCTGCTTGGATATTTACATCTTGTGATATTTAGGGCACATCATTTGCCCTAAAACTTAAAGCTTTGTCTTTCAAAGTTGTGTTATAAGAATTAAGTGTGAAGCTGTTTTTAAATTACAGAATGCTCCGAACATGGGAGATACTCAGTATACGGAGTCCCTGGGGCTATGTTTGGATGTGTGGAACCAGATGAATGTGTAAGATAAAAAAAAATGTACTTCACGGGGTAATCTAAACACTTGGTTTAGCTTTCTTAAAAAGGGGCCCCCAGGTCTTTCGGAGGTGTGGCAGACTTGAAGGCAGGAGAATGAACTGAATGACGTTTTAACTCTATTTCCAGAGAGAACTCTGAATTTATCAGGATACCAGCTCCCTAACAGGCTACTCAACAAGTCATTTCTCATGGTTCCCACACCCATAAAGTGCAAGATTAAAAAGTACCATCCCAATATACATAAAAAATGCAATGCAAGAGCTACAGTAAAGTAATATCAAAGGAAAAGAAATAGGCAAGATCAACAAAAGAAGAAATAAAGCACAAGGAAATCATTTTAATAGGCCCATTTTGCAAAGCATAAAGCAAAAACGGGTGATGACAGAATTTTATTTTCATGCATTAAACTTACTTTTCCAAAGAACATAATGTAAGGAATAGTCAGCCCAGAAACACGAACAAGAAGAAGACATCATTTACCAGATGGCCTCATACAATCATTACCATTTGTTCAGAATAGAGGTCCACCTGTCTCTGACCACTGGAAGCAAGGCTGTGAGCCTTGCTTTTCTGGGCAGCATCACCCAAAAATGAGAGAGTTCACATAGGTGATCATTTCAGGCAAAGAGTCATTTTAATCAGCAAGTTTGTGTAAGTGTGGGATGAGGGCTCATGAAAGCTCTCACCCAGCCAGCCCGAAAGGCACTGCAGGCTTTCAGTGGAGGGACTAACATTGGCTTCTCTGCCCCAGTCCCTCTGTGCTCTGCTGTCTCTTCTCAACTACACACCTAACTTCTCACGAACAGCATAATCAGTTCAAAACAGGGTTGCTGCCACTCAGCATCATCATTAGCTATAGCACGGATTAGAACAGGAGAAGTCTTTTCAGAAACTAGAGGAGACCCACAAGTCAACACCTGTGGAAAAGCACTGGGGTGGAAGAGGAGAGAGTGAAGGAAGGAAAAGAACAGTTGCAGTTCCCACTGCCCTCGATGAGCCTTACCTTGCAGGAACAGACAGAACACCTGTCTTCCTTCAAGGTCCACACTTGCCCATTGTGCTTCAGTCCTCCTTCATGGGGGCAGTCACCAGAGCAGGAGGGCCCAGAGGGACAGAGGCAGTCGAAGCCCCCTGCCAGGTTGACACATGCGGAATCATTCCAACAGGTATGAGTTCTTAAGGCACATTCATCAATGTCTGCAATAAAGAAGGCACAGAGCTTCAGAATCTAGCCAAGATTGTTATTAGAAAATAGTAACCCTTTACGATAGCATTGATTAACATTGCTGAGCATTTACCTTGTGCCAGGTACTGTGCCAAGTTGTTTACATGCATCATCTCATTTACTCTGCAAAGCAGCTCTGTGTGGGAGCATCTTATCTCTATTTTGCAAATAATAAGGCTGAGGCTCACAGAAGTGAAATAACATAAAATAACTGTCATATAGCTAATGGGTGGCAGGTCTGATACTCGAATCTGCAGCTGTTGGACTCCAATTATTACTAAATTATCCAGTAGCAGCTCTAAACTAGTTTTAAGATATTCCCAAGAAGTATACCGTCCAGAGGCCATATATAGTGCTAATTCATTAACAGTGTGGATACACCCTATGGAGATCTGGGTCTTTTAGTAAAGATGTGAATAGATTAGCCACTGATTAGGAACACGTGGGGCAATTAGGACAACCCTGAACCAATTAGACTGCCCCCAGATCCTCGGGCCAAGGGTAAAAGAAGAGGGAATAATTCCTGGTAAGTGCCTTGCCTAATCGAATCCTTTCCATCCTAAGGGCTAAAAACATTTCTGTTCCCACAAAAACACCCATCTGAGAGCTACTGTAGGCATGGCACGGATGCTGATGGAAGACACACATATATTTTGCTGTTTTTGAATGACAGCTAAATATGGAAGAAAAGCATAAATCCAGTCAGCCTTCTCTGACATTCAAAGCTTGAGTGACCTTAACAACATCCCAAACACAGAGCTGTCCAGTCCTGGATTGAGCCCTTCCCCAGTGGATTATCTATTACCTCAAAAGACAGCCAATTCCATCACTGAATAACTCTTTTAGAAATGTCTTCCTTAAATTGAAATGAACTATATTTTCCATTTACTTCTACTTACTGGTCCTAGCTCTGAGACCACTCAAGAAAAGTCTACTTGATTTTTCTTTATTTATGACAGTCTTTACACTATTTAAAGATACTGGTCATTTGTCTGTCAGTCTTCTGCTCCATTGATTAATCTACTGCCATGTCCTTCAAGTATCCTTCAGATGCTGATAACACTGATTCCAGTATATTTTTACCAAGTCTTCTACATACAATGTCTTTATGCACACTGGGTATCATAAACGTTGGTGATGATGTGTAAGATGCTGATCTCGCAATGGTGATAACAAGGAAACATGGAAGTACACAGAGATAACTACTGGTAGGCTTCTGGTTGGGAGGCTTTGGTTTTTTTTTTAAGATTTATTTACTTATTTGAGGGGGCGGGGAGGGGCAGAAGGAGAGGAGGGAAGAGTTCTAAGCAGACTCCACATGGAGTGTGGAGCCTGATGTAGGGCTCTATCCCACGACCCCAAGATCATGACCCCAGCTGAAGCCAAGAGTCCGTGGCTCAACCAACTGCACCACCCAGGCACCCCGACTGGGAGGTTTAACCCGTATAGTAAGTTAGATTAAGATCAGTATAAATTAACTTGTTCTACAGACTAAATTTCGAGTTAAATATGTATAAGGTTATAGGCATCTGGTTAAGGGTTATGGCTAAATTAAAGAAAAAAATAACTAAAAGTAGCATTTTTTTCTTAAAGTACTCAGAGCAATGAAGTGCTTAAAAAGGCATAATATCAATTTTACTGGTAGTACGCTGTACTTAGATATTGTTTCAAAGTTTTTCAAAGATTTTCTGTGAGTTATGCCATATGATTGCAAGATAGAAACAGTTATTCTCATTTATAAAAGAGGAAATTAAGGCACAGAGATGAGTAAGTGGTCACACATCTAGTACCATGTTAGAGCAAGGGATGTATCCTGGGCCTCCTAATACATGCAGGAGAGTTCTTTTCCATGCCAACTCAAGGTCTCAAGTCATCCTTCAGAATACTAGAATGTTGTGTGGTTTTACCTTCAACTATTTACTACCTGGATACTGAAACTCATTTTCAGGGATAAGATCTTACATGGATCCTTTTTAGTCAAAATTCTGAAAATATAATGACTCAAAATTTGCTAGAAATTTGAAACTACTGTGACTTAAACATAAGGAGAAAAAAATGACCTATCTTTCCTTGCTGACTGCATGTAGCATTACTGGTATAAAACTTGGCTTCACAGCAGAGGTACAAAGCAGAAAGTGTGATGGAGTTCATACAATATTTTTAGAAGCTTATTTCAAGATTTATTTCTTTTTTGTCTTTGCCCCATCTGATGTAGCCTCATTAAAGACATTAATGAAAAATTGTTTCTCCCTTGAAAACTGTGGAAATGAACCAAACTTACAATACCTAGACCACAAGTCAACTATAATCTGACCTCAGTTACATCTTTACTCTTCCTCATAGAGTCCATGCTGTTCCCAACACATTTGACCATTATATGCTCCTACCTAGAAACCTTTCTCATCTTGCCAGTTTTCTTCCTCTAACTCTTCCCAATTAAAAGTAGCATTGGATGTGGGAATCAGGTGACCCCTGTTTGAAACCATACTCTTCTATTTAATTGAGTGCTTACTACATACAAGGCATTTTATACATGACTATATGTCTTTGGTCACATTATTTAGCATCTCTGATGCTTATTTATCACCTATTTAAAACCATACCCAGGGCGCCTGAGTGGCTCAGTCGTTAAGCGTCTGCCTTCGGCTCAGGTCATGATCCCAGGGTCCTGGGATGGAGCCCCACATCAGGCTCCCTGCTCTGCAGGAAGCCTACGTCTCCCTCTCCCACTCCCCCTGCTTGTGTTCCCTCTCTGTCTCTCTCTCTCGGTCAAATAAATAAATAAAATCTTTAAAACCATACCCAACTGGTTTCTGATCAGTTATTTACTTATTTATTTAGAGAGGGAGAGGAAGGGAGAGCGCACATGTGAGCAGAGAGGGAGTTAGGGACAGAAGGAGAGGGACAGGGGGAGTCTTAAGCAGGCTCCATGCACACAGCCTAGAGCCCAGAGCCCCACTCAGTATCACAATCCTGAGATCATGACCTGAGCCCAAATCAAGAGTCATTGGCTTAACTGCCTGAGCCATGCAGGCACTCCAATTTATGGTCTTTTCAAAGTCAAATAAGATATTTAAGACAAAATTCAAGCCCTATCTCCTCAATTAAGCATCTCTTAATATTATACTAATTCACAGTAATCAGTCACCTCCTTGAACTCCCACTGCAGTGAGAATGTTGGTGGTATATCCTGTCTTGGAACAATACTAAAGTGATACATTTGCATTTTTCTCACTCCTCAGTTTCTGCTGAAAGTGATAATTAAAATATTCGGTCTTACACTTGTCTCATCACGTTTACAATCCAGTTCGGATGTTCAGAAAATACAGACAGAGTTAATTGATAGATAAACTGATGGCTCAACACACATGTAATCACAAAAAAACAAATTCCGATTTCTCTGAATTCTGTCTTAGCTCAGCTCTTCACACATGTCCCTGACTACTGCCTTAGCCTCCTATCTGGTCTTCCTGACTCCAATCACTTCTCACTCTAATCCCATGATTTTTGATGGTGGGCTCAACAGAAACATTTGAGGAGACTTTAAAAAGTACTGGTGCCCAGGCTCACCACCACTAGAGACTGATTTAATTGGTGTAAAGTAGGATCCAGACATCTGGGCTCTGTTCAGGCAGATGAGAATCACTACTCTAAACACCTTTCACAGGGGAGTGGCATTCTAAAAAGCAAATTTGTCCATGTCACTCCTCTACTTACCATCTCTCAGTGGATCACTGATGTCTATAATAGAAGATTTAAACTCCTGGAATATCATATAAGCCTTGATCTAACACTTCAATTATTAGCTTCTGTCTCATCCCTTTCAATGAATGATCCACAAACAGTCTGTGTTGTTTCCTCTGTCTGTGTCTTGGTTATGTCTTTTCTTATTATGGGAGTGATCTCACCATCCCTACTCTACTTTTTCTTAGCCTGTATGAAATGGGTTGACATACAAATTAATTAGTTGATGAGGTAAGCACTTCCCTTCCTATGCTATCTTCATTCCTGTGCCGTCTTCAAAATCAGGATCAAACATCAGCATATCTCATTCTGCATATCAGTCACTACTGACTCTACTTTATCCACAATGCTATCCTTGCATTTATCTCTTAGGAATTCACATTTAATATACCCATCTCCATAGATAGATAGTGAGCTTATTGAGGGCAAGGATGAAATCTCTTTTCCTTTTTCTCTTCTCCGTGCAAAGTACTCCAGAATGCACTGTGGCTGTACAATGTCTTTATTTAACTTACTTAAATCTAGAAAGTTTTTGAACCATTACTACCATAAAGCCTATTTTGCAAAATTTTGGTCTCATGGGTGTTCAGAAGGCGTAAGACATAAATGCAACCTCCCCCCTCAGGGAACACATTTTATTGTTGAGTTTTCATCTGGGAAAGCCCATAAGTCTGGTTCAAAGTACAATAAATATAGCAAAACAGTAACCACACTGAAATAGGAAGGCAACCTTCCTTCTTCCATCCCCACTTCCATTTCCTGTCACATGCTTGAGGACAAGGACAGAGGAAGACCCATTAACCAAGCACTTCAGAAATTGTTTGGAAGAGTAATTTCAAGATTCCAACCAGTAGCTACAAAAGGATCTTTAGCTTAAATAAAGATCCTCTCTCAAATAATCTCTAAACTGGCAATTAATGGCCAAGTATAATCTGATTTTTTTTAAACATTTGGTTATTTTTGCATTTACAAAGTTGCAAGCATATTGGCAGTGCTTTCCTCTCATAAATCAAGAAACCTGAGCATAAAGACAAACACACCTAGTGTGTGCCATCAAAGCAAGGTGCTAAACCTGGATTTCCTTTTGCTGCTCCAAAATGAAAGGATTTCACTGTTGAATATAGGACCATATTGCCTGCAGAGTTCCATGTAATTGCTTTACTTATGACACAGAAATCTAATTCTGCTTCCATGCAATTTAACAGATTTATGGAAAGCCAGATGTTAGCAATTATGGAAACCACCATCATTCATATTCTTGGTAATACAGACCTGTTTGCTCTGCACAAAGCCAACTTAATCTATTATACATATCCCAAGGCATCCAAAGGGATGAGGCACCCTATTTACATATTGCAAATGTTGTTCTCTGCTGAGCAAACACAAAGACATTCACCCATGATACTTACCCAAATCATCTGACAGGCCTCCAATGACAAAGAGGCAATGAAACAAAAATCAGGCAAAATATTCTACACTCAAATCTATAATCATTAAAGTGTGCTTGTTTTTTCTTATTGTAAGTAATGGCTTTCTGTGATTTCTTCGTGTTTTTTCCTTGTAAATTCATTATTTAAATGCTCCATGCTCAGATGAGAATTTCCTCAATAAAATTCTATGGCTAGGCTGACATTAGAACTAATTTTCTTGCATTGACATTTTCACAATTTCTGAAAGCTGTTATTATTGTACTCAATTTTGCTTTTAAAAAAAAAGTCTGCTTTGCCTAGTCAATCTGTTTTGTTCTTTAATTTGAGGTTCTTGGGTTATTTGGGCATGTAAGAAAACACAATTCAGAAATGTTTATATCAGCAGCAATCAAACCAATCCCAACCTAGCCCCAAACAATTTTCTTACCCTTCGAGAAAAACGGCTCTGCAGAAATTTTAATAGCATAACAACAGTAATGGTACCTGCCTCAGGAGCTGAAAGTTCTGAAGGTTGATTTCAGAGATTAAGGGAAACATTTTTGTCAGGGCTTTGGTAGCGGTTAGGTCAAAGGAGTGAATTTTTTCATTACCCCATATTCCACCTTCTTGGATAAATTTCCTAACACATCTAGTCTTACTTCCAAACTCAAAACAGGTGAAGTGTCAGAAAACAAAATTTAACCTGGGGTTTGAATATCCAGCTGTGTGTGTGTTCTGACTTGGAAATCATTACCAGACATTAGTAGCTTAGAAATGAGAACAGAGCTTGAGGGTTTATTAATGATAGACAAGATAGGGTGCAGATGCCTCTCCCATAGCTAAAGCAATACTGCTTCTTTTGCGGTGGCAGAGAGAAAGTCACAGGGAAAAATGCACATGCTGCACATCAGCAAAATAAGTGAAAGAAACAAGAAGATAAATCTGAGGTGTGAAGTGGCTTGCAAAACACATGGCTAATGAAATTGTAACCTGCTCAGAAAGTTTCAGGTCCAGAACAAGAGAGGAGATAGCCATGTTCTCTCATGTGCTAGTCATACTGTACTTGGGTATCATGTTCCTTTAGAACACAGACTGTTAACGATGGGGTCAACACACATAGGACCCATGACAAGAGATCCATCAGCATAATGAGGGACTTAAATTCATCTCAGTTTAATGAAACATGAAGTGCTCTGACCAAAAAGGTAAAGACTAAAAGAAAAGTGAGCCGTAGTTGGGTCTAGCTGAGATGCCATTATCTCTTAGGAAGTTCCAATGTCCTTCCTGGTCAACTCCTCTTTGTTCCATCCTCCCCCACTTCTTGAGTCGGGAAGAAACCATTTCCTATGGTGTTTCTCTTATTGCTCAGTGTGTAATTTTGTTAGTCTCCAACAAGTCTTGCCCTTTTCCTTTAACTGAGCAGCCTCTCTAAGCCAAGGAAAGAGAAAAACAAAGCAGCTTGTTTGGGCTCACCCTTTCCTTATCTAGTCCCTAGAGCCAGTTCTTGCTTCCCAGTATCTACCATTAGCAGGCACTCCCACTGATGTATCTTCATCCTCTCCTAAAGTTTGTAAGTTTCCAAGCGACCCTCTCTTCAAAGTCTAAATCCTGAAGTTTCTCATGACCAGTAGTTCACGAAACCATCACCCTTTAATCAATAATAGCATTTGTTACAATATTTGTCATTTCAGTCTAAGAGTTCTCTTCTTGATCCTTGTGGGATATGATACTGCCCTATTCATCCTCTTACCTCTTTGTTCATCCAATCACTAATCGTCATTCATCAATTTACTAATTACAAATGTATTTATGAGCATCTATGCTGTCCTAGGCATAGTGACAGGGACTGGGGATAAAATAGGCAAAGAATACAGACATGGTCCTACAAGTAAAGACCTTGTAGACTTCTCCAATTTTTTAAGTCATTAACATTTCCCAAAATCCCATTGCTGATCATTGGCTCTCTTTCTCCTCAGTGGAAGAGGTATAACATCCCAACTAAAGCCTAACCTTTGGAATCCAGCAGCTCTGGGTGCCAGTTAATGGGACCAGTTGTCCCAGTTTGCCTAGGACTGAGGGAGACCCTGAGATAGCTGACCTTCAGTGCTACAACTAGGAAACTTCTAGGCAAATGAAGACAAATGAGTCACCAGCACACCAGTCCAATCCCAAAACCTATTGTTTTTATGACTCTGGTAGATTTACTTAACATCCTACATTTCAAAAATGTGGATAAATAGTAATTCCTGAGATAACCTGGTAATTTCGGTAAGCATGTACTAATGCTTATCAGGTAGTAAATTCTCAAAAATGATTAGCTATTATAGTTGTTATTGATCATACTGTTTCTATATTTTCTTCCCTCTCGTAGTGTCCATCTTATCTCATGAATTCCCTTGTCCCATCTTTTTGGGATATACTCAAATCTACTCTGCCAGTCCTGAGCTCTTCCTAAGCTGACACCTTCATCTGTTCACTGAGGATTTCCACTTGAATTCTAAATTTTCATAGATTCTCACGGATTTGATCAGTACATTGGCCAGCCAAACTCAGAAGTGCTAACACTCTAAGCTCTCTCTGAGCCCTACTCAGTAAATCTGGTGTTAATATTAAGTGACTAATATTAAAAGAATATAGTTTCTTGACACTCTATGGACTTGCCCTGGTTACAGATCACCTTTATAGGCTGTACAAATAAAGGTGTTCTACTGCAGACGGAGAAAACAATTCCTTCTAAGTAAGAAAAGAGGAGTAGAATAAAAGCAGAATAGCTTTCTAAATCAATGAAGGTGGTTTACTTTCTGCCATGAATAACTCATGCTTCTTTAACTAGTGATTAAATCTGTTTAAAACCAATATAATTCTGACCAGTGGAGAAAATAAAAAAAATCTATAAATATTGAAATACTTGCTATCCAAAGAGAATTTTATTGCAGAGAGGCTACAGTATTGATGCCAACAACCCTTGATTTATGTTCTTATATATCTGCTCATAGGTGAGAGGGTGGGTTATGGTAGAGCTGTGTCTGCATCCCTGAGTGGAGCAGTTATGTTTTTTACAAGCTGTTAAATGCCTAACACTGAGCCAGACAGGTTCTATTATTATATTCATTTTATTATATAATGAAGTTTCATCCTCAACTGAAAGAATTTCCCTCTTGCAATTAAATTTTGTATCTGCGTTATGTGACGTCATATGCAGAGCTGTGAACATACTTTTCTAATGTCCTTATCCATTCAGAATGAATAGTCTGGTTTTACTTATCTTTGTGTGTCCCACAGCACCTTTATAGTGTCTTTCGCCTGGTATGAATTGCACGCACATGTGTTAAATTGGAATCTGGTTGAGCTGGGATTTAAAAAAGAATGCTTGTCCTTTGGGGAATCTCCATTTTTCTCTTTCTTACAGTAGAGGAATTGTATATTTTCTAAGATATTGTCTATTTCCAACTTGTATTATTAGTTTTATTTTTTTTATTTAACTTTGTATCTTTTTTTATTGTGTTATGTTAGTCACCATACAGTGCATCATTAGTTTTTGATGTAGTGTTCCAAGATTCATTGTTTATGTTTAACACCCAATGCTCCATGCAAGACCTGCCCTCCTTAATACCCACCACCGACTCATCTGTCCTCCCACCCCCATCCCCTCGAAAACCCTCAGTTTGTTTCTCAGAGTCCACAGTCTCTTATGGTCTGTTTCCCCATCCGATTTCCCCCCCTTCACTTTTTACCTTCCTTCTCCTAATGTCCTCCATGTTATTCCTTATGTTCTGCAAGTAAGAGAAACCATATGATAACTGGCATTCTCTGCTTGACTTATTTCACTCAGCATAATTACTTTTTACCTTTGTAGGACTGTTTGTAATTCCAGTGTTAGACTATGTGTGGTAATAGATGGAAAACAGGATAGAGGAGAATGGAAGAGCCTACCTTCAGGATGACAAAGAGATTTTTTAGAACTAAACAGTTTTTCCTGGACTGTCAATATTTATTACAACATCTTTTATCTCTCTTAATGAGTGTTTATAAGCAGGTGCCAAAGAGAGAAAGTAATGAAGAGATAAACGTGATTTTTCTATCCGCATTGAAGACTTGGAAAATCAAGTCCTTGGTGACAAATACACATGGGGAATCCAGGTGGGGTGAAAACCGAAACTAACTCTATATTTTGATAAATCATTCTTTCAAACAAGTTGTCAGATGGAAATAATTTCTTCACAGAGAGGTTACAGAGTAATTTCATTTACTACTGGAAATATCCTACAACTTACATAGAAATAAAGGTCAAAATATCATGGTCAATGGTACAATTCTAAAACCAGGTCTCAATCCAAACAACAAAATGGTCCAAACATAGCCCCTAAAAATTCAGAGACCATCCATGACTATCATTTATTCTCTCCTTCAACCACTGTTTATTTTGGTCCCTAACTTCTAGGAATTTGTCAAAGCTCTTCCCAAATCTCTTTCTCAATAGAAGGAGAGTTAAGATATTGATGAAGGATAACAATTTGGACAACTGTGCTAAGAAGGGCAGCATCTACTGAGAGAACTAACAAGCTATAAAAAAATCTTAACGTCATTTCATGGTGTCTTTTCTTGGACAATCTCTTCTCTTGGATCTACTTCCTCTCTTTATATTTCTTCTTCTAGTCAACTGAACTGAGTAAAAATAGATTTGGGGCTATCTTTTATTTTGAAGGGATATTCTCTAGAAAGGTCTAGAAGGCATTTGTGGAGTCAAGGGAAAATGAAGCAAGGAATAAGAGACTTGAGCCCACTCTGCTCTAGACTTTTAGGAGACAAGTTCTGTTTATTTTGATATTTCTTCCTTTCTGTGTTTTTCCTCCTAGGGAGGGGAGGCAAAACCATAAAGACCAAAACTTAGTTGGTTTCCAAGGAAAAGCAAAGGAGGCCATTCGCAAAGATTCTCTCTTTGAGCAAACTTCATTCAGGCTCCTCTGAATCCTCCTCTTGATGATGCCTCAGTCTTGGCTGATAAACACTGCGGACCATCACAAAATCAGCACAATTGATTTTGTGAACCTTACCTCACCTCACCACATTAAAGTCTTGGAACAAACACTAGCACAGGCTCTACATGCAAGAGCACATCCTTAATGGCTCGACCCCCCTTAATTATGTTCCTGCTTAGGAAGGCTCAAGGCTGCCAAAAAACAGCCAACACCTGTATATATGGCTCCTGTGTCCTAGTCTCTGCAGAAGGGTAAGGGCCTAACTCCAACAAGGGCTGGCTAACCATCTACCCAGTAATACACCGCTCCATTTCTACTGATTGGACCATTATCAAAGCATCTTACTGTCTTCTCTGTCTACATCTCTTCAAAGAGAAGCCAGATGAACAATCTGATCATACTACTCTGTCATCTCAGCAATATTTTAGCAGGAAGATGATGCAGTTGGAGTTGCTACAAGGGCATATATGTAGGAATTTGCACAAAATTAAACTTTTGTGCAATTAAGTCTATATTTTACATATATGTGTCCCCAAACTAACTGCTTTAGTAAGTCCTTTCACAACTGCTCAGTTGAGAAATTGTTACTCACCCCATGTGGCAGAGGACAGACCTCTCTGTTCTTCATTTTCTCCTTCTATAAAATGGGGAATCACACCCCATTGGAAGGGTTGTTGTGAGAACTACAGAACAAGATGTTAGCACAAAGTAGCTGTAGGATAAGGGTCATGATCAATTGCCAGCTAATTCTGATGGCCTCACTTTTCTCAGAAGAGACATTGTAAGGGAAAGGAATAGGAGAAGCAAAACAGCACAAGTGTGGAAATCACAACAACATGTATATGATAGAGGGTTTAAAAGTGTGTGAGAAATAATACTGTATTTAGAGCTAAGTAATATATTTATATGGCAATTCATACAGATAAATAAATATTTTAACAACATCAAGACACTGATATTATGAAGTAAGATTCATGACTTTTAGCTCCTTAGCTTAGAACAGAAGACACTTTATAATCTGGTTTCCACCTCTATTTGTAGGGCTCCTTTCTTATTGCTCTCCACCTACAACGCTCTCATGGGATGGAAAGTACTTTATCCATCCTGGAAATGTCACCATTCCTTGGACACAGTTAGATCTCTTTCATGACTCTGCCTGCTATTCCTGCCTGGAATACTTACTTAATATCTATTTTTCCCAGAAACAAATTCCTTCTTATCCCATAGACGCAATGAAAAAAATCATATTTTCTGTGAAAGACTCTTCACGTATATTGCCATCTCCACATGCCCTGACCCAAGAAAGAATGAGCAAATTTTTCCTTAGAGTCTGATTTTTATTTACTATTATATCTAATCGCAGTTCAACCTCCCCCAAAGCCTATCCCCCATCCTTCCCCATTCCCCACTCCTCCCCCATTCCAGACTCCAAAGGATATTCCACTTTGTGTGTCTAAGACTTAGCACAGACCAGACCTCTTAACAAATGCTCACGGAACAAGTGATAGGTGATTTTTTTTTGTTGACAGTGCTTTGTTTGGTTTGAGTACAATCATTTAAAATTCCCTGCTCATGAACCCAGAGGTAAATATTTCACATCAGCATGAGTAACCGCAGACTAAAACAACTCAATATTTATTTCAAAGAGGTTGTAGATGCCGATCTCTGAGTTGCAGCATTGACATGATCTTTGGCTCTAAGACAATCAAGCCAGAAGTTTCTGTCATAAAACAACTGTTTCCACTGAGCTTCAGGATGTAGGAAGCTGGCCCCTACATGCAATTCAAGACCAAAGGTGCTCAGAAACTGAGAAAGGCAGATGAACACCCCCTGAGATCAAATTGTGGATCCCCAGGTAAAAAACATCCAGAAGGTAAATCAGGGTGGTGACTGGAGACACCAAGGCTGGATCCTGGTATTTCAATGGTGTTGTTTCCATTGCTGGGGTCAGATCGGAGACCCCAGTGAAAACTGTGGTGGTTTCACTTCCTCCAAAAGATGCGTGGAACACACATATTCACAAACCTGCATCAGTTTCAGGGCATTCACTCAGCCCTCTGAAGGCTTTCAACCAAACCTCCAAGGCATTGTGATTCTCAAACGTGACTGGGCATCAGAATCGCCTAAATAGGGCTCATTAAAAAAAAAAACCACCAGCCTAATCCCCAGACTTGCTGACCCGGTAGGTCTGGGGTGGGGAAGACTGTTTTCATTTCCAGCGACATCCCAGGTGATGCTGATGCTGGCTGATCGTCTTCTAGAATTACTGCCCTAAGCTACATGGAATTGAGTTCACAGACAGTAATGTTAGGAAACTCTTTTTTAGGAATACCACACTCATTTTGTTGTCACACAGTTGGAACTGTCAATTGTCTAGGAAGGAAGGTACAACAACAAACCAAATCATTTCAAACTTCATAAAGAAGATTTTACATGTTACCAGCCTCAAGATGCTGTACAGGAAGACATCAAAGTGCCTCTATTGTGTTAACTTAATCTTTCCAAAAAAGGCCAAGTTCACAATGACAGGGAGGACTTAAAGGTAACCAAAACTGCACTGCAAATCACTTTTTAGAGAAACATATTAGCCTTTTTCCCAACTACTACTCCTCCTGTACCACCCCAGGCTCGGCTCCACCCTCCCCATCCAGGCCATCCTCAGAGCTCCCCTCCCTGCTCATTTCCATTTCGCTTCGCAGAACTCCCACTGCGCCTATGCACGCAATGCAAAATTGTCCTCCAGGGCCTCTGGAACCCTGATTCATTCCTCTTTACATCCCCAGAGTCTAAGTAAGCACCTGGCATCTAAGTACTGCTTTTGAGCTGTGGCCTGAGACATCACATTACCAAGCCTTCATTTACAACACTGCAAAGCAGAGCAATCTTCCACATTAATACTAAAAAAGCTAGAGGTTAGGCAAGCAATATGAAAAGGAGACAAAAATATCCATTCCAAAGAGAAATATGTTTATCAAAAGTATAAAGACTGGGACCATCAGCTTACGGACAAACCAATACTCCAATAAGCCTCAAGGAGATCACTCGACTAGAAGACAGTAGAGTTGAATGATTTGCATTTTTAAAGACCACAGTAGAAAAGAAAGTCATAGACAAAAAGTCACATTCTTTACAACAAAATTCAATAATAGTCTAAAAATTAGAGGTACTTAAAGGACAAGCACTGTGCTCAATAACCTTTTGTTGGAGAACTTGAAAAATGTCCTCTTTTGAGCAGCTCATTATTCAACAATACTGAATAAATGAGATTTTCTAGAAATTCCTAGAGTAGGCTATTTTCATCCATGAGTTTTCAGGTAATGTATTCTACAGAGTGCCAAATACACAAGGTTTTTAGGTTAAAAAAAAAAAAGGTTTTAAGGCCAAATAAATTCAGGACACTAACAATGTGTGGCAAAGGCTCTGATAAGTCCTGCAGTTAATAAAACCAGGTAAATTATATTTCATTTAGAATTTCCCAAATATATTTACTAATAAAACCCTTCTTTGAAAAATATCCCAGTGTGTCTAGATCTAGACTTTGCTAAATGTTCTGCTTGAAGTCCTGCCCCAGTTGGGTTTTATTTTATTTTATTTTTTTATTTTTTTAAAGATTTTATTTATTTATTTGACAGAGAGAGATCACAAGTAGGCAGAGAGGCAGGCAGAGAGGGAGGGGGAAGCAGGCTCCCTGTGGAGGAGAGAGCCTGATGTGGGGCTTGATCCCAGGACCCTGAGATCATGACCTGAGCTGAAGGCAGAGGCTTAACCTCTGAGCCACCCAGGTGTCCCTCCAGTTGGGTTTTAACCACTGACACCAACTGTATGGGGGAAGAAAAGCTTCATTTAGTCAAAGTCACTTTATTATTTTTCTCTCTATGCCAGATAAAACCAAGACCCCCATAAAAACATATAGGGCCTACAAAGCACAATCATGCTTTCTTAATTCAATGCAGGGGGGGACAGTATATAGCAAACCGCACAGGCCTCAGCTGCTGAAAAGAGTTTGAGTCAGTTTTTTCATGTGCGCTGCTACAGCTCTTGGAGTGTGCCACCCATTTTGACTCAGGAGATTCTGATCCCCGACTACAACTGGACATTGTGTAGCAGTTCCCAGAGCCCTGGGGGCCACCTCTCGGCAGAGGAGCGTGTGGATGTGCTCAGGTTGACTTCTCAGATGGCCACCACCCAGATCCTTGTCTTTTGTTGAGATATGTGATAATCCCTAGACTACACTGGCAGGGAGTTAAGTCTTAGTTTCTTCTGTACACACATGTAAAACAAACTAGATGTAAACATCCGGGACTTGATGTTTCTCTGAGCATACAATGAAGGACAAAATGACATGATTATCTGAATAGTCATCACTTAATGTAATCCTGTCATAAGCTATCTTCAATTAATATGCAACTGCCTGAGGCGATTAGGAGAGTAGAAAGAACATGGGTCATTTCACAGGTGGCCATGCTACTTGACATATTTCTCCTCATTTGCTACCTACTTGAAAAAGGGTTTTGAAGGTCAAGTGGCATACAGTTGGCATTTGATAAATAAAAATATTTGATAAAAAAATAAAAATATGGCTCTTACATTACCGTTCCCGCAGCAAGACTTTAGCAGGCCACAAAGCAATATTTTGTTGCTTAACAGAAATATTAATACATGTACACGATTTTTCGAAAAGATGTTAATGCTTTCTGGAAAAGAAACTCTACCAATAAACAGCTGTGTGACCATGAATAATTTGTTGAACATCTCTGTGTGCCTCAGTCTGTCTAATAAGCAGAGATTATATTTACCTGACAGGAGTTGTTTTGAGGATGAAGGGAGTTCGGAAACATAAAACTCTTAGAATTACTGCCTAGAACATGAAGTAATCAAGTTAGCTACTAATGATATACCCAAACCCTCCCACCCTTCAAGTGTAATCATCCCTGAGTGGTTGAGAGGACGCTTCCTTGACTCTCTTCCGTAATTACCCATTTTACAGTGCTGACCACATAATTTTGCAGTTAATTATAACCTGTTTCAGAATGATATTGGTGGTTTCATGTATGTTGATTTTTATCTTCAACTTGGTGTTTTAAAGTCCCCATGGGATGCAGTAAGAATAGTCCCTAAAACAAGGAGGAGGCTCTGCGTCCTCCACACCTCCCATCTTTGTGCTAAGACCATGGCAGGCTAATTTGGATAGACTGAAAACTTACAACATTAGTATGCTTACAGAGGGTTTTCACGCTTGATTGGTTAAACAGCTTTCTAATTTTCTTCCTCTTCCTTTTTGCCCGTATGATCTTCCTGTGGACAAGCATCAAGGTCCTCCTGTTCCCCAGTCCACTAAGCAACTGCTTCAAAGCAGGAGCCTGCAGTGGTTTGATCTTGCTGGCTGAAGGCGCCATTAAGAAGATGTTTGAACACTGTTACTGAAAAGATACTACACAGGGCCAGAATAGACCCCAGAGTTAGTTAGAGATCCTGTGAGAGTAATTCCCTGAACTGTCTGGTTTTAGCTCCAAACTAAAGTGGAGAAGAGTATGGAGGTCTATTGTGTCAGTGTGGATGGGGGGAGGGTGAACAATGAGCCTCAGGTTCATACCTGAGTCTGGTGAAACGAATTCTATTCTGACATCATATTGAGAAGTATTTATCACCCAAACTGAGGAGATGCTTTTCACCTTCCCTGAGAAGTCCCCAGAATATATTCAGTTTACCTTATGTGCTGATCAGCTCCAGTCTTACATGAGGCTGGTCTTGACAGCGGGGCAGGAAGCTTCCTAAAGGTCTGATGGGACTGACTTCTCACCTGATCTAACACCTCCAACTGTCTGTGTGTTACTGTCCGCTATTAAGGCCATTCTCAGGGACCCAGAAGATCCCATTTGTGAGAGGCTGGCAAATGGTCTTCACCTGTCCATTCTGTGTCCTGCCCCTACCTATCCTCTTTCCTATCCATTCCACACCCAGGTGCTGTCTGTGACTGGTCGGTCCACCCAACCCCTATTAGTGACATGTGTCATTTGTGTGCCATGCAGCTGAGGTCCTCTGAGTCCCCAAACTACATTCCTATATACTTCATCCTGTTTCTAGCTAGAAGCATAAAGCAATCTAAACAGCACCATGGCCAGGTGGCATCTGCCTTTGGGAAGACTCTTCAATAATAGAGAGTCTATTTCTTGGCTGAAAACCAAATCTACAGTTTCTGAAGTTCTTCAGGAACAAATACCAATTTTGCAGTCAGTGAGACCTCATTGACTAGCACTGTTTAACTGAAAATACTTTCTGTACAGGGGTGAGTGGGTGGGCTCTTTATTGCTTGCAAAGAGAGAAAATCCACGGAGTGTCCCACAACTTAAACACCAAGACACAAGACAGCGAGTCCACTGGATAAAATAATTTGCCAGTGCTCTCGATTCAGATGGAATGTAACAACTGTCGACCTGGGTCTCACTCATTCTCTGTTTGCCGTGTCTCCTTGACTGCCCGCTGCCCTGCTTAAAACACATCCCTCAACCAGGGGCTCCTACCTGGCCTTCTCCTCTCCAGAAAGCACTGCAATGCTAACATATTAAAAGCAGCAGCTTTGGGATCAAACAGACCTGCATTACAGTCTCTGCATGCCATTTCTCAGCTGGGGCATCTGGGACAAGCTGTCTTCATCCTGGGACCTCATTTTCCTTGTTTTCACCACAGTCACAGGGAGAGGCCTTCCCTCCCGTGGCAGTTGGGAGAACTGATCTGGGTGATGTCTGTAACTCCCTGGCCCGGGGCGTGGTACACAGTGTGGGTGTTGGGTTCACGATAACGGCTAACAGCTACTGAGCACTTAGAACACAAGTGCCGAACGCTTTTTCCCCCATGTTGGCTTATTTAATCCTCGCAATTACTCCACAGCAATTTATAAGGATGGCACTTCTGTAAATTGCTTAGAGCAGTGTCTGGCACCAAGTAAGCTCTCAATAAATGTTAGCTCTTATTAGTATTACTGTGGCTGTCTTCATTTGACAGGTGAGGGATTCGAGGGGAAGTGAGGTTAAATGTTGACTATTATTATCTACTACTTGCCAGGATATTTGCAAATGAGAACACTTACATTACAAAAAATTCCACCAGCAGGTATTATTTTAATCATTGTATGCTAAGGGAACTAAGGCTTAGAGTGGTTAAATATCTGGCCAAAGGCCCCTCAAGGTAGAAAGTGGCCAACTTGGGATCCAATTCCGGGCCTACATACACTTCAAATCTGCCTCCCCCCGCCCCTCCACCCCGCCCCGGCCTGCCCTCCCCCCACTGTATCATGCTGTCACTTGCTAATCCTTTGTAACTCTTACCCCTCTGGGAGCATCTCTAGGTCCTAGCCCTTTTTATCGCCACTCCTAAGAGAACCAGGCACTGAGCAGGGATAGCAGAACCCACACCATTCTTAGGCCATTTCAATCCATCTTGATCTATCAACCAGTTAAAAGTGAAATCTTCCCAGGAGATTCCAACCGAAACTTTTTTGGCTGTTTGATGTGGCTTTGCAAGTTGAGGACAGCTGCAGCAGCTGTTGGGACAAGTAAGTCCTTGTTGGTTTGTTTCCGGTGGGGTCTGGGGACCCGCCTCGCACAACCAGGTCCTGCGGAGGCAGCAGCAATGGAGGCCGAGGGGCCACGTTACGTAAGAACAGCTGTACGTGAGCCCTCAGGATGCCTTCCTCGACAAAGTGAGTTTTACTGGGATTTGAAAATTCGTGCAGTAACAACAAGTGTATGACCAATACAATTTTATTCAACACAAATCTAAAAAGGAAATCCAAACACCTCGACTGGATGGGAGGCTATAAAGGACGAATGAAGAAGATAAGCCTGATTTAGCAAGTTCCAGAGAGAGATGTGAATACATAGTTACAGGGACACATAAAAGGGAAGTTTTTATTATTATTATTATTATTATTATTTTTATTGGAAAAATCTATGAAGTGGTTTTCTATGATAATTCAATACTCTTTCTAATCATTTGGAGACTTTTTTTTTTTTTTTTAAACAATGACCTCTAAGTCCCACAAGAGGTCCAATGAGTCCAAATCTCCAGGGTGGGCTGGCCCATCATAAGTATTTTCCAAAAGCTACTTAGGTGAATCTCCTGTGAATCAGGTTTCACAATCAATGATTTAGGGGCACCTGGGTGGCTCAGTCAGTTAAGTGTCTGCCTTTGACTCAGGTCATGATCCCAGGGTCAGGGTCCCTGCTCCGTGTTAAGTCTGTTTCTCCCCCTCCCTCTGCCTCTCCAGCTCACTTGCACTCTTGGTCTCTCCCTCAAATAAATAAAATCTTAAAAAAAAAAAAAAAGAATCACTGGTTTAGGAAGCAGGACTTTATCAGGATTTTGACATGTGGAAATGGGGACAGAGGGATGGTCAGGGGAAAGCATACAAGTAAAGAAGTAGAGGAAAGAGAGTCCAGGGTTTGAGAAGAGTGGAAGAATGATTCGGGCAGGCTTGTGGATCCACGCATGGTACAAGACGGAGCAGAGCAAAATAAATTCTCATTTGCACGAGCAAGATCACAGAGATAGAGGGAGGTCAAGGGAGTCTGAATCTCCTTTTCAAAGTATGTAAACTCCTGCTCTTGACATATGCCATTGCTATTTATACATTAGTTCTCATTTCTAGATGACCCAGATAACTATGTCTAGACAAAAAAGGTGACTGCTCAAAACTTCTTACAACTGAGAATCACTGACTCAAACTATGGCATCCAAACCCAGAATTCCCTGCACCCCATGGTAACAACTGTAAGTAATCACTGTCATCCCGTCTGCAAATACCAGCTGGCAGATTTCTATGTGCACATCTCCTCTGGAATTATAAAACACACACAAGCATATGAGAAAGAAGCAGACAGACACTCGGCCTGTTAAACTTCTAAGGGATGCCAATTCTGTCTCTACCTCATACTAATCCTAATATGATCTTCGCTACCTAATACTAGTCCTTTTCAATAATATGATCTTTTTTAGGAGCAGGAGGCTAATCTTAAACATTTTTCTCATGAAATGGTAAATCTTGCATGTGTGTGGTTTTTTTAAGGACATCAGCAACATTCGATGCTTACAGTAATTGATGACGTCAATGGAGCAGGTGTTATTATTCCCATCTAACAGAAACTGGCATAGAGTGGCATCAATTGTCCTCAACTGCCACATTTTGGATTCTGACATATGCCATTCCCACTATTATTCTGGGAAAAAGCATAGCTGATTACATGTTGCTAAAATACCTCCTAAAAGGTTTTAAAGATTCTCTTCGATGCTATTTCTTCATATGTAAGCATCAGTAGATGATGTTACTTAGGGCTCATTCTGATGTGATGGTTTTCAGTGCCATGAAGGTACATTTTTAGGATTCAGAATATTTCAGGTCACAAATCCTTCAAGCACAGAGATCTTCTCTAGTTCATACCTATATTCTCAGAAAACAACACAAGGCTGGTGTGATGACTGTTCTCAGTATTTTTTTTTCCCCTGAGATAGACTCATGTGATTTTGTGATATTTAATACCTTATGTTATAATCATCAGGCACACAACTAGTAATGTCAAAAAAAACCAGAAAATAAATCTGACCTGATACGGTTTTGATTATCTAGTTCTTCAGACATTGACATATATGCATTAAATGCCTCACTTGTGCCCACATTGCTTGAGGGGCTGGAGGTACCATGGCAAAATATAAACAAGGTCTTGGTCCTCAACCTGTACCTTTGACAATTACAAAAATGGATACAACCAGTCAACTGAGAATTTTAAAATGCTACAAAAGTTATAAAAGAGATTAATATAATGAAGTCACCAGAAAAGGACTACATCAGATAACATGGTCAGAGAGAGGCATTTGAGCTGAGAATGATATATTGTAACAAGACAGGCATCAGGTGTCCCAGACAAAGCAGCAAAGACAAAAGCTCCAAAATGGAGTGAGTTCATTGTCATGTTCAAGGCATGAAAAAATTAAAAAGGTTAACATCTATAGGAGTGAAGTCTAAGAAGTAGATAGATGCAGCATCACTGAAAGCCTTGAAGGCCACATGAAGTTAGGATTTTATTTTATATTCAACAGGGAGGCATTAGAAAGTTGTAGTAAGGAAATGACATGATTGACATATGTATCCGTTGCACCATGAAATATTCTGAACTAAGAGTGCTCTCGACTACCAAAGAAAAACAGAAGAAGGACCAAATTTCTATTCTTATTAAGACCCATTCACAAAGATATTTCTTAAAAGTGTGGAAATGAAGGGTCATTCAGATTAACAATTACCCTAATAAAAAATGCCACTGATAAAAACAACTCTGTTGCCTTGTCAAGGAACCCACTTTACTGTAGTTTTCCTGTGCAGACCAGGGATCAATTCACGGAAGAAGAAAGTGCTTTCTCAGGGAGGGCAGACCACCCCAGCATGGCAGAGAAAAATCTACGGGTGAGATGATCATGACACCTGTCATCCCAATGGGGACATTTATGAGAGTGACAGGGTGCTTTGGACAATTACATCAGAACACTAGGACTAAACCATAACTGCACCTGGTATCTGGGATGTAAAGTTACCCTTGACTGAGGGCTGAGTCTCAACTTGTATCCAACCAACTAGGTGGCTGGGAACAAGGTGTCACCCTTTCTGAGACTAAATTTCTTTATCAGGCACATGAAGTGATTGCATTTTTCTCATTGGCTGAACACCAACTACCAAAGCGTCTTACTGGAGAGACCGAAGAATAAAGTCCATTTCACACTCACAGTCTACTTGGAGAGCAAATAAACTGTACAGTGGTAGAAGTTTCTATGGTATAAACCAGAGAAACATACATCAGGAGAAAAGTGGAGTTAGCAGAGGACAGGAGTGATGACTCCAATGAAAACACCCAAAAATGCCTCATGGGAGCCCGGTGGAACAGGAGCCAAAAATGGGAAAAAGAACAGAAATTTCCATGTGAATCAAGGCGATCAAGGAAAAGATAGGGTCATCTCTGCAGAGTTCTGTTCCATTCCAGCCAGAGAGGACAGTACCAGCAAAGGCATTTTAGTGTGCCAAGACCATGGCAGATCCAGGCAGTCATGAACTTGGTTTAACTAGGTAATCTTTAAAGTCCTTTATGCAATAAAAAGCTAAGAGTCACCCATTATTTAATGAGGTCAAACACGGTGTTTAAAAATGAGATTTTTATTTTTAGTGCCAAAATGTATAATAGCACATAAGGCCAATATTCTTTCTATCTCCATTGCTCAGTCCCAACTGCCACTCTGTCTATTCCTAGTCACATAACTTCTATTTACACTGAGTTGCACACAGGCAGAACTTCTTGGCCAGATGTCAAGGAAGTACCTGAAGACCCAGGATAACTATAAACCTGTCCCTAAGGTCACAAATTGTTATTCCAAGAGTAAAAGAGGGGAAACTGGGTGGCTCAGTCAGTTAAGCATCTGACTCTTGATTTCAGTTCAGGTTATGATCTCAGGGTCATGAGATCCAGCCCCAAGTTGGGCTCTAAACTCAGTCTGCTTGACATTTTCTCCCTCTGTCCTGCCCTACCCCACCCCATCCCACCCCCCAAAGGCCCCAGCTCTCTCTCTCATGGCCTCACACTCTCTCTCTCTAAAATAAATTAAACATTGGGGAGGGTATGCGTTATGGTGAGCACTGTGTATTGTGTAAGACTGATGAATCACAGACCTGTACCCCTGAAACAAATAATATATGTTAATAACAAAAAATAAATTAAAATAAAATAAAATAGACAAACAAAAAAGAATTTAAAAAAGCATGGATAGAGCCTGTGGCAGAGTCCTGAATATGCAGACACACTGAAGATAATGGTAACTAACATTTACTGAACATTTAACAGGTGTCACTTCAGTTAATTCTCACAGTGCTCAGACGACCTAGATAGCCACATTTCCATTTCACAGATGAGATAACCGAGGTATGAACTAGATAAGATCTTGCCACAGGGAACCTATTTGGAAATGAAAGAGCTGGAATTTGACAGCCAGGAGTTTAGCTCCAGGATCCATGCTTTAACCAACAATACTGCCTACCTCTCAACAGGAGTGTCAAACTGTGGTAGATAGCTCATGCTGTGTGCCCAGTGTTCCCTAATTCGTCTTTACTTTAAAATAACCTCAGGAAAGAAGTTGGAAAAACACTAGGTGGCTCTCAGTAGCAACTTTCTAAATAAATTTTATATATATATATTTGCAATGAGCAGAAACAATGAATTTTCAAAATCACATTCCCATTTTCTAATTCATCAGTCTGACCCCAAGGTCAGAAGGCTTGCCTTGTAGGTCTATCCAAATCTGCATGAAGAATTTAGTTGAGTTCAAAGGACATGATATATGTGGATTGGCCAAGGTTCTCATGGAAACAATGACAGGTTTGATCAGTTGTTTGGATATCATGAAAGTTGTAGGGTCTTGAAGGTAAAAGAACTCCATCTGCTAGCTTCCTCTGTTCAGCATTTAACAGAACCTCAAGCAGAACAGTGATTAAAGGAGATTTTGTAAGGATGATGGTGGTAATAACAGTAGTAAGGTTAATGCAGCTGTATTATGTTTGTACAACGACGTAAAGCTTACAGTCTTTAAATGTGTGGCATCCCATTTAATCCTAGCAACACATATATATTAATAGTCCAATTTTACCCTTTCACTGACAAAGACTCAGAGAGATGCAGTACCTTTTTCAGTACAAGAGCTGGGATTTAACCTCAACTTTCTCAGTCCACCAGTATTTCTTCTTCTCCTCCCACTTCTGTTTCTCAAACTATTAAAAATTTCAGCCAGCCACCATGATTTTACTTCAAAAGAACCAAAAGCCATAGCACACAGACCCAGGCTTTAATACTCTAACTGCCCCAGTTTCCATATAGAAACCCTAAAACCCCACACTGCATAATCTCTGGCCTAATCCCTGAATTGTTGAGGGAGGAAATTTGAAAACTGATGCGTTTAGCCAGTGAGGGGTCATATCTTAACACTGGGAGCTGAAGAGAGTACCAAAGCAGACTGCCCCTCCTGCAAAGGGCCAGAAGGACGGAGGGCATGGCTAAAAGCTGCTTACCAACACAGGACTCCCCAGACAGTGAATAGGTCCCATCGTCATGGAAACCGCTTCTGCACTCACAGTGGTACCACCCTGGCAGGTTAACGCAGCGGGAATGGTTGTGGCACTCAATGATTCCCTCTGTGCATTCATCAATATCTGTCTCAGAGAAAAACACAAGCCCACCAGGACATTAATTTCTTTTGACACTAACCTTTCAGTAAACACCTAAAACATGCTCATGTCAACAGATCAGTTAAAAGCGGTTAGTTACCTAAAATGAAAGTTACAGGAAGAACCAAATCCCATTTTTTCCCAGAATCCTAACAAACGGAAAGCCAGGGATGGGTTCTCATGTACTGAATAGTAAATGAGAGCTGATGGTCATGAAGGCATCCTACCTACAAATGTTGTTGGCTTCTGCATAACCGAAAAGTAAACTGAGGATGTTTGGCACACTTTTGGTATTGAGTATATATAGCTTTTCTCAGATTCACTGTTTCCAAAAGAGTAATTCTAGATATTATTTGCTGTTCTTTGAAAAATCTATAAAAAAATAAGCTCAGAGAACTCTGGGTTTAATAGTGTTGAACTGATTTTTTTATACTGTCCTATCAAAGAGACTTATCATATTCATAACTCCTGCAAAACTTAGGGAGGAGAAAAATAATATGCACTGTTTCCCAAATTTATTTGGCTGAGGGATGGATTAGTCCTGTGAGACTATTTTGGGGAGCATATGTGGAGAACTACTGTTCTAATTCTTTCAAAGCTTAAGGACTTGGTTTATGATAGTCAATCAGAGATCCTCATTCTTCAGTCCTTCCTTTTTTTTTATTATTATTATGTTGTTAGCCAGCTTATAGTACCTCTTAGTTTCTGATGCAGTGTTCAGTGATTCATTAGTTGCATACAACACCCAGTGCTCATCATAACACATGCCCTCCTTAATACCCTCTTCAGTCGTTCCTGATGAAAGGACATATACTGGGCTTTGTTTGCTCTAGGATCTGACTTAACATAAGTAAATGCCTAGATCATGTACAGATTCTCTGGCCCAAAGGCTTGCCTCTGAGCTGGAGCTGACACCACTGCAGAAAGACAAGCTGTCAGTTGTTATGCCAGGGTCAGCTCATTCTTATAGAATCTCTCCATGTAATTGTTTCTTGGAATACAGCCATTGTTGGCTAGAAATCTTTTACTAGGTCTCCTAGAAATAGCTGAACTATGCCAGTCTTCTACACATAGAAATCTAATTAATATTGGGATATAACACATAATGAATAAAACACATTTTGGAGTCTTTCTCAGCAGTGCCCTGCTGTAGGCATTGGCTCAGGGGCAATCAGCTACCAGTTGTTCTATTACCTTGACATGTCCTAAGGTGTGCACACGGCTGTGAATGTAGTTTGCAACCTGTCAGTCTCGTCTTGTGGCATTCCAGCCAAGTAAGGAGAGAAAAAGTGTAGCTCTTTATACTGGGCAAATCCAGCTTTTTTTCCCCTTTCCTTTTTCTTGTTCCTGCTTCTTTCTTTTTCTTTTCTGCCAACTTCCATCTTCTTCCTTTATTTATAATTTTTTTCTTATGTTCAATTAGACAACATATAGTACATCATTAGTTTTTGATGTAGTGTTCAACAATTCATTCGTTGCATATAATACCCAGGGTGCATCATATCACATGCTCTCCTTAATACCTATCACTTGGTTACCCATTCCCTTTACCCCCCCTTCCCTTCTTAACCCTCAGTTGTTTTCCCAGAGTCCAGACTCTCTCATGGTTTGTCTCCCTCTCTGATTTCTTCCCATTCAGATTTCCTTCCCTTCCTCTATGGTCTTCCCTGCTATTCCTTATGTTCCACATAAGAGTGAAACCATATGATACTTGTCCTCCTCTGCTTGACTTACTGCACTTAGCATAATCCCTTCCAGTTCCACCTATGTTGATGCAAATGGTGGGTATTCATCCTTTCTGATGGCTGAGTAATATTCCATTGTATATAAGGACCACATCTTCTTTATCCATTCATCTGTTGAAGGACATCTTGGCTCCTTCCACAGCTTGGCTGTTGTGGACATTGCTGCTATGAACATTGGGGTATAAGTGCCTCTTCTTTTCACTACATCTGTATCTTTGGGGTAAATACCTAGTGTTACAATTGCTAGGTCATAGGGTAGCTCTATTTTTAATGTCTCAAGGAACCTCCATACTGTTTTCCAGAGTGACTGTACCAGGCTGCATTCCCACCAACAGTGTAAGAGGGGTCCACTTTCTCCACATCCTCACCAACATTTGTTCTTCCCTGTCTTGTTAATTTTAGACCTTCTAACTGATGTAAGGTGGTATGTCATTGTGGTTTCTTCCTTTATGACTTATTATCATTCAGCCCATATAATTCTTTGACACAGAGCATCCCTTTTTCTTATTCTTTATTTTTTTAAGGTTTTAATTTTAATTCCAGTACAGTTAACATACAACATTATATTAGTTTCATGTGTACAATTGAGTGATTCAACAATTCTATACATGACTCCGTGCTCATCAGGATAAGTATACTATTTAATCCCTATCACCTGTTTAACCCATCCCCCCACAACCCTACTAATAACCATCAGTTTATTTTCTATAGTTAAGAATCTGTTTCTTGGTTTATCTCTTTTTTTGCTTGCTCATTTGTTATGCTTCTTAAATTCCACACGAGTGAGATCATATGGTATTTGTCTTTCTCTGACTGACTTATTTTGCTTAGCATTATATTCTCTAGCTCCATACCATTGCGTATAGCAAGATTTAGTTCTTTTATGGCTGAATAATATTTCATTATATATATACACCACATCTTCTTTGTTCACTCATCCATCAATGTATACTTGGGCTATTTCCAACATTTGACTATGGTAGATAATGCTGCAATAAACACAGGGTATATGTATCCCTTCAGATTAGTGCTTTTGTATTTTGGGAGTAAATACACAGTAGGGTGATGACTGGATCAGAGGGTAGTTCTATTTCTAACTTTTTGAGGAAATCTCCATGATGTCTTCCCAGTGGCTGCACCACTTTGCATTCCTACCACACTGCATTAGGGTTCCTTTGTCTCCACATCCTCGCCAACACATGTTTCTTGTGTTGTCGATTTTAGCCACTCTGACTGGTGTGAGGTGATATTTCATTGTGGTTTTGATTTGCATTTCCCTGATGATGAGTGATGTGAGCATCTCGACATGAGTCTGTCTTTCATTTATCATATGTGTATCTTCTTTGGAGAAATGTCTGTTCATGTCTTCTGCCTTTTTAATTAGATTGTTTTTTGGGTGTTGAGTTGTATCAGGTTTTTTTCTTATGATTTTATTTACTTATTTGACAGAGAGTGAGAGAAAAACACAAGCAGGGGGAGTAACAGAAGGAGAGGGAGAAGCAGACTCCCCACTGAGCAGGGAGCATGATGTGGGGCTCGATTCTAGGACTCTGGAACCATGACCTGAGCTGAAGGCAAATGTTTAACCCACTGAGCCACCCAGGTGCCCTTGATTCATTTCTTTCTTATATAGTAGATACTAACTCTTTACTGGACATGTCATTTGCAAATATCTTCTCCTATTCCATAGGTTGCCTTTTAGTTTTGTTGATTGTTTCCTTCACTGTGCAGAAATTTTTATTTTGAAGTAATCACAATATTTTTGCTTTTATTTATTACTATTTTTTTAAAGATTTTATTTATTTATTTAACAGACAGAGATCACAAGTAGGCAGAGAGGCAGGCAGAGAGAGAGAGAGGGAAGCAGGCTCCCCACTGAGCAGAGAGCCCGATGCAGGGCTCGATCCCAGGACCCTGGGATCATGACCTGAGCCAAAGGCAGAGGCTTAACCCACTGAGCCACCCCAGCACCCCTTATTTTTGCTTTTAATCCCCTTGTCTCAGGAGACGTATCTAGAAAAATGTTGCTATGGCCAATATCAGAGACATTACTGCCTCTGCTCATTTCTAAGATTTTTATAGCTTCAAGTTTCACAATTAGGTCCTTAATCCATTTTGAGTTTATTTTTGTGTATGGTGTGAGAAAGTTGTCTGGGTTCATTCTTTTCCATGTAGCTGTCCAGTTTTCCCAGCAACATTTGTTGAAAAGAGATTCCCATTATATATTCTTTCCTCCTTTGTCAAAAATTGATTGACCATACAATTGTGGGTTTATTTCTGGGTTTTCTCTTCTGTTCCACTGATCTATGTGTCTGTTTTTATGCCATTACCATGCTGTTTTGAGTACTTCAGTTTTGTAATATAACTCAAAGTCTGGAATTGTGATAGCTCCAGTTTTGATTTTCTCTTTTTTTAAAGACATTTGTTTTAGAGACAGTGCATGGAGAGGAGGAGCAGAGGGAGAGGGACAGAAAAACTCAAGCAGACTCTGCACTGAGCATGGAGCCCAGCAAGGGGCTCCATTTCACGACCCTGAGATCATGACCTGAGCTGAAATCAAGAGTCAAACGCTTAACTGACTGTGCCACCCAGGTACTGGTTTTTCTTTTTAAACATTGATTTGGCTATTTGTGGTCTTTTGTGGTTCCTTACAAATGTTAGGATTGTTTGTTCCAGTTCTGTGAAAAATGCTATTGATATTTTGGCAGGGATTGCTTTAAATCTATAGATTGTGTTGTGTAGTATAGACATTTTTAACAATATTTATTCTTCCAATCCATGAGCATGAAATACCTTTCCATTTGTTTGTGTCATCTTCACCTTCTTTCATCAGTGTTTTATAGTTTTCAGAGTGGAGTCTGGACAAGTTTATCCCTAGATAATTTATTATTTTGGGTAGAATTGTAAATGGGATTGTTTCCTCATTTTACTTTCTGCTGTTTTATTATTGGTATATAGGAATGCAAGAGATTTGCACCCTGCAATTTTAGTGAATTCGTCATCAGTTCTAGTAGTTTTATCATGAAGTCTTTCAGGTTTTCCACATAAAAAAATGATGTCATCAGCAATTAAAGTTTTACCTCTTCCTTACTAATGTGGAGGCCTTTTATTTCTTTTTGTTGTCTCATTGCTGTCACTGGGATTTACAGTACCATATTGAATAAAAGTGGTGATAGTGGAAATCCTTTTCTTGATCCTCACCTTAGGGGAAAGGCTCTCAGTATGTCCCACTGACTATGATGTTTGCTGTGGGTTTTTCATATAAGGCCTTGATTCCATTGAGTTATGTTCCCTTTAAACCTACTTTGTTGAGGGTTTTTATCATGGATATTGTACTTTGTCAAATGCTTTTTTTTTTTTTACAACTATTGAAATGATTATGTAGTTATCCTCTTATTGATATGATGTATCACATTGATTTGCAAATGTTGAACCACTCTTGTATCCCAGGAATAAATCTCACTTGATCATGGTGAAGGATTTCTTTTTAATGTATTGGTAGATTTGGTTTGCTAGTATTTTGTTGAGATTTTTTGCATCTCTGTTCATCAGTGATATTGGCCTATAGTTCTCTTATTTTGTTGTGACTTTATCTGGTTTTCATACCAGGGTGATACTGGACTCACAGAATGGATTTGACAGCTTTCTTCCTCTTCTATTTATTGGAATCATTTGAGAAGAATAGGTACTAACTCATCTTTAAATGTTTGGTAGAATTCACCTGTTTAACCATCTGGTCCTACACTTTTGTTTGTTGGCAGTTTTTTAAATTACTGATTGAATTTCTTTGCTGGTATTTTGTCTGTTCAAATTTTCTATTTCTTCCTGGTTTTGTTTTGTTACATTATACATTTCTAGGAATTTATACATTTCTTCTAGGTTGCCCAATTTGTTGGAATATAATTTTCCATAATATTCTTTTACAATTGTTTATGTATCTGTGGAGTGGGTTGGTATTTCTCCTTTTTCATTGTGATTTTATTTATCTGGGTCCTCTCTCTTTTTTATTATTATTATTTTTTAATTTAATCTTTTTTCAGTGTTCCAAGGTTCATTGTTTATGCACCATACCCAGTGCTCCATGCAATACGTACCCTCCTTAATACCCACCACCAGGCTAAACCAACCCCCACCTTCCTCCCCTCCAAAACCCTCAGTTTGTTTCTCAGAGTTCACAGTCTCTTATGGTTTGTCTCCCCCTCTGATTTCCCTCAACTCACTTCTCCTCTCTTCCCAATGTCCTCCATGTTATTCCTTATGCTCCACAAGTAAGTGAAACCATAAGATACAGATGTAGTGAAAGAAGGGTCATCTGTACCCCAATGTTCATAGAAGGAATGGCCACAGTCACCCAACTGTGGAAAGAGCTAAGATGCCCTTCAACAGAGGAGTGGATAAAGAAGAAGTGGTCCATATATACAATGGAGTATTATGCCTCCATCAGAAAGGATGAATATTCAACTTTTGTATCAACATGGACAGGACTGGAAGAGATTATGCTGAGTGGGTCCTCTCTCTTTCTCTCTCTGGATGAATCTGGCTAGAGGTTTATCAATTTTGTTGAACCTTTCAAAAAACCAGCTCCTGGTTTCATTGATTTGTTATATTGTTTTTTAGTTTCTTTTTTGTTTATTTTCGCTCTAATCTTTATTTCTTTTCTTCTGATAGTTTTAGGTTTCGTTTCTTATTTTCTAGCTCTTTTATGTTCAAAGTTAGATTTTTTTATTTCTGATTTTTCTTGCTTCTTGAGGCATTGTTATAAACTTCCCTCTCAGAACTGCTTTTGCTGCATCTCGAAGATTCTGGACCATTATGTTTTCATTTGTTTCCGTGTATTTGTTAATTTCTTCTTTTATTTTCTGGTTGACCCATTCACTGTTCAGTAGCATGCTGTTTAATCTCAGTGTTGTGCTCTTTCCAGATTTTTTCTTACACTTGAATTCTAGTTTCATAACAGTGTGGTCAGAAAAGATGCATGGTATGACTTCGATCTTTTTGAATTTGTTGAGACTTGTTTTGTGACATTAAAAGAGATCTATCCTGTGATCTATTATGTGATTATTTTAGATTATATGATCTACTCCATGTGCTCTTTAAAAGAATGTGCATTCTGTTGTTTGAGGATGGAATGTTCTGAATGTATCTGTTAAATCCATCTGTTCCAGTGTTGCCATTCAAAGCCACTCGTTACTTGTTGGTTTTCTGTTTGGATGATCTGTCCATCAATGTCGGTGGGGTGTTAAGTCCACTACTATTATTGCACTACTGTTGATTACTTCCTTTATGTTTGTTATTAGCTGATTTATGTATTTGGATGCTCCCATGTTGGGTGTTTAAATATTTGCATTGTTTATCTTCTTGTCGGATTGTCCCTTTTATTATTATACACTGTCCTTCGTCACTTGTTACAGTCTTTCTTTTAAAGTCTACTTTGTCTGATAGCAGTACTGCTATCTCTGCTTTCTTTTGACATCCATTTGTACGATAAATGTTTCTCCATCTCCTAACTTTCAGTCTGCAGGTGTCTTCTTTAATTTTTGTATGTCTAGAAACTCTTTCTCTCTCCTTCTATTCTGATTGATAGCCTTGCTGGACAGAGTATTCTTGGCTGCAGATTTTCCCTTTTAACACTTTGAATATATTATGCCACTCCCTTTTGGTCTGCAAAGTTTCTCTGAAAAATCAGCTGAAAGCCTTATGGGATTTTCCTTGTATGTAACTCTTTTCTTTTCTCTTGCTGCTTTTAATTTTTTTCCTTATCTCTATTTTTTTGGCATTTTAATTACTGTGTCTTGCTGGGGACCTCTTTGTGCTGATTTTTTTGTGGGGGGAAATCTCTGTGCCTCCTGGATATGGATATCTGTTTCCTTCCCCAGATTTGGGAAGTTTTCAGCTATTATTCCTTCAAGTAAATTTTCTGCCCCCCTTTCTCTCTTCTTCTTCTTCTTGGATCCCTGTAGTACAAAAGTTATTTCACTTGATGGAGTCACTGAGTTCCCTAAGGCTATTCTCAGTTTGAGTAATTTTTTCCCTCTCATTTGTTCAGTTTGATCACTTTCCATTTCTCTGTCTTCCAGATCATTAATTCATTCTTCTGATTCCATTAGTTTATTTATTCTATCAAGTGTACTACCAAATTTCATTCATTGTGTTCTTCATCTCTGATTGGTTCTTCTTTTTTTTTAATCTCTTTGTTAAATGTCTAACTGACATCCTTCATGCTTTCCTCAAGTCCAAGAGTATCTTTATGATCATTATTTTAAAATTCTCTATCAGGCATATTACTTATTACTTATCTCTGTTTCACTTAGGTCTCTTGCTGTGGTTTGTCCCTATTATTTTGTTTGGGATATATTCCTCTGTCTTCTCATTTTGTCTAACTCTCTGTATCTGTTTCTCTGTGTTCAGGAAGGCATCTACATCTTGTCTTGAAAGGAATGGACTTAAGAAGAAGAGGTCCTTTAGTGCCTTGAGTGCAGTATACCTTGTTCCTCAGGATTTTGTGTTTCTTAGGTATCTCCTATGTGTGTTGTGTGTGCCTTGCTGTAGTCTTAGCCTCTTTTTCCTACAGTCCAGTTGTCCATGGAGGCTCTTTTTTCCTGTCATGGGCAGTGTTTGGTCCCTGGCTTGGTGGGATATTTTAACAAGGTATACACTGGTTTGCTTGTGAAAAGCAACCTGCCATCACTGCGACCAGAAATGAAGCCCTGCAGAAGATGCTGGTCAGGAGATGGGGTATCAGTGAGGCTTGCACTGGTCTTCTGGTTGCTTCAGTACTGGGACTAAGGAAAACTTTAGTGGAAAGGGCAGATCTGCCCAAGTGTTGGGGGCAGGTCTTGGGGTAAGCATGTTGGATAGTGAGTTGGAAAGAGTGTTGGTGCCATCCTGGTTCCTGCACGTGGTCCTGTGTTTATGCTGAAAGGCAAGGGAGAGAAATAGCATGTGCCAGCTCCTTTTTTCCTGGAGGGGTCTCCCTGTGACACTTGCCTCTTTAGGACAGGCTCTGAGACGAGTAAATCACTCTCCCATCAGTGTGCCCCATTGCTACTTTTACGCTGTATCTCTGCTGACTGTTGTGCTGTCTTTTTAAGGGTGGGGACTTAGCTTGCTAAAGTCTTCTGGGCTATCCTGAAGTGGAGCCTGCTGATTTTTAAAATTCCAGGCTTTAAGTCCTGCTTGATCTAAGAGCTCATGAAATACAGCCCCTCTCACTGTCAAAGCCAAGTGTCTTCTCCATATAGGTTCCCTGGTGTGACAGTGTGTTTTTCATCCTTCTCAAAGACCCAGGCTCCATCTGGACCACAGACAGTATCTGCATGCTTATCTGCATGCAAACTGTATCTGCATGTTTTCTGCCTTCTTCTATGTGGCCTAGTCTCTATCTTTGGCTGTTATGTTTGTTCTGCCAGTCCTCGGGTCATTTGTGGGGTTATTTATTCTGACGTGGGTATTATTTGCTGTATCCATGGGACAAGGTCTTATTCAGCTGTCTCCACAGACTCCAACCACATCTCAGGTTTCTAAATGTAATAAGCCCACAGGAGCCAGGGGCACCTTCAGCTACTGCAGTCAGGTTGTTTGTACATGTATTATAAATCCCCAGAAAATGAATTTTAAACAGCTATATTATAATTTTTAAAATTTTACAGATGTGATATTTTATGAGACACACCTTGGATCACTTAAATTTTTAAAAACTGATATACAGAGGTAACTTGAGGCTATGTCTCACAGACCAAAAGAGCTGGCCCTAGCTTATGGAGTCAGTTCAGTATTTTTTTTTAAAGATTTTATTTATTTGACAGACAGAGATCACAAGTAGGCAAAGAGGCAGGCAGAGAGGGCGAGGAGGAAGCAGGCTCCCCGCAGAGCAGAGAACCTGATGTGGGGCTTGATCCCAGGATCCTGGGATCATGACCTGAGCTGAAGGCAGAGGCTTTAACCCACTGAGCCACCCAAGTGCCCCAGTTCAGTATTTTTAAATATAGTCACCAAGAGAAACAAGTGTAATGATAAGACTGATTTTCAAAGATAGCTTCTTTATGTAAGGCTGAAAGACAACTCTCTGCAATGGAGAAGCAACAAATTCTATCTAAGACACTGATTTCCAAAGCCCCCAGAAAGGTGGTCATGATACCCACACATCCTGTCAGTTCTAGACTTCTGACAGTATTCAGGTAACAACCATCCAACCACAGTTAGTATTTTGAGGAACCAGGGAATACACAAGCAAAACCTTCTCAGATAACCAAAATAATCACAAGTCCTAGGTTTACATCTGCTGCCCATTTCCTTCTCAAAACCATACCAGTTTGGAGGATAAATTACCTGAACATCTTTCAAATACTTCCTCTATCCCTCAATTCAACGTTCAATTTCTAGGAGAAGCAGGAGTGGTGAATCATGTGCAAAAATCTTTTCAATTCACATATATTTTTATTCCCAAAATGGGGATAATAATAAAAGAGACTATTAAAGTCTTTTGTGATTCAGCAGGACAGAAGTTACCTGTGCAGCATGGGGAAATGTGAGATCAAAGACAACAGGACAGTTATATGTCTACAACTGGCCCCAGAGACATCAGGAAATCCCTCCCTGGCTTGCAATGAAAATGAGAAAAGTAGTGGAAATGTCCCTTGCCTGGGAGATGCACTGTGCATAGCAGGTTCTGGCAAGTCACTGGAAATAACCAGGACTCCTCACATACCAGCACCTGATAACAAGGCTGCACATTTGTTCTATAACATCTACAACTGAAGTCAAAATTTCCACTTTATACACAACCAGACTACATGTGAGAGGTGCTCACATTTTCATTGCATTCATAAAACTGGCCATTTCTTCTACATAGTCACAGCAGTATTAAAAGCAACCACCACAAACCCAAATACAGGAAACACTTAAAGGCCTTACAGTGACATTTTGGGAACTTTAAAAATCATAAATCGGTAATGGCTACCTTGGTCCTCAGAGATTTGTTTCTCCCAGTCACACTTGCCACAGGCAAACAAACAAGACAGATGCCTTGGGAATAGGGTCTCTGCAAGTTCACAATGGAATCCAACACTTTTTCAATGAATTCTCATGAATTACAGTGAGCCTGTGTTGGGAAGGTCATTGAGAGGACATTACTGCTGGGTGACCAGAGAGCTGGACCCAAGAAATCAGAGGCTCCGCAGCCCCTCCCCTATCCTTGCAATATACATTCTTCCCACTGTTCCCACAGAGAGAGCTGTTTTCAAGGACACAGCCTTGAGAGAGCAATGTGTTGTCGGGACCATCTGAACAGTATACATAATTGAACACAGTGAAGGCCTCTGTATAAACTTTTGAGATTCTGGCAGATGGGTGAAAAGATCTACTCATCTTGCAATTGCTCAAGACAAGCCTTTTAAGTTAAGTTCCTTTGTGTATTATGCCTGCTATCTACTAATCTGCAGTGGTTTGCTTCCTTCTTCTGCCTGTCCCTGTCCTGCATGTATAGAGGTCACTTTGTAAACCAAAAGCTTGGCTGCATCACACAATGGGTTACTCATTTCAAAGGAAATGAGCAAAAATTATATATCATTTTTCCTTCTTATAAAAAGTCCTAGGATTTTGCTTAAATCTCAGTTTAATCCAGCACAGACTTGAAGACATGGCAGAGGAAACAACAGATGATGGGGAATTCTTGGAAAGAGAGAGTGCAACCTGGGGGGATGGGATACAGGGAAAGGATAGAGGGAGAGACAATCCTCAAGCAGACTCCCCACTCAGCATGGAGCCTGACATGGGACTTGATCTCACAACCCTCAGATCATGACCTGAGCTGAAATCAAGAGTTGGATGCTTAACCAACTGAGTTATTCAGGCCCCTTTTTTTGTTTCTTTGTTTTGAGAGAGAGCACAAGCAGGATGAGGGAGAAGCAGACTCCTGGCTGAACAAGGAGCCAGATGTGGGACTTCATCCCAGAACCCTGAGATCATGACCTGAGCTGAAGGCCGATGTTTAACTGACTGAGCCACCCAGGCATCCCTATGATGGGGGATTTTTTTTTTTTTTTTTGACAGAGAGAGAGACAGGGAGACAGGAAACAAGCAGGGGGAGTGGGAAAGGGAGAAGCAGGCCTCCCACAGAGCAGGGAGCCTGATATAAGGCTTGATCCCAGGACCCTGGGATCATGACCTGAGCCGAAGGCAGAGGCCTAACCAACTGAGCCACCCAGGTGCCTGATGGGGGATTCTTAAAAGCGGAACCTACAGTATTTATTTCTATATCCTCAGTGTCACGTGTCTGCTACTAAAAACTCACCACATAGCCTAGGTCACACAGGAAACAAAATGGCAAAACCAAGTTCAGAACTTGCTAGAACTTGTATCTGTCACTACTCTATCAAATCATCTTATTGACAAATGAAGAATGATTCGCACAAATATATAACATTTTATTCAATTCTATAATAACTGCTAAGCTGAAAACATGATGTGCTCAAGAGGATATTTGTGCTGTGGCAGATGCAGAAGCAAAGATATGATTCCTTGAAATACAAGTGCTCATGACAAAGGGGAGGAGGTATATACAAGCATCCTTTAAACTCCAGTCAGAATCACTTTCTCCAACTCCTCCAGACTCACAGGTCCTCCCTCCCATAATGGCTCAGTGTATATGTCCCCATCTATTTAAGCACATGTCTTGCTCTATCACAGTAATGCCCCTTTTATGTCCATCACTCAAATCCAAATTTCCCCAAGAACAGAGATATCATCTTAGATTTATATTTCCAGTGATAGTATCAAGTAATATGAAGGCATGCAATAAAAGTGTGTAAAAATGAATGTAAAAATAATTGACAATGGATTGAATGAAAGGAATAATGAAAAAGTGCTGAAATAGAGATTCAAAGTACGACAAGATTTCCTACTGTTTGCAAATCACAAAGATACAATATCAATTCACAAAGCTAAATAAAATGGGGTTAGCTTAACTTTTTTATGTTATTTACCTTGAAAAGACAACATGTAGTTTCTATTTAATACTTTGTTTCCAGGTCTAATTGTCAGAGATTTTTAAGACGGAATAGGCAACAAAAAGACACATAGCTCTACCTACTTCAATGAACAATCCTACATGTACCTTGAGATTTTTTTTTATCACAGTGAAAACCAGGTAACTACCAAAGGGTTTTCCATAGGATGAGTCCTAAGGAACACATTTAATCCTATTTGGAATGTACAATGATATTAGTATTAAAAGCCATTTGCAAACAAATCCTTAGATTCTTGCAAAATTCTTATTTCTGGAGTTAGATGAATCTCTTCCTTTACCTGATCTCTTCTGTCTCAGATGTGCTCTTTGGAAATTTGTGAAATTAATAGTTTATCTCAAAGCTTACTGTCAAGGATATAGTATTGTATATCATATTAATGGATTAAAGTTCACAGGGAAGCAGAGGCTCAAGAAGCAGTTGGATTTTACATTTTTGTTTTGTTTTGTTTAGAGAAACAGAGATAGCATGCATGAGCTGTGGGGGGTGGAAGGGGGGGATCTCAAGCAGGCTCTACATCCAGTGCAGAGCCTGACATGGGTCTTGATCTCACAACCTGAGATCATGACCTAAGCTGAAATCAAGAGTCAGACTCTTAACCAACTGAGCTGCCCAGGTGCCCCAGATTTTATCTTTTCTAAGGATTTGTAAAGTGAGGCGATTGAATCATGGGAAAAACTTTGATACTTTCATTCACTTGACAAAAGTTTTTTGAACAGTACATATAGGAAACGCTGTATCACACTGTGTGATACAGAGGTGAAAAGAAAATGTCCATGCACTCCAGGCACTTAGAGTCTATCAGGGCAAACAGAAATGTAAAAAAGTAACCATGGTTAGCAGAACATGGACTTTGGAGACAAACATGATTCAAATGCCTGCTCACCAACACACTAATGTATTACAGATTTTTCTATATCTTTGTTTTCTTATCGGTAGATGTTGGGAAAATAAAATCAAACTTTACAGGATTAATGAACAAAAGACTCATAAGCAAAATCTGTTATATTTCTCCTGTTGTACAGAATATTAACTTTTAACTCTATATACTGCTAAAAAAATAGAAAATAGTAGATGAAGTTAGAGTGTGTTATGCTAAGCAAATTATGCCAAAGAAAGAGAAATACCATACGATTTCACTCATATATGGAATTTAAGAAACAAAACAGATGAGCATATAGGAAGGGGAAAAAAAGAGAGAGAGAGGAAGCAAACCATAAGAGACTTAACGAGAGAGAACAAACTGAGGGTTGATGGAGGGAGGTGGGAGGGGGATGGGCTAAATGGATGATGGGCATTAAGGAGGGCACTTGTTCCTATGAGTCCTGGGTGTTATACGTAATTGATGAAACATTAAATTCTACTCCTGAAACCAATATTCCACTATATGTTAATTAGAATGTCAGTAAAAATTGGAAAAGAATTAAAAATTTTAAAAAACTAAAAACAGAAAACAAAAAATTAATATTAACTTGTAATCAAGAACCTGGTCAGGGGTGCCTGGGTGGCTCAGTGGGTTAAAGCCTCTGCCTTCTGCTCAGGTCATGATCCCAGAGTCCTGGAATCAAATCTCGCATTGGGCTCTCCACTCAGCAGGGAGCCTGCTTCCTCCTCTCTCTCTCTCTCTCTCTCTCTGCCTGCCTCTGTGCCTACTTGTGATCACTGTCTGTCAAATAAATAAATAAAATCTTAAAAAAAAAAAAGAAGCTGGTTAGGACACAGAGGTTATGTCTGGATCTTTAATGATACTCGTGTGGGTTTTGAGATAATTGTCACATTGTAGAACACTGAGGAATAGAATCTATGAGTCTATAATACACACCACATAACATGAGTCATAACACACACAACATGGGTTCTCTCCCATGGAAGTCACATGAATTTAAGTCGAATCAGTAACATAAAATACCAAAAATATAGCAAACACAAAGCTGGTTATTATTTAATATTTGCTGAATTCCAGGATTGCACTGATCATACAACATGCCTCAGAGTGTTTAAGGGAAACTAAAAAGATAAATTAGTGAAATATAGAGACTGTGAGAAACAGTCTAGCTCTTTCAACTCCCGTTCTCCTTGGTCACCCAAGGGTATGTCCGGAGCACACCTCCTTGGCAGATGAGTGAGCCCATGTGACTGAGTTCTAGCTCTAGAGCTAGAAAAAATGTAATTTCAGTATAATCCCACAAAAATGTCTCATGTGAACCTCCATACTATTCTCACCTTCCCATTGGAGGCTACTGTACAGGGAAACCTTGAAAGCCACGTCTTTTTTTTTTTTTAAATTTAATTTATTTATTTGACAGACAGAGATCACAAGTAGGCAGAAAGGCAGGCAGAGAGAAAGGGGCAAGCAGGCTCCCTGCTGAGCAGAGAGCCCGACATAGGGCTCGAACCCAGGACCCTGAGATCATGACCAGAGTCAAAGGCAGAGGCTTAACCCACTGAGTCACCCAGGCACCCCTGAAAACCACATCTTAAAAATGGTAGTGCCTGGGGGCACCTGGGTGGCTCAGTGGGTTAAAGCCTCTGCCTTCAGCCCAGGTCATGATCTCAGGGTCTCGGGATCAAGCCCCACATGGGGTTCTCTGCTCAGCAGGGAGCCTGCTTCCTCCTCTCTCTCTGCCTGCCTCTCTGCCTACTTGTGATCTCTCTCTGTCAAATAAATAAATAAAATCTTAATAAAAAAATGGTAGTGCCTGCATGACTACAGAGAGTGGAGCCCTTCCACCGACCTGATACTGTCACGGATTGTTTATATGAGCAGAAGTATGTTCCTGTCTTATTCAGCAACCTCATCATTGTAGGCTGCTTTACTGCTGCAGCCAAAATTTCCTTATTGTTTTGTTAGACCCCTTTCCATATGAAGGGGAAATAATGCAGAGGTCAGAAGTTATGAAGACACAATCTCTAAAAATAAAAGCAAGCACACGAGAAAAACACCTTAGCACCAATCACAGATTAGAGACCTCTAAAGAGGTGGGAGAACTTTTGCATTGGAATGAGACAAAGCTTTGTAGTCAGATATACTTGCTGGAATCTTGGCTCTGTTAATACCAGTTGTGGGACTCTGAGCAAATCATTTATCTGTTTTCAGCTTTAGTTCCCTTGGTTCTTAAATGAAGATGGTTTTGCCCAGCTCATAATGTTGCTTTAAGGATTGAATGGGATCAACGTAAGGCTACTCTACAGAGCTAGGCAGGCACTTGTTAGGCCTGTGATAATTAACATTCTCTAATTTCTAATCCCCGTTTGGCCACAGAGGAGTTATGTGTCCATGCCAAGACAGTCCAAGTCTCTAGGCCTCAATTCTCATATGCAAAATGAAAGGACTGTGTTATAGCACAATCTCTTTGTTTAACGCTTCTAGGTTTAACACCCCAGAAGATGGGAGAACTGGGTTTTGGGCTTAGGCCTTCATCTGCTACTGACCAACTGAATGCTTGCTATAAGTTTTAAGCAACTTCAGTTTCTTCATTAGTCAAATTAAAAAATGAATGTTTTGTGTGTGTCACAAACAAAGCTACAATAAGATATGAAGAAATTTTGGAAGTCAAACAACAGCTGCACAAAATACATGATGACATCACTCTTACTGTTTCTTCTTTGTAAATTCGGATTACCCACTAGTTTCAGTCCATTAAACTCAAAGGTGCCGGTTATTAATAATGATGTCAATGGCATTGGTGATATGGCTCTGTGCCTTCTATAAATCTTCTTTACTGACTTGGCACAAGAAAATCAGTCTCTTCCTGGTTGAATGCTTCCAATTTTATATCTGATGTCCTTCTTTTTTGGCTAACCAAGTCATTCCCAAATTCTTCCATAAAGAGCCAATCCATTCACACTCAAACTTTTCTCTCTAGTCCCGAGGCTCTCTGGTCCCCATCGCCAAACTGGCCTCTAACGCAAGTTCATATACACATTTATTATTACCGGCAGATTAGCTAACCTCAGAGGTTTCTCTTCAAACTCACTCTGCCCAAAGCATTTCACAACATGTGTCTTTCTGTATTTCAAACTCCTTTTCCTCCCCAACACACCTTCCTAGCTCTCACTCCTCACCATCCATGAATAAAAGGTCAAAGTTCTCATAATGGCTTACAAAGTTACAGGATCTGTAACTGTAACTAAAAGACTGACTGCTCTTATCTCTTTGAATTCATCAAACACTGTTCCTTTCACTTACCTAGGACAGGTATGCTGACTTCCTAGCGATTCCTCAGTCAGACCAGGCATGCTTTTGCCTTTGCGTGTTGTTCATATATGCTGTGCCTTCTCCCTACAGTGTTCTCTCAGAGAGCGCCACTTCTTAATCTCTCAACCTTCAAGTCTTCACTCAAATATCCATCTTCTCAGCAAGCCCCTCCCTGGCCACTGTATCTAAAATGACGACCATGCTTACTCGCCCCAGCTCAAATAGTCTCTTGCTTTTCTCTTGCTAGCTTTTCTCCTTTGCACTTATCGTCACCTAACTGCTTTGACTTTTACATGGATATCTTATTTGTCTTCTGTCTCCTCCCCTTCCCAAAAACGTAACATGGGTAACACGGGTAACATGAAGACAGAGCTGGACCTGGAAATTAATATGAACAAAAATGAATACTTGTTGGATACGTGAAAGATGGAGGAAAGGATGGAGGCTGCACTGAAAATTCTCTCTCTGATATGGTTTGGAAATCTGCTTGGCATCCACTCTCTACCTCTGTTGCCATCTCCAGGCTCAAGTTTCTTATTTTTTCAGACCTGAATAACTACAGTGTCTCCTAGAGGGTATTTCAGTCCCTAACCTTTCTAATGTCTATAGAAATATTAGGCTAATGTTCCCAAAACTAATGATTCAGCAAAACTTAATTAAAATAACACTAGCTATTCTGGCATTCAATACTTGAGCTTAGGTAAGTCATTTTCTAACTCAATACATTAATTCTTTAATTTTTATGACAAGCAAAGATTAAACTGGTCAAAGTTTTTCAAGAACTGTAGATAGCACTAGGTTTCCATGATGGTTTTCTTAAGCAGAATAGTTGAATCTCTAGATAGACTCGCCTTGAGGGATCACTGAGCAGCTATACATTTCTGTAGCGTACATCTATTAAATTTCACTGCATATGAACATGAGTTTAAAAAAAATTGAACAAGATCATTTGCATTTCCAGTCTGAAATTCCTATGATTCTGTGATTTTATAATATCCCATTCCTCTAGTAATTACAAGCGATCATTACTGTAAAAACCTCCCGCCAGACATTCAAAACATAAATAACCTGACCTCGCTTTACCTACCAATTTGCTTTTATTTCTTAGAGGTCTTCAGTAATAAACCTTTGCACACTCTGGCCTGGTAGTCTTAGAATCTACATATTCTAGATGCAATTTCACCTCATGCTTCCCACCTTGAAAGTGATTTTTTTAAAAATTAAAATCCAAGCGCAAACATTAATTAAACAAAGAAGTCCACTTCCTTTTCTCTGAATTCCTAAATCTTTAAAAGTTTAACCTCCCTATTTAACTCTTACATCTATTCTATTTTGGAATATTCCGTTTCTTGCTATAGTTTCTCCCCCTACCAAACAGAATGGTTAAACGTCTACCTGTTAATAATTTTCTGTCTCAGTCACTCTGACAAACGCTTTATATTCACTACTTCATTTGATCCTCTGAATAGCTCTGACATAATTAGAGCAACCTTAATTTTATAGAAAATGGAGGCTTAGATGTTTAAATAATATGCTCATAGTAAAGCATCTGGAAAGCTTCAGAGTGGTAATTTAAACCAATGTCTATTTGATACAAAAATACATACTATTAGCCATTATACCATATAGCTCCTGCATATTTTAAAGGAAGAAGCAGCTCCTGTCTCTCCCTTTCTCTCTCTCTCTTGCTAATCAACAACAGAAATTTATTTCTCACAGTTCTCGGCTGAAGTCCCAAGGTCAGGGTACCAGTATGGTTGAGTTCTGGTGAGAACCCTCTTCTGGACTACAGATTGTTGACTTCTCATGGTATCCTCACACAAAGCTGCTCTTTTATCATCACCCACGGATAAGCACCATTTCAGGCCTACAACTAACTTAACTCATTGTTAGGAAAAGATTTCCTGGTGCTATATAAATACTTGAGTGAAGATTTCAGCCAATGATATCACAGAGAAGGCAGAGTTTGGAGTCCAAGTCTAACCGATTCAACTGCCTTCTATAATGAAAATAAACACTCCTCAGAGGAAAATTAGACTTCTACTAAGAAGGAACTTAATATGCAACACACGAGAAAAAATTATACACCTAAAGAAATAAGAAAATGTAACCCATGTCAAAGAGAAGAAGCAGATAATAGGGATGCCTGGGTGGCTCAGTGGGTTAAGCCTCTGCCTTTGGCTCAGGTCATGATCCCAGTGTCCTGGGATCAAGTCCGGCATCACATTGGGATCTCTGCTCAGTGGGGAACCTGCTTCTCAACCCCCTGCCTGCCTCTCTGCCTACTCGTGATCTCTCTCTCTCTGTCAAATAAATAAAATCTTTAAAAAAATAAATAAACCAACTCTAATCTTACCCAGATTGTTGGATTTAGTACACCGAAGTTAAAATAAATAAATAAATAAATAAATAAATAAATAAATGTATCCAAGGACTGAAATAAAAACATACAGTGTTGAAAACTGAACAGACTTTTATTTTAACAAAGATGTCATATCCAAGTATTTAGTAGAGTACTGATCAGAAAATAAGAATGATGAAAATACCCAAAGCTGGAAAAAGACAACCAGAAGGGATAAGAGAAAAAGTACCTGGTGCTCACACAAGGAGAAAAGAATGCATGCTTCCACAAGCTGGACTGGACATTCTAATTCATTGGATAATACAAGATAGAGTATGATCTTGCTTTGATAGTGCAGAATAATTAGTCCTATATTAAACATTGCTCTGGCCCCAACAATAATCTTAAAAGCAAGATCTAAAAGGATATAATTATGTATATGTATCTTAACTAAGAAAAAAGGCTTAGAGATATTTATAGGAATATAAAAATATCCAGCATTCAACAAGATCAAATCAATATTGACTGGCACCCAATCAAAAATTACTGGCATGAATGGAAACAGGAAAATCTAACTCAAAATGAAGGGGAAAATAAATCATTTGATGCTAACACAAACCTCAAACAGATGTTAGAATTAGAAGACAGAACATGTATTTATATGTTTAAGAAACTAACGAAAGAAATGAAGAGTATGTGTGTTTCTGTATTTATATGCACACACGTGCTCTATATTATAAATAATATATATGTATATATACACACACACACACACACACACACACACACACACACACACATATATATGTTGGGCTGGCAGAAAGGGCTACTTAAGATGGCGAAAGTTCCCGCCACAAGACCTGAGCTTGGACAGAACAAAGGCCCAAGCAGGAATCTGAGACCCCCGCCCCGGGCACCCGTGGACCAATGGGACCCCGACGAGCAGGCGAAATATCCAAATAAGGGAAACCTGCCAAAAGACCCCTGAACTCCCCTCAAGGCCCCTTAAAAGGCCCCTTCTCCCAGCCTTGGGCACGACTTCTGCCACTCTGCCTTCCAGAGTCTCGCAACCTCACCCGAGGGTGCCCACCTCCTCCCGGCGCAACTTTCCTGGCTCCCCTTCTCCTGAGCCCTGAAACTTCACCAGAGATGCCTTTAATAAATCTTGCCTTGCACCCACTTTGCCTGGTGTTGTGTTTATCTCGCCGGAAAAACTTTACAATATAAATAACATACACATACAAACACATAACTCCAAATCAAGCTATTAGAGTTAATAGTTACAATAACGTGAAAAATAAACTGGATGGGGCTTTTGACAGATGAGATGTTACAGAAGAAAAAATCAGTGAACTTCAAGACACAGAAATAGAAATAGAAACTACCCAAAATGAATATAAAGGAAAAAGAAAATAAAAGGGACTCAATGAGCTATGTGGGGAAATAAGCGGCCTAATATATGTGTAATTGGAATCCTTGAACAAGGAGCAGGAAAACAGGGGAAAATATCCCAAACGTATTCAAAACTATAAGGAAACAGATCCAAGAAGCTCAGTGAGCCCCAAGTGCAAGAGACATGGAGAAAAAAAAACATGAAGTTACACCATAATAAAACTTTCCCCAAACAGTAATAAAGTAAAATAAAAATAAAAATAAATAAATAAAATAAATAGTAAAATAAAATAAAAATAAATAAATAAATAAATAAATAGTAAAAGCAACAGAGAAAACAAGACATATTACATGAAGACAAGTAAAGATAAGTAAGTCAGCAGATTTCTTTAGTAAAATAATGCCAGGGGAAAAAACCAAAGTAACAGTGTTAAGGCAATAAAAGAAAAAAAAAAAAAGCCTGTCAACTTAGGATTCTATACCTGGCAAAAATAAATTTCAAAAATGAGTTAAAATAAAGTTTCAGACTGATAAATGCTGAAAGGACTCATCACCTGCCTTTTTGCACTACATAAAATGTTAAAGGGAATTCTTATGGCAGAAGGAAAATAGTAACAAATAAAAATATGAACATACATAAAAGAATGAAGGATACTGGAAAGAAAGAAAATTATTTTCTCCTTAATTTATTATTTTTACTTAAAATTTTATTTTTATTTAAGAATTTTTATTTTAACTTATTTTCTTATGATTTAAACCTCTTTAAATAATTTTGGCTATTTATGCAAAAACACTATATTCTGGGGTTTAAAACCTGAAATTAAACGTATGACAACGCTAACAGGGAAAGAAATGGAAGTATACTACTGTAAGTTTCTTATATTATACATATGGTAGTATAATATCACTTGAAGTTAGCCATTTGTAATAATTTAAAGATATAAACTATAAACACAAAAGCCACCAGTAAATAACAAAAGATTTATAAGTAATAAGGAAACAATAGAGACAAAATAGACTCCTAAAAATTACTCACTGAAAAAAAAATACATTAAAAAGTAGAAAGGGAACAAAGAACAGATGGGACAAATGGAAAACAAATAGCAAGATGAAAGACTTTACCCATATCAATAATCACACTAAGTGTAAATGGTTGTACATACAACTTCTTTAAAATAAGTAACAAGAAGATATTTTCAAATAAACCAAAACAATGACTCACAGCAAGCTGACCAGCACTATAAGAAATAATGAAGGAAGTTCTCAGGGCTGAAGGAGAAAGAAACCAGATGATATCGCAGATCTAGTGGAATCATGTTACCAATGATAAATTGATGTGAAAATATTTTAAAAAATGGATTTTCCTTTTTTTCTCTTTAAAATACAAATGACAAATACAAATAAAAGGTAATAACATTATTATAGAATCCATCATGTATATAAATGTAACAAATGACAAGAGCAAAAGGAACAGGTGAGTGGTAAAAAAAAAAAACTATACTTAAGTATTAAAACATTAATTCTAAGTAGTTTGTGAAAAATGGAACTATACTGATCTAGTACATTAGCAACTCAAAGTAGATGGATAAATTAAAGATGCTTAGAAGATTCCTAGATAACCACTAAAAATAATGAAAAAAGTAAGAAGAAAAAATCTAAAATCCAAAAAATCATAAATAAGAAAAATAAAAAGGGAAAGAGACAAATAGAAAAGAAACTGCAAAGTGGTAAACGCAAATCCAACCACAGCAGTATTTACCTTAATTGTATATCGGCTTCCAGGGAAGATGGCAGTGTATAAGGATCCTAAACTCACCTCATCCCAAAGATACAACTAGGTAACACCCACATCAGTGTAAATAACCCAGAAAACAACTTGAAGATTGGCAGAACAGACTCTTTGCAGCTAAAAGTAAAGTAGAAGCCACATCAAAGAGAAGAGGAAGGATGGAGACAGGTTCAGGAGCTAAACAGACTCACAGGACTGTCCGTGGGAAGGAGGAACATGGAGAGGGTGGAGAGAGGAAAGGAACACACCCTCACACCAGGCACCTCACATAACACTTGGCTTTGAAAACCAGAGGGGCCAAATTTCACAAGTTCTTACAATCAGCAGGGCTTGACACATGGAACTTTAAAAATCAGCTGTCTTGGCTCTAGGAGAGCAGAGAGGGTAAGAGAAAAGGAGTCCCTACCCTTAAAGAGACAGCACAACAAAAAGTTCCACTGAGATACAGCACAGAAGCAACAGTTTGAAAAATGCCTGGGTTTATTTACTTATCTCAGAGCCTATACTGGAGGAACTGAGATGCTTGGGAGATTTCTCCAAGAAGAAAAAAAAAAAAAAAGTGTGGACAGGTGCCATGACCCTTCCCTGCACCCCAGCCTAGATAAATGAACACCTGTGGGAACGACGGCAGCACCAACACTCTCCACCTAGCTTGCTAACAGTGTACCTTGCCTCCACATACTTCTGCAGATCTACATCCTCCGGTCAGGCTGGCCTCAGCAGCACTTTTCCAGGACAGCTGCAAATGCCCTCCCGCAGTGGACAAGTATGGAACTAGCCAGCAAAAGACACCCTGCCCTCACCAGCCTGCCTGCCTCTCTGCCTTCCTTCCCTCTCTCTCTTTCTCTCTCCCTTTCTTTTATCCTTCCTTCTTTTTCTTTTCTTTTTTCCTTCCTTTCTTCTTTCCTTCTTCTTTCTTTCTAGATTTCATCTGAGAGAGAGAGAGCACATGAGAGAGAGAAAAAACATGATTGAAGGGAGGGGCAGAGGGAGAAGTAGGGAGCCTGACACGGGACTCAATCCCAGGACCCTGGGATCATGACCTCAGTCAAAAGCAGGTGCTTATCTGACTGAACCACCCAGGCACCCCAGGAGTTTTCTAAAGTGACTCTAGGTCTCTACCCATAGCATACATATGCAAACCTGGCTAACACCATGTGCCTAGCCCTCACATTCTCCTAGGGACTTGCCCACTTCCATATACCTTTGACTAGGGCACATCTAAAGCAGTGCCACAAGCCTGACAGTGTGCAAGCAACCCTGACAAGGGTCAGCATCCCTGCAAAGTGACTTTTGCCCCAGGGAGATGGCAAAATAACCACATAAACCACTCCAACTGCAACCCCAGCAAAACAATGAGCACACCAAAGAGAGCTTCTAAGGGGAGAATACAGGGGAATGTGCCCTGCAGTTCAATGCTACTGCACCTCTGGCAAACAGCTGGACTGCATCAACTCAAGCTCAAGGCGGGCCCAGACTGGCCCACTAACAACACTGAGACCAAGCACCGCTCATGAAAGGCAAAGAGAGACATTGTGGATGGCGGGACTGAAGGCAAATGTGGCTCAGCCACAACAGGAGGGTGCATATAACACTCCAAGAGACATCCCTGAAGTGCCAGATTCTGGTGAACAAGGAACACTGCACTGCAGGAAATTACAGGACCTCGTCTTCATAAGGCCATTACCTTCAAGACAAGAGATGTAGTTGACTTTTCTAAGGCATAGAGATGGACACAGAGGTAGACAAAGAGAGAGGAGTATGTCCCAAATGAAAGAGCAGGACAAAACCACAGTAAGAAACCTAAAAGAATGGAGATGAATAGTAAGCCTGATAGAGAATTTAAAGTAGTGGTCATAAAGGTATTTACTGGACCTGAAAAAGAGGGGAAGACCTCAGTGAGAACCTCAACAAAGAGACAGAAAACATGAAAAAGAACCAAAGATGAAGAACTTAACTGAAATTAAAAATATGTTAGATAGAATCAAGAGACTAGAGGAAGCAGAAGAATTAATCAGCAACCCAGAGGAGAGTCTAAAGGAAACCAGTCAAGCTAAATAGGAGAAAGAAAAAAAAATAGTAATAAATAAAAATAGACAAAGGGAACTTAGTGACACCATCAAATATAATACCACTGGCATTCTAGGGATCTCAGAAGGAGAAAAGAGAGAGAGGTGGGCAGAAAATTCCTTTGAAGAAGTAACAGATGAAAATATCTTGATTCCGGGGAAGGAAACAGAAATCTAAATCCAGGAAACACAGAGAGCCCCCAACAAATCAACCAAAGGAGGGGCACACCAAGACACATATTCATTAAAAGGGCAAAAAGTAGTGATAAAGAGAATTTTAAAAGCAGCAAAACCAAAGAAAAGAGTGGGTACAAAGGAAACCCTTAAGGCCATAAAACGGATTTTTTAGTAGAAACTTTACAAGCCAGAAGGCAGTGGCATGATATATTCAAAGTGCTGAAAGGAAAAACAGACAGACAAACAAACAAAACAAACCTGCAACCAAGCATATTCTGTCCAGTAAGGCTATCATTCAGAAAATAAGGAAAGATAAAGAGTTTCACAGACAGACAAAAGTTAAAGGAATTCATGACCACTAAACCAGGCCTGTAAGAAATGTTAAAGGGGAATTCTTTGTGTGGAAAGGAAAGATCATAAGTAAGAGTAAGAAAGGTAGAAATTTAAAAAAGCAGTAAAATTAAGTATATCTATAAAAATCACTCGAAGGATTCACAAAATAAAAAGAGGTAAAGTATGACACCATATACCTAAAACATGGGAGGGGCGAAGGCATAAAGAATGGGTTTAAACTTAAGTGACCATCAAGTTAATGCAGACTGCTATATGCCTAAGATATAATAAATAAACCTAACGGTAATAAATAAAAAACCAGTAATAGATATGCAAAAAATGAAGAGAAAAGAATCTAAGTATACCATTAAAGAAAGCCAGGAAAACAAGAGAGAAGAGCCAAATAGAAAAAACGAATGGGGAAGAACTATAAAAACAATCATAAAACAAGTAACAAAATGGCAATAAGAACATACCTATCAATAATTACACTGAATGTAAATGGACTAAATTCTCCAATCAAAAGACATAGGTAACAGAACATTAAAAAAGCAAGACCAATCTACATGCTGCCTACAAGAGATTCATTTCAGACCTAAACATAGACAGATTGAAAATGAAAGGATGGAAAAGTATTTATCCTGCATATGGAAAAGAAAAGAAAGTCAAGGTAGCAACACATATATATAGGACAAAATAGACTTTAAAACAGACTGTATCAAGCAATAAAGAAGGACACTATATAATAATAAGGGGGACAATCCAACACAAAGATATAACAATTGTAAATATTTATGCACTTAAAAAAACAAACAAACAAACAAACAACCTACAGGCCAATATCCTTGATGAATGTAGGTATAAAACATCCTCAACAAAACATTAGAAAACCAAATCCAATAATACATTAAAAAAAATCATTCACCATGATTAAGTGGGATTTATTTCTGTGATGCAAGGGTGGTTCAATATTCTCAAATCAATCAACATGATAAATCACATTAAGCAGAAATGATAAAAAAAAAATACTATTTCAATAGATTCAAAAAAAGCCTGTGACAAAGTACAACATCCATTCATGATAAAAACCTTCACCAAAGTAGGCTAGGAGGGAACATATGTCAACAAAATAAAGGCCGTATATGAAAAACCCACAGTGGATATCATACTCAATGGGGAAAAACTGAGAGCTTTCCCCTTAAGACCAGGAATAGACAATGATGTCCACTCTTATCACCTTTATACAACACAGGACTGGAAGTCCTCGGCACAGCAATTAGATAATCAGGGTGAAAAAGATGCATCTAAATTGGTAAAAAAGAAATAAAACTTTCATTATTTACAGATATAATGATGCTATATAGAGAAACCCTGAAAGACTCCACTGCAAGATGACTAGAACTGACAAATGAATCCAGTAAGGTCACAGCATACAAAATCAGAAATACAGAAATCTTTTGTATTTCTATATGCTCATAATAAAGCAGCAGAAAGGGAAATAAGAAAACATGGATTAAAGACCTAATTATGAGACATGAAACCATAACAATCATAGAGGAGTGCATAGGCAGTCATTTCTCTAACATTGGCCATAGTGACATTTTTCTAGAAAGGACTCCTGAGGGAGGGGAAACAAAAGCAAAAGTAAACTATTGGCAGGTACTTGGTTAGTGCAGTCTGTTATGCATCTAACTCTTGGTTTTGGCTCAGGCTGTGATCTCAGGGTTGAGATCAAGTTCCACATTAGGCTCTGCACTCAACATGGAATTTGCTTGAGATTCTCTCTCCCTCTCCCTCTGCTCACTCCCACCTTGCTCATGCTCTATCTCTAAAAATAAATAAATAAATATTTTTTTAAAAACCCCACAAAACTACTGTGATTACATCAAAATAAAAAGCTTCTACACAGTGAAGAAAATAACAAAAAGACAACCTACTGAATGGAAGAAGATATTTGCAAATGACATACCTGATCAGTGTTAGTATCCAAAAATAAAAAGAACTGATACAACTGAGCACTAAAAAACTAATATTCCAATTATAAAATGGGCAGAAGACATGAATAGACATTTCTCCAAAGAACATATCCAGATAGCAAACAGACTCATGAAAAGATGCTCAACATCACTCATAATCAGCAAAATTCAAATCAAAACCGTGAGATATCACCTCACACCTGTCAGAATGGCTAGAATCAACAACACAAGTACACAATACAACAAGTATTGGTGAGGATGTGGAGGAAAAGGAACCCTGTTGTACTATTGGTGGAATGCAAACTGGTGCAGCCACTGTGAAAAACAGTTTGGAGTTTCCTCAAAAAATTAAAAATAAGATTACCATATGATCCAGTAATCACACCACTGGGTATTTATCAAAAGAATATGAAAACACCAATTCGAAAAGATATATGTACCTTTATGTTCATTGCAGCATTATTATTATTATTATTAAGTAGGCTTCCCAATGTGGGGCCTGAACCCATGACCCTGAGATCAAGACCTAGGCTGAGATCAAGAGTTGGAAGCTTAACCACAGAGCCACCCAGGTGCCCTGTAGCGTTATTTACAACAGCTGCATTATGCAAGCTGTCCAAGTGTCTATCAATATATGAATGGATAAAGAAGATGTGGTATATATATACACCACATTATACCTATGGAATATTTCTCAGCCATAGAAAAGAATGAAATCTTTCCATTTGCAGCATGGATGGAACTAAAAAGTTTAATGCTAAGCAAAATAAGACAGAGAAAGACAAATACCACATGATTTCACTCATATGTGGAATTTAAGAAGCCACAGAAAGAAAAAAAGACAACCAAGAAACAGACTCAATACAGAGAATAAGCTGATGGTTACCAGAGAGAAGGTGGGTGGGGGGAATGGATGAAATAGGTGAATGGGATTAAAAGTACACGTATCTTGATGAGCACTGAGTAATATACAGAATTGCCGAAACATATATCGTACACCTGAGAGTAATATAATGCTTAACTACAACAGAATTTAACAAAGTATATATATATATATATACACACACACACATGTATATACATACATGCAGACATCAATGATAGAAAGCTAGATTAGCTATATTTTCATCTTTATTGAGTTATAACTGCCAAAACTGTAATATATTTAGAGCATGTAACCTGATCTGATCATGTATATTAACTGTGTTAAAGGATGGATTAGCTGTATTTATATTAGAAAAAAGTCTTCAAGATAAGGAAAATTAGCAAAGATAAAAAAGATACTTCATAAGAGTCAATACATCAGGTAGATAAACCAATGGAGGAAGACAAACCATAAAAGACTCTTAATCTCACAAAACAAACTGGGTGTTGCTGGGGGATGGGAGGTATGGAGAGGATGATTAGGTGATGGACATTGGGGAGGGTATGTGCTGTGGTGAGTGCTGTGAAGTGTATAAGCCTGATGATTCACAGACCTGTACCTCTGGGGCAAATAATACATTACCTGTTAATAAAATAATTAATAAAAAAGTTCTTAAGAGCAAAACTTCAAAATACATGAAATAAAACTAAAGATCTTAAGGGAAAGATACAGAAATCCAGAGATTTTTAACACCCTTATTTCAGTAATTGATAGAATAACCAGACAGAAAAAAAATCAGTAAGAATACAGACCTAAACAATACTCACTGACATTACTGAACATTATACCCAATGATTGGAGCATAGATATTTTTGGCAAGTGCACATGAATGTTGACCAAGATATAACACAAATGTTATTTTATAAAACAATCTCAAAAATTTCAAAAGACTGAAATTCTACAGTGTCCTCTGATCAAGGACATCAAATTAGAAATCAAATAACAGTGTAATATCCATAAAAGTGAAAATATTTAGAAATTACACCACTTCTACTAAAAGACATAGATTAAAAAAGACATCACAAGGAAATTATGAAATGTTGGGAGTTGAATTTAAAAAATACAACAACTTAATATTGGTGGGAGTCAACTAAACTAAACTAAGCCTAGTAACAAACTTATGGCTGCAATGCTTCTACTAGAGAAAAGTTTAAACCCAATGATGTAACTTTCTACTGTAGAAAACCAGTAAAAGCCCAGCAAATCAGTTTTTATGCTACATTGGTTCTGCCCACAGGGCTGGAGTATGTGAGGTAGGGTTAGTGACAACATAAGAATATCTCACAGACTATTAAACTAGAAGGGATATTTCTTAACATAACCTGAGGCAGAAAAGCCAAATGCAAATTTTTGATACTAAGAACTGGAGGAAACACAAAAATATGGTTCTGCACATCCCAACAAGGACTGGAGACGTAATTGTGAAATAAAGATCTAGGAGAACAGAAAGTAGGTCAGCAGGGGGTGTGAGGAGCAGGCACAGGGAAGAGCCACAGGAATGAGTACTTGAATACTAAGTAGTGCCCAAACACTTTGACTTTGGACCATTAGCTGCAGTTAACCTCGCTTAACATGACCTCCCCTGAAACAAACATACTGTCTCACATAATGGGAAAGTCCAGCGTCTCCAGGATCTATGGAATCTAGATATAAGCAAGCCATACCTTCACGATTTAGAACCCCCTCTCCTCTCGCCATTCTGCTCTCATCATATAAGCTTCATCTGGAGCCAGAGCCTCTCCATGGAGTGATTCCAGCTGTTCTAGACTAACACTATTTTAAATCTATGGAAAAGAGATTCTTAAAAAGTCCTGTCAAAAATCTCGGATTTGAGATTCATTGGTCTCTCTTTGGTCCCTTGCTGAGTCCTGAAGTAATTATTGTGGCCATGTCTGCATTACCAGCCCATTCCTGGAGCAAGATGCAAAATCAGCTCCACCTGGAGGTATCTGAACCAAGAACAGAGTTTAACTGAGTATTTATGTTACAATTGCAGCACACCATGAGACAAATATACTGGCTCAATGCAACCATGCTACTTAGGACAATCTTCAAGGTTCCCTCTGGAATGCTTCTCAGGATAAAAGCACACTTTCAATTCTTTATTCTCCTCTAGGTATCAGATCAAAGTTCTTGATGTCTGCATAATTGTTTTTTTTTTTTTTTAAAGATTTTATTTATTTATTTGACAGACAGAGATCACAAGTAGGCAGAGAGGCAGGCAGAGAGAGGAAGGGAAGCAGGCTCCCTGCTGAGCAGAGAGCCCGATGCGGGACTCGATCCCAGGACCCCGAGATCATGACCCGAGCCGAAGGCAGAGGCTTAACCCACTGAGCCACCCAGGCGTCCCTGCATAATTGTTTTCAAGAAGGTTGATAGAGCATTCAATGTCATTCTCTGTATTGTATAAAAGGAACCTCTCTGAGGACTCAAGGAAGGTGGCGGAGCACATTTCATACCCTTAGAGGTCACATAATGCATGCTGGCAATTCTTTGGATATCATTTCATTCCATCATCACCATTAATTGAAACCTTGTTGTGTAACTAGTATGGTATTAACTACTCCAATTTTTTTTTTAAGATTTATTTATTTATTTGAGAGAGAGAGAGAGAGAGAGAGAGAGAATACAAGCAGGGGGAGAGGAAGAGGGAGAGGGAGAAATCAACTCCCGGCTGAGCTGGGAGCTGGACGTGGGACTCGATCCCAGGACCTGGAGATCATGACCTGAGCCAAAGGCAGATGCTTAACCATCTGAGCCACACAGGCGCCCTACTATGTTAAATGTTTTAAAATTCTTCTATCAACCTTATATACAGCAAGCATTTGTGGCTGACCATGAGTCATCCTTCCAATTCCTGTGCCGGTCGGTCATTCATCTGTTTCTATTATTTTGGTACCTGCTTTTCCTCTGTTGACTCCTCAGAGCTGTATTTCTCAGACTCTTTTACTAACTGGCTTTTGGTTAGGTGTGGCTGATTGGAGGCACTGGGGACTTGGGTGGGATGGAGGGTGGGATGGAAGGAAGAGAGAAGCAGGACATTTCTTCCATATTCTCTACTTTGGCAGCATCTCTGACAACAGATACACCACTTCTGCCCAAGCAGCAGTAGTAGATGCCAGAGATGCTCATTTTTAGTTACTCCTACCCAACCCCCAATTTCTCATTAAGCTCTTCTAACACTTTTGCAAATATTTCATTCTTTAAATTATCTCCACAAAATCATTTACATCTAGACTGTGACTGATACACCACCCTCCATTTCCTTCCCATGTTAAGAGCTTTGATTTGTTTAAAGAGTAGTGATTGATTCCTTAATCTCAGAAAAAAAGCAGGCCCATATCCCAGCCCCAGGGGCTGAATCACTCTTGAACTAAGTAAGTGGTCCAACGAGTGATCCTCGACCTAGCAGCATTAACATTAGCAGGGAATATAGTGGAAATGATAATGATCAGGCCCAACCCCGCCATAATGAATCAAATGGTTTGGGGGTAGAGGCCAACCATTTGTATTTTAACAAATTGGCCAGAACCATCCTAAGGACCACACTTTGAGAATGACAGGTCTACAGTAATAATGTTATTCTTCTCCCTTTCCCAGTGACCTGTCTAGATCTGGGCATCTGACCAAGTTCTGGCCAATGAGAAATAAAGTCTGCTGGGGATAAAATAAAAATGGGGTTGTCTTTCACGGTTAAAATAACAGAATTTCTGACATACTCATTTTATTTAGCAAGCTGAATGGAAGACTTGATAAGTGGAGGTATAGCCATCTTGGTACCATGGAAGAAAACCCAATAAAATCATGGGCATACCAAACTAGCCTTCTGATAACACTGAACTGCTAAGCCAACCACAGAGCTACATATTGCCAGACTGCTTCTCATGAGATGTAACTAAACATTTTCTCATTAAGTCACAATTACTTGAGTTTTCTGTTAGTTGCAGCCCAAAGCAATTCCAACTAACAGAACATTCTATTTTCCAGATAAGAAAACCAAGCCCAAAAGGGAAAGAATAAAGTAACAGATCTAGTACCTATTATGGGTAAGATTCAAACTTTATTTTTTTTCCAGATTCCAAAACTTCGATAGGCTACTCTACTTTTCAATAGGCCACATGGTTATTCTCACCAAACTACATGCCTGATGTGACTCAGGAACAAAAATAGCTCTGTTTTACTTTTTGCTCTCCTGCCATTATATCTAATTCTGAGTATCTTTATGGACTTAAGAATCCTTGGTTAAGGCAGTGAGGTCACCTTCAACAATTCTGTTTTCCTGCTTTTAAGCAGGAGGAACACAAATTGGTATTTAATTTATTCTTGTAAGATGTTAAACTTATCCCTTTAAGGACAGGTCCATGCTTTTTACTTTGAGTTTTCCAATAGCCTACGTTATTCATATGGGGATATTTCTGCGGACATGACAAATAAGATAATTTACCTCCAAATAAAACAGAGAGGTTTCAGCCTCCCAATGAAAAGTGAATAACTTAAATCAGTCCTTTAGAAAGCTTCACTGTATTTCTGTCACCAACTGATTATACCCAGAGAAAATTCTTTTATGTTGTATAATGGCAGACAAGCAATCACTACAATGAAAAAGTTATTTGGGGGAAAAAAAGGTTTCGTCAAATCAAATTCAGTTTTATAATTTGTGTTTCTGAAAGGGAAAAAAGTATCTTTTTCTCTCTTCTGTGAGCTGGAGAAGAAATTCAGAAGAGAACATTTAGGCCCACTCTGAAATAGATAGAACGACCTGGGGTTAAGATACTCCAAAAGCCCCTATTCTGCTTTGGCTGGTCATAGCTCCACAGCATCCTGGATACATTTGGTTTGAAAATGTTTATGCAGGACTGATTCTGCTATCAAAGGGTCCAGAGCCAGAGCCGGCCCCCACTAAGTCAATCTGATTGATAATCTATGACTTGGGAAGCTCAGAGCGAGGACCAAGTAACTACAAGTAGAAACAAAGAAAATTATTTCTCTTTGAATAAACAATCACTCAACATGAGAAACTGTTTTGGTATCCAGAGAAGACAGACTACTGAGAGAGTATATTACCTGGGATGAGGATCACTGAGAAACGAGTTAGAGGATAGTTGCATTGCCTATGATTGCTATACACCCCTTTCCAGTGCTTATATAGAAACAACAACTCTTTTCAATTCTGTGGGTTAGTCATTATAATACTGGTGATAATGAAGAATTGCTAAATTCCATGTGCTTGAATATTATCAAATCACAGAGGAACAAAGGAATGGAATTTTTATATGCTACCATACTCAAGGTCATGCACTCCAAAAATTAGAAGATCCAAGCAGGTAATCTAAGTAAACGATGTAGCCCAGGCATTAGTAAACCGGAGAGAGCATATGCCCAGCCCGATGGGACTGGTTATTACTTAGCTCTAGGAAATGTCACCATGTTATTCCATGATGGAATCCCAGCAAAGACTGCTCCTTTATCCTTCATCACTGGTTAAGTCTGGCTAGAAGTTTGGTTTTATTCTTTTTTAAAACACCAGTTGGGCCAACACTGGACAGAATAAACACACCATGTTTTCACCAAATTTGAGCTTTCAGTTTGCAGACTCTGAGTCCAATGACCTTCTTTTTACATGTAGGAAAATGGAGTACCAACGAGAGAGAGGTATCTAAGTTCTCTTAGCTCATTAGACAAATCCCTAACAGCACGAATCATTTCAATGGTTGTCTAAAGAGTAGCAATGCCAAATTGCTAGACATATTTTAAGCATGCACACACACACACACACACACACACACACACACACACACAAACATTTATCACTTGACATGTGTCCAGAGACTTTGTGATCTACCGAATATAAAAATGGGAGAGAGGGGTGCCTGGGTCGCTCAGTGGGTTAAAGCCTCTGCCTTCGGCTCAGGTCATGATCCCAGGGTCCTGGGATCGAGCCCCACATCAGGCTCTCTCTGCTCAGCGGGGAGCCTGCTTCTTCCTCTCTCTCTGCCTGCCTCTCTCCCTATTTGTGATCTCTCTCTGTCAAATAAATAAGTAAAATCTTTATATATAAATAAATAAATAAATAAATAAAATAAAAAAGGTAGAGAATGAAGATGTCTTCAATGTCTATTCAGAGTTCAGGCACCATGTTTTAGTCTCCATGGCAGCCGTGAAATGCACAATTCACTCTCTCTTCTCCCCACTTCACAGAGAAAAAAAATCCAGGAATGTAGTCACTTACCCAAGGCCATAGGATAGTATATGACAGAGCTAGCTAGGATACAAGAGGAAATCTAGAGAAGGCCAGATACTCTGCCCTCCTACTAATTGCAGCACTGCCTCTTTTTCAACCTTCTTCTGTGCATTCATAAGTAACCACACATGGCCTCTTCCCTTGAGGGCTTCACAGTGTGTTGGGGGAGACACACATAGAAAAAAACTTCTCTGAGGGAAACTCAGTGTCAACTACACTGAGAAACTACAGTATTTGTGGGGACACATCCAGAGCCAGGGCCTCAGGTTCTCTCCTTCCCTAACCTGCAATCAAGCAAGTGGAGGGGCCAACCTACCCCTTGTTATTTTAGAGAATGTTCTAGCTTCAAACTCAGACCATGGAGTGTCTGATGTGAAATGCTGCCCCTTATAGGCTTGGCAATAATGATCCCGTAGGGCATGTGCAGCAGAGAACCATGTTGAATATGCTATCACACACGGCATCTTGTTTGATCCACACACTACCACAGTGAGGTGGGGACTTTGGGATTCAGAGGGTCCCTTCAAACACGAGGAAACAGAACCTCACAGAGAGTACTCACAGTGGGATAAGCCCTGCCTCCTAGCCCTAACTTCTTTGTAGCCTAATATGCAACTATTCAGGCATTTAGGGAGGGAGAGAAAGGAAAGAACTGAGTGGCAGGAAGCAAGAGAAAGTTTCCCCCAGAGAGAGAGAGAGAGAGAGAGAGAGAGAGAGAGAATGAGAATTAGTTAACATGCAGCAGGGGAGCAGGTCTCCTAATGGTGATATTTCTATAGGCTCCCTCCTCATCAGCAAGCTTTCACTACAATTGGGTCTTTTCTCTTCCAGAAATCTTCACTAAATTACTTCCATTGGCCCTATCCTCGTCCTTGTCCTGTGACTAAGACTGAGATTTTCAGAAGGAAGCAGAAACATGGCAGCCACCGAAGTCCCCAGATTGTTTATATTGAGGGCCATGTGAAGGTCAGTCCCGTAACAGTGACACAAATGTCCAGAAAAAAATTATTATTAAATGATTTCAGTTTCCATGAACATTGTCCAGGAAGAGTCAAATCATCCTCCAGAGCATTTTACCATTTTTGGTGGCTTTACCTTCAGTCCTATCAACCTTCAAGCTATAGGAAATCTTTCTTCAAGAAGGACTCTCTCACCCACTGCAGTCATCACCACCATCACTAGTACCACCTTCATCACTTAACTCCTTCCTTCTCAATAATGATATTGGTAAAGGAAGAAATAAATTGAAAACCAGTCCTGAACAAAATCAACACTGCTTCCCAATTCCTAAGGCAGGGCTCTCCTGTCACAAACAAAACTGCCTAACTCCCTGTGCCAGATCTACCCCTGTGGCCTTACAACAGATGATCCTAATAGTCAGCCCTGGGACAAGAAACAGCTTCCACACATTGTACGGTTTTGCCTGGCACACACAGACTTATATTTTACAACTGAACCCCACTGCCAATATCAAGAGCCTGCAGTTTCCACATAAAATTTTGGATTCCTGGCATCTTTAAAAAAAAATTAATCTGTCAAACCTGGATCCACATTCCACATGGCAAAAACTGGCAAAAGATGAGCACTGGCTGCCCCTTTTAAATGGTTCATGGACTCTGTGTTGCAGACCAGTCCATTCCTGGCTCACCCAACTCATCTTTGACAGGTGTAGACATCTAAATTTGTGACACCTGCCAGAAGAGGCTGCCTTCATGCTGGCAAGGACAACTAAATCTCTAAATTTTGGCTGATGCACCTCTGACATTAGGAGTATTTTTAGCATGCAATCCCCATATAAGCATTTTTTAATACCAAACAAATACAAAGGTTATTTGCAATGTTAATTATACTGTTACTAATTAAAAAAATGGTTGTTGTATTATTTTTAATATTTGCAAAATGATGGAATATGTTTAGTTGATTCTGAAAATTTTTTAAAGAAGATTTCATTTATTTATTTATTCTTTAGAGAGAGAGAAAGAGTGTGAGTGGAGGGAGAGGCAGAAGGAGGAGAGAATCTCAAGTAGACTCTGTGCTGAGTGCACAGCTAGATGCAGGGCTTGATCTCCCAACCCTGAGATTCTGACCTGAGCTGAAACCAAGAGTCAGACACTTCACCAGCTGATCCACTCCAAGTGCCCCTTTCTCTGAATCTTGTGTCACTTTATGTACTAATTAAATGATGTTGCCAGGTCAATTGCTTGGAATTAAATAATTCACAATTAAAAATTAGTAAAGTTTTATTTTACATAATAAAAATGAATAGAAATAGAAATTCTAGTATTTCAGTCCCAATGGGTTCATGTGACCAGTCCTGAGGCACATGTCTGGTGCTGCAGGGCAGAGGGGAAATGCCCATCACATTTCTTTCATACAGAATTATAAATTAATTCAAATTAATAAATGTGAATAGTTTGCATAGTAAGGCCTCTCTTCTCCTTACTCAATATTATTTCACAGGCATTAATTTTTCCTTTGGTGTTGACTACAATTCATTGAGTAAAATGGTTTGGGAGGAAAGAGAATCACAAGTCAGAACCTAATTGAACAGCAGGGATTGACTGTTTGGCATTGGCAAGAGCCTCCGCTGTGGCAGCATCAGTGAGTTACCTGGGGTCCTGGACCTCAGCTGCCTGTGGAATTAATGCTCGAGAATAAATTTAGTATCCTATCACCTTGAATGCTTACTTTGTTTGTCAAATAGAGGTCATTAACCCCACTTTATTACTCCAAAATGACCAAGTAGGTTTTTGATATATAACCCATCAATCATCTCTTGGACATCAGCCACATACCAGCAACCAGCCTGGGTGTTCAAGGCAATGGATCTGGGGAGGTGAATGCAAATGTGCTTTTTGGTTTATATCTGTTGCAGAGATTTTTTTTTTTTTTTCATGACAATAAGCTTATATTTTGAGATGGTTTGGGTTTGAATTCATAGAAATGTTCTTTCCTCGCTGTATGGTTTTGGATTCATCCTCATCTTCATCTTTAAAACAGACAAAGTAATTCTTACCTTATAGACTTTTTGTGACTATTAAATGAGACTTGTACTACTGTTTGTAGTCAGTGAATAAAAATGTTGGTTTCTTTTAACCCTTTCCTACCAGGGCACAAAGATGAATACAACTTATTCCTGCTTTGCAGAAGTTCACATTCTTTGAAGATTACCAGCACCTATATAATTAAAATATTAGACAGTATTATAAATGAAATGTAGTAAGTATGAAACCAAAGTTCCAAGGTCATCCTACCAGTAAAATCTTGGGATGACATACTTTCTGTTAACATGTTTTCAAATATAATGTGATTTCTGAGTGGTATTTGGTGCTCATTCTCTGACTAGCCTTTTTTTCCATTCCTTTCTTTTTGAAGATTTTATTTATTTATTGAGAAAGAGTGCACAAACTGGGGGAGAGGCAGAGCAAGAGGAACAGAATCTCAAGCAGACCCTGCACTGAACATAAGCCTGATGGGGGGGCGTCAATCTAGCAACCCTGAGATCATGACCTGAGCCGAAATCAACAGTTGGAGGCAAAACCAACTGAGCCATCCCTGACTAGCTTTATTTTCATCCCCCTTTATTTTCAAAGAGAGGTAGAATAAAATACTTATCTTTTCAGGAGAAGGGGCAGAAAAGAGAACGCAAGATCAGTAGTAAATAAAATTTGGCTCTGCTTTTGGAATGAGAATGGGTCCCACATACCCAATATTCTCTTCGCTCTATCTTCTGCGATCATCAGCGATCATGAATGAGCACCAACTCACTAGGACATTTCTGGAACAGCTGCCATATTCCAGTCAAGACAAGGAATTAGAAGCAGTCAATGTGACCTTGAGGCCTGGGGACAATCACCATCAGATGGCACCAAACAGCAGCCAGGTCTGCATGAATTTAAATCCTGGAGCTGACTCCCTGGGCAGGCTCGTATTTTAAGCCCACTTTCTCCAATGCATGGGTTTTCCTGTATTCAGATTTTAATAGAAGCTTTGAACTGTATTACAATTCCTTGTAAGACCCGGACCCTCCTTACCCTTTTTCTCATCCCGCTCCACTCTCCCCTTAGCCCACTGCACTGTGGACACCCTCGTCTTCTCCCGTCCACCATCTAACATGGAGATTTTGTACTCGTGGTCTCCTCTTCCTAGAACACTGTTAATAAACACAACCAGCTCCTGCTGTTATTTAGGTCTCAGCTGAAATGCCACCAACTCAAAGAATCCTTCCTTGACCACCATTTATAAAGCAGCTTTCTCTCTTCAGTCTCTCCCGATTCCATGACCATGCTTTCTTTTCTCCATAGCATTAGTCAGTCTCCGATGACCTGGTACATACAGTTGTGTATGGTCTCCCTACCCTAGAATATAAGCTCACGAAAGCAGGGACTCTTCTGCCTTGTTTATCACCGTGCCCCCACAGCCTTCTACATGATTGTCGGTAAGGATGGTGCAAGCTCAGTGGAAGGCTGCTTTGGGTCATTGCCTAGCTCCTGCTGGGGCATGCGGAGTAAGCCCAGTAGTAACTCCAGAGGGAAAATTTAAATAAGAAAGTTGTAGGAACTAGGATGTGTTGGAGGCTCTAAGCAAGAGACTATTCCAGATTATTCCAGTACACACATTTACTTGATTATACTGGGGATAACATTTTAAGATTTCATTTATCTGACAGATCACAAGCTGGGGGAGTGGCAGGCAGAGGGAGAGGGAAAAGCAGGCTGCTGCCTGAGCACAGAGTCCCATGTAGGCCTCAACCCCAGGACCCTAGGATCATGACCTAAGCCAAAGGCAGCCAGTTAACTGATGGAGCCACCCAGGCACAAGGGGATAACATCTTAGTAATGATAGTGATAACAGCAGCAACAACTAGCTCTTATTAAGTGCTTACTCTGCCAAATACTTCACAAGTATTAGCTTACTTAACCCTCTGAACAACCTGATGATATAAGTACTATTATTATCCCTATTTTACAGATGAGAAGTTATAGGACCTGCTCAAGACTACCCACCTAAGAAATGAAGATAATGGTGCTCGCTTTGGCAGCATATATACTAAAACTGGAACAATATAAAGAAGATTAGCATGGCCCCTGTGCAAGGATGACACGTAAATTTGTGAAGCGTTCCATATTTTTCGTGCTATGGTGAGTGCTGTGAAGTGTGTAAACCTGGCGGTTCACAGACCTGTACCCCTGGGGCTAATAATACATTATATATGAATAAAAAATAAAACTTTTTTTTTTTAAATGAAGGAAATGAGATATAAACCATGAGAGTATGTTTCCATTCTCTTAACTATTATTTCAATCAAATCGTGGAAATAACAAACACACACACACAAAAATTACTCTTAGAATAGCTAAGGAAGTCTTAGCTAGGAGAGATGGGTACAGCTGACAAGTCAAGATGCAGGGCAGGTCACCTACTAGAAAGGGAGATCACATGCAGGGTGGTTAAAAGAACAGTAAGTATTCAAGCAAGAGGGGTTGAGGTGAATAAAGAACTCTTGAGGGTTCAAAATATATACATTAAAAAAGTGCTCACACGCAGGTGTATCTCTTTGTGCTCCACGAATTCATACCATACTTTAAACCTGTTCTGCCAGACTGCACTATGGCATTTTGGCAGATTTGGGCAAGAACAAATGAACTGCAAGTTGTCTCCTGAAACTGTATTAAGGTTTAGCTCTCAACAACTGTTTGTACGTTAGCTGAACCAGAGAACTGTGAGAAGGGCCAGACTGACACCAAGAAAAAAGATTAGACTGAGCTTTTCTACATGCTTCTACATAATTCAAGGAAAAGGCAGAAATGGGAATTTTCCCAGGTGTGCTTGAGAGAATGGTTTGCAAATTCCATAGGGAATATCTAAACTGCATTTGAATTCTGTGCTTCACTCCAGCACGGTTATTTATGGTGTTTATTGAATACAGCCACTATTCTCTGCCTCTCTGCACATTTATAAATACAGTTTCTAAAAGGCGTCCATTATGGTTTATGATCTATAATTGGAAACAAGATGCTACCAGTCGTGCATTCACTGACATTACAGAATCATGTAAAGTCATCCTGGCCCACACCTAGAGGGCTGGAGAGGTCTTGTCACTCAATACAAATGCCGGAGATGTTAATTAGGCCTCCGTCCCTGGACTTTTCTTTTCTTTTTTTTTCTTTTTCTTTTTTTAAGATTTTATTTATTCATTTGACAGACAGAGATCACAAGTAGGCAGAGAGGCAGGCAGAGAGAGAGGAAGGGAAGCAGGCTCCCTGCTGAGCAGAGAGCCTGATGCGGGGCTCGATCCCAGGCCCCTGGGATCATGACCTGAGCCGAAGGCAAAGGCTTTAACCCACTGAGCCACCCATGTGCCCCTGCACACATATTTTTATAACTTCCTCTTATCACTTAACATCGTTTTGACATTTACTGAAGTTGAGAGGAGTAAGCCCAATTTATTCAATTTCTGTACTATTATGTCATCCTTTCTTTGATGGAAATTTTGTTCCCAGATTTTTACAATCCTAATCAATGAAGTTATGGACATTCCTGTTTTGGGTTCTTGTGTTCATGTCCAAGGGGTTCCTCAAATATATTCCTATAAGTGGAATTGTTGGGTCAGGGAGTACGTGCACAGTCACCTTTACCAAAGCGAAGCACTGACCAAAGTGCTCAAAATTTATATGAATATATGTTCCAGCAAAAGTGTGGAATTTTTCCAGTTGCTTCATGTCTTTGGCAACCCTTGGCATTGTCATAAGTCTTGTTACAACAATGGGTGCGTAATTGTATTTCAATGTGGTTTTATTTAGATTTCCCTGATTACTAGTGAAACTGATCGTCTTTCCATACATTTATGGATTTTTGTTTCTATAAGTTATGTTTGTAAGTTTTGTCCATTTTGTTTTCTTTTTATAGAGACTGGAACAAGTTATTTATATAATCTATATATTATCTTGTTGGTTTATATGTTTCACAAGTATCTTCTCTCCATTTATGTAGTTTATAATTTTATTTTTTTAACGATTTATTTATTCGAGAGAGTGCACAATGGGGAGTGGGAGAGACAATCCAAAGGAGACTCCCCACTGAGTGTGGAACCCAAAACAGGGCTCGATTTCACCCACCTGAGGATCATGACCTGAGCTGAAATCAAGAGTCAGACCCACAACCAACCAGCTGAGCCACCCAGGTACCCCTATTCTCACTTTTGTGAGAGGATGGTTTCTTTGATGAACACAAAGTAATTTATGCTAATGTAAAATGATTTTCAATCTTTTCCCTTTGTTGTGTTTTTAAAAGGGGTTGTTTCTATTGATTCACTATTAAATATGACACTTGCTATAGATTTTTAAATTCTGTATCTCAGTTGCTAAGCTTTTATCAACATAGTGAAAGAATTTTATTGAAAGCGTTTTCTCTTTGGGGGTGATTCTGTATTTTTCTTTCCTTGCATCATGTAATATAATTAATTATATTAATACATTAAGTACTATTAAATTATTCTTGAATTTCTAGGATAAGGGCAACCTGTTTATGAGATTTAAAAAAAAACACATTTCAGGTTGTTTTACTTACATTTGTTCTGAAGAGAATTTTAAAATATAAGTGATACGAAACTATGATTTTCCTGTATTAAATTGATGTAACCTAGTTTGTAAGAACATTATGCTATCCATAGTAAGTAAATTGGGAAGTACTTCCCCTTTGTTACTCTCTGGAGTATCTTGTAAGGATCAGCAGCATATGTTTCCCGGGTATTTAACGGGACTTGCTGGTATTTATCTGCACTTAGGTTTTTAGTATCTATGTGTATGGCTAGGTGAACACAGATTTTTAGTGAACTGAAAATTTTAGTTGTTATATATCTACTCATTTAAAAAAAATGTCGAGTCACTTGGCAAACTATATTTTTCCATTAATATGTGTATATCATGAAAGTTTTCAAATTATAATATAAAACTGTTATTTTTAAAGAAATATTTGTGGTACCTATATTTAAGTTTCAGTTCTTACTTCTAATCATGATTATTTTTTTTTCCTTTTTTTTTTAAGATTTTATTTATTTATTTGCGAGCGAGAGAGAGAGAGAATGAGAGAGGGAGAGCGAGAGAACAGGAGAAGAGAGAGGTCAGCAGGAGAAGAAAACTCCCTGCTGAGCAGGGAGCCCAATGTGGGACTTGATCCCAGGACTCCAGGTTCATGACCTGAGCCCAAGGCAGTCACTCAACCAACTGAGCCACGTAGGCGCCTAATCATGATTATTTTTATACCTCGTCTCTTTTGTCCTTAATTAGTGCCACTAGGATTTGGTTTATAAAAAAATCTTTAAAAAAATAACTTTATTATTGATGATTTAGATTTTTCATTTTATTTATTTTTGGTATCATCTTTATTTTTTTCTCCTTTGATTCACTCTGCTTTGCTCTGTGGTTATTTTTGTTAACTCATAAGCTGTCTGCTTTCATCATTAATTTTAGCCTTCTACACTCACAAAAGATCTGAGGTACCTCAAAAACCACATCATCTGTATTCAACAAACTTAATTACCTATTATAATTCCTGAAATATTTGTTAGGACCTAAAACTCTATTTTCTGAAGCCCTTGTACATGTCATCTGTTGTTTATTATTTTTCTGACTCCCATTCATATTAGCTAGAAATTTTGAACGGCAGATTGTGCTCAATGGTGTTTTATCTGAGAACCTGGTGGGACCAGAGGTGGGGGTGAATTCCTTCAGAAAAAAATGAGCTTTTGTTTCTACCAGATACACCCGGAGGATAAATCTCTAAAAAACAAAACAAAACAAAACAAAAACCCTTTAACCTAATGTTTAAACTTTGGTTTCTCCCAGATCAAGTGTAACATGAATCCAAACTTCCTTTTTCTTTTTTCCCTGGAATATGTTTTTTATATGAAGGGAAGATAGTCAATGAAGAAGAAAAAAATTTTAGAAAACTGAAGATGCGTTTTGTTCAGGATGTCCCAGACACTTAATCTGATGGAAAGAACTCAGCAGTCCTGAGTCAATTCTGACTTCGCTTCTTCTAGAATGCGACCTCGAACTAGTGTATGCCTGATTATTTGTGTTTTAAAGTATGGAGAACATATTACATTGACAGAGTAAAGATTAAACATATACAATATGAATCCACCTAACTGCCTGAAAATACTGCATGTTCAATATATGATGGGATAGCCCTGCCTCCTTCTTCTTCCATTTCTTTCTTGGGTAGGACAGAATGACAGTGCAGCCACTGAAAGGAACTCTCGTCTACTATCTTTCTGGCCATGATCCTAAAAATCATGGCATTTATTCAACAAATATTCATTAACTATTTCCTCCATACTAAGCACTGACAAACAGGGTCACACAGTAGGAAACACTAGAGTGAATCTAATTACCTTTCTCTAGGGTTAGAATTTAATGGACTTAGGTCAGTAAGCATTTTGAGATAATAATGGTCACTATTCTGTATGCTTTGAATATATTATCTTTCTTCATTTCTCCATCAATTGCATGAAGTATTTGCCTGATTCTTCCAGATGATGAAATGAAAGTCCAAATCATACAGAGAGAACACCTCAAAGCTCAATTAAAGCACAGGCCATTTTATTTCAGATCCTGTAGCTTCTACTAAGAATACAAAGTCATTATATGGTGTTATTCTCTTAAGTGCGTTAGGACCCTTTAGGCCTGAAAATCACAAACACATCATCCCAACTATGTTTGAGCACCACGACTCGGGACAAAGGTGGACCTGTGAATTGTTGGGTCAGTCAGGGGTGATATCATGCTGAACACCAGGCTGAACTGTGCAACTGCAGTTCTAGATTGCCATTATCAGGCTGCTCTGTTTTCTAAGAATGCCAAAGTAAATTCATAAATTAGAAAATGACAGCCAAATTGACACTTTTTTTTTTCAAGTTTTGATTTAAGTCCAATTAGTTCATTTCAGGTGAACTGAATGACTCATCATTTATATAGAACACCCAGTACTCATCTCAAGTGCTCTCCTTAATGCTCATCACACCTTTAACCCAGCTCCCTGCTCACCTCTCCTCTAGCAGCCCTCATTTTGTTCTCTATAGTTTAGAGTCTTTTTTCTGGTTTGCCTTTTCCCCTTTCTGTTCATCTATTTCTTAAATTCCACATACAAGTGAAATCATATGGTATTTCTCTTTCTCTGACTTGTTTCACTTAGCATAATACACTCTAGCTTCATCCAAGTCCTTGAAAATACTAAGATTTCATTCTTTATGGTGAAGGAATATTCCACTGTGTATATGCGTGTGTGTGTGTGTGTATACATATATATACACACACACCACATCTTTATCCATTCTTCAGTTGATGGACATTTGGGCTCTTTCCATAATTTGGCTATTGTTGATAATGCTGCTACAAATATCAGGGTACACACATCACTTTGAGTCAGTGTCTTTGTATCCTTACGGTAAATAGGTAAATACTAGTAGCACAATTTCTGGATCTTAGGTAGTTCTGTTTTGAACTTTCTGAGGAACTGCCATACTGTTTTCCGGAGTGGCTGTACCAGTTTGCATTCCCATCAACAGTGTAACAATGTTCCCCATTCTGTGCATTCTCAGTATCTGTGGTTTCCTGTGTTGTTAATTTTAGGATTCTGACAGGTGTGAAGTGATATTTCATTGTAGTTTTGTATTTTCCTGATGATGAGTGATGTTAAGTATCTTTCATGTGTCTATTAGCCAGTTATATGTCTTCTATGGAAAAATGTCTATTCATGTCTTCTGTCCATTTTTTAATTGGATTATTTGTTTTTTGGGTATTGCCTTTTAAAAATAAAAAGATTTTATTTAATTATTTGACACACAGAGAGATCACATGTAGGCAGAGAGGCAGGCAGAGAGTAAGGGGGGAAGCAGGCTCCCCGCTGAGCAGAGAGCCCCATGCAGGGCTCTATCCCAGGACCCTGAGGTCATGACCTGAGCTGAAGGGAGAGGCTTAACCCACTGAGCCACTCAGGCACCCCTGGGTATAGCATTTTATAAGTTCTTTATGGGGCACCTGGGTGGCTCAGTCAGTTATGTGTCCAAGTCTTGGTTTTGGCTCAGGTCATGATCTCAGGGTCGTGAGACTGATCCCTGCATCAGGCTCTGCACTGAGCATGAAGCCTGCTTAAGATTTTCTTTCTCTCCCCTCCACCCATGTTTGTACTATTTCCCTCTAAAAAAAATAAAATCTGGTTTGTCTGATGTGATGTCTATTTGCATGGTAAATGTTTCTTCCCTATCTTACTATCAAATATGTCTCTCCAATCTTAATGACTACATCTGCACATGTCTTTAGGTCTCAAATGAGTCTGGTATGGTGGAGACCTGTGCTATGTCTTCTAGGGGAGGGTCTTGTGATGCTGGGATTGAGGCAGATTTGACACAGAAAGGCAGTCAAAACCAGAGCACAGGAGCATGGGGTTTGGAGCAAAGCCTGCTAAAGAGGCAGTATCCAGGTAAACCACCCTCAGCAGGTGTCTCTGTACCTATGCTGAGGGACTGGGAGGGAAATGTTACCCACTGGCTCTTTAGTCCTCAGAGAGGCAAGGCCCCTCTTTCAGATGTGCTCCGAGAAGATGGAACTGTCTCTCTCCCAGTTTGTCTTCAGTAATCCTCAGACTGTGCCATCTGCCCCTAGGGTTACCTGCCTGTCTTCTCTCAGGAGCCCTGTAGGACCCTCAGGGCTCTATACCAGCCATGCCATGGACCTCTAAAACTATTCTGTTGGTTATAAAAACTCATGAAAATCAGCCTCTCTTATTTTCCCAGTCAGTGGCTTTGGGGAAGTGTTTTCCTTGTACACTCCCCTGTGTGCTCCTCTCTCTCTCTCTCAGGGCTACCTCCAGAGTACTTACAATCTATTTCTTCCCCAAAACCATATTTCCACACCTCCTATCTTTCATGGTGTGGCCTCTTCTCTCCCTCTAGTTGTGCAGTTTGTTCTGTCAGTCCTCAGACTGATTTCTTGGGTCTTCAGAATGATTTGGTATTTATGCAGCTGTGTTTGAAGGATGAAGCAAGCCTAGGGTCCTCCTACTACTTTGTCATCTTAGCTCCTCAACAGTTCTTTATAATAATCCAACACACTTTGAATGCTGAGCTTTCAAAAAAATCACTAAAATAGTACACTTCATTTGCAAAAATGTATTTTTCACACATGTACTAGCATGACTTTTTTTTTTTTTTAATCAGTTTTCAGCCTGTCTTATCCTATTAAGATATTTGTATTATGAGACTCTGGCCTGCTGGTGGCCCTGCACTGGCTAGATGGCTTTGGGATTTCAGTGTATACACCTAGAGGAAAATTTAGGATTCTAACCTCTAGTCAATTATTCAGTTACTGAAAGGCTACTAGGACTAAGAACAAGGCACAGAACACACGTGGAGAAAAGCCAAGGTCTCCAGACTTGAGATGTCATAGTCTGACGGAGGAGAAATAGACAATTATATCAGTATTCTAGAAGTGAAAGTAGAAGGGATGATTCAAGTTATTTTAGAAGGGGAGCTACTGGAGGATAGAGAAGAGAATTAGAGAGAGTGCATGGGTGAGAAATCTAAGCTGAACCTTGAAGGTAAACAGAATTTTACATGATGGACATAAAAAAGCATGAGAGGCCCAGGAAATACTGTATGTAAAAAAATCTGGATGCAGAAAAAAATGCAGAGTGTTCAGGAAACATTGTGATATACAGGGTTTAAAGAGAGTAAAGTGAGGAAGAGAGAGAGAGTTAATTAGATAATATGGGATTCCTCTACAAAAGACCATGATCAAAGTTCCACTGAGTTTAGTTACCATTAATCATGCACACAGTGGAAATTCATCCAAAGGCTTTGCAGTAGGAGCATGGCAATCACATTTCTATGGTGAAAAGATCACTCTGGAGACATGGATTAGCAAAGATTGGAGGAGGACTGGTTGGAAATAGGAAAACCATTTAGGAGGCCTTAGAACAGAGATAGACCTCAAGTAAGGTGACATCCCAAAGCCAGTATGGCAAGGAAGTTTCAACTTATTTATCAAGACACTTACTGGTAATTTTAGAAAACTCTTTAGTATAGAAAATTTTTAACTCTCAAACTTACCATAATGAAATAATCAGATCAAGAGGTACCAAGGGGGGTACCCATAGAGTGTGCAGAAAGGAGGGATTTAAGAGTGAAATCAATAGCATCTGGTGGCAGGCTGGGGAAAGACAAGAATGAGAAGCTGAACATGACTTCAGAATCTCTGATTTAAGCTAGAGGGTGAATAAGTTTAAAATAACTAAAAACTCATTGAAATTAAAATTATAGTAGTATATATACTCTCTGGAAGCCAGAGGAAAAGCAGGAAAATGACCAAATGCGTATGACTCGGATGAAGAGAGAGAATCAGCAATTTTGAAAACCAAGTTTCCCACAGCCTAGTATAGGTACATCATGATAAACATCAAGTTAATTAAGACAAGCATTACAAACACACCCTGCAAGTTTACTCAATTATGCACAAACACTGAAGTCAGATGGTAGAAGCTGCTGTAAGTATAGGAAAGTAAATAGGTCTGTGATCAAAAGACATGAAGTTCCAACTCCTGCCCCACTGTTTACTCACCTCTCTGAGCTTCTGTCTCTGCCTCTGAAGAACATGAAATAATCCCTGTATGGTGCCGATGTGAAGATAAAATATGATAATGGATGTGAATGCATGTGTCAACTACAAAGCCTTTGACAAATGTGAATTATTATTATGATGGTATTATCATACTAAAAGTTATATGTGCTTAGGAAAAACCATCCTAGCTTCCAATTACCCAGTCAAAATATCTACTGGACACTTCTATGACAGTCAGCTGCTTTAAGCCCTGGAGGACAAACAAGGTCCCAGCTGTCACAGAGCTCTCATGGAGCCAGCATTTGCAAAGTGAGAAAGAAAAAAGCCACAAGTTATTTACCAATTCAGTGTGGCTTTGGCAAGAGAAAAATCCCTGCTGAAAATTCAGCTCAGTAGTTCTTGGATCCAGCTCTAGGCAAGGGACATAAGACAAGTATCTCAGTAATGTCACAGTGTTCATTACAATACCAAGGTTGGAATTAAGGAAAAATATGGAGGTGATGTAGGTTCAAGGATTAATTACTGGATTTCAAAAAACAGGGGAAAAAAGAGCCAAGAATCCAAAATTAAGAACTAGATTGAGCATGTGAAGTACCTTGCCTATGGAGAGTCTGAGGAATCAAGGCACTGTCTGAATTGGGCATTATTTGCAGGGTCTCACTGACTGAGAATAGCTTTTAAGTGACTGGATTCACACTCAGTTACTCAAGTTGAGGGGTAATGTAAATGTTATCTATTACCTGAGAGCTCTTCAGTAAGGAACTGGACCAAGTAAAGAGTAAGGGATTGACCCCAGCCTCATAATAAGCACACAATGGGAACCTTTCCTCTAACTCTTCAGATTTATATAGAGCTGTTTTCTGGGCTGCAAATGTCAACCCTCATATCGAGGCATCCTCCAGAGCCATCGGGAGCAGTGCTGTCCAACTGAAATATAATATGAGCTGGATGTGGAATTTCCCATTTTCTAGAAATCACATTTAAAAAGTTAAGAGAAAGGAGTTAAATTAATTACAGTAATATCTTTTATTTCATTCACTATATCTAAACTATTACCATTTCAACATGAAATCGATGTAAAACATTTATTCATGAGCCACTAGAAACATCGTAAGCCAACAGTCATACTGTAAAAATGGCATTCATCTTATGATGCAATACAGTTAAAGGCAGTCTAAAGCACAATAAAGTTGTACTAAAGGGAAAGTATTTTACAGTGCATCAGTTTTAGAACTTTAAACAAATTAATTAAAATGAAAAATTAAATTGCTCAGTTGTAGCAGCCATATTTCGAATGGTAGGCTCCCATTTTGGACACCACAGGTCTAGAGGTTAGCAGGAATATTAGAACTTCCAGGAAACTTCAAGATCATCTCATTCAGTCTCTTTAGTTTACATAAGCTTATGGTGAAGGAAAGAGACTGCATCGAGTATTGTGTTCTGTACTGACACATGTTCTACAACTGTACCTTAAAAGAACCCCAAGGAAGAGTCTCACAAATGAGGAAACTGAGGCTCCTACAGATACGAGGACTTGCCCAAGACACACACCAAAAGTATGATAGAACAAGATACATCCAGAATTACTTATATTTCTTTTTTTGAAAAACACACTGCTTTATTTGATTATAACACCAGTATATGCACATGTCTTAAATCCTATGTCTTGACTGATATGTGGCTGATAGGGGAATCTTTAATGTACTCTGAGAAGCTGGCAGAAACCTGAGCCTCTCTTCATGCTTATTCCTGTTTCCTTCAATTTTCTATTTATCATTCAAGATATGCTTTGTGTGTTCTTTCTTTGGGAACAAAGAACAGAAAAGGAATTACTCTATGAACATAAGTAGCCAGATTTCCAATGACCTGCTCAAGGAGGAAAACCGTGCACATTTGCTATACCAGTTTTTTCCTTGCATAATCATACCGTGGGTGTGTGGCCAGAAAGGGTCACTGTGATGTATCTGCTTACCAAAAGGATCCTAAACCTCAAGTGTCTGAGAGGCAGGAAGACTGTGAAGAACGAAGTACTAAAAGGCAATCAAGATATTTTGGGCAGAACTTCTTTCAAAATTAAATTGAAAAAGATTCTGATAAATCAGGCTGCAGAAACACCAGGAGTATTTAACTTCCCCAGGGCCATGTGGTAAATGTTGATGATAACAGAGTTGCCTGAGCCTGGTGGAGAAAATCCCAACAATCAAGGTGAGAATAAATGGAGTAACCAGTCTTTAAAGCAAACTCCTGCTTCCTGCAGTATTTTTTTTAAGAAGATTTATTTGAGAGAGAGCGTGTGAGAGCAGGGGAAGGGGCGGAGGGAGAGGGGAAGGGAGAAAATCCTCAAGCAGACTCCTTGCTGAACACAGAGCCCAAATACTGGGGCTTGACCCAGGACCTCGAGATCATGACCTGAGCAAAAATCAAGAATTGGCCACTCAATTGAGTGAGCCATCCAGGCATCCCTCTGCAGTATTTTGCGATGGAAAGATTATGGGTTTTAAAAACAGAAGATCTAAAAACAAACAAAAAAAACCCCAGAAGATCTTACTAGAACTCTGCCACTTCCTTGTCATGCGTCCTCTTTATTCCTGTTTTCCCATCTAACCCAGTGCCAGATAATTCAGGGAAGTCCTTCAATCAAGACTAGTCATCCACAGTAGCAACCTCCTAAACTATACTGATAATTCTTTTTTTTTTTTTTTAAAGATTTTATTTATTTAGTTGACAGAGAGAGATCACAAGCAGGCAGAGAGACAGGCAGAGAGAGAGGAGTAAGCAGGCTCCCTGCTGAGCAGAGAGCCCGATGCGGGGCTCGATCCCAGGACCCTGAGATCATGACCTGAGCTGAAGGCAGAGGCTTAACCCACTGAGCCACCCAGGCGCCCCTATACTGATAATTCTTTTTTTTTTTTTTTCTATTATGTACAAGTTTATTTTCCTTAAGAAGTAAAATGAAGTTTGAATAGTACAGTCTGTGGTGTGGTGACATCAGCAACTGCCAGTTCTTGCCCATCAACGAGTCCCAATTCTTTCAACGTTTTGGAGAGATTTGGCCTTGTTCGTTCTTCAATAGAGGTTACTGACTGTAGGTAAAGTGTTCTATTTTTTCCCTCTAATGTAGCTGTGATGGCTGGAGATTTCATCTGCAGAGAAGCACTATTGGTTAAATAATCCAAAACCTCCTGTAGTTTAGCAGATGGAGAAAACTGAATATTTTGAGGAAGCTGGCTACAAGCTGGGCAGTTTTCCTTTCTCTCTGCTTCAAATGTGTATGTGTATAGTCCATCCACATCATTGAATACCAAGTAATTATTAAGAGGAATATATGCACTTGTGGCTATTTTAAAAACCTCAGTGGCACACACAGCTGCTATGACTGCATTTGTAGAAGCTACTGCGGGAATGATTCGTTTTACTACTCCTTGAGTGAGTCTATAGGTCACACCCCTAATATTATATTGTGATGCCCTCTCGAGGGACTTTTGGAAAATCCACTGAATATGATCAGGATCATCTCCATCTAATGGAACTCCTTCTCCAAAAGGCTGCTCCTTGGGCCACTGCAGTATCCTTACATACTCAATACAGTGTTCTGGTAGCCTGGGCATAGACGCAATGGTGCACATGGGAAAATTAACCTGTGGAGGATACAGTTCTAGTGTGCATTCAATACAAGCAGTCATTCCAGGCAGAATCACCCGGGCATTTCCTTTAAAACCTTCTGTCCCCCCATCTATTAAAGGGACAATGGAGCTTGGGTCTAATACACCATCTTCATAATTCAGAAGAGATATCAGCATGCCATTTATCCATCTTCTGGCTATGATAGAGTCCAGTCCACATACAATTATATGAAATTGTCGATAGAAAGTGTCATTAAAATCCTGAATCTTGTTGAAATGTGGAACTACATTGCAGTTAGGAACTCTGTCATTCAGAAATTCTGCAGCAACTTCAGCCTTAGGTCTTCCAACATCTTTGGGCCTAAATAAAAACTGCCTATTTAGATTGGAAACATCTATAGTGTCCATGTCTATAACATGAATCTGTCTAAAACCAGACAACGCCAGATTTTTCAGGAGCTCACATCCTAAGCCACCAGCTCCAATGACTAGAACTTTACATGTATCTAACAAAAACTGGAGAGATTCAGTGCTCGGTTCGAAATCAGGGTGTGTGAAGGGTCCAGATCGCTCGAGGAACTTCTTTACATGGTTCCAGCGACCTTCCCAGTCTCCAGTGTCCCCACACCCACCATCAACAGCCATTTTCTCAGCCAGCAGCTCCTCTATTCTCCTTCTTTTCTTCTCCGGCTCCTCGCCATCCGCCATATTGTTCTCCCTATACTGATAATTCTTATTCACCTCTCCATTCTTTGTAAATTTTGATCATACCACCTCTATTTCCATAATTGATAATATTATTAGTAACAAATCAATGGAGTGGCACCTGTAGGAAATCAGTCGATGTGAATCAGAGGCCACCAGCATCTGCATTCCCAGACTTCAGCAAGTTCTGATCCTGTGAGAGTTGGCAGGCAACACATATAATAAGAAGAGAGCATTTCAAAGCTATGGTCACTGTTTCCCAAAGACAGGAGGACAAGAGGGTTAATGAGTTTTATCCTGGGCTGATGTTGGAAAAGATTAAACTTTTGGGACTTGGAAGAAAAGTACAAAATATTGGCAAAGGGAGAGGTGCAGTTAAGAGGAGCTATAACATGTAAATATATTGGCTCCTAGACACTATTTGTATATGTCTTACTCTACTTACTCCATTTACCCCATCACAAACAGATCATCACTCAGGTGAAGGGTGAACTAAGGCCACAAAGCACAGATCCTGACCTACTTCAAAACATCAATGGCTGAAAAGTAGTAAGTTGTAACTCTTTTTTGTCATTCATGACAGATTTATAGAAATTATAGCAGATGGGACAAATTAATTTAAACCCCAACAATGCACATATTATTGCCCACAGTCGATTACACATTCTTTTGTCCAGTTCATTGTTAATGACTCAAATAATGGGGTTTCCTGCTATTTTGCCTCACAGCATAATCAGATGAGATATGCAGATGAAATTAAATAGTTGTCACAATGTTCTCCATATTAATAAATACCAAGAAAAAGCAAGTCCTACCATGTAACTTGCTAATGTGAGGTTCTACACACAGTATCCAAGGAATGTGAGCCAACCTTTACCTAATAGCTGGTCACATGCAAGACAATCACTGCAACTGTATGCCAGTATGAAATCATACAGTTTTAGTGACTTTCTAGTTGACTTAAGAATGAAAATGAAGGGGTGGGTGCTTGGGTGGCTCAGTCCATTAAGCATCAGACTCTTGGTCTCAGCTCAGGTCTTGATCTCAGGGTTGTGAGTTTAAGTCCTGCATAGAAGAAGAAGAAGAAGAAGAAGAAGAAGAAGAAGAAGAAGAAGACGACGACGATGACGAAGAGGAAGAATGAAAATGACAGGGAAACAGAACAAGTCATCATTAAATTGCCAAACCCATACAGATAAAAAATTTCTAACCATGGAATAGTGTTGAGATATCATTATCATTAAAAGAAACTCACTAAAATACCCCTCCACACATACATACCACATTTGAAGACCTAAACATTAGGCATATTGGCAGAGTCATATTTAGTTTCAGGAACTTGAAAATATTATTCTATGACAATATCCAAAAATAGTAAATGGTAAAAAATACATCCTCTAGTACCATCAGGACAATTACTGACAAAATTTAACCTTTTGTAATAGGTAAAATATTTTAACATTCTGTACACAAAGCCTCCTGCTGGAAGCAGTACAATACCTAAGCTGGCTGCCTAACTTGCTTAGATCAAGCCCTACCCCCTGCACTCAGGCTGGCAAGCTCTTCTCAGTCAAGCTTACCCTTAGTCCCAGTGAGGCTGGCTCCTCCCCTCAGAAAACCAGCACAAACCCATGCCCAAATCATGTTTCCCAAACTGAGAGTTCTGCAGGGCCTCAGTTCTGGTGGAGTTGGTATCAGGTCTCATTTCACAAGAAGACCAGAGCACACCTAGTTAAAACTCACTACATTCAGGCCAGGGACCAAACACTGCCAAGACCAGGCAAAGAGAGCCTCTGTAGACAATTGGCCTAAAGGATAGAGCAGCCAAAATAAAAGAAGAGAGTGTATACAGCACACACTGAAGACACTCCCTGAAGCACTAGGCCCTGGGCACTACATGACCTCTTTTCTTCTTTCTTTTTTTTTATTTTAAAGATTTTATTTATTTATTTATTTGACAGAGAGAGAGAGAGAGAGAGAGATCACAAGTAGGTAGAGAAGCAGATGGGGGCTTGGGGGTGGGGAAGCAGGTTTCTGCCAAGTGGAGAGCCCAATGTGGGGCTCAATCCCAGGACTCTGAGACCATGACCGGAGCCAAAGGCAGAGGCTTAACCCACTGAGCCACCCAGGCACCCCATCTTTTTCTTAAAACCATTACTTTCAGGAGTAGGAGACCTAAGTGGTTTTTCTAACAGAGAGAAGAAGGCAGAGACTTAGACAAAATGCCAAGACAGACAATTTTTTCCCAAATGAAAGAACAAGAAAAGGCCATGGCCAGAGATCTAAGTGAAACAGATGTAAGTAACATGCCTGATGAAGAATTTAAAGCAAAAATCATAAGAATACTCACTGGGCTTGAGAAAAGAGCAGAAGACATTAGTGAGACCCTGACAACAGAGATAAAGCGGTTTAAAAAGGAATCAATTAGAGATGAAGAATACAATACATAAGATTGGAAACAGGCCTGATGCAATGAACAGCAGGCTGGGAGAAGATACAGAAGAAGAAGTTAGTGACCTAGAAGACAAAATAATGGAAAATAATGAAGCAGAACAAGAGAGAGAAAGAATTTTGCAACACAAGAATAAATGTAGGGAACTCAGTGAGTCTGTCAAACATAACAACATTTATAGGAGAGGAGTCCCAAAAGAAGAAGAGAGGAAAAAATGTGCAGAAAAGTTATTTCAAGAAATAACAGCAAAAAATTTCCCTAGTCTGGGGAAGGAAACATCCAGATCCTGGGGCACAGAAAACCCCAACACAATCAACAAGAGCAAGCTAACACCAACATATCATGTAATTAAATTTAAAAAATATAGTGACAGAGAAAAATTTCTAAACGGCAACAAGACAAAATCCTTAACTTACAAGGGAAAACCCATAAGGCTAAAAGGAGATTTTTCAACAGAAAACTGGCAAGCCAGGAGAGTGGCATGATATATTCCAAGTTCTGAATGCAAAAAATCTGCAGCCAAGAATACTCTATGCAGCAAAGCTAACATTGACAATAAAAGGAAAGACAAAGAGTTTCCCAAACAAGCAGAAGTTAAAGGAATTCATCACCACTACACCAGTCCTTCAAGAAGATATACTCTCCAGAAAAAATGACAGAGCAAGCAATAAAATGGCAGTAAACATATATCTCAATAATTGCTTTGAATATCAATGGACTAAAGGCTCCAATCGAAAGACACAGAGTGTCAGAATGGATGATAATAGTAATAATAAAAAAACCCCAAACAAACAAAAACAAATAAACACAAAAAAACAAGACCCATCTAGATGCTGCCTACAAGAAACTCATTTGAGACCTAAAGCCACCTACAGATTGAAAGTAAGGGGGTGCAGAAATATTTATCACATGTAAGGATGTCAAAAGAGAGCTAGAATAGCAATACTTCTATTCAGACAAACTAGACTTTAAAACAAAGACTGTAACAAGAGACAAAGTAGGGCACTATATAATCATAAAGGGAACAATTCAACAAGAAGATATGACAATTGTAAATATTTATGCACCCAACATGGGAGCACACAGATATGTAAAACAATAAAAACATAGAGGAACTAATTGATAATAACACAGTAATGGGAGATTTTAATAACCCACTTACATTAACGGAAAGATCATCTAAGCAGAAAATCAACAAAGAAACAATAGCTTTGAATAGGACCAGGTAGACTTACTAGACATATTCAGAACATTCCATCCTAAAGCAGCAGAATACACATTCTTACCAAGTGAACATGGAACATTCTCCAGAATAGATCACATATTAAGTCACAAAGCAGGCCTCAACAAATACAAAAGACTGAAATCATACCATGCACCTGTTCTGACCACAACACTATGAAACTTGAAGTCAACGACAAGAAAAAATTCGGAAAGACTACAAATATATGGAGGTTAAACAACATGCTACTAAACAACAAATGGGTCAAGCAGGAAACTGAAGAAGAAATAAAAAATACATGGAAACAAATGAAAGTGAAAAATACAATAGTCCAAAACCTTTGGGATAGCAAAGGTGGTCCTAAGAGGGAAGTTTTTAGCAATAGTCTACCTCAGAAAGCAAGAAAAATGTCAAACAAACAACCTAATCTTACATCAGAGGAGCTAGAAAAAGAAATACAAATGAAGGCTTAAAACAGCAGAAGGAAGGAAATAATAAAGGTCAGAGCAGAAATAAGTGATATAGAAACTTAAAAAAAAAGGGAATAAATCAATGAAACCAGGAGCTGGTTCTTTGAAAAAAAAAATTAATAAAATTGATAAATCTCTAACAGACTTATCAAAAGAAAAGAGAAAGGACCCAAGTAAATAAAATGACAGAAATGCAAAAAATTATGAGAATATTATGAAAAACTATATGCCAGCAAATTGGACAACGTAGAAACATATAATTCCTAGAAACATATAAACGACCAAGTTTGAAAAAGGAAGAAATAGAAAACTGGAACCAACTGATAACCAGCAAAGAAACCGAATCAGTAATAAAAGAAAATTCCAACAAACAGAAGTCCAGGGCCAGAAGGCTCACAGGGGAATTCTACCAAACATTTAGAGAGGAGTTAATATCTATTCTTCTCAAACTGTTCCAAAAAATAGAAAAGGAAGGAAAGCTTCCATATTCATTCTATAAGGCTAGCATTACCCTGATACCAAAACGAGATAAAGACACCACTAAAAAGGAGGACTACAGGCCAATGTCCCCAGTGAACATGGATGCAGAACTCTCAATAAAACACAAGCAAATTGAATCCAAAAATACATTCAAAAAAATCATTCACAACCATCAAGTTGGATTTATTCCTGGGTGGCAAGGATTGTTCAATATTCGCAAATCAATCAATATAATACACCACGTTGATAAAATAAAGAATAAGAACCATACGATCCTCTTAACAGACACAGAAAAAGCATTTGACAAAGTACAACATCCATTCTTGATAAAAAAAAAAAAAACCCTCAAGAAAGCAAGGATAGAGGGAACATACCTCATCCCTTTATAGCCTTTGGTATGAATACTAAAGGCTATATTAAAAAAAAAAAAACTGATAGCTAAAATCATCCTCAATGGGGAAAAACTGATAACTTTTTCTCTACAGTCAGGAACAAGACAGCAATGTACACTCTCACCACTGTTATTTAACATAGTACTGGAAGACTGAGGCTCGGCTATCAGACAATGAAAAGAAATAAAAAGGCATCCAAATCAGCAGGGAAAAAAAAAATCAAACTATCACTATTTGCAGATGACATGATACTCTATGTAGAAAACCTGAAAGACCCCACCAAAAAACTACTAGAACTGTTAAACAAATTCAGTAAAGACAGAGGATATAAAATCAACATATAGAAATCTCTTGCATTTCTATACATCAATAATGATGCAACAGAGAAATCAAGGAATTGATTCCATTTACAAGTGTACTGAAAACTATAACATGTCTAGGAATTAAACCTAACCAAAGAAGTAAAAGGTTTGTACTCTGAAAACCAAAAAACACTGAAGAAAGAAATTGAAGGTGGCACAAAGAAATGGAAAGACATTACATGCTCATGGAGTGGAAGAGCAAATACTGTTAAAATGTCTATACCACCCAAAGCAATACACATTTAATGTAATCCCCATCAAAATACCACAGCATTTTTCACAGAGCTAGAAGAAATAATCGTAAAATGTGTATGGAACCACAAAAGACCCCAGGTAGCCAAAGCAACTTTGAAAAAGAAAACCAAAGCTGGAGGCATCACAATTCTGGACTTCAGTTTCTATTACAAAGCTGTACTGATCAGGACAGTATGGTACTGGCACAAAAATAGACACATAGATCAATGGAACAGAAGAGAAAACCCAGAAATGGATGCACAAGTATCTGGTCAGTTAAACTTCGACAAAGCAGAAAAGAATATCCAATGGAAAAAAGATGGCCTCTTCCAACAAACTGTCTTGGGAAAACTGGGGAGCAATGTGTAAAATAATGAAATTGGACCACTTTACTAAACCATACACAAAAATAAATGAAAGACCTAAGCACGCAACCTGAAACTATCAAAATCCTAGAGGAGAACACAGGCAATAACTGATGTCAGCTGTAGCAACTTCTTTCTAGATATGCCTCCTTAGGCAAGGGAAACTAAAGCAAAAATGAACTATTGGGACTTCATCAAGATAAAAAGCTTCTGCACAGCAAAGGAAACAATAAGTAAAAGGCAACCTTTGGAGTGGGAGAAGATATTTACAAGTGACATTTGTGATCAAGGGTTAGTATCCAAAATATATAAAGAACTTAAACTCAACATTCAAAAAACAAATAGTCCAATTAAAAATGGGGAGAAGACATGAACAGACACTTTTCAAAGAAGATATCCAGATGGCCAACAGACACATGAAAAGATGCCCAACATCACTTAACACCAGGAAACTACAAATCAAAACTATGCTGAGATACAACCTCACACCTGTCAGAATGGCAAAATCAACATAAGAAACAACAGGTGTTGGCAAGGATGTGGAGAAAGGGGAACTCTTTTGTACTGTTGGTGGGAAAGCAAATCGGTGCAGTTACTCTGGAGAACAGTATGGAGGTTCCTCAAAAACTTAAAAATAGCACTACCCTACAACCCAGCAACTGCAGTACTTAGGGTATTTACTCAAAGGCTACAAGGACATTAATTAAAAGGGATACATATATCCCAATGTTTATAGCAGTATTATCTACAACAGCCCAACTATGGAAAAAACCCAAGTATCCAGTGACTGATGAATGGATAAAGAAGAGGTAGTGCATATTATATATATACAACAGAGTATAACTCAGCCATAAAAAAGAATGAAATCTCCTTTGCAAAGACATGAATGGAGCAAGAGAGTATTATGCTAAGTGAAATTAGTCTGTCAGAAAAAGACAAATACCAGATGATTTCACTCATATGTGGAATTTAGAAAACAAAACAAACAAACAAATGAGTAAAGGGAGAAAAAAGAGAGAGGCAAATCAAGAAATAGAAACTTAACTACAGAAAACAAACTGATGGTTCCTGGAGGGGAGGGGTGTGGGGAGATGCCTGAAACAGGTGATGGGGATTAAGACGTGAACTTCTCATGGGATGCCTGGACAGCTCAGTCAGGTGAGCGTCCGTCCCACTCTTGTATTTTTTTTCTGTGGTTGTGTTGTCTCATTAAAATGTGACATAAGAAAGTTTTAAAATAACAGGCCAAAATTTACCAGGCAATGCAAACAAAGTTGTAGAGATAACACTGATATCAGATAAATTGTAATTTAAGAATAAAACCCAAGATATAATAAAATAAAAAATTAAGGCAAAACTTGATTAAGAATATATTTCTTACAGTTATGTACCTGGGTATAGCATTAAACAAAGCAACTAATTGTAAAGAGGAAATTCAAGTATTGAACACAAGTGAATTTAACATAAAATTATCATTGAAAATGTTGTAATACTCCCTTAATAACCAGAGGGATCTAATATATATGAGAAAAATATTGATTACAAAAACTTTAGTTTGTATGTGTATATACTATATATTTTATATATACTTAGTAACTTATAAATCAATAAGATATTTGTGAGAGATATAATGTTGATCAGGTCTTTGGCATTGAATAAAATATTAAAATATTTTTAAAACAAATGATTTTTAGCTCATATTTTCTAATATAATTAATTAAATAAGAAATAATAGATTTTAAAACAATTTAATACCGATTAACTACCTAAAACTTCAAAAGACTTTTCTCAACAAGCTTTGGACCAAATGAAAAAATCAAACCTGTAATTGTGAGCTACCTGGAAAACAAATAGTTGAAACCTTTAAAAAATTGTGGGATATAAGTAGAGAAAAAGGTCTACATTTAAATAAAAAATTTTGGTCATCTTCTTAACAAATAAAAAAATCTTAAATGAAATAAGAAAATAATCAGTTTAACAGCTAAAATCTGTAAAATTGAAATAAGAACAAAAATACATTAAAAACTAGGTTAAAAGGAAGAAACTCCCAGAAGCCTAAGTATGAATACAAAAAAAGAGCAAACATCAATAAAATTAGCAATGGAAAAAGGGACATAATCATAGCTCTTAAAAGATTAAAATAATTACATGAGAAACTGTTGGTAACTGATTTGTAAATTCTTAGGAAATGGATAATTTTTCAAAAGTATTAATTACTATAATTGTCCATAGAAGAAGTATTGAGAAGAACCCATCCTAGAAGAGATTGGAAAAGTGAAAAAAAAGAAAACTATCATTTTCAAAGGCTTTGAGATCATGTGACCGCATAGACAAGTTTACTGACATTTTAAAAGGTAATGAATCTTAATAGGTGTTTCCATATATTTTTTAAGATTTATTTATTTGAGGGAAGAAAGAGAAAAAGACAGACAGAGAAAGCAAAAGAGAGCACGAGTGGGGAGAAGAAGGTGAAGCAGGCTCCCAGCTGAGCAGGGAGCAGGACTCTGGGATCATGTCCTGAACTGAAGGCAGTGGCTTAACCCACTGAACCCCCCAGGTGCCCTATGTGTTTCCATATTGAGAGTAAGAAATAACAGCTCTCAAATGTAGCTTATAAAAGTATCACCACCAAATATAGATAAATAACAAAACATAGAGTAGCTCATATATGAAAATTCTAAATTCTTACATGAAAATTCTTAATACATTAATATTATATGCAGAAACTTGGAGGATCTGAATAGACATTTCTCTAAAGAACATGTGCAAATTCCCAAAAAGCACACAAAAAGATGCTTGACTTTGTTAGCCATCTGGAAAATGCAAACCAAAACCACAATGGGATATCACTTCAAACCCATTAGGACAGCTTTAATCAAAAAGTCAGATAACAAGTGGTGGTAAGGATGTGGAGAACTTGAAAACAATTATACTCTTCTGGTAGGAATGTAAAATGGTATAGCCATCTGTGTAAAACTGTTTGGTAGTTACTCAAATGGTTAAATGTAGAATTATCATATGACCTATCAGTTCTACTCATAGGTATAAACAAAAGAGAATTAAATATATATATTTAAATGAAGACTTGGAAAGAAATATTTATAGTGGCCTTATTCATAATAAATGTATGGAAGTAACCCAAAATCAATTAACTGATGAACCGATAACTGTCACATGCAAACACACACACACACACACACACAGTGGAGTTATTATTTGGTCATGGAAAGGTATGAGGCGCTGATACATACTAAAACATGGATATCAACCTTGAAAAACCTTATGTTTACTGACAGAAGCCAGACACAAGAGCCCACATATTACAGGATTCTATTAAAATGGAATACAGATGAGGCAAATCCAGAGAGCCAGAAAGTAGTGTAATGTTTGCAGGTATAGGGGTTATGGAGGTGGCTGCTTAATGGTTTTGTGGTTTCTTTTTGGGGTGATAAAGACATTCTAACATTAGAAATTAGTAATTATCATACAACTTCGTGACTATATGAAAAAGCCTCTGACTTATAAACATTATATAGGGAATTTCATGGTACTTGAATTATACCTCAATTAAGGTGTTTTTTTAAAGTTTTCTAAAAGAACAGAATTAATACATTATGAATAAGGTAGATTTATTCAAAGAATAAGATGATTCAACATCATTAATAAAGAAAATAATCGGGGCGCCTGGGTGGCTCAGTGGGTTAAAGCTTCTGCCTTCGGCTCAGGTCATGATCCCAGAGTCCTGGGATCAAGCCCCGCATCGAGCCCTGCATGGAGCCCCGCATCAGGCTCTCTGCTCAGCAGGGAGCCTGCTTCCCTTCCTCTCTTTGTCTGCCTCTCTGCCTACTTGTGATCTGTCAAATAAATAAATAAGTAAATAAATCTTTAAAAAGAAAATAATCAACAATCCTCAATCTCAGTCCGCTATGGGAGAGAAATCAATAGATGCAGACTTCTATGACTTGCTTTTTCCCAATGAAAAGCATGTTTATAACATTCATCCTTGTTATTGGAAATATTTGGTTATTTCTAATAATTACATTAGCATTACTTTCTAATATTACATGGTATGAATATGCCATATTTTATTCACCTATTCTTCCATTAATGAATATTTAGAGAACTTCCAGATTATTCCCATTATAAATAATATTGAGGAGATTGGCCTTACATATCTCCAGTACACATACTGGTAAGTGCCTCTTTAGGATAAACCAAAGAATAAGATTACTAGCTGGCAGGATGTGTGCCTAGTTTCCAAAATATATAGTAGGGTGCCATTTTTCTGAAGCTCAAAACCAGTAAAAACCTATATTTATTTATCTGTGCATTTGTGTTGAAATTATATATTTTTAAATGCAAGGGAATAACAAATATGCAAATCTGAAAAGACTTTGCACGTAAGGATAAGGGACAAAAGGACAGAATAGTGAGCAATGAGCAAGAATAAGATAATTTCAAATTATGGGTAATGTTGTTCTTTATATTTTAAGTTGGATGGCTCATTCACAAATGCTCACTTTATATGCCTCTCAACACATATATGAATTACAAATGCTGTTTTGTAAGAATATTCTAAAACAATAAATGCTTAAAAAACATTTGATAAAATTTGGTAACTATCCCAAATAAAAACTCTAGACAAAATAAAATTAGGAAACAACCTAGCTGTGCTAAAGTCTGTATACTAAAAAACAGCAGCAGCAATCTCAAAGGATAAGGAGATTTGCTAAAAAAATTTTTAAAAAGTCAGATAAGACCACTATTCATTATTATTTAGTATGATTTATTTTTTACATTTTAGCCAAAAAATGATAAATTAAAAGTTTTACAAATACAAACTACAAACTATTTAAAATGTCTTTGTTAATAATATATGTAAATAGCTCTGGAAAATGTCTCTATCACACACAAAATATATTGCTTAGGTATAAAAAGCACTGCGTATTCACAATATATGTACAATGATGATTACTGGACCATTGCTTTTACTGAGAACAAAGTAAACATTATCAATAAGGCAAAGATTGAGTAAACTATGGTTTGTCCATGCCACGGAATGTCATTTAATACTTTAAAATGAATGAATCTATTAATTTGAAGAATATATCCTATAAAGCTGGCATTTTTGTAAGTCAAAAGCAGTTGAGTATCGCCAATTCCATATTGCTATTCATACATCTGCAAACATAATATATACTTACGTAGGTTATATGGACATAGATATCCCATGCTACATACATATACACATATGTATGCACATAATACAAACATAGGTATATATCTTCTCTTTTTTTAAGATTTTATTTATTTATCTGGTAGAGATCACAAGTAGTCAGAGAGGCAGGCAGAGAGAGAGGAGGAAGCAGGCTCCTCGCTGAGCAGAGAGCCCGATACGGGGCTCGATCCCAGGACCCTGAGACCATGACCTGAGCCAAAGGTAGAGGCTTTAAATTTTTTTTTTTAATATTTTATTTATTTGACAGAAAGAGAGAGAGAGAGAGATCACAAGTAGGTAGAGAGGCAGGCAGAGAGAGAGCGGGGAAGCAGGCTCCCTGCTGAGCAGAGAGCCCGATGTGGGGCTCGATCCCAGGAACCTGAGATCATGCCCTGAGCTGAAGGCAGAGGCTTAACCCACTGAGCCACCCAGGCGCCCCAAGGTAGAGGCTTTAACCCACTGAGCCACCCAGGCACCCCCAAACATAGGTATATAAATACAAACTTCTACCTACATAATCTTGAAGTATATATTTGTAACGTGTATATTAGGTGATTACAAGGGAAGGAGGTCCAGCTACAGGAAGAAATGAAAAAAAGGGAAGAAAAAAATGAAATTAAAAAAATACTAAAAAAAAAAAAAAAAGTCACCCAGTATAACCCAGAATTATAAATACCTTCAAAAAAATTATAGAGCACATGTCTATATGGGAAAAAAATGAGGGTGATTTCTGAGAGTGTAGGGAAATGAATTTTATTTTTCTTCTTAAGTGTTTATATTTGAATTTGTTGTATCAGCATGTGTTTTCTTCTTGTTGCTGTTTTAGGAAAAAAAATAAAAGGACCATTGACATCAGGGAAGAAGTATAGAAAGTTTGGACATTTATATAACAAAAAATGTAATGGGGAAAATCTCCCTTAAATTCCACTACCCAAGCCAACTACTACTAACATTTGTATGCATTCTTTTACAATCAGGGTATAATGCCATGCATTCCATTTCATACTTTTGTTACTTAACATTATACCAAAATATGATAATCATATAATATTTCATTAATATTGCTAATTTACTTCATTATACCTGATGCTAAAAAACACCTGGTCACTTTTCATTTGTTCTCTTTTGATTAATGACTAGAAGCACAAGGCACATTTTCCATATAAATACTAGTTTATACCGTTTCTCTAGGAAATTCTCTTACAAATTGGATTCTGACTCCGAAAGTGTGAAGACTTTTTAAAAATCTTCATTCTTAGTGCAGAATTGCCTTACTAGCCATTTTATCTAGTAGCTAAACCAGTTGGTAAATTACTGTCCAAGTTAGCACCGTTGCTTCTGACCATGTTGATATCATTGTACTTGGGAGAGTCAGACCTATATTTCAGTGGATAACCACAGAACCCCCTGCGTAACAATTCATTAGTTAGGTTGTTGAAGGTGTCCGTTGTAGGAAGCATATATTGGCATGTGTCTCAAACAAGAAATTTTTTTTTTTTTTTTTTAAAGTATGGGGGTAGTGCACAGAAAACATTGGCTTTACCTGAAACCAGTCTTTCCGGCCACATTCATGCTAAAGTGATTTGGGCTCTAAAAAATTAAACAAGTAGAGTTCTTTCACACTAACAAAAGGTTAATTTGATCTTATTTGCAAAGGCACTTGAATTTGGCTTTCACTTGGGCCATCAATACAGAACAGCTGTCCTACAGCTACTCATTAGAATTGCTGAACAGAGTGCTGGAAAAGCAGGCACATTCTTTTACTCTCCATACACCTTCTAGAAGCCTGATAGGAAGCATGATGAAGCCAGCCACCATTCATCAAATGGGATCTATAAATCTGGGGGTACACTGAAGTGAATTTTCTGATGTTTAAAAGTTGTGTGAGGGGCAGCTGGGTGGCTCAGAGGGCTGGGACTCTGCCTTTGGCTCAGGTCGTGATCCCAGAGTCCTGGGATTGAGCCCGGCATCTGGCTCTCTGCTTGGCAGGGAGCCTGCTTCCTCCTCTCTCTCTGCCTGCCTCTCTGCCTACTTGTGATCTCTGTCAAATAAATAAATAAAATCTTTAAAAAAAAAAAAGTTGTGTGACAATTTTGTTTTGTTCTGCTTTCATTTAATGACAATCTTTTAAAAATAGTAGGTTTCTGAGGTTAAACAAAACAAAAACCACCACACACTCTTGCAGGGGTAAATTGGAACTGAGCAGTATTTTTCATGGAATAGGTATTAGATTCTTAAGTAATTTTCTTCTAACTAGTAACTAAAACTAGTGACAAGCATGGTCATATTATAAGGAAATCATGAGGACAAGAAGGAGTGGAAAGAACACCTCTCCATTTCCCCTCACTGCCAAAATTTTGGTAATTGTTTTAAGACAGAATGATCCAAATACCAGAGCTGCATGCAGACTTCTTTTACCCTTCTTAAATATTGTACTAAGTATTTTGAACATCCAACATGGGGTATTTATCTGTTTGTTAAATGCTCATTCATCCTTTATGATTCTCCAGATATTAACCATCCATGTCATCATAGTCTACAGACTTTTGTGTCCCTAGTAGACGTTCAATTATCTCCCTGGCATATAGAATCAGGTAATATAACAACCTCAACAAGAGTTGCTGCTCCTGGCTCCAGAACATATGAGACGTTTACATCTTTGCTGGAAATGTCTGGCATAAAAGTCAAGAAGTATATAAAACTCTGTAAAAGACAGGGATCAAAAGCCTTCCTTCCTTGTGCAGATTTTAAAGAAGCAGTTTTATCATCTATGTGAGAGATGAGTTAAATGTTAGGGTGTAAAAAATGAAAGTTAGAGACTACCTTGAACCTTCTGGTGTCCCTTTTCCATGGAGAGTCAGTGTTAAGAGGACAGGAAAAAGTTCCAATGTCCTCTAAGTAAACTATACTTTTGTTCTTTTCAGGATGATTCTGGAGTTTTCTAGAGTTCCCAACTGTTGAGATAAAGACTATAACACATACTAGCTATCTGCCCACCTCTACTAGTTCTGTTTTTGCATTCAGCTAGAATAACAATTCACAAACCTGACTGTACCGTACACAAAACAGCAGTGCCCATGAGCCATACCCAGAGATTTGGAGCCCAACAGTCTGGTCTGAGTCTCTGGTTTCAGAGTTTATTTTAAAGCTCCCCAGGAAATTCTAAGGCACAACCATGATTTTTTTTTTTTTAAGATTTTTATTTATTTGACAGAGAGACAGCGAGAGGTGGAACACAAGCAGCAGGAGTGGTAGAGGGAGAAGCAGGCTTCTTGCTGAGCAGGGAGCCTGATGCAGGGCTTGATCCTAGGATCCTGGGATCATGACCTGAGCCTAAGGCAGCTGCTTAACCGACTGAGCTACCCAGGTGCCCCAAGTACAGCCATGACTGAGAGCCACTGAGCTCCAACACTGGAGAGTAAATAAACTGTCCTCACGGAGTTCATAATTTGGTGAAAACAGAAGTTATCCAGTTCCTAATGTTCAAATTGTCCTCCTACTACCACCACTACAATAATTTGTATGAAGAAAGCTAGTATTTGCCATATTAGCATATGTCATGTGCATCAACCCCAAGGGTAGCATAGGATCTCCCTTTTTCAAAAGGTAAGAAGAAAAGCTCTTTAGCCGATGCTTGTCACACATTCACTGTGAGTCACACACTGTTTTGGGCATCAGGGCTTTAGCCCAGATTAAGAGGCAAGATCACAGTCTGTAGATAGATGTCATGAAATTGTCTAAAGTCCACAAGGTAGAACATTCTCAAAAAAACCCAGCCACCAGCCATCCAGATCCTGCCTCTGACAAGTACAATGACGAGGGAGTTTTCGCCTTGACTCCAGCCTCAAGACCTACTACTATAAGCAAGAGCAATCTATTTCATCTGCTTGTGCTCTTAGGAAGTATCCAGCAGGTATTGGGAGAGTGATAAGGATGTGTTTCCACTTTAATGCAACCCTTCCATTACTCTTTCAGTTACTAACATCAATCATGCTTAAAAACCATTATTAAGTCATGCTGCAATCTTCACCTGCCCAGATTAAAGAACCCATCTCCTCTAACCTTTTCCTCAGAGCAATGACCTTATGGGCCTTTCATCATTTTCACTGTTCTTTTCTGAGCTCTCTCCCACAGTCATTAAGTCCTGTATGAATAGAAATGATGAATAATGCACATAAGCCCTTTATGAAGGGGTCTTTGTAGCTGGCCTTATAGGCTCTTTGAATGGAGACAGACTTCACCTGTAAGGCATTCACATTAGAGGAACACGATTTAATATTTTGTATAGTCTGATTCTGATTTAAACACCATTTATTGAGCACATACTATGTGCTAGGCAGTAACTTAAGGGTCTCTCACATGTCATCTCACTGAATATTTACAGTGGCCTTTGGAGGAAGGCATTTTAAACTCTCCTTTTACTGAGAAATAAACTAAGGCTGGAAGAAGTTAAGGAATAGGTAGATCTGTCCAGAGCTAGGAGCCAGAAAAGCAGCTATGAAGAAGTAAAAGGCAGCAAGCCACAACGGTAGAAAATCAATTTAATTTATTTCCCTAACTATTCATATCACTCTACTTGGCTTAGGAGGGAAATATTAAGGAAAATATTAAAGCCATCTGAGGAGAACTGAATGCTGTAACGTTATAATTGGCTTATTTCCCTCCTCTTAGGTGGTATTGGTTAGGCACACACATAATACTAAAGAGCAATTTGTGGAGGTGATGAACGGACTCCTTCCCACTACACACACAGAGGAGCTTTAATCAGGCATTCACTGCAGAGCAGTCCAGTTAAATTCTGGGTAGCCAGAGAGGTCTGAAGGCTATTTTAACTCAAGGAATTACTGCTCAGGATTTTTTGCTAGAAAAGTGTGACAATTTAGCATGTCTGTGGCTGACATTGTCAAGTCAAATGGAGAGTCTAATAGCTTCACTCACAAGAGTCTGCCAGGTGGCGTGACAGGTTCTTCCCTGACAGTGAAACTGTCCTACTTCCCTAATCTATTTGACTAGGTCCTGCTGCTACAATCTCTTACTTGACTGATTTGCATTTTTTCTTGAATGGGAACAGGAAGGCAATTTGTAGGAACAGCAGCTTTGATGCTGTGTTGGTGATGGAATGGTTAAAAGAAAACTAGTGCTGGGCTTAGGACAGTTTAAAATTCTGCTAATCCCAAAGCTAATAGCAAAAGCTTCAGGAAAACTTTTATTTCAGAAAGGGAAGGATTTTTGCCTTTGTACCAGAGAGAATCGACTAGTAGTCATCTGTTGTTTCCCAGAGTCTCCTATTATGTCCATAATTAAATTTGAGAGACAGAAAAAAAATAGTAAATTTTACACAAGAGGTTTCCAGACCAATTCAACTGTTCAAAAATGAGTTCTGCTTACTTCCGCACCACACTGAAGGAACCAGCAAGAAGACAGCCTCTCAGGAGAGGGAGACTAGACTGGCAGAGAGTTATAGGAAGCATAGCACACAAGGGAAAGCTGAATGACCTGGAAAGGTTTTCCCTGGAGAAGAAAAGACTTAGACATGCAGGGAGAGGTGATGATATACAAGTAGAAGGAGAATTAGAATTTGATCATCTTTTCATTAAAGTCAATCCCCATGATATCAATTCTATTATTATAAAAGAAGTCATTGAAAAGCCTTCATTCATGATTAACTGTCCTTCAGAGAAGTGATGCTTTTTTTGCTTTCCCCATCTGTTTTCTGGTGTGTCTTTCTAATGGCCCACAAAAAGGCACAGGTTGAACAGCCCCAAATCACATAGTAAGTTATGCTTTATTTTCTTTTTCATCTTTCTGGTAACAAGGAGTAGGGATCAATTTCTAATCCTTCCTAATAATAAAGCCCATAGCTATAGGAATTGATAGAGCATAGCTAGAATTCATAATTCTGTTTCATATCTAGAGTATGTATGTATTTTTACCTAATGATCTTCTGTTTAAGGCAAGTGAAAATGGGTTTACATTTCTGGTAGTGCTAACAATGTATCCTTGTTATGTAAATTTATTCAAGTATAAAATTAATTTATAAGAAATCATTAGTAATTATATAGACACAACTCAGATGCTGTCACAGATGTAGCAACATTATCAAGGTATTATTTAGATACACTGAGATTCAAAAATGCTTGAGTAGTTGATAAGATAGCTTCTTGGGAGTGATGAATTTCAAGCAGTGAGTGGCTTGATGGCTGGTATGATACTCTATAGAGTAACTCCCATACTGGGTAAAGGCCAGAACTCACTGACCACTGTTCTATCTTCAACCTCAAGCTCTTATAATTCTTTGCTGTACATTCTTGAGCCTCTATTACTCAGATTTGCTATGCTAACAAATGAATTCAACATTTCTTAATAGATCAAACTGACAACAATAAAATACTTGTTTCTTACACATACTACATGAAGGCTGCAAGTCAAGCTTTGTTCTAGATCTATGACGAATCTACTCCACCTATCTTCCCATTCTGAAAATCAGGATAAGAGAGCAGCACCTTTGTACATGTTTTGCTTGGATACCACCTACAACCTATTCACTCACATACTAATGGCCAAAGCAAGTCACAAAGCCAGTATTGCTAATGGTGTCTACAGGAGGCACTCTAAGTGATGTGACAAAGGCTGAAGATGTGTATTCCTCTTAGGGATGGAAAGGAAACACATAGCTATGAAAAACATTACAATTTACACAGAACCATTCAGGTTGGGGATATGTGGAACATAATTAAAATTTTCCCAGCAGGGAGCAACATGGCTCTGTCATGTCTTCACATAATTAAAAAACATTGATAAAATAAATAGAAGAGCTTTTAAGGAAGTTTGTTATGGTAAATGTTAACATTAGGCAAAGGAAAAAATTAGGGCATTAAGATACAATTTGCTTTTAGCTTTTTTTCCCCCTTTTATTTTTCTCCTATGTAGGCTGTAAGGCATCTGGTCATATCAGAAAGAACATGGAGACCCACCACAGGGATTATGGGACACTGCAAGAATTCCTTTCCACTCTGAGTCTCTAAGATGCCTTCCAGCTCAGATATGCATTGAAATGAGATAACAGATGTGAAAAAAAAAATAACTTTGTCAAATAGAGAATAAATATTATTAGTATTAGCTAAAGTTAATACACTTGGTGTATTAATTGATGATTACTGTATGTAGTAAAATCTCCATACTTATTCTATAGTAGATGATAGCCACAAGCTAAGAAATGACCCCTCTAGGCAGAAGATACAGAAAGTGCAATAACAACGAAATTACTATAGTCAATGAAGAAAGCTGATGTGACTAAAGCAATTTAAGCCATGGAGATAAAGACAGGAGATGAGGAAGAACAAAGAGATAAATAGAGTCCAGATCGTGTAGGATCTCACAGGCTTAGGTTGAGATTACATTTTAATGTGAGAGGGATGATAAGCCACAAGGCAGTTTTGTAAAGGAGAAATATCCTACAAATAGTACATGGTACATAATGTTAAGAAATTTGAGAAATATTTTGCAATTTTAAGAAACATGTATTTGCCTTCCTTAACCCCTCATGGTAAAGTAAGGCATCCTTTTAAAATACCTGGACAGACACTTTTGAGCCAGGAGGCTCTTGGAACACAGATTTATGCAACTTTTAAGAGATCATTTGTTTTCTGGATACTTAGTAGAAAGAGCAGATTTCTAAGCTTTGACTCGAACTACAGTGTACCCCATGTAAACCTTGTATTTCTACCCCCACCCCAAACTTTTGTCTGCCAAATAATTGAATTCATTGCACACAAATTATCTTGCTCACAAAAGACTGATCCTGCTCTGAGTTTCTTGTGCCCAATAACATCTGACAAAGGGAATGCCAGGTTAGCTTTGAGAATAGAGCTCTCTCTAATCTGAGGGAATGTTGAAAATACTCCGTCATTCCCTAAAACAAGAACAGGCACCTGATCATCTAATACTATGTGTGTAAAATTGAACTCACATCTCCGAAATTCCTGTTAAAATATGAATAAGTAAATGAATGATATAGAAAACCAGTGATATTTTAGTGTGGACAAATCAATAGATTAGGTAGTCAGTCACCTATAATAAGGTCCTGAATATTCATCCAAAACAGAACAAGTGACTTTGATCTGGGGAAATGAATGGTCAAGGGTCTGAAGAGTTTAGGGCTTAAGGAATTCAGGCCTCAAGGCCCAGAGGCATGGGGTCAAAAGGAGGGAACTGATGGAAACAGGAGATTTCTCTCATTCCTTTACGTTCCTCCACTTGGAATTCTGGCCCCAGCCCAACACTCCTATCTTTTCTAGGACTCCAGTTCAAATGGTGCCACACACATGAAGATTTCCTCATTTCCCAGTAGGACAAATTCTCATCTGAACTTCTATATGCACACCTGTGCCTTTCTATGCCACTGAGCACTCCCCACTTTGTATGGTTGTCACCTTTCTGTTCTGTATGTTTTGTCTCCCCTAGTACTATAAAAACAATCTGAGGCTAAGACTAAGTTTGATTAATCTTTGTGTCTCTATTCTCTATATCTGGGAGCTTTGCACACCACTTTATCCACAGTAGACGTCTAATAACTGGTAATAACATGGATGATTTAAATGGAAGAAAGAGGGAGTGAGCGGGGGAGGAGAAGAAAGGAGGAATTGTTAGAAACATTTCCTATTTGACTCCTTCTTCTTGAAGGCTTCTTTCCCCTCAGGAGATATCAACAACATAATAGATTTTTCAGATTGTTCAAGAATACCAAAGCTTTGTCGTTTTTTTCCCCTAAGAAGTGATCCCTAATTTTTCATACCAACCCATCTGACTTGATTCAAATACTACATGATTTTCTCCTTCTCTCAGTATAATGAGATAACAAGACAAGTAAACAAGTAGAGGAAGGTTTTATTTTCCAAGAGGCATCTCAGAATATGCTCTCAATAGTTAACTAAAAACCTGGAAGTGGGTAAAGGCCAAGGAGTGATTTATGACTCAATAACAACTGAAAGAATAATGTGCTTAGTGGCATGAGTAAAAATAATGTTGTAATGCTCCAAATCTTTAAAGTTCAAAAATGTAGGTTAAGGGAAAGCAAGTTGTACCTGATAAGCAGACAGGGTCTCAGGTATCTGGAAATACAATCAAACTAATGATGAACTGAGCTGAAGAGAGAAGGGGATTTGCTAATCAGGGAAGAGTGAACTGAATTTTTCAGGAGACTGGAAGTATTGCTGATCAGTGAGCCATAGCTGGGCAGAGAAGTTTTGGAACAAAAACAAAACAAAACAAACCAGACAGTGAGCCTTGTGTCTTGCTTCTGGGAGCTTAGATAGCTCAAAGGCCATCAGGAAAAAAATATCAGTCTTATTCCCCACTGCCCCTAATGCTAAAGTCACTCTTGAAACTGAACTCAAATGAATGCCATAGTCTTTGGGACCAGGCTAAAATAAGTGTTTTAAACCTTATTTCTTTTCTATCTGTTGACCAGAGTCAACATGGACATTTCATATGAAAGAAAAAATTAAATTTTTGATATTTCCATTATAGCTTTAAATACTCAGGAGCCTGTATCTATTGGTTTTTCCACATATGCATGTATATAAACATGTCCATAAGTGTGTAGTCAGGGAAGTAAAGAAGATCATGAACTTGGGAATCACAGAGAACTGGTTTAGTGTCTCAGGTTTGCCTCTTTTAGCCATTGACATGGGACAAAGTCCTAAGCTCTTCAAGCCTCATATCCTTATTTTTATAATGAGAATAATGATGGCACCTTCTTCACTGAATTGTTGTGATTATCAAATGTTACAAGAAATGTAAACTGTTCATCATGGCAAGCAAACAATAAATGAAAGCTATCATATTATGACACATTCATTTAATCTTTGAAATTATTTTTAGTTCTTTAAAGTCTACCATTTAAGGGAAATACGATGTTTCTAGATCACCAGTTAGGAAACATGGATCTTTGGATCAAAAAGACCTGAGAATGAATCAGAAAGGAATACAGACCTAAATATTTTTATTATAAAGTCTATTCTGGTGGTCAAGATTAAAAAAGTAGCAAGCCTGCTAATTTTATCTTAGGCTCAATTTTATTCATTTTCTCCAGGCTCCTTTCTCTAAACCTTCCGAATTCATTTCCAAACCTGTACTTTTTTGAATATAGGGAAAAAGACCATTGAAAAGAAAGAGAGAAAAAAGTGGTACACAATGTGATTCATGTATAGAGCCATTTTTCCTTACAGATTCCTGACTGCAAGGAATGACAACCACAAGCAAATGCAATATTGTAAATCTAGGAAGAATTTCTCTGCAAGTTTTTATAGTTTTAAACAGATATGCTCTGTTTTAGAAGGTTTGGGTCTGATCCTTTCTGAATATAACAATGAGGACTATTGACAATATTTAGAAGTGACTATGATGTACATCTGTTTTACTGTGCCAGATGCTGGCAATGCCAGAATGAGTAAGGCATGAGGCATTCACAGCTTCTACAGGGCAGAAACACTTAAAGTGAAGTGTTTATAAAGTAAAGAAGTCCATGCAGTGTGGTAAGTTCCAGTCATGAAGATGAATAGACTACCAAGTATAGGACAGATACTACCACTGACCTAGAGCTAGTGGGGAAAATGTACTAGAAAGGGTGACAGTGGAGCTAAATCTGCAAAGAGCAGGGCTCTAAGAAGTACATATCAGGCAATTTAAAATGACAAAAATGCAAAAAGAGGTTTAAGGGAGATCCGTATGTGTGGCTGAAATACATAGTTAAAGGCAAGATAAGGTTAAAGATGAGACTGGAGAAGTGGCCATACCTGGAAGCCTAAGATACCACACAAAGGACTGTGGATTTTACCCTTCCGAGCCTAGGCAAAAGGAGCCATTGAGGCTTTAATCTGGAGTGATAGGATCATAGTTGAATTTTAGATGCATATTTTTAGACACAGTAGGTAAGGTTACTTTGTACCAGCTTTGGTCATGCTGTGCATATTTCTTCACCTCAATTCTCCATCTCTAAAGTGGGAATAAAGAAAGTCACTACCTTGTAATATAGTGGTGAGAGTTAAATGAGTTCATGTAGAAAACCACATATGCAAGTACCTGGCATATCAGTAAATGTTAGTTGTTTGCCTTTTATAGATGAATGCTGAAAATCATTAGCCAGATTCTACTCTTCATTAAACTCTTCAGATGAACTCAAAGAAGAGATGATACATGTCGTTCAGTGATAACACTTGCATTCAGAAAGATCTACTGTGTGTCCTAGTCTCATTTAAAAAGGGTTCAAGAAATCTGGCAATCCAAAGAACCATCTAATCTCTCCTTAAACAATGCAGTGGAACTTATACTTTCACAATGCCTTTGAATTCAAGATGCTGCCACCCAACAACACCCTCCAGTCCTTAGTGCACTTTATTTATCTCAAACACAATGCTTACTCCACTGCATTATGATTAGGTTTCATTTGTCTGTACCAAAAAAGCCCTGGACCTTGAGCAGCTGAAATCAGGTTCGCTATCTTTGCATCATCCCTAAACCTATAAAAATGTGTGGCATACAGACAGTCTTCAATTCTCTTTAACGAGTAAAGATAATTCACGTTTTAATTAAAATCCAAGTGAAGGAGAATGGGAAATGAAGTCCATTTATCCAAGTTCTGCCCCAAACTACAAAGAGCTATGGCAAAGATTACGGTGAGCTGAACAGGGTTAGTAGGAATCTAATTTCTTTTGAAATTGTAGAATTTTCGACCTGGATGAAAACCAAATGCACATTTTCCAACTGAAACTACATCGCTTTCTGATATAGTGGAGGGAGGGTACTAGGTATTTCTGTAAAACCTTTCTTTGCAAGTGGAGTTCATTCAACACAGTCATTTTCACTTCTGGGACTCATACAAAATCTACTTAAAAAAAAAAATGTATTGTAATTACACAGGATTTGGTCTTCTAGTTGTAAGGAAGCAAATTTTACCAGCCCAAGATATATCCCTTTGGCTTATTACTAGTTCTAAGCTGGTTATTTTTAAGAAACTGCAGACAAAAAAGGAGCTTAAAAAAAAAACAAAAAACTGAGAAGTTACCCTTTTGTAAGAGATATTTTCACATATAAGGGAAATCTCCATTTGGGAGGGTGTCTTCCTCAATACAAGAAGAGGGGAATGACTCTACCTCTCTAGCAACTGTTATCAGCAGGAAGGCATGTACTTAAATCGTAAGGTTGTTACTTTATCCTGGTTTACCGTGCTTTTCCTGGTAACCTCCCATAACTGACTCCCCACCCCTAATGTCTGTAGCTGGAGATGGTATTTAAGGTGATGACTTTGGTCAGTTCAGTGAGTCATTCAGGTCTCTCCCGTGTTTACAGATGTATATGTGTTACTAAATTTGTTTCATTTTTTTCCTGTTAATCTATCATATCGATTTGATTCTTAAACCAACTAGGAAAACTCTGAAGGTATTAAAAAAGAAAAGCGTAGGTCCAAAGTGGAATTACCCACCCCCGGGATAGCAAACCAAGACTAATTGCAGTTTCAACCTCTCTACTAGTAGAATTTTAAACCAATCAATGGGGAATTTTCTCCTTAGCGCCAATGAGGTAATCTGTCACATGGGCCCTCTCCATCTCCATCCCCCAAGGAAAATGAGGTTATCTGCATATTAAGACTTCCTGCCTTTCCCCTAAGGGAAGGTGATCTTTTCTAAAACAATCCCTTTTTTTCTTTTGCCAATAACTCCCGGCCCACCCTCTTTCCTATAAAAAACATCCATGCATCTACTTGCTAGGTGGGATGTTTTACCATTCCTTAATCACTTAGTAAATCCACTTTGATCTCAGATTTACTCAGCTGAATCCTGTTTTTTAACAAAGTACAGGAAGACACCCCCCCCCTGCCCCAACCTACTCATCCTATGCTAAGTAGAATAAGTTAGATACAGAAAGACAAGTACTACATGATCTTGATGAGGAAGTAGAAGGCTAGCTGAAGACAAAGCATAAGTGGACACCTCGCCTCCTCTCCCCTCCCCCCACCACTCCTGGGTGGGAAGTGTGAGACATTCTTCCAGGAATCTCCCAGTGGTCTTAATGCCCCACTAGATGGATCAACAGCTTTAACTTGACAATGGCAAGGCCTCCATTATCTTGTAGGTCCTCTTTAGCATATGAAAGTTCTGCTGAAACCTCCCTTCTCCTTACTTACCCCAGCTCCTGAGTATATAATCAGGCCCACCTGATTATTATTATTACTTTTTATTACTTTTTACTGATTATTATTATTACTGATTATTAATTATATACTTGCCTGAGTATATAATCAGGCAACCCCAGCGCAGCGGCTCTTTCGGCCATGGGTTCTATCCACTGGTCTTGCCCATAGGTCCTTTCCTTGTGCTTTAATAAAACCACCATTTTGCACCAAAGACATCTCAAGAATTCTTTCTTGGTTGTTGGCTCTGAACCTCACCTATATTCTAAAACTGCATCAATCGCACATATGTGAGGAATCTAAAAATGTCAGACTTGTGGAACTCATAGAGAGAAGTTGGTTGCCAAGAGCTGGAGGGTGGGGGAAGTGGGGAAAACACTGGTTTAAGTATATAACTTTCACTTATAAGATAAATAGTTCTGGAGAGCTACTGAATTGAAAAAGAAAAAAAAAAAGGTGGTTCTGGATGTGTTTTGATGGGAAGTAAGGAGACCCCTAGAAATTCCATATAGTTCTATCTATAATTTGATTGACCTGTACTTCTATTTCTATTAGGATAGAGATCCTTGGCAGTCCTGATAAGTTCTGGAAGTATCTGTTTTTCTTGCTCATGGATGAATGGAATCTAGGTAAAAAGCCCAGAATTCCCAACAGAAAATTATCTTGCATCTGAAAGCAAAGATGTGCTATTTCAGATCTGACTTGTCTGTTCATTGTCTTTCCAGGCAGAATTCCTCAGGAGAACTTGCGTTCATCTGTCAGTTTAGCATGCCTGTTGTGTTCTGCAAGCATGCTTTAAGATAAAAAATAATCACCTCCATTAACAGAACTGGTCTCTGGGTGGGCATTCAATCTCTCTACCTTTCCTACAGGGCATCGTGATTCCTGGATCTTCTCTGTACCTGCCTCACCCCCAGGTATACCTTTCTGGTCTAGAAGGGTCTCTTAAATGTTATCAATCCTGGTCCTTTTAGGTAGGACGATAGATTCTATCCAACCCACTTCATCTTTTTTTTCAGGTAGTTATTTGTTATTGAATTGACAAATATAAACTCACCATTCTTAGAAGCAAATTGAGATTTTGTATAGACAATTCATACTTTAACTGAAATGCAAGTACATAAAAATCCTGTTATTGGCAAGTTATTGGTCACAATATGAAAGAATATTGATATCTGAGTTTAGGCCAAAAAAAATCATAAGAAACAAAAGTGATACTGATATAACTGATAATGACCTGTAGTTAAGAATCAAGAAAAACAGTAATTGTAAGCCATAACCAGCTTAAAACCCTTGTAATATTCAGTGAACAAAGCATTATTCTGAAATCAACGTGTTAACAGATGCTTAACCCTTCTTCATTAAGAAAACTCTGGTTAACATGGGCCGGTTTTGCAGAAGGTGACAGACCACTGATAAGACTAACTAAAGCTGGAGAAAACCAGGAAGAATTCTTGCAGTTGCATTTAAAGGACCAAGACTAAAGCAAAGTGAAAACATAAGCTGAGACCTTCTGGCGCTGCCATCCTTTGTACATACAAGTATGTACAAGTATGTTACTGGACGGTGCCTGTGCAGAAACAGCAGTATTGTTCCTCTTCCCTCACCTTCTCCCAACTTCCAATCACCTACATCCATCCTCAAAACCCCACCCCTCTCTAAAATCCCATAGATACTAAGCTCCCCCATTCTTGGGGAGATGGGTTTGAGAAATTTTCTCTTGTCTCCTTGTTGGTTCCATGCAATGAAACACGTTTTCTCTTTGCAAAACCAGTGTCAGTGTTCGACTTACTATTAGTGGTAGGCAACGCATCCTTATCTGGTAACGGTTCCCTCAGATTCTGAGAATCTGAGAATGATGAACTCTCTCTTAAACAAACTTGAGAAATGTCTAGTTTTACCATAATGTAATCATTAGTGATCATTTATAATAATAAATAAATCTTTTAGCTTTTTGCTTCTCTAATTGCTATGCCATTGAGAACAATTCCATTGTTGGTTTCTTCTTAGTCTACTAGGGAGCTTGCCCATGAAACTTAAGACAGAGAGAGTGAGAGGGAGCAAGAGAAAGAGAAAGTGCACACATATCTCTGTCCTAGAGTTATTTTCAAATTATGTTTACTGAAGCCTTAAAGGTTATATACAGACTTTGGAAGAAACAAAGTGGGCTGGAAAAAACTCTTGTTATCAGCTTTAGCCAGAACAAATCTGATTTCATTAGATATAAACCTACAAGGTCCACATTCTTCTCATTCATCTCCATAGTGGTTCTCCATCTGATCATACCTGATGTATCCTGTTCCTAACAAGCATTTTATAATGCTTTCTCTACTACCCTGAAATGAGATTTCAAAATAATTTAAACTACCTATACACATATTCTGTTAAGAAAAATCAACATAAGCTCTAAATTTAAGATATAAAAAGAAAGTAATTTATGATACATTATATGCAATAGTCTGAGAAGGATTACCCTAGAAAACTTTAATTAAGCAGCTAGATGTTTACTCCTGCTAAGTTCATATTTAAGTGAAATAAATCAACATTCAATTGATTTTTAAATTTTTTTTCTTCCAGTTGATATTTTTAAGAAGACATAAATATGTATATCCATGTATATGTCATAGTCACCAAGAATGCTTGGATAGGATTTTCTGAGATAAAGTTACAGCATTTACTTTGTGCCAAGTACTGCTCTAAGCACATTACATTATTGACTCAAATAATTCTCCCAACATCAAGAGAAAGACACTTTTACTGTCTCCAAGTTACAGCTAAAGGAGGTATAAATTGGTTAAGCACTTGGCTAAAGTCATACACAGCTAGTATGTACAGCATCTGGGATTCAAAGCCAGGCAGTCTGGTTCCAAAACTCTAGATTTTAAGCCTTCTGTTACTTTCCTGGTAAGGAACTCTGGTAAAGCTCCTTAAAAAAAAAAAAAAAAAAAAAAAAAAAATTACACTCTTCCCCCAATTAGCCCAGTTGTTACATTTCTGGAAAATGCAATGTATATTTAAACTGTATAATCAATACCGCCTGTCATATGTAAAATAGGGTTGGATTTTAGGCTCAGCTACTTGCAAACTGCTTTTTCATCTATGTGAATATCTGGGGAAATATTCACAGTGTAGGGGATGGATTATGCCACCCCAAGATATACCTCTTTGGCATATTGCCTTTTTTTTTAAAGATTTTATTTATTTATTTGAAAGTGAGAGTGTGTGTGTGTGGAAGAGACAGCATGAGTGGGGTGAGGGACAGAGGGAGAAGCAGACTCCCCAATGAGTAGGGAGCTCTGATGTGGGGCTCGATCCTGGGACTCTGGGACCATGACCAGGGCTGAAGGCACATGCCCAACTGACTGAGCCACCCAGGCACCCCTGGCATAGTGCTTATTTTAAGCTGGTTATTTTTAAGAAACTGCAGACACAAAAGAAGTGCTAAAAACTGAGATGTTACCCATTGTAGAGACATTTACATGTATAAGGGATATCTCCATTTGTAAGGGTGTTTCCTTTACTACCAGATAGGATGACTCTAAGTGTCTAGAAACTGATAATCAGTAGAGAAGGCAGGGACTTAAATCTGCATAATAACTACCCTTGTTCACTGTGCTTTTCCTTACAACCTCCAATAACTAACTCCCCACCCCCATATCATCTGTCTTTAGCTGGAGGTGTATTTAAGGCAGTAACTTTGGATATTTTATTAAGTTACTCAGTTTTTCTGGGTCTCTCCCAAGTATGCAGTAGTTATATATGTTATTAAATTTTTGTTTGATTTTCTGTTAATCTGTATCATGTCAATTTGAATCTTAGAACAGCTAGAAGAACTATGAAAGAGAAAATTTTTTCCTCCCCAGCAACATCCATCGTGTAGGATATTAGGACTGGTCTTCAATGTCTAGAGCCATCCTCCACATTACAGGATATCTGACATTGACATCCCTGGCTCCTACCCACTATATAACAATAGTAGCCCCCTCTTGTCACTATGGAAACCAAAATTAAAACCGGATTTCTAAAACTGCTCTCTGTAGCAGGTTCTCCTCCTATTGGTTAGTAATTTCCAAACTCTGTTGCCTCCTGGAGCCTCAGAGGACAACTTATTCTCTCCTCAAATTCAACCAGAGCAGCTCTTTTTTAATTCATTTTAAGCACTGCAGTTCTAGGCAAGACTTTTCCTGGAAAAATAAAATCTTTTTGCTACTTTAAAAAAAAAAAAAAAAAAACGCTTTAAAATACTCCTCCAGGCTAGGACTCATTGCTCAGGTCTTTTCCAAGAGAATCACAGAAACACTTGTCTGCAGTCTCTGCTGTCTGTTTCTATCTTCTTTAGACGAATACACTGCTAATGCCTCAATCAACTATCACAACAGAGTTGGGATGATGAGGTGTAGGCACAGCTAGAGGACTCAGCCCATGATGCTGCTGGCTGTGTTTTTGACTTGATTGATAGCCATCAGACTCATGCGTGGCTCCACAATTGTGTGCCCCTCAGGACTTCACCTAGTTGGGTGCCATATCTGGTCCATTGGATCTCAGTGGTCCTATGTAATGACGGGAACCTGCTCTGCCACTAGAGTTTCATCTGGAGGGCAATGCAATGGGCTGGAAGCAAAAATAAACTTGCTATTGCTAATAGAGTCCTAGATGAGGGATCAAGAGACCGTTCTTTGCTACTAATTAGTTGTGTGGCCTTGAGCAAATTATTCCACCTCTCTGGGTTTCAGTCTCTTCATGTGTAAAATAAAATTGGATTTCAAGGTTCCCAGAGCCCTTTTCATCTCTGATCATCTCCACTTCTCTGATCCTCCTAGTCAATTGTGGATAGAAAGGTAGTGTGTACAGCTCCAAGGCAAGGTCAGTTGTACAGTTCGCTGAGGATGAGCAAGAAATACTTTTCTTGGATTAAGGCTTGCATTTTTTTTTTTTTTACATGCAAGTAAGCTACTAGGATTATTCTGACCTCTTTAAAGCATCAGCAGAAGATGGTAGCTTAAGGAAACAGACAGAATGGTATGAACAATAGCAGTGATAACAATGCTTCAAGGAAGATGTGTTTTAGAATGAGCTTTTGCCTGGATTTTATTGTCTAGTTGTCCAATGCATCCTCCTTCCTCCTTTCTTCTTTATATTAGGAAATAACTTGTCTGTGAAGCTGTCCAAGGAATTAAAAAAATCAAGTGAATGAATGAGGCTCAAGGAGGTAGAAGGAAAAAACTGAGGCAGGAGGGAGTTTTATAAGGTGATGATTGAAATGTCAAGTGCTGCTTCTCAGAAAGAAAATGAAAATGCTGTAATAAGTTCTGGACAGATGCCAAAAGCTATTGTCAGGAGATGGATAGGAGAACTTATAGCAAATTAGGGGCCAAATTTTCAGGGAATCATTAGCATGTTGCATATTAGAAATAGACCAAGGGTTGGAGTGAGAAGCTTCAATTTGAGAGCCAGCTTAGTGTCTTGATAACTGTAGAACTCTGGGCAAATTATAGATACATATATATCTACATATATATCTCAGTTTCCTTATTGACAAACATAACTATTGATCATATTTTCTATTATTAACTGCTGATGTTTTGTATCAATAGAACACTTCTCAAAGTTTACTTCTTTGTAAGAGTCTGAAATTCCAAAATAAATAGAAAGGGAGCCACTCTAAGGCCCTTGCTACTTCCTGCCCATTAACTCCCAAGGTGGCTTCTAGATCACCTCTTCAAGAACCTTAGGAATGTTTGAAAACCAACAGATTGTGTCCCCTTAAGGCCTCTTCTAATTTATGCTTTTACATATTCAACAAACATTTATTGCGAGCTTCATCCACACCACACAGTGGTAGGCACTGAGTATACAACATAATCATGACGTCATACCTGCCCTTCCACAATTTTGTCCAATTGGCCTCTAATTTGATTTTTCATGCAGGATGCCTCCAGGGAAAGACTGAAGCCAGTGAATGAAAGTACCTCTAGGTAATTATAGTTCTCCAAATAAATTATTAAATTGGTATGTGCTTATACATTAGCCTTCTGCAACTAGCTTCACATGATCTCATCACTAAGAGCATGTGCTAACACATACTGAATTTTAGTTCTGCAAGTCTGTGAAGAAAGAGCTCAGATTGTGGTGAATCCACTTAAGTAAGCAAGCACCGCTTTACAATGTCGCAGAGCAGCCAGAGTCAATACCCATATTCAATAATCCTCAGTTAGAATTGGCTTATTATTTCTAAGACTTTGTGGTGAATATTTTCAGAGACAGCAAAGCCCCCGACTAATTTGCAGACAGCTAAGATGCATCCTGGGAAGTCCAGTGATCAAGACATATATATGGTGAAGCTAGGGAATGTCTTTTGACATCCAAAGAGAATGACTATGAGTTAATGAGACTAGCACTCTCTTGAGCCTCCCAAATTGGCCCTGAATTGTTATCCTGAGAATATATGTCCCTAGAATATATGTCCAGGACCAAAGTAGACTGCTAAAGGATAGTAGTTATCAAATGTGGCAATTTTAAAAATATAGTCAAGAATTCTTTCATACTTTCTAGCAAGAGGTAGGAGCTGATTTTATCTATTCTTGATCTGGGAAGGCTATGACTACTTCTAGTTTTAGAGTATGAATAAAAGTCAATTTATATGATGTCCAAATCTAGGTCATAAAAGTTACTCAGCTTCTACCTTGTTCACTAAAATCTTGAATTTGGATCCCTGAAACCCATAGAAGAAACTCAACTACCCTGAGGGGACGCACCTGTGAGGAAGCCCAAGTCACATGAAGATACCATGTATGGTGACACTGGTCAACAGTCTCAGCTAAGCCCAGTCTTAAAATCATTCTAGCCCAGGCTCCAGACATGTGAGAAATGAAAGCTTCAGATTGTTCCAGACTCAGACATTCAAGACACATCCAGTCTTTAGAGTTTTTCTAGTTACGGCCCCAAACACCATGGAATAGAGACGAGGCATCCCTGCTTACTCTCATCTGAATTTTTTCATCCAAGGAGCCAGGAGAAGAATTAAAATGTCACTGTTTTATGCTACTAAGTGGTGGCGTGATTTATTAGGCAGCAATAGATGACCAAAATAACAGATGAAGCTCTCTATGACAGGTATAGCTCTTATCACTTAGCTTAGGTTCGGAATGCAGAAAAGAAATCACTCTTGAGTAGACTCTATGAAACTAAAGAGAAAGAACACATTTGATGTGGAAATAAGAAACCTTCGCAAAATTCCCCATGACTTAGTTACAGGCCCTGAGGAAAAGAAAGCATAACTGTAGATTTAAAAAAAAAAAAAAAAAAAAAAAAGTCCTGAACTGTAAAAGGAGAAAGTCCCATAGTTAGCCATCCTGCTCTGTAACACCCATTAATGGGGCAGGCTGATATGGATGGGGGTCTAGTTTGATATAGTTGAAAATTAATTTGCTACAAATTAATTTATTAAAAATCAAACTACCAAATAATCAATTCTCCCAAAACCATCGATATCTTATACTAGGTCTTGTATAGCTCACTGCTCTCATTTCACTACAAAGCAGGAAATAGACCCAATGATCACTGAAATGACAGAATAAATTTTCCCCTTTTGGTGCACTGTTCATCCATCTTTACTTCAGGACAGAGATCCAGCATCACGCTTCAGAAGGGCAGGCAGAAAGGAGGTTCCTAGAGCTGGACTCTGTAGTGCAATTAAGGTAATTTGGGACAGGTTCTAAAGAATTACTAAGCAAATTTATCCTTGGTGAATATTTCAAAGAGCCCATCTGAATTTACGATGCATTCCAGGCCTACATTTTCTGCAGTGGTTTCTTGCCTTATTCAGTCCAGATTTAGAAAATGGAAGATGTGGTCCGTATATACTATGGAGTATTACTCCTCCATCAGAAAGGATGAATACCCAACTTTTGTAGCAACATGGACGGGATTGGAAGAGATTATGCTGAGTGAAATAAATCAAGCAGAGAGAGTCAATTATCATATGGTTTCACTTACTTGTGGAGCATATGGAATAACATGGAGGACATGGGGAGATGGAGAGGTGAAGGTAGTTGGGGGAAACTGGAGGGGGAGACAAACCATGAGAGACTGTGGATTCTGAGAAACAATCTGAGGGTTTTGGAAGGGAGAGGGTGGGAGATTGGGTGAGCCTAGTGGTGGGTATTGTGGAGGGCACGGATTACATGGAGCACTAGGTGTGGTGCATATACAATGAATTCTGGAACACTGAAAAGAAATTTAAAAAATAAATAAAAATTTTAAAAAAAGAAGAGGTATTCAAACTACTATTCCGCTCAAGGACAGGTACTCTGTTACAAAGGAGTTTTTACTTTGGCAACTTTAAAGAGTTCTTCTGTGGGGGGGTATAAAGGAGAAGAATCACTTAACTTTCAAAACTGTGTCAAGTTTGGGTCTCAGGGAATGTGCACACTAGCCTATGTTAGCAGATGCAGACAGCTTCTTGGGAACATGTGACCAAATGAGGCCTCCTTCACTCTGAGAAGTTACCACTGTTGACTAAGAATCCAGCTTCTGATAGTATGCCCATTATGGACAAGGGATCAAGAAGAAACCTATACAAAAAAAGGTAAACCATGCCTGGGGTAAGATGGAGTGACAGACTCCACAGTAGCTCTTCCTCATGTCCAGATCTCTTGCTCCAAACCCTATGACTCCTCCTGGCATGGTGAGTCAAATCTATTTCTTTGACCATCATATGGTTCCCATATCCCAGTAAAGGAACCTTCTTAACATCAGGGAGAACACAGGTCTTAGAGGGGAAAAAACTGTTCATTTTAATTATTTTTCCTTAAATTCACAATACTTCCCAGATAAAATAGGGCATTCCGTTTAGCATCTGTTTGGGCTAAGCCAAGGAGCAAGCTCTGGTCTTCTGGTATCCACAAGGATACAGTAAGTAGATTCTTTCACATAAAAGAATTTTCCAAAATCCGGGGCGCCTGGGTGGTTCAGTGGGTTAAAGCCTCTGCCTTCGGCTCAGGTCATGATCCCAGGGTCCTGGGATTGAGCCCTGCATCGGGCTCTCTGCTCAGCAGGGAGCCTGCTTCCTCCTCTCTCTCTCTGTCTACCTCTCTGCCTACTTGTGATCTTTGTCTGTCAAATAAATAAATCTTAAAAAAAAAAAAGAATTTTCAAAATCCAAATGAAATGTAGCTATGCCTGCTGCCTTCCTACTTATATTTATTTGACTCAGTATGATTTTCTTTTATTTAATTCTAACTGTATGAATCTACACATTGAATAGCGTTCCATGGCCTCATTTAATAAAATTCTCTCATTTGAACCAAGATGTCCATCCTATTACTGCTCTTATAAACTCAGCAGGCTAACCCACACACAAGACCATGAGTGACAGATAAAAGCAAGCCACTTACAGCATCCAGCAGCCTAGAAAAAAATGCCCCACATTCCTCTCAGTTTATTCTCAGCTCACTGCTTTTGCTTCTGGCTCTGCTTCTGTGGTTTACTAACTTTTCCCTGGCCTCCACACTTTCTCTGGCCTTTGGGAGCATACCACTCCATGGGGCTCCCTTTTGAGTTTCTTGGTCTTCACTTTCCACTTGGCAATCGCTGAACCACACTAGCTGATTAAATCCCAAATTAGCATTGTGATTACAGAAGCTGGCAGTTTGCAAATCTACTTTCATTGCTTCTTAGTTTTTTTAGTTTTTTTTTCATTGCTTCTAAGTGGTGTTGTTATCGTAAGCAAGATGCTAAAACTCTCCATGCCTCTGTCTCCTCAACTTCATAATAGTGCGACCTCTGAAAGATGTTGTAAGAATTAAGACTTTATAGTTAAAAGTCCAAAGATGGAACCCCGCTAATAAACATAAATCTGCTAGAGTACCTTGGTAGTTCAGTTGGTTAAACATTTGACTCTTGATATCAACTCGGGTTTTGATCTCAGGGTTGTTGAGTTCAAGCCTGAATTGGGCTCCATGCTGGACGTGGAGCCTACTCAAAAACAAACTGGGTGCCTACGTGGCTCAGTAAGTTAAGCCTTTGCCTTCAGCTCAGGTCATGATCTCAGGGTGCTGGATCAAGTCCCGCATCAGGCTCTCTGCTTGGCAGGGAGCCTGCTTCCTCCTCTCTCTCCCTGCCTGCCTCTCTGCCTACTTGTGATCTCTCTCTGTCAAATAAATAAATAAAATCTTTAAAACAAACAAACAAACATTTCAACTTGCACTAACTCCAACTCACCAATAAGAGGAGGATTGAAACCTTTTTTCAGTGTTTCCTAAATCATTCTAAGAAATTTTGATTCCTTAAGACATTAATAGTTGGGGGGCGCCTGGGTGGCTCAGTGGATTAAAGCCTCTGCCTTCGGCTCAGGTCATGATCTCAGGGTCCTGGGATCGAGCCCTGCATCAGGCTCTCTGCTCAGCAGGGAGCCTGCTTCCCCCCCCCACCCCCCGCCTGCCTGCCTCTCTGCCTACTTGTGATCTTTCTCTCTGTTAAATAAATGAGTAAAATCTTTAAAAAAAAAAGACATTAATAGTTGGGTTTTTTTTAAGATTTTATTTATTTATTTGACAGAGAGAGAGAGAGAGAGATCATAAGCAGGCAGAGAGTGGGGGGGGAGGAGGGTGGGGGAGCAGGCTCCATGCTGAGCAGAGAGCCTGAGGCAGGGCTCGATCCCAGGATCCTGAGATCATGACCTGAGCTGAAGGCAGAGGCTTAACCCACTGAGCCTCCCAGGTGCCCCAAGACATTAATAGATTTTGTGAAGAAAAATGTCTAGCCTTAAGCATGTTGGGAAACACTACATTAAGTAAAGTTAAATTGACTTAAATTCAGGACTACCCAGACCATTATTAAAAAATAGGTTGTCCTTGATCCTCAAGGTAGAAATTTATAAAAATTAAAAAAAAAAAAAGAGTTGAATTGTCACATGGGGTGGGGGAATGACTGTATGGATATTGACAACCTCTAGGGCGTTTTTGTATTCATGTTTCATATGTTAATTTCAAGTGAATTTTGAGAACTTGCTCGGTACCAGGAATTATGCATTGTTTATCCAAATATAGTTTATTTATTTTTCATATTAATCCTGTGAAATAAGAATTATTTTCACTTTATAGATGAGGAAACCAAAGCTTAAGGAAGACAAATGTCCAAGTTAGTAAGTGGTTAAGCCCGAATTCAAACCCAAGACATCTGCCTCTAACCCAGTCTTCACCCACTGAAAGTCTTGACTTCCCATGTCACTGAGTGTTTCTCTTAAAAATTCAGAGTGTATATCCTCTGAAATAATTAGTGAGCTATGAATTGTTTCTGTGTTTCAGAAGTGATTGTTATCAATTATAGAATTATTAACAATGTTTCCCATCTGCCTTTAGTTTCCAGCTAAAAATGTTAATTAAAACACAAATCCATCCAAGAATTTGGGAAATTTATGACTGAAGATGTTTACCAGTAATTCTGGTAAAAATGCCCAGCATGTGTTCACTAAATAATACAGATATTGATTTCACATTTCACTAGATGTCAATAATTCTTCCTTTAAAAAATTATATTACCTCAGTGACAATGTGAGGGAGCTGTGGGTGTTTCTCTCCACAAGTAATTCATCTAGTTCACCTGTATGTGTCTCAGGACTAATATATATTATCATATTTTTATATGCATCCTACTGACACATACGCCACAGAAGACGGGGTTATAGCACCTCAAAGGCTCTCACCAAATTGTTGGAGCAGAAAAATAGAATCAGGGACACGATTTAGGGTTTTAGTAACCAGAAGTATGCCTCTACAATACTGAGGGCTAAGACCCTGGAGAAAATATCCAAATTCATCCCCAGCCACATAAAAAGAGTTCTACTTAAGGGTAGATTCACCTAAGCTGCTCTATCACACCTAATTCTTTTAAAAAAGCCCTCTAGCTACCTCAAACCAACAACCCTTCTGGGAATGGAGTTTAAAGTCTTGCTAATCATTCCCAATAACCAAGGCAGAAACAGCTTTTAAAAAAAACACATCATAAGGGACACCTGGGTGGCTCAGTCGGTTAAGCCGCTGCCTTCGGCTCAGGTCATGAACCCAGGGTCCTGGGATCAAGTCCCGCATCAGGCTCCTTGTCCAGCAGAGAGCCTGCTTCTCTCTCTGCCTCTGCCTGCCACTCTGCCTACTTGTGCTTTCTCTCTGACAAATAAGTAAATAAAATCTTAAAAAAAAAAAAAAAAAGAAAAACCACATCATAAAAGCATCTCCACATTTTGCCATTTGAGTACTGAGCAAAGACAGCAAACTTCTAATATTGCTGGCCTCTCAGAATACTTGGGCTTTAGTTGTTCTGCTCTCAGGGTCAGCAGAGTCCGTGGGAGCCTCACCTGTCGTGTCTGCCATCCTCAGTCACTGGATAGTACATGAGTCCTTCTAGCTAAAAAACATCTTATGATTCACATCCATCTATCATCCTGTGCATTTCTCCAGTATGATTTTTTACCTGTCTCTGGTCTTTACAAATACTCTCTATTATGCTCACTGGAAACCCTGTTCCAATGTCAACAGATCCCATCCCCCCACATCCTCAGTTCTTCCCAATCCCTCTGTCTCCTGGTGTGGACCCATTAATTTTATATTTATTTATCTATAGGGTGAGAATGAATTGGCATTCAGCATTAATTATGCATCAGGCAACGAGCTAAACATAGGACTATAACCTGCTTCTCCAGGAAAATTGCTCTCCCTATATTTCCAAAGCTAATAAAGACCAGGGTCATTCTTATAGTGCTCTTTGCTGATCCTGTATCTTTGTTTCACTGGTTCTCATGCAAACCTCCTTCTTCCATTGAAGTTCATGTCATTCTACTTGCCCACGTCTGCTCTAACTCACATTTCTATCATCTAGAGATATTCTGGTGACCATTTCACCTACTAAACACTTTGAAACATACGCCAAAGTCTTTTATCTCCACTTCTGACTTCTACCATTACAAAGATGGTTTTTCATTTTTCATAGAATTCTGGATAGCTCATCTAACCATATAACTTCAAAGTCTTCAACCTTCTTGTTGCCAACAGATTATATCAACACACCATTTCAGCCCTTTTCACTGTACCTCTGAGCCCCTTCAAGTCCTGCAGTTTCTTCCTCCATTCTGTTTCCTCACTCTTTTGTAAAATTCTTAAAATTAATATTAAGCTTAGATCCCATTTGGCTTCATTTATTGTCAATACCCTCAAAATTTTCAAATCCTACTCTTTTTGCTGACTCTCCTTACCAAGCCATGACTTTCAATTAATCCAACCTTCTCTCCTTTCCTTTCCTACACCAAGTCATACAACTGCACTTGGAGGAACTAACACAGTTTTGTGAACTGGTGGCACTCCAAATAAGGGATCTTAAGAAGACCCTTGGTGCCACTCAGCCACTTCTTTTTCTTGTTGTCTTGGGTCAGCTTGCTTCTATTTCTCCAGTGACTATTACATATTTTAAGTCTCTCCTTATCAAGGTTGCCCATGCCACTCTTTAGAAGGCTGGGGACTACACTGTAGTGACAAAGAGAACTGGACACAAATCTCAGCTCCACCATGTCCTAGTATGTGCAACTTCTAACTTTCTCCATGGCTTGGTTTGCTTATATTTAATAATGGACACCGTGAATATTAAAAACATGTAACATATGATACAACATTATGTGTCACATATGATACAAAATTAGCCCTTAATACATGTTATTAATACTGGGGGAGGGGCTATTATGAGGATAGTGGAAAAGGATTTTCCTTTCATTTGATGGGAAAAAAAAAATCAAGTCTTTTCATTTTCTTCCCCACATCGAGAAATATCCTTTTATTTCTCCCATTTAGGTGAAGTACTTCTCTGCGTATATTGGGTCTTTTAGGTCACTGTTGTAATCTAGTCTTCTTAAGTCTATGCCAAAACACTGCTCAATTTTCTAGTTTTTCCTGTTCGTTTGTATATTTTCTCTTTCAAGTGTTATATTTCTATTTTCAACATTTGAATCATTGTCTATATTCAGCTTTTTTTTTTGTTTCTCATTTTTCACTCAACAGTGTATTGCAAGAGCATTTTGCCCAATAATTTGTAAGTTGCTGAAAATAGGGTTTTCAATGGTTGTTTAACACTCTATGAATACACTATAATTTATATAACTATGTGTCTTTGTTGGGCATAAGGATTGTTTCCATTTTTTGTTATTATAAATGATGCTGTGAGTATTATCCTTATAAATAAGTCTTTATCTGCATCTGATTTTACCCACAGGGTGGAATTCTATAAGGGGAATTTCAGGGTCGAAAACTGTATTTTTAAGGCTCTTTACACACATTACCAAATTGCCTTTCAGAAAGATTATACCAATTTATACACCCTCCAGCTGTGTATGAAAAAGATGGTCTCACCATACCCACACTATCATTGAGAAAATTCCCTGCTAAATTTTCAACGTATCCTTCTCTACTAGTTCTTGTAACAGAGGCTAAAAATATAGTTAAGTGTTTTACTTCCTAAAAATAATAACTTCCTGCACAGTGTCTCTCATTGGGTATCATCCTCCCTTCCCAGCCATGTTTCCTGGGGAGTGATTAGTTTTCAGCCTCCATCTCTATTACCTCATCTTCCTATTGTCATCTTAATTGGGCCCTCATTTCTCCTTGTCACAAATTTTACCACTGACCTCCTAACTATCTAATCCAGCAGACTCTTCTGTCATTTATCACACATTAAACTTAAGCATGTAAAACTGCTAATGTTTTTCTCACTTCCCTTTGCTTCTGAGACACAAATTCTGTTTTTGCTCATTTCTTCCTAACTATTCTTTCCCTCTTACAGGTAATCTATTCCTCCTTATATTTCCTCTTGATTATTTAATCAACACTAATGGATTTGGCAACAACCTGTAGCTGATAAATCCTAAAACTTTACATTTAGTCCTTCTCCCACAAATTATAGCAAGAACATTGTGTTCAAATAGCTATTGGATTTCCTTAAGTTGGTATCCCTGAGAACTTAAGGTCTGAAACTCTGAAATTAAATTTACCTTTCCCCTCTAAACTTACTACTTCTATATTGACTGTTTTAGTGAAGGGTACCCCTGTCCATGCCTACATTTGGGAAAGTAATCTTGAATAATGAATTTACATCACTGTTCTTAGTCAATAACCAATAGAATTTTACTTTAACCCTACCATTCAACCTTATCTTCAACTACATTCACCTCCACTACACTCTGGGCTCTTCACATTTTAAATTTTTTCCATATTATGGAGCACAAGAATCTGATTCATGTATCGATTACTTTTCCATCTTTTCCCCCATGATGTTCTACCCACACAACATATAACACATCAATCTACCTACCAAAGAAGTTCTCAATTTTCAGAAATAGGATCACAGAAAATTCCTTAATCAAGACTTTCTGCTTGCTCACCTAGAACTGACCTATTCTTCCTTTGTGCAAATTCAACACTTACATAGCTCTTGCTATTCAGTTTTAGAATACTTCCCTAAATTTATTTATTTACACTTTTTTTTTCCTCTGCTACACTGCCAGCCCCTTCAGGGAAGCACCATTTGCTTGTCTTTGTAACCTTATTGAACATATTTTTCAAGGGATTACAGAATTTATCCTGGCCTTCTGAAGTTAATATATCAGGTTAAGGAAACTGTATCCTAAAAATAATAATAATAATAATAATCACCTAAAAAAGCCCAAAAAACAAAAAAAACAAAAAACTTTGATCTTATAATCTCACAGAAAATAGGGGTATATTTACTTCTGTTCTGTATATATATTTCTGTTAAAATTCTCACCATGCTTATTTTGTACCCTTGACTGCAGACTTTAAACATTTCTTCCACAAACCCTGACTTATTTTATAATATGTTTTGGTTTACATAGTTGCCTTGCTATTTGAGGGCACACCTAGGTTCTTAATCATCTTTTTGTTTCTATAACATGTAGTTTAATAGATGTCCAGTGAATATTTGTTCATAAAGGGGACTGTCAAAAATGACAACATAAGATAAATATGAAAAAAATTATCAAAATCTGCTCAGAGAATAATCTTATTCTACCCCAAAAAGAAATGCACTCCCTGCATTAAACAACTAAAAATTTTTTTTTTTATAAAATAACTCACACCACAGAGAGCAGGGAAGTGCAGGACAGTGATCCCTAAGAGAAAAAAGAGAAAGTCATGTGATTTCTCCTAGCATTCTGCCAATAATCAGGCCATAGTGCAGAGAGAGAAAGAGAATACACCAAGCAGAAGGTTGGGCACTGTAGATGATAAATCAGTAGAACTGAAGACACAGCAATAAAATCTTCCCACAATGAAGCAAAGAAAGAAATAAAATGCAGACTCTGAGTGACCTATAGAACATCAAGCAGTCTAATGACAGCTCTAGTTCAGGTAAGAAGAGGTGAAAGGGATTCAAAAATAACTTACTGAAATAAATAATGGCTTAATTATAGCCATAATGTTTCCAAAGTTGATGAAAACCATAACATCACATATCTAAAAACTCAACAAATCCTAAACAGAAGGACATTAAAAACAATAGCAAAGCCCACCAAAGCACATATTAATCAAATGGATAAAAGACAAGGATTAAAAAAAAAATCTAAAAAACAACCAGATTAACACACATGCTATTATATAAGACAGAAAAATGGTAAGAATGATCACATATGCTTCTTCTTCAAAAAAAATTCAACCAGAAAGACAAGATAATTTTTTAAAGTATTGAAAGGAAAAACTGTCAACCTATAATTCTACATTCAGTGAAATATCTTTCAATAATGAAGATGTAAAAGGGTATTTTCAGGTAAACAAAAGCTGAGAGAATCCATCACCAACCAACTTACAGAACAATGAATGTTTAAGGAGATTCTTCACACAGAAAGAATCTGAATCTAAAAGATAAAAGATTAAAAAACTCTGGAAATGGTAAACGTATGAATAAATATGAAAGATACTTTTTCTCATTTTTAACTTTGAAAAGATAAGTTGCCTTTAACACCTAATATTTATATATCTTGGAGTTTACAACATATGTAGAAATAAAATGTAGGACAAAAATAGCACAAAGGAAAGAAAGGGGGGAAATAGAAGTTTATTATTGTATAAAATGTAAAAGAACCTGTGATAACTTCTTATACTATATGTAAAGCAAGTTAACATTATTTGAAGGTAGGCTGAGATAAGTTAAAGATATTATTGTAAGCCCTGGAGAACAATCTAAAAAAAATAAAATAAAGAGTTCAGCTAAAAAGATAATAATGAGGATAAATTGAATGATTAAAAACAAGCCTAAAGGAGGTAAGAAAAGTAGGGGGAAGGTTATGAAGAACCAATAGTATAAATAAATACAAATAACAATATGGATTAAACAGTAATTATAGATCAAACCCAACCATAAAAATAATTGCACTAGATGCAAATAGCCTAACTAGTCCAATTAAAGGCAAAGATTGTGAGACTGGATAAAAAAGCAAACCTAGGGTGCCTGGGTGGCTTAGTCTGTTAAGGGTTCAGCTGAGCTGCCTTCAGCTCAGGTCATGGTCCTGGGACGGAGTCCCATGTCAGCCTCCCTACTTAGCGGGGTTTGCTTCTCCCTCTTCATCTACCCACCCCCCTGCTCCTTCTCTGTCTCTGTATGTCTCTCTCTCTCACTGTCTCTCTTTTCTTCAAATAAATAAAATCTTAAAAAAAAAAAAAAAGTAAAAAAGGAAGACCTGATTATATGCTACCAAAGTCAGCCATTGAAATGTAAAGACACAGATATGGAGAGATCTACCATGCATACAGTAATTAAAAGAAAGCTAGAGTTACAAATGTCTTCCAATAATGATGGAACAAGTAGAAAATAAATTAGTAATGACACAGAAGACTTAACACTATCAACCAACCTGCCCTACTTGACATCTATAAAATCATCCACCCCAAATTCCTTTGAAGCACTCATGGAATGTTTAGTAGATCAGATTATATTCTGGACTACTAAATAATTCTCATAAATTAAAAAAAATAAGTCATATAGATAATGTTCTAGGACAAAATAAGAATTAAAATGGAAGTAGATAATAGGAATGAATTTGGAATACACCCAAGTATTTGGAAATTCAGCACACACACATGCATCCGTGGATCAAAGAAAAAGTGATAGGTTAAATTATAATAGAGTTTGAATTAAATGAAAATTTGGAGCACCAGTGGCTCAGCTGATTGACCACCCAACTCTGGATTTCAGGTCAGGTCATGTTCTCAGTGACATGGGACTAAGTCCCACTTTGGCCTCGGTGCTCAGCATGGACTCATTTGTCCCTCTCCCTTTGCTTCTCTCCCCACTCATGTTCTCTCTCTCAAGTAAATTTAAAAATCTTTTAAAAATAAATGACAATTAAAACAAATTATGAAAAATTATGGACTTTTGTTAAAGCAATGAATTAAAAGAAAATTTAAAGCATTGAACAGCCATATATAAAAAGAAGAAAGATGTCAAATCAATAATCTAAGTTTCCATTCTAAGAAGCTTTAAAAAGAATTATACTCAGAGTAAGCATAAGGAAGGAAGTAATAAAGAGCCACAATCAGTACTAGGAGAAATGGACAAACAAGAGAAAAAAATCACTAACTTTAAAATCTGATTCTTTGAAAAGGTCAATAAAGTCAATGAACCTCTAGGCAGAATTATCAAGAAAAAAGAAAGGAGAACTAAGAACTACAAATTTAGAGAGGTCAAATCAATTATCAGATGGTATTATAAACAACTATAAATTAAATAGCTTAGACCAAAAGAATAACTCCTTGAAAGCCACCAACTACTAAGGTCAATCAAGGGGGAAAAAAAAAAAAAAAAGATAGCTTTCACTTCAGGCTAAAATAGGGTAATAGGGTCTAGGTTTACCCACCTGCTAAAACCAAAACAGCCAGGCAAAATGCATGAAGTAGCTGTTTTTTAGACATTAGATATCACACACTGAATGACAATATCTTCTGCATTGAGATTTTTCATATTTCAATTAAAGGGAATTTTTTTTAACTTCAAATATATTGTGAAGAACAAATGAGGATTTATATGTGAATATCTTTACTGTAACAGAAACATCAATAAGTGTTTCTTAAACTCCACTCTTCTGTTTTTTCCTTGCTGGTAATAATTAACTTCTGCATGTCAAAATAATTTAAAGAATATTATGTGTATTACTATGGAAGCTTCCACCAGAATTCTTCAGGTACAAAAATAGTTCTGAATGAAATTAAGTACCACATTTAGACAATGCTGTCCTATCTCTTACACAAACATATAGACACACATGTATGTGTTTAAGCATGTATGTACACACACACACACAAAGGAAATAACTAAGAAACTTCTTAAAAGCATTCTATTTCTTAGGGGAGAAGTAGCAGTCTCCCTAAAGTATTTGTTGGTCCAAACATTTTAGCACCTGTCAGGCTGAGTTAAAATACACGTCATTCTCAAAAAAAAAAAAACCAAAAAACCAAAAACAAAACAAACCACGTCATTCTCTTTTAGCCCACCAAATACCACTTAACGTGAATTCCTGATCCTGTTTTCCCAGAATCATTTAGATTTCTTTGTGGGGACTGAATGTAAATGGAATTACCAAGATGGCAGTCTGAATGCAGCCTCTAAAGAAGAGCCTCCTTATAAGGTGGCCCACAGTTATTTTATAATAACAAATTACAAATAATGGTCCTTAGGAAAAACAGGCTTTGGAATCATAATATCCTCAAACTAAATCACACTTCTAACACTAACTAGTTTTGAGTTCCTGAACGAGTCAATCTCAGGCTTAATTTCATAATCAGTAAAATGACATATCAACCTTGCTAATGTTGCTCAAAGAATTAAACCAGAAGATATGAATGAAGTGTTTATCACATGCACGGCAAAAACATTCCTTCTATTCCTTTCCTACCATTTATTTCTAAAAACACATATGTAGTTATTTAATAAAATATAGGCATTTTAGCAATCCATCTATTGCAAATAAAAAATAAGGGAAGATAATTGTAACAAGAATGCTGAAAGAGGGACTACTCAAAATGTTTATTAGAAAGGGGAAAATCCAAAAAGAAGAAATAACCATTATAAATATTTATGCATCCAACAAGTGAGTACCCAAACACATAAAACAGTTAATAACCAAAAAAAAAAAAAAAAAAAAAACAAAACTAACTGATTCTAATACAATAATGGCAGGGAATTTTAACACCGCACTTACATGGACTGGATTTAAGATATAGTCAGAACATTCCATCCTAAAACAGCAAAGTATACATTCTTTTCAAGTGCACAAGGAATATTCTCCAGAATAGATAACTTAACAAGTCTCAACAATTCAAGAAGATCAAAGTCATATGATGCATACTTCCTGACCAAAATGTTATGAAACTAGCACTCAAGCACAAGAAAAAAAATCTGGAAAACTACAAATATGTTTAATTTAAATAACAGGCTAATAAATAATGAATAGCTTAATTATTAAATCAAAAAGTACATGGAAACACATGGAAATGAAAACACAATGACCCAAAACTTTTGTGATGCAGCCAAAGAGGTTCTAAGAGGGAAGTTCATAGCAATACAGGCCTACCTCAAGAAGCAAGAAAAATCTCAAATAAACAACCTAACCTTATGCATAAAAGAGCCAGAAAAAGAACAAACAATACACCAAATGAGCAGGAGGAAGGAAATAAGAAAGACTACAGAAGAAATAAATGATATAAAAACTAAAAAAACCTAAAAGATCAATGAACCAAAAGCTGGATCTTTCAAAAGATCAACAAAATTGATAAACTCCTGCCAGAGTTTATCACAAATGGAAGAGGAGAAATAACAACCAACATCACAGAAATACAATTTTATGAAAAACTACATGCAAACCAATGAGACCACCTAGAAGAGATGGATACACCTAGAAACATAACCCACCAAAACTAAAGTCCAGGACAAGATAGCTTCATAGGCGAAATCTACCTACTTTTTAAATATTTTCAAAGATTGTATTTATTTGTTTGTTTAGAGAGCATATCTGTGGGGGGAGAGATAGAGGGAGAAGGAGAGACAGAATCTCAGGCAGACTCCCCACTGAGCATGGAGCCCACCATGGGGCTTAATCTCACTACCTGGAAATTAGAACCTGAGCCAAAATCAAGAGTTGGATGCTTAACAAACTGAGCCACACAGGTGGCCTTCTGAAAATATTAAAAGAAGAGTTAGTACTTATTCTTTCCAAACTATTTAAAAAAATAAGGAAAAACTTCCAAATTCATTCTATGAGGCCAGGATTATCCTTATACCTAAATCAGATAAAGATACACATATGCACACACACACACTACAGGCCACCATTTCTGATGAATACAGATACATAAATCCTTGACAAAACACTAGCAATACTTGCAAACAATACATTAAAAAAAAAAAAAACATTCCTCACAATCAAGTGAGATTTATTCCTAGTAGGCAAGGATAGTTCAAAATTTATAAGTCAATTAGCATGCTATATCTCATCAATAAAAGAACAGGTAAACTCATATGATCATTTCAACAGATGCAGAGAACGTATTTGACAAAATACAACAGTCATTCATGATAAGAAGCCCTCCCTCATCAAAGTAGGTTTAGAGGGAATATACCTCATCATAAATGCCATATATGAAAAACTCACAGCTAACATCATACTCATTGGGGAAAAACTGAGAGCTTCCTCCTAAAGTCAGAAATAAGACAAGGATGTCCACTCTCACCACTTTTATTCAAAATAGTGCTGTAAGTCATAGCCACAATAAGAAGAAATAAAAGACATCAAAATTGGTAAGGAAAAAGTAAAACTTTAACTATTTGCAGATGACCTGATACTATATACAGAAAACCCTAAAGACTCCACCCAAAAGCTACTAGAACTGATAAATGAATTCAGTGAAGTCCCAGGATATAAAATCAATGTGCAGAAATCTGTTGCATTTTTACACACCAGTAATGAAACAGTAGAAAGAGAAATTAAGAAAACAACCCCATTTACAATTACACCAACAGCAGTAATATAACTTAGGCATAAACCTAACCAAAGAGGTAAAAGATCTGCACGCTAAAAATAACAAAACATTGATAAAAGAAATTGAAGATGACACAAAGAAATGGAAGGACATTCTGTGCTCATGGATTGGAAAAAAATATATTGTTCAAACATTTATACTACTGAAAGCAATCTACAGGTTTAATATGATCCCCTCAAAATACCACCAGTATTTTTCACAGAACTAGATCAAAGAATCTTAACATTTTTATGATACCACAAAGGACCCCAAAATAATTTTGAAAAAGAAAAACATAGCTGGAAGTATCACAATTCCAGACTTCAAATTATTTGACAAAGCTGGAATAAGAAAGCTAGTATGGTACCAGCACAGAAATAGACAATAGAACAAAATAGAACAGTACTGGTACAAAAATAGATCAATTGAGCAGAATAGAAAGCCCAGAAGTAAACTCATGACTATTTGATCAATTAATCTTTGACAAGGCAGTAAATAATATCCAATGGGAAAAAAAAAAGAGTGTCTTCAACAAATAGTGGTGGGAATACTGGTCATCTACCTGCGAAAGAATGAAACTGAACCACTTTCCAACACCATACACAAAAATAAGCTCAAAATCAACTAAAGGCCTAAACATGAGACCTGAAACCATAAAAATCCTAGAAGAGGGCACAAGTAGTAATTTCTCTTACATTGGCCACAGCAACATTTATCTAGATATGTCTCCTTAGGTAAGGGAAACAAAAGCAAAAATAAACTATTGGGATTACATCAAAACAAAAAGCTTCTGCACGGTGAAGGAATGAATCAGCAAATGAAAAAGGCAACCCACTGAATGGGAGAATACATTTACAAATGGCATACCTGATAAGGGGTTAGTATCCAAACATATCAACAACTCATAAAACTCAATACCTAAAAAACAAAGAATCCAACAACAACAATAACAACAACAAAAATGGGCAGACGACATGAACAGACATTTCTCCAAAGACGACATTCAGATTGCCCACAGACATATGAAAAGATGTTCAACATCACATCACTCATCATCAGGGAAATACAAATCAAAACTACAATGATGTATCACCCCACAAATGTCAGAATAGCTAAAATTAACAACACAAGTAAGAGCTAGTGTTGGAGAGGATGTGGAAACAAAACAAAACAAACAAACAAAAAAACCCCTCATACATTGATGGTAGGAATGCAAACTGGTGCAGCCACTCTGGAAAATAGTATGGAGTTTCCCCAAAACTAAAAATAGCACTACCCTATGACTCAGTAATCATAATATTGGGTTTTTACCCCCCAAATTCAATAACAGTAATTCAAAGGGATATATGCACCCATATATTTACTGCAGCATTATTTACAATAGCCAAATTACAGAAGCAGCCTAAGTGTCCATCAACAGAAGAACAGATAAAGAAGTGGTATATATACATATATACATACATATACACAGATATATACAATGGAATATTATTCACCCAAAGAAATAATGAAAATCTTGCCAGTGACAAAGACATGGGTGGAGCTAGAGAGAATAATGCCTAGTGAAATAAGTGAATCTGACAAAGACAAACACCATGTTTTTAATCATATGTGGGTTTTAAGAAATAAAATGAAGAGCAAAGGGAAAGAGAAAAAAGGGACAAACAAGAAACAGACTCTTAACTACAGAAAAAAGATGGTTACCAGAGGAGATATGTGTAGGGAGATGGGGGAAATTGGTGATGGGGTTAAGGAGTGCACTTGTGATGAGTACTAGGCAATGTACGGAACCCCTGAATCACTATATTTAACACCTGAAACTAGTGTAGCGCTGTATATTGATGATATTGGGATTAAAATATTTTATTAACAATAATAGATTTAAAAGGGACCCACATTGTGTATAGTTCCACTCTTCCTTTTCTGTGGTCCAAATTTTGCTTTCTTCCATGTAAGTGAGTCAATATATAGCCATTCTTCCAAACTCATCATGTAATCTTGAAAGGACAGAATGTATATAGCCAGTGGCTTGGTGCAATAGTAATTTTTTTCTATTTTTCAATTGTACTTTCAAAGCTGTTAGGATATCTAAAATATGACTCTACCAATTCTAACTTTCACCCAGATTGTAACTAGTATCATCAGGCGACATATCAATTACACCAGATTATCCCTCAATAGCATAAATTATCTTTCTTTCTACAGCTATAAATATGAATGTTCAAACTGTGCGGCATTATCAAAATGCACTCTTAGCAGACTAAGTCTGGAAGTACTTTTCTTTTGAATTAAGAATGTTTTTTGTTCCTTGTTTCCTTCTTAAGGATTTGCAGAAAATTCACTGGACATTCCCCACATTTATCACTCAAGGTGATTACAATAAAATAAATTAAAATAAAAAAGGAAGGACACAGATGGCTCACTTCTTTTTGAGCTGTGCCATCAGATCAAGAGCATCTCTATTTTTGGATAGATATTTATTTTTTAAAAATTAAATGAACAATAATAATGGATTTCTACTTTTTTCTGACCCTGAAGAAGCTAAAGTTGCATCATAACTATCTATTTTCATTAGTGTTAACAGGTCACCAACAAAGCAAATGGGAAATGTGTTTGAAACCTCTTAAAAAAAAAAAAAAAGAATTTTGAATAAGAAGAAAAATATGGAGGGTTCACTCTACCTTATTCCAAGGCTTATTTTTAAACTACCTTGATATATTCATATGGTGCTCATTTCAAGATAGGCAAAAAAAAAAGCAGATACCACTAAACAGCACAAGTAATTACTCTAAGTGAAATTCATCAGACAATAGAGGAGTACATATTGTATGGTTTCATTGATATAAAAACACTAGAAAACTCAAACTAGTATATAGTAAGAGAAATAAGATGTGTGGATTTGGTTTGATGGGAGGCAGAGGAGAGTGGAATTGAAAATTACAGACAGATGAGGAAGGTTTAGGGATGATTTATATTTTCACCATCCTAATTGTGGTAATGGTATTATGGGTGCATACCTATATAAAAACTTACCATATTGTACGCTTGAAATAGGTGGGTTTTTTCTATGTAGATTAGAGCTCAATAAAGTATTTAAAAGAATACATACATGAGTATGCATGTCTATTGGTGAACTCTGTATATGTATTTGACAGTATGCAACACTTAAAGTAATAATTACAAATAGAGTACAATAATATTTTAAGAAGGATTAGCAGGTTAAAACAGAAAATATACACACTGGGTGAAATATGAACAAAATGCAAAGAAAATATAAGTGGATGTAATGAACACTAGCATGAAAATTTCTAAGATCAATAAGGTGGATTCTTTTATTAGAAATATGTGTTCAATCTAATTTTACTTGTAATATTAGCAAAGACTCAGAATAATGAAATTATCCAATGTTGGTAGGGTGTTGAAGTGAGCACTCTCTTTTCCAGCTGGTGGGAGTATTAATAACTATTGCTAAGAACAGTTTGGCTATGTGTAGTAAGATCCTTCAATTTGTGCATACTGGGGAACAATTTCCAGAAATTTTATCCAAAAATTAGGTTAAAAAATATAAAAAGATGAAGTACCTGAATGGTAATTCTTCTTAGGCTAGTAAACCATCAAATTTTTCTTTGCTGTTCACCATTAAGAAACTGATTTGGATGATGACAATGTAGTTCTATTGTCTAAAAATATATTCATTATATTCTATTAAGGGGGAAAAGTTTAAACTCTTTACAGCATGATCTCATTTTTAATTTTATAATGTGCCATCACTTTACATGTGTCAGGAGATTGCTATTGAGAAAAGTCTGTATGTGTACATACAGTGGGAAAATGTAATTAGACATATGAAATGTTAGGTTATCTCTGGTTGGAGGGACAAAGAGTGATGATTATTCCTCCTTTTAGGATTTGATATGATCCAAGTGTTCTACAATAAAACTGCAGCACATTTTATAATCATAAAAAAACGAGTTCTTTTTTAAATAAAATAAAAACAAACAAAACCCCTCCGTTTCAATTATGAAGAAAATAAAAAAGACAAAACATCCTTCAATTTCACGCCTATCAGATTTTGCTTCTCACCAGGCCTTTACGTGAACTACTGCACTCATTCAATAACACAAACACTGAAAATCATTTATTAAGCACCAGCCATCCTAGTAGTTTATAATTAATGCACCTAGTAGTTTATAATTAATGCACAAAAAGGAAGCGTAGCACAAAAATAAAAAAGCAAAAACCAAACATTGCTGACAGGAAATAGTAAAGTTATTTGTGGCCAATTTCTACTTCGAGGTCTTAAATTATTCCTGTTTTCATATTCACTGTTTACACTGCTGGCCTCATCTCTCACTTAGGTAAAGTCTCCAGTGTGGTACTGAGATGTCATTGTCAAATGGTGCCTCAGCTCCAATGGTGCTTTAGAGCCTGGTATTTTTCCATCTTGTGCTAAGCATAGACTTGTACAAAACATCTCGGAGGACAAGAGATGCCTCTGCTGAACTTATCACAGTTTCATGCACATAATATATGCTCAATTAATCTATGTGCGCTAACTCAAGTTGCTTAATATTTGAGGGACTAAATGTAAATACCCCAAAGACTTAGAGTGCTTCATATAGGTGGACTACCTTAAATAATTCAATTTCTTGTTTAACTAAAATTCATTTAGTCTAACCTCCTTTCTATTGACTGATCACTTACTATCTTTGAGTACTTGCTGGTGCCCCTCCTCTGAGGGAGTTTTTTTTGGCGCTAAGTGTTAGAAAATGATCAGGGGTAAAAATGAACAGGAACAATGCAATGACAAAGCTTATTCTCTATTGTTGGATATAGACAAACCAGGAAGTATTTGGTCAAGCTTAAAAGAGTTGATTCATAGAATTCCAGAAGTAGGCTTCTGAATCATAACCCTAGGCAATCAGAATAGGTTTCTTATAATAGATTCATCTAAAATGACATCTGAAGGATGAATAGGCATTGATCAAGTACACAGGGTGACTGGGTGAATTGTTGTAAGTCTTTTTTTTTTAATTTTTTTTAAAGATTTTATTTATTTATTTGACAGAGATCACAAGTAGGCAGAGAGGCCGGTGGGGGGGGGGGGAGCAGGCTCCCTGCTGAGCAGAGAGCCTGACATAGGGCTCGATCCCAGGACCCTGAGATCATGACCTGAGCCGAAGGCAGAGGCTTTAACCCACTGAGCCACCCAGGTGCCCCTGTTGCAAGTCATTTTAAAAATCATCTCTGTTTTTATTTTAGTAAATGAAATAAAAATAAGTATTTTCTGATGACTTAGGATCAGAGCAAAGAACTTCCTGATGAACTAATAGGGACCTATAGACATACAGTCCTTCTTTTGTTAGTTATTTTAATTACATCATTTCTCTTCATTTTTAAAGTATCTATTAATGATAAAAATAACAGCAAAATTTCCATATAGTCCATGAAATTGGATGTTTCTTAATCAAGTTTTCACTGTATATCCAATGAAGAAACAAGGTCAAATTAATTTACTGCTGGACTACTTATTTAGCCAAGGCATTAACAAAACATCTTGTTGAAGACGTACCACATACTGATGCCAAATTTATTAAATTAAATGACAAGGAAAGAGAACTAACATCAATAAAGAAACACAAGTGCCAAATAATTAACATACCTAATTTCAATTTTCTCAGCTGTTGTGAGAAGCATGTATCTCTATCTCCATTTTATTATTTTTTTACTTTTTTATCTTATTTTAATTCAATTAATTAATATATAGTGTATCATTCGTTTCAGATGTAGAGTTCAGTTATTCATCAACTGCATGCACCACCCAGTGCTCATCACATCACATGGCCATCACCCAGTTACCCCATCCCCTACCTTCTATATCCATTTGAAAGCTGGAAAACCATGGTGTGGGAGTTAGGATTTAGATACATATTTAAATGTTTAAGGAGGAGTTTGGAAAGATGACAGAGTAGGAGGGCCCTGAGCTTACCTTATCCCATGTTTTCAACTAAATATCATCCATATCCAAGTCAATGAACAAGAGAGTGATTTGAATACTGGCAGAACAAACTCCAAAACTAAATATAGAGAAAAAGCAGCATTTGAAACATTGGGAAGGTAAGAATGGCAGGGGGAGGCTGCCTGCAGGAAGGAGGGAACTGCAGGGGTGAAGAAGGCAGAGAAATGGGCCCTCACACTAGGGAGCAAACATGGGGAAGACTAAACCCCATAACTTTTGCTTTAAAAATCAGATGCTGAATTCTATGAGTTTATAAAACCATTAGGACTTGGAGCCCAGAGCTTTAAAAATCAGCTGACTGAGCACTGGGCAAGCTGAGAGGGTAAGTGATAGCTGGGTCACTGCTCATAAAGAGACAACAGCCTGCAGAGAAGCAACACAAAAATAGCAGTTACACAACACCATGGGCAAAGAAGACACAGATCTGTTGATACTAATTCTGGAGTGTGTTGGGGAACTTCAAAAATGAGGGAGCTAGAAGGTACCATTTACCTCCCCCAACCCCCTCACATAAACACAGAGCTATCTGCAGAAGGTGGGGCTGCACAGACACTTACTACCTAAACCACTAACAGTGTCCCATGCCCACAAATTCTCCTAAAGACTCGTCCACTCCAAGGCTGCTAGCCTCAGCCTTAGGTTCAAGGAAAATTTTAATAAAGCCATATATGCACCATGCCAGCAGCTAAATAAACATCTGCCACCACACGCAGTGCACATCTGCCATGCTGTGCCCAGATGTTCATCCCTAGCCATTTCTGTGTCCCATGCACAACTTCTAGCTGCACAGCCACAGCTACATACCGCACTCAGCTGTCACACCAACCCCAGCCACTGTCATATGCCAAGTCCAGCTGTGCCCAACCTTGAGTCCCTGGTTGCCTTGGCATGCAGGCCCTGGCCACTGAAGTGGTGTGGGGGATCTGGCATAGGACAAGTGGCACAATGCAAATTTTGCTAACACCATCGCCCCACTCTCAATTTCTCTAGTGGGCAAGCCCCCTCAGAGCTGGCCTGCCTGAGTCCCACTAACACCACAGAGTATAAGCATAACCCACAATAGGCAAAGAGTCAGTGTAGATGACTAAACTGAAAGGAAAAGTGATTCAGACACAACAGCAGGGTGAAAGTAACACACATAGGACACTCTCCTGAAATACTAGGTTCTGGTGAACAGGGGACACTATCTATAGAGCACTCCAGGACTAAAGTCACTACCCAAAAGCAGAAGACACAGCAGACTATCTCAACACACAGAAACAGACACAGGGAGGCAGACAAAACAAGATAACAGAAAAATTTATCCTAAAAACTTATCCTAAATGAAAGGACAGGACAAGACCACAGTCAGAGATTGAAGCAAAACAGATAGAAGTAACATGCCTAATAGAGAATGATCATGATCATGAGGATACTCACTGGATTTGAGAAAAGAGTGGAACATATGAGTAAGACCCTTAACACAGAGATAAGGAATAACATAACAGAGATAAAGCACATAATAAATGAATTGAGAAACATGCTTGATATAATGAATACCAGGTCGGAAGAAGCAGAGAACTAATTTAGTGACCTAGATGACAGAGTAATGTAAAGTAAGATAGTTGAAAAAAGAGAAAGAGAAAAGCTTTATGCAAAATGAGAACTTAGGGAACTCAGTGACTCCATCAAATGTACTAACATTCGTATTATAGGAGTCCTAGAAAAAGAAGAGAGAGAAAAGGGAGCAGAGGTTTACTTGAAGACATAATAGCTGAAAACTTTCCTTATCTGGGGAAACAGGATGAATTCAGAGTCAGGATGCACAGAAGACCCCCCCCCAACAAAATCATTAAAAGTAGACCCACACCAAGACATATTGTAATTAAAGTGGCAAAATATAGTGATTAAGAAAAAAAGTTTGAAAGCAGCAAGACAAAAGAAATCAGTAACATACAGGGGAAAACCCATAAAGCTAGCAGGAGATTCTTCAGCAGAAACATGGCAAGCCAGAAGGGAGTGGCATGATCTAGTCAAAGTGCTGACTGGGAAAAATATATGTAGCCAAAAATGCTCTCTCCAGTAAGGCTAGCATTCAGAATAGAAAGAAAGATACAGAGTTTCCCAGACTACCAAAAACTAAAGGAGTTCATGATCACTAAACCAGGTCTGCAAGAAAAATTAAAGGGGTGTCTTTGAATGGAAAGGAGAGGCCAGAAGTGACAGCATAGAGGTAGAAAACACAAAAGCAGTAAAAATGAGTATTTCTTTAAAAAAATTAGTCAAGGAATGCACATAAAAGATATAAAAATATAGTAACATATACCTACAACATGGAGAGGTAAATGGGTTAAAACTTATATGATCATCAACGTAATATAGACTGCTATATGTGGAAGAAGTTCATACAAACCTAATGGTAGCCGTATTTCAAAACCCACTAATAAATATGCAAAGAATAAACAGAAAGCAATCCAAATATATCACTTAAGAAAATCAGCAAACCATGGAAGTGAGAAAGACAAGAAAGAATCAAGGCAAATTTTCAGAAACCACCAAAAAATAAGTAACAAAATGGTAATAAATATCTGTCAATAATTATTTTGAATGCAATTCGACTAAATGCTCAAATGAAAAGAAACAGGGACACAGGGTAGATAAAAACAAAACAAAACAACAACAACAAAACAAAAGCAAACAAAAACCCAAACAAGACCCATGTATATATTGCCTCCAAGAGACCCATTTTAGACCTAAAGACACCTGGAGATTGAAAGTGAGAGCATGGAGAAATATCTAGCATGCAAATGGATGTCCAAAGAGAGCCAGAGTAGTGATACTTATATTGGACAAAAAGGACCTTAAAACAATGACTGTAATAAGAGACAAAGAAGAATATCATATTAATAATAAAAGGGACAATCCAACAAGAAGATAAAATGATTATAAATATTCAAGTACCCAACATGGGAGTACCCAAATACATAAACAGTTAATAACAAATATAAAGGAATGAATCCTTGAATCCTTATAACACTGTAATAGTAAGGAACTTTCACACCCTGCTTAGGTCAATGGATAGATCATCTTGATAGAAAATCAACAAGGAAACAATGGCTTTGAATGACACATTAGAACAGACAGATTTAACAGATATATTCAGAATATTCTATCCTAAAAAAAGAATACACATTCTTTTCAAGTACACATGGAACATTCTCCAGAATAGGTGACATATTATCCCATGGAACAAAGTTCAACAAATTAAAGAATAAAATTATACCATGTACATTTTGTACATAACACAATGTTCTGAAACTAGTAATCAACCACAAGAAAAGATCTGGAAATACCACAAATACAGTGAAGTTAAATAACATGCTACTAAACAATGAATGGATCAACCAGGAAATTAAAGAAGAAATAAAGTACAGAGAAACAAGTGAAAATGAAAACACTACAGTCCAAAACTTCTGGGATGCAGCAAAATGCTGTTTGAAGAAGTAGGTTTATAGCAATACAGAATAACCTCAAGAAGAAGAAAACAAAAACAAAAAACCACAAACAATGTAATTTTGCACCTAAAGGAGCTAGAAAAAGAACAACAAACAAAACCTAAACCAGCAGTAAGGAAGGAAATAATAAAAATCAGAGTGGAAATAAATGATATAGAAACTAAAAAACAAAACAAAACAAAAAAACCCCAAAATGAACAGATCAATGAAGCTAGGAGCTGGTTCTCTAAAAAAATAAAAAAAAAAAAAAAAAAAAAAAAAAAAATTGATAAAGTTGATAAACCTCTAGCTAGACTTATGGAGGAAAAAAAGAGACTCAAATAAATAAAACCACAAATGACAAAAGAATAATAACAACCAACACCACAGAAATACAATCATAAGAGAATATTATGAAAAACTATGTGCTAAAAATTAGGCAACTTAGAAGAAATGGATAAATTCCTAGAAGCATATAAACTACCAAAACTGAAATAGGAAGAAATGCAAAACTGGAACATACTGATAACCAAAAAAGAAACTACTTAGTTATCAAAAAACTTCCAATAAATCAAAGTCCAGGACCAGATGGTTTTATAGGCAAATTCTACCAAAAATTTAAAGGAGAAAGAAAAGGAAGGAAAATTTCCAAATTCCATGTATAAGTCCAGCAATACCCTCATACCAAAACCAGACAAAGACACCACTCAAAAAGAGAACACAGGCCAATATCCCTGATGAAAACAGGTGCAAAAATTCTCAACAAAATACTAGACAACCAAATCCAACAATACATTAAAAAAAATTCACTAGCTACTATTTCTAATAATATCTAATATCTCTTGCTGCAGTGAGTAATAAATCCAGCTTTACTTGACTACAGGTGTATCCTGGTGGGCAGTGACAATGGTCAGGATTTGAGATGAGAGATGTAAGGTTTAAGGCTGAAGAGTCAGGAAGCTAATAGCTCTAAAAAGCAACAATGACAAGTATTTTCACTCCAGGTTCCTCAGAGAAATGTTAATATAATAAAAACTAATATCATCACTGTGTGAAATTTGTTTTGTTTTATATTCTTTTACCTCTCTTTAGGGACAAGATGAGAGCATTTACCTTCACAGTTGTTAGAAGTGGCCAAAGAGGGCACTGAAAAGTCAAAGAATCATTCACTAGATAGGTGTAACGTTTGGTATTACGTTCAATAGAACATACACAAAAAGGTAAGATGGCTGGATGATCCCTACACTCAAATTTACAGCACTTAAGCCAAAACTAAAATAGCTTTCATTCTATTCTTGAGAGTTTACTATATGCTAGACACCATTCTAAGCACTTTACATAGAATCTTATTCATCCATTAAACAGTCCTTCAGGAAGATGCAAGGATTTCCCCAATTTTATAGATGAGAACATTGAGGTACAGAGCAGAGCAGTAAAGAAAAACAGCCCAGAGTCACACATCCAATGAGCAAAGCTAAGTTCAAGGCAAAAACCCAAGCAGTTCAAAATCAGAGCCCACATTCATAAACACTTAGCTTTACTCCTGCTGAAAGACAGCTAATAGCACAGGGCATAACATGGTAATGCATGAAAGTGTGTAGAAGTAGACTGAGCTAAATGGCAAAAGGAGACGGTAGAAGAGGCTGGACAATGTCGATGGCCGCTCAGAGTCAAGGATGCACCATTGGTGCTAATACAGAAGGAAACCTTTCTCAACTATGGCAAAACTTCAGGAGGTCACAGTTGGGATAAATGGATAATTTTCTGATACTAGACCCTTACTACTTCAACCTTACTATGGTAAATCTGTATAAAATCTCTAAATCCTAACTCCTGCCTTGGAGACATATTACAGGCATAAGAAATATTTTTAAGAATCTTGTATTCAGGGGCGCCGGGGTGGCTCAATCAGTTGGAGCATCTGACTCTTGGTTTAGGCTTGGGTTGTGATCTCAGGGTTGTGAGACTGAGCCCCACCCACATGGGGCTCTCTGCTCAGCAGAGAGTCTGCTTCCCCCACCCTCTCTCCCTCTGCCCCTCCCCTACTCATCCACATTCTCTCTCAAATAAATCTTAAAAAAAAAAGAATCTTGTATTCATATCTTTAATGAAGATTTATTGAATTCCTATTATGTACTAGACATCATGCAAGACACACGGAATGTAACAGTGAATAAATCACGTCAACAGATCTACCCTACTGGAATGTACTCCCTGCAGGCCAGGGACTGTGAATAATTATAATCAATAATTACATAATGCAGAGTTTGGGAAGGTAAATGGATTTTGGAAAAAGCAAGCAGAGAATAGGTAGCAGGCAATGGGAGTGCAGATTAAAGTAGGGGAATATGCTGCCACATTAAATAGATAGTCAGGACAGGCCTCGCTGAGAAGGTAGGATAGAAACATAAATCTGAAGCAACTAGAGGAATTCAGCCAAGCAGATATTGGCAGGAAGCAAGCAGGTATCTCAAACACCCTTCTGAATCAATAATACCATTAAATTAAAACATAGTTTAGGTGAGTGCTGTGAGGTGTATAAACCTGGCGATTCACAGACCTGTACCCCTGGGGCTAATAATACATATGTTTATAAAAAAAAATAAAAAATTAAAAAAAATTAAACAGAGTTTACTCCCAAAGTTGAAAGAATAAGATTAGATGTGTTTTCCATTCCAAAGTCACCCATAGATATTTTTAAAATATACGTATAGTTTCTCCCTAACCATTTCCTTCTTGTATCAAAATTCACTCAAGACCTACTATACTCCATACTATTGCATATAGCGTTATCTAAAGGAAATAGAAATGAACTGGACCTGCTAAGTACCCTCCAGTTGTTCAGGCTGGATGGGGATGAATAACCACAAGAGCAGTGTGACAAGCGATGAAACAAATATCAAAATGCCCCAGGGGATTGAGGAATGGTGAGACAAGCACATGCTTCCTGAAGTCAGGCAGGATTCCTGTTGGCTTATGCTGTAGGTTGAGGGGTTTTCTATTTTGCCATTTCTTATTATCTGAAGTTCATGAAGTCTGAATGGTGACCTTAATTTCATCCCATGAATCAGTTTCTATGATTAAAAAAGCACTGGGGCGCCTGGGTGGCTCAGTGGGTTAAGCCTGTGCCTTCGGCTCAGGCTATGATCTCAGCGTCCTGGGATCAAGCCCCGCATCAGGCTCTCTGCTCAATGGGGAGCCTGCTTCCCTCTCTCTCTGCCTGCCTCTCTGCCTACTTGTGATCTCTCTGTCAAATAAATAAATAAAATCTTAAAAAAAAAAAAAAAAGCACTGCACTGTGTCTCAGAAGACCCGGGTTCTTTTATAGGGGATTGAATGCACATCTGAGAGGTAACAGAGCACTTCATCAAAAAAGGTTCCCCTAAGACCGGCTTTAATGTTCAAATGTCCTTTAAAAATTAGAGGGAAATAACAAATTAAAGATTAGTTATAGAAGATTTTAGACTAAATGACTAAAAGTCCTGTTTTCCAAAGTGCATGGAGTAGAAAAAGATGCTCACAAGAATTCAAAACATTCTCATTCATAAAATACTCCCAAATATATATACATCAAGTAGGAAGTGTCTTCAGCCAAAATAAGTAAAACTTTAAAATGCACCCAAAATGTCAAAATATAGTGGAAAACTAAAGGGACACAAGAATGATCAAAAAGGCTGGATTTCAAGTCAGCTTGTTGCTGGAAAGATAGGTCAAGTATCGTCAACAGGTAATTTTAACAGGCAGTGAATCTAGGCAGGTGTTATGTTTAGATGTGATACGAATTGCTTAATATCTTTTGTTCTCCAGGTACTTGCTTCATGGATTCATGGTATCTGCCTAATGGCTTCCTTAGTGCAATGGATGGAAGAAATGAGCGTGTAAGAAGCATCTAAGACGTCCCAAGCACTGTTTAGAAATCTTACCTCTTTTATCTCATCATCACAACTCACTAAGATAGACAGGTACTATTCTTATCATTTTACAGATCAAAGAATCCAGGAAATAAGGCAGATAAGTCCTAGAATCCTCTCTTGCCTCTTAAGAGATGGTGCCCCTGAGGTTTTCACGGTAACTAGCAAAGATGTTCTCTGGAATCTTGCAAAAGCACATCCCCAACCAACCAAGTTGGTCAATTTATCTTACAGACAGATAAGAAATGATCCTGCTCATTGCCTTTTCTAACCAGCAAACATGCAAAGGTTTTGTCATTAATCCAGTCGACAAGGGAAAATGTATCATAAAAAATTTTCCTCTTCAAAAGCAACTTCCAAATGATGCAGCATTTGAATTTCAAAGCTGATGCAGCTCAGAAGATGTAGATTTGGAATAGGAAAGTTTCTTGGAAGAGCAAGGCATACGTCTGCTGTGTGTTGCATTGAAGTCATGTTTACAGCCAAGACAGCCTTGAAGCGTCTTTGCCACATGTGGTTTCTGTGCCCATAATAGATTAGCTTCCACATTCATATGCTGGTTTAAAAAAAAAAAAAAAAAGTCAAAAATTTCCCCTTTATCAGTTGAAAAGCTAAAAAAGGAAACTCAGATTCAAGCCCTTTTTTGAAAGTCAGCTAAGACATTTGAATCACCTTATTACATTCCTCCCAACTTGTCAGTGTTACTTTAATATTGAAGCCCATGAGCTTTATGTAATTGTCTTAAAGATGTTTTAAAACATTTTTGACTTTTCAGTTTAATATTAAGTGTTTTAAAATCACTATTTCAGTGAACAAAGCAATCAAAGTATTAAACCAATTTCTTCCTGCATGAGCAAATTAAAAATGCTTCCTGTGAATGTAAAAGCAGAACTCACATTCGCTTTAAGATTTCTATGTTATGAGGAGTTAGTGGACCAGAGCATCAAAATGAACTGGCCTGGAATCCAAGGCCTCAAGTGTTGGCTATGAATCAAACACTGCAATATGGAGAATTATCATGGAAGTGACCATGAAGCTGTTATTCCCCGCACAAAAATTCTAGCAACAGTGGTAACAGGTCTAGATTCCTGACAGGAACGTTCATGTCTTTCCTAGATTATCACAGAAAACAAAGTTGTTTGTTGGTGCTGCCTTTCACAGGTTCTAGAACTCCTAGATAACAAGGCATGTGCTTTAACTGGTACTGGCCCACACTTTATTATTTGTGAATTAGAAGCATTTTCCTTCTCTTTCTTCCTCAGCACTTTCCCACAGAGATCACCACATCTTTCCTAAACAGTAGCAGGTCAGCTATGAAAGGTGGTCCTTATGGTTTCTTTAAGAAAGCAAAAAGTTTCAAAGTAAAAATCCTATAAAAATAGATGTTTTGTTGAGTTCTCCAAATAAAGAAGAGTAATTATTGTTTCTCCATCTGAAACATTCTATCAGAGAAAACTAAGTGGGAAGGCTGGAGGGAAGTGAAAGAAATAAGAATTCTTGGAATGTTTGTCAATCACTAACTGAATCCAAATCCTCTGCCCAGATTTAAAATAATGATTTCATCAGAAACTCTCCAAATGAATTCATGACTTCAAGACTTAAATTGGCTCAGAACGACAGCAGAAAACCCTTCTGTATCACTCCTTTGCCAGAAACGTGTTTCCACTAATAATTATTCTCCATGAAAGACCATAACCCTGGCTTTATTGGGGACTCTAGGAAAATGGAGGACAAAAGATGTTAGCTCTACATGTTCTCCCTCTACCATAGAATATAATACTAGCCTTCTGTGAACTCTCTCTTCCTTCTCTCTCAAGTAAGTTCTGTTCAAGTAAGACCGTTCACTGAAAATCTATATCATTTTATCTGGAAGACAATTTCTACCTTTGATTATAAACACTTAGACCAGGCTTTTTCTACCTAGCTTCAGCACTAGCTACTTATCAGAGAGCTCAAACCAGGTCAGATTCATCCGTGTAATCCTCTCTCACCCATATTTGGCTTCTTCTGATTCCTCTTCACCTCTTTACCAGACCTTAATTGAACAGCTCTTCCACAATGGTGTAAGATCAATTTACTGTAATAAAACCCCTATTGCCTTCATACTTACAATAGCTCAATTTTTTCCCTAATGGAACCCTGTGAATTGATATCTGGAACATATCTAAACCTAACCACTACCTGAAGTTAAGTCCACCCAGTTTTTGCTGAAACCATCAGAGTCCTAGCCAACCCAGCTGACCTGGGTGAGTCAGAAAAATAAATGTTTGCTGCCATAAGCCCTTATGTTGAGGAATTGTTTATCACACAGAATTACCGCAACAACTGACAAATACACTCATAGAAGTTAATGAAGATTTATGAAGGCAGAATTTGCATGCAGGTCTTCAAATCCAAGTCCAGGATGTCATTTATGCTGTCTTGGCACCCACTGATTTGGTCAGCCTAATCATAGGAACGTGGGAGAACTATAAATTCCTTTAAAAGTATTATAATAATTGCTCTAGTTGACTGAAATAATTGGAATCATCATAGACTATTCATATCACTGTCAGCACATGTCAACTGTTGGGAGACATACATCACAATTACACAGGGAAATCTATTCCCAATAGCTGGCAGTATGGTACTGTGTTTAGTAACTGACATCACCACAGTGATTCAGTGGCAGAATTAACCTGCTGAACACAGTACAAATGGACCTTGTTAAAAGTGTGCTTAATTATATAATGAACTTTGAGACTCTAGAGGTGAAAACAGTGTATGTGACAATACAGAGATATGCAAATTGTGCTACCATTATCACCTCAAGAACATTTCAAACACCCACTTCCCATGAAAATCTCTGAAAGTATCTTCTTTTCTCATATTAATCTGTGATTTATGATGCTCATAAAATTATAACAATGATTAAGCATTCATTCATTTTTCTCAGCCAGAATTTCATGTATTCAACCACTATATATTGTATGCCAGGGATTTTACTAGATTCGGGGATAAATGATGAATGAGACAGACAATTCAGCCTAAGGAGATCATATGGCAACTGCATGTCTCTGTAGTGGGATGGTGAATGCAGATCTCAAGGATTAGAGCAGCCGACAGTACCATAAACAGGCATCCAATATTACAATGTAAGAAGTCCAGTGGAAAACTTAGTATCAAGGAGAGTAGGATTCTTGAAATAGGGGAAATGGAATTATTGAAAAAGGAAGAGAAAGGAGAATATAACCAAAAGGTTTTCTCCTCTACAATCTCATCATATTTCTTTTTTTGTACTTCTAGTCCTACATAATATATAAACAGTGTTTAAAAGTGTCAACTCTTCCCTATTTCTGACTCTCAGCCCCCAAAGACAAGCATATTCTTCTCTTTTTAAAAAAAATTTCATTTCTTTTGTGTTCTAGAATTCATTGTTTATGCACCACACCCAGTGCTCCATGCAATATGTGCCCTCCTTAATACCCTCCACCAGGCTCACCCAACCTCCCACCCTCCTCCCCTCCAATACCCTCAGTTTGTTTCCTAGAGTCCACAGTCTCTCATGGCTCATATCCCCCTCCAATTTCCACCAACTCACTTCTCTCCATCTCCCAATGTCCTCCATGTTATTCCTTATGCCCCACAAGTAAGTGAAACCATATGATAATTGACTCTCTCTGCTTGACTTATTTCACTCAGCATAATCTCTTCCAGTCCCGTCCATGTTGATAAAAAAGTTGGGTATTCATCCTTTCTGGTGGAGGCATAATACTCCACTGTATATATGGACTATATCTTCTTTATCCGTTCGTCCAATATTCTTCTCTCTTAGCTATGTCTTCTGGTATTTAATTCCACAATTATGGAGAGCTTTTGTTTAATGCTCATTTCTTGATTTTTCTAATTCTTAATATTGTTACTTGATGTCCCTGTTTGGAAGATGAAGACACCTTTCTGTTTTCTGCTACTTGTATGCCCTCACATACTTTATTCACAAACTTGCCAAAATTTAGTGCTTATATTATAACTATGTAAACATTGTTTATGGTTGGCACAAGTTGATTTTATAATTATTATATCCATCCTTTAAAATTTCTCTCCTGCGTGCACACTCTCTTTTGCCAAATTCCATGTATTCCACGGTTTACATCCTCATTTTGGAGGAGAACATCTCTAATAGCTCCAAAAGAAGGCATGAGCTACTGTTGGGAATTGGCTTCAATATTGAGCACTGTCTTTATCATTGATTAATATTCTCTCTTATGAAGACCTTCTGATTACTTAGGTTCACACTGATAATCCAGGATACTCTCCCTATCTCAGGGTCCTTAATTTAATAACAACTGCAAAACCCCTTTGGGGGATTTAGGTTTGGGGAATTAGGACCTGGGCATCTTTGGGGGAACATTAGTCTGTCTATAAAACTTTTCATTACTGACTAATATATAGTTGAGTATCCAGTTGTGGACTCTAACTTCCTTTAAGATGCTGAATACTTTCTTGTATAGTCTTCTTGTTTCTAATACTACATGGGAAGTCAATGCCATTCAGATTCTGCATTCTTCATGCATGAACTGTTTTCTCTTCTAGAATCATGTAGAACCTTTTTTTTTTCTGTTTAAAAATTTTATAATAGTATGATTTTTTTAATTGTACCTAGGTATTTAGTGAGTTCTTCATGTATGGGAATTCATGTCCTTGCATTGGGAGTAATTTTATTCATTATATCTTTGTTCATGTTCTTCTAATGTTTTCTGCCTTCTCTATCTTTAACTTCCATTATCCAGATTTAACCTTCTGAACATGTCCTCTAATTTTTTTTTACTTTTGCTCCTCTATTTTCCTTTGCTTTTTGGTTTTTATTTTCTTTTCTGGAGATATCTTCAAATTGATCTTTCAATTTCTAATGAATTTTTGTATTTCCATCATTTTTCTAATTTCTAAAACTTCTTATTCTTTGAAAGTTTCATTTTATAGCATGTTATTGTCTCATAAGTGCAATGTTTTTTCATCTTTCTGAAAATATTATAGATTTTCCTTGGGCATTTTTTTTCTGTTCACACTCATTCTCTGTGGATTTCTTTTATCCATTTTGGTTGTCTTATTTCTGTGTTTCTTTTTTTTAGGCTTTTTGTCTACTTTGTTGGAAGATATTCAAATTCTAGTATACCTCAGGGTCTTTTATTTTGAGGTAGTCATTGTTCTCAGAGAGCAATCATTCTCAATCCCTTGAGAAGTAAATGCCAGACTGCCAAGTAAGGGAAAGGAATTAGGGATGCTGCAATTTTAGAGGTTTCTTTATACTTTCTCTGATTTTCCTTATACATCTTCACCCTGCCTTTTGCTGTACTTATTCTCCCATGTCTGTAGGTTTTCTGGTACAATTTCTCTCACAAGCAAATGGTCAGGCTTCAGAGATGAAGCCTCTGTTTGCAAAAGGGAGAGAAAGGGACCTGGTGTCTAAATGCTTCTTAAACAAGTTTTCATCCATTCCTACTCTGTTTATCCCCACACTTGACCTTCACCTTCAGTGGTAGCATATGGTGCCAATTCCAAAGTCTTTCCAAACTTCTTTATAAGTCACTATGCAAAGACTTAAGTTTCACTTTTCTGTGACCTACTGTCTATTTGTCCAAATACTCCATATCCTCCATTCTCAGCCACTCCCATCCCTTTTCCTTTTTATATTTCTGCATTTCTACCTTTTTTCTTATCCCTTTATTGTCATTTATATAATTTTTTTCCTTTCCCAGGGATACGAAGAGATATGTGTAAATGCATATGTTTAATTAATAATGTTTAACTTGATTCCTCTCCCATTGAGTTTACTACTAAATGAGTAGGTCAATACTGCAGGCATACAGTCATCCTACAGAAAAGAAGGAGAGAGACTCAAAGACAGACTTCTTACTGAGATGTGATCTGTATAAGACGAAAGCTGAATTTCTCACAGACTGAAAGAATTAATCTCTTTAGCAACATCCAAAGCTATATATACTTGCTATCCCCTATGTGTATTCCTACTCACCCATTTTCCTTTTTATTCATCAAATTGACAACCTAGGTATTTTTTCCCCAAGGGATTGAATAAGATTATATTCTGTAGTCTTATTATAAATATACATATCAAACCAATAGATGTAGTAAAAACTTCTCTTCCTTGACACCAGCAATACAGAATAGTCAGAGAAGAGTGACAGGTTCCTTAGAGAATTGCAATATATACCTTTGTGGGAAATGCTGCAAAAATTTATGAGAAAAGTTGAATTCATGACTGATTGGGACTCTATTTCTGTGACCCATCAAAAGCTCTTCAATCTGCAATTTATAAGTTTCATTTAATTGTTAACATTTAATTATCTCAGTATTATTTTTAAAAAAGTGATGGTTTCTATGACAACTGATGGAGAAACTTACGGATAGGATTTTTTTCAGTTTTGTTTGGCAATTTTAGAACTCTCAAAATGGCCTCAGCAGGATTATAAAAATTCATTTCGGTCTTTGTTTTCATAGAGGCCCCTTTCTCTCACTACCTTTTATCTTTACCAAGATTCGCTGCTTCTGTTTTATGTGTTTGGGTAGTACAACCAATTCTCAAGTACAAGTGGACTTGGTCAAAGGCATCATATTATAGTACACTGAAACCAAAGGAACATGGCATCCATCAGTACCCCCAAATCCTTTTATTCTTTCATCGAGACTTCCCAGAACAGGCAAATGTGAGTAGGGATCATTAAGGGGGAAAAATGGGTGGAAACATCCCCTTCTCTACTCTTGGGAAATATATCTGTTATCATAAGGTAGGCATGCTGCAGTAATAAACAATTCTAGTATCTCCGTTTTTACAAAAATAGTGGTTTAATTCTCATTCAGCAGGTTGGCTGCAGCTCTGCTCTAATCCTCTTCACTATGGAATCCAGAGAGAACAAACAACCTATATTTTGGACATGCCATCCTTATGGCAGAGAGAAAAAAAGACTGCTGAACCATGCAATGGCTTTTAAAGCTTTATATCAGAGGTGAGACAAGTGGCTCCCACGTATAGTCCACTGGTCAAAGCAAGTCATATGGCTAATGATGTCAGACTGGGAAGTATTAAGTCTCTGATATAGAGAAATCTAACAAGGAATGGTTTAGAGAAGCCTAGAAGGAAAGCACCCTCCCCAAAAAAGGATGGAAGAAATTTTGAGCTGATAGTATAATTTACTACAGAGTAAGATTTTTTTTTTTGCTACTTTGCAGCCATAGGTCCTCACTGATTTTCTGGCCTAAAAGAGCCCTTATCCTGATGCAAAGATACTGTCTTTCCTCAAATAAGAAAAAGAGACTTGGGTCTTTTTGGATCTCAACTACTAGACTCAAGTACAAAAAGTCTCTAAGCTGTCTAATTATAACTGGTGTCCTTGTCCCCACTAAATTCCTTGAAAAAAACTGATGGTTTCTTACTCATCCTTGTATCCATAATATCAAACTCAGGACCTGATGCAAATAAATATTTATTGTATAGAACTGAATGGCATTACCAAAGAAGACATAAGTTCTAGCACATCTTCATTCATCTGTTCATTCACTCATTTATTTATTCATACATTCTTATAAACCTCATTTATTTAAAAGCCACTGAAAATCAACTATGCATAAATAAAAGACACAGTATTTGCTCTTATGGAGCAAATAGGCTAGGGGAATCAACTTCTTTTATTTTCTTTAAAATGACTCAAAAAGATTTTATGGTTCTTGTGAAGAGATATACTGCTTGATTTATCATGGAAGGACAGCCTTAAGTGAGGACTGGCAGAAAGGAAACATAAGAAATAGAGACTAAAAAGTCAACAGAAAAGATAAACTAAGAACTCGTTCTTTAAAAGATAAAATTGACAAAATTTTAACCAGAGTCACCAAGAAAAAGAGGGCTCAAATAAATAAAATCAGAAATGGGAGAGAATTTACTGGGGCTCCTGGGTGGCTCAGTGGGTTACCCCTCTGCCTTCGGCTCAGGTCATGGTCTCAGGGTCCTGGGATCAAGCCCCACATTGGGCTCTTTGCTCAGCAACGAGCCCACTTCCCCCTCTCTCTCTGCCTGCCTCTCTTCCTATTTGTGATCTCTCTCTGTGTGTCAAATAAATAAATAAAATCTTTAAAAAAATTAAAAAAAAGAAATTTAAGAGAATTTATAACTGTTACCACAGAAATACAAAGGATCATAAGAGAATACTATGAACAATTATATGCCAACAACTTGGACAACCTAGAAGAAATGAATTTATTTCTGGAAACCTATAATCTTCTAAAACTGAATCATGAAAAAATACAAAATCCTAGGAGATGAATGACTAGTTAGGAGATTGAATCAGTAATCAAAAACCTCCCACCAAGCAAAAGTCTAGGACCAAATGGCCTCGGTGGTGAATTCTACTAAACAAAGAATATTTAATACCTATCCTTCTCAAACTCTTCCAAAAAAAATGAAGAGGAGGAAAATGCTTCCAATGTCATTTTTTAAATTAGAGATTTATTCTATTTATTTGAGAGAAAGAAAGAGAGAGTGGGGAGGGTGGGAGGGACAGAGGGAGAGGAGAGAAAGAATCTTAGGCAGATTCCCTGTTGAGCTTAGAGCCTGACATGGGGCTTGATTCCATGACCCCAAGGATCATGACCTGAGCCAAAATCAAGAGTTGGACATTTAACTGACTGAATTGCCCAGGCAGCCCCCAAATTCATTTTAAAAGGCCAGCACTACCCTGATACAAAAAAAAAAAAAAAAAAACAAAACAGAAAAAGACAACACAACAATAAGAAAATTACAGGTCAATAACCCTGATGAATACAGATACTAAAACCTTCAACAAAATACTAACAAACCAAACTCACCAGTACATTAAAAGGCACATACTATGATTAAGTGGGATATATTCCAGGGACGCAAGAGTGGTTCAACACTGACTCTTATTCCTCTTTAAAGGCTGAATATACAAACCTCCTGTGATACAATCAGTCTCACTCATAATAACTCTAATAGAGGCATCACAGATGATTTGCTAGCAAAAGAAAATAACCTGCAGGTTCATATTTGGAAGACAAGAAAATTATTATTTTGGGGTTTGGGGAGCTCCTTAAGCAAGGATTCTGAATTTTTATTTATTTTTTTTAATTTTTAAGACATTTATTTATTTGAGAGAGATAGAGTACACATGCAGAAGGAGAGGCAGAGGGAGAGGAAGAGAGAATCTTAAGCAGACTCCACACTCAGTGCAGAGCCCAATGTCAGGCTCTATTTCACGATCCTGAGACCATGACCTGAGCCAAAATCGAGAGTCAGATGCTCAACTGACTGAGTCCTGAAGGTGTTCTCTGAATTTTTAAAAAATCAAGATCTCTGATATAAAAATCACCAAATATATAAGACATCTATGAAGCTTCAAATAGTGAATGGGAACATCTCTTAGTAATCTGTGAGTAAATGTCACAAAACAGGTTCTAAAGGCAGCAACTTATTAATGCACATCTGGCATACCACACTGTTAAAATAAATACTGTAATAATTATTATAAAGGGAAGGAGACGGAGCAGGGAGGAGGAAAAGAAAGGAAAAAAAAGGAGGTAAAAGAGGGGGAGGAGGAAGAGGAAAAGAACAGGAATGGCAAGAACAAGAACAGCAGCAACGAGAATAAGCAGCAGCAGAAAGAGTAAATACTCACACACCACATAACACACACCACATTCTAGGCTCTGAGTTCCTTACACATACAAATGTATTCTATAGTAAGAGGCGGTGTGTCATACTGCTTAGGTGCCTGAACTTGGGAGCCATGCTGTCTGGCTTTGTGTTCCCATTCTGTCACCTACCAGGTATGGACCTTGGACAAATTACATTACTGCATTATTTTCCTCATCCATGAAAAGGATAAACTCATCATTTTTGTGAGGATTAGATAGGCTAAATAAATCATCAACATGAAGTAGGGGATACAATATAAATGAACTAAAATGCACTTTACACAACTGTTATCCTGACTCACATAAATATCAAAGTGAAACAAAGGGCTTGGGATTTAGTCCGCATGTGTTACAGCAAGTGAAGATCAGGAAGCTGCCCACAAGTTGCCTCCAGGGCCATGCTGGTAAGATCACTTGTCACCAGCCCCCTGGTTTACATGTTGGATTCTGAAGATCCAATTCCTATTAGATGGTTTTTGAGTCTGAGCAGTCATGGGAGATTCTGTTTTTAAAAATCCCCACCTGACATCTTCCAGTTTGGGGAATGGGGAAGTGGGAAGATAGAAAATCCATTTATCTTTCCGTCACCTGAATTTTCTCAAAATTCTGGCCTTAGTATATGAAACCCTGAAAAGATATTTGCAATCAAAGGTCAATTTTTTTTTCCTTTTTTTCTCTTCATTTTCCTTTGCAAATGACTAATTAATGCAGGGAGTAAAGGAGCAGAGGCTGAATGACTTTTGAAGGGAAAATGAAAGTCCACACAGGCCAACATTTATGAAGCTAGCTACCTCACTAATTTCTAGGGAGGTAGCCCTATCCCAAGGTTAGAAGCACTAAACTGTTCCCCTCTAAGGCAATATTCTTTTAGCCCAACGCCCTGCTATGATTTTTTTTAAGTTGTCTTCATTTACTCCCAAGCCTGAACAAGGTAGGCCAACTATAGTCAAGGAGTGGGCAGAAAAAAACAGACAATAATCTTTATTCTTAGCAGAGAATCAGCATTTGGAGACACCTTACCTAGTTCTATATTCTCTCTGAACAAAGATCTTTGCCTCCTGGAATGCTGTGGAAGCAGGACTCCAAGAGACCAAAACACTGCATAGCTCAGTCTTTGCAAGAGGCATAATTTCTTTGGAAGCACACAGCACCAGAAGTCAGTTTACCAAGAGGCTGCCCCAAACACCCTGCTACCCCTCCTGAGGACTGTGGAAATGCATGAATGGAATCTAAATAGTGACAACTAAAATGTCACCTGGCATGGGTCTCCAGGTCCCAAAACATGGCTTCTACATCTGTCTTCAAGTATTAGTGGCAGAGAATGGAAACACTCCAACCCTTGCCTTTTTGCTTCACCTTCTTTAAGTAAGGAAAATAAAGGAAACATTAGGCAAATAATTCTCTTATGCAAAGTAAGGGATGCTCAGTTGTCACTAAAAGGAAGGAGATCAGAGTGACACAGTCACTACCCAAGACCATTCCTGAAAAATAAAAAAAAAAGAGACTGGGAGAAAAGGAAACAATGAGGAACCAAACACACACAAGAAACAGATATCAATAAAACTAGCATCATCATAACATTTTTAATCTGGACACACACAGACTCAAGAAGATGAGAAACTCATCAAACTTCTAAAAAAAAACAAGGTACACTGGGGTTATCAAACTCATACTGAGAAATTAAATCCTTTTTAAGTCTGAGAAAGAGGCACTTACACATGGCCTAAACCACTTGTTTCTCTCCAGGGCAACTTGCTTTGAGGCAGCCTCTGAACACAGCGGGCAGCAAAGGCACACTTAGCCATCTTCTCTGATGGCTCTGCAGTTCCTTTCCATAAAGTTGCTGAGAGCAAAGGCAAGGTGGAGGCAACGAGGCTACACTTGTGCCTTCAAGGAGGGGATTCTCAGACAAGTCAAGCTTCTTCAGTCAAAGCTCTAAGTCACTCTAGTTTCAGATAGTTAGAACAGCCCTGAAAGAGTGAATGGCATTTACTTGGCATGATTAACTTATTCAAAAGGAAGTTCAGGGATTATCTTTGTCCTCTAGTTTTCTTCATATTCTGCTGATGTCTTTCTTTGGGAACACTGCCTCATCGTGAGCATGAACAAGGGGAGGGGGGAGATGGAAACTGCCCTAGTAAATGTGGTCACCGTGGGAGGTCAGCGTGGGAGGAGGGAGTCCTGCATTGAGACACCTGAAAGGATTCCAGAAGTACCTGCGGAGTCCCTTTCAAAGTACTCCCTATTCAAAGTAACCCATGTTAAGAGATTTGATTACAAAGGCCCATTTTTAAATAGCCCTCTTCTCACTCTGTAAAATGTCCTTTAAAATTCAAAGGAAGCAGTGAAAGGAGGCAAAACAATAAAAAGAAAAGATTAATGTATTCGTGAAAAATCTAGAGATTTCTTATTAAAACAAAGAGAGTTTAGAGAAAGAGGAGGGTTTATCAGGCGTAATATAAACTAAATCACACGTGGTTTGTCTTTGTCTATATTCCCAGTGGTTCTGTGATCCATGGCTGCCTATGGGATAGACTTTAGCAGGTCACTAAAGCCCTTACTCATTCTCAAACATGTCCAGGGTATATATGCAAATATTTCTGGGGCAATTATTCATAGCTTCCTTCAACTTCCCAAAACAGGGTATGTGTGTGTGAGAGAGAAAGAAAATCAAAGAGGGTTAAAAAAAAAACCCAAATACCCTACATGCTTTATTCCCACCAGTTCTTTCTTCCTTGACCCACCCTCTCCCCCACCCTCGTTCATAAATATATTCAAATTAACTCAATTTCCAGAGACCCTTTACCAGACCCAGCGGCACAGAATTCTCATGCATCTTCCACCAGCTTCAAGCTCATTAAACATATAATTAGTCTCTCTGGACGATAATCATGGTTGCTCAAGTTCATGAATTTCTTTCTCCCTAATCTCTAATTCCGGGTAGGTTTGTGTCCTAAGGCTTCAGAAAGTCCAGTCTGTCATTAAATGGAGGGCTGTAAAGATTTTACTACCATCGTGTGCAACAAAAGCCTTGATCACGCTATATAGCGAGAATATAAACCAAGATGCCGTTTACACGTCTCCACCGAGGCCCCCTACTTCCTGACAGCTGATGAAGTATGTCCTGCATTTTACCTCTGGAAACATTGATTCAAACTGTGGCAGGTCATAGGAGGAAATAAATGTTGATAACTCGTCATACCCTCAAAAATATTTTTCCACATTGGAGGAATCGCTTTGCCATTCCACACAGATGACAAACAACTAGTATTTGAGGAGGAAAGGTGACAAGGCAGTTGAGATGCCTTGGAACAGATATGCAGACAAGTATGGCCCCAAATCAGGAAAGAACCTGAAGCCCGATGCTGGAAGATCTGGGATCCTATTTTAGTCTCCTTATTAATCCAGCAGGAGGCTGAGACTAAACACTTCACCTGTGTTGAGATTTCATAAAAGTAAGATGGGGAAAGAGGGACTAGTTAAAGATTTATTTAAGTTCACCTTTCTAAAATCAAACTTTTTCTTCAAATATACGTTCGGATAAGTGCTGAAAGCCCATTTACTACATCCCAGCCCAGCAATCCCTGTCACTTTTTTGGAATGTAATTTCAAAACCACTGTCATAGGGGGTTCACCCAGATCTGACATCCTGGTTTATGGCTCATCTTGGATCCCATCTCTCAGAATTCTGGATGACTCAGCAGTTGTGGACAGCTATCATCTGGTGATACTGATACTTAAAACAGTGAAAGCAACCCACTGCAAGGGACTGAGGTGCCCTGTGAATTGGCAATTAGAATTTTATTAGATTTAATACAGTTTCTCATGCATTTTGTTACCACACACTTGTTTCATGAGCCAAAGTACCGGGATACCTAGAATACTACATTCCATATACATGGGGGAGGTAAGAGACCATACCATGATCAGAGGCCAGGATCGCTGCCCAGGATGTCTGCAGAACTAGAGATCACAGATTTTTTCGGTAACCTCTTACATTTTTTAACCTCACCTTAGTTTCAGTGCTGCTGCAGACCACATCATTTTTTAAATTAAGATTTTATTTATTTAACTGTTTCTGAGACAGAGAGCACATGTGAGTGAGTGTGTAAGTGGGGGGAGGGGCAAAAGGAGAGGGAGAGAGAAAATTTCAAGAAGACTCTGTGCTGAGTGTAGTCTGGGGAGTGGGGGGGGCACTCGATCTCATGACCCTGAGACCATGATCTGAGCCAAAATCAAGAGTTGGACACTTAACTGACTCACCAAGATACCCCCATAAATCACTTTTAACACACATCTCCACTTAAGTATTTTTATTCTTCCCCACCCCAACTAGGGTTGATTGTTACTTATTGTTAGACACATACTGTTGAACAAGAGTAAACAGTAAGCAAACATCCCTCAAGGCTGTGGTTTCAACAAAGGAATTCCTGAGAAATCTAAAACAAAGCAAAGCCCACCAACAGGTTTACAAAACGTCCACAAAACCACAGTGTCCTCTGCTCACTCACTTGCGGATGACGTCTTCGTCTCTCTCCCCCCATATGCGGCAGGACACCAACAATTTCCTTTTCTTGAATGCCTACTGTATGGCAGATATTATGTTAGGCACTTTATAGGAATCCCACTTAATTCTTTCACTTGTAAATTAGATATTCTATTTATGTCCAGATGAGGAAAATGAGAAGCAGAAAGTTCTATACCTCCCTTGGGGTTATAATACTAATTTGTGAGGGAATCCGAGTCTGAATTTGGGGTAATTTGACCCCCCAATTGGTACTATCTCTATCACATCTGGTATATTAAGAGAAACAAAATGGCCAGGCTCTATTCTCTTCAGAAAATATCGCCATAGATGCCATCTGCAGGGGGAGGGGGGAAAGAAATTCTGGATTTATATTAAGCTAATTTTCTCCACAACTAAATTGCTGTTTATCAGCCACCAGTGCATAGTGTCTCTAATTCCACCGCCAGTAGGCACACACCGTATGCTCCAGTGCAGTGTGGGGGGCTTGCCAAGCATGCTATACCACAGGGACTTCATGGTAAGCAAACTTGTATCAAACATTCTCCCTACTGAGATAAGGAAGACGCAAATCATTTTCGTGATCAAACAGCATGAAGCTTTAAATAGGTAGAGATTACATATTACATCTTATTGCTGGAAATCTCAATAAAGGTACCATAAACAGAAATCTACACATATAACAAATCACACTTAGCTGGGATGGGTATCTGATTTATGTTAGGTTATAAATTATTAAATCATGTGAATATAGTGCTGGAATGAAGCCCAGACCAGGAAATGTTAAAAAAATAAATAAATAAAACAAAAAAGAGAGAGAAAGAAAACTCTTTCTTTCCCCTACCCCACTCCCTCTCTCAGTTTTAAAGTAAAACCTGATGGAACCTGAAATTTACTCAGGTTGTATTGCCTCCATTGGCAATGCACTTTCCCAAATAACTGAAGGCTTTTCCAATTATTGTAGAATGGGAATGAAATGAATTACACAAGTAGTGAATACTCAATACATCACAGACATTAAACATCATGTTCTCTTAAACAGGTTTGTTTTCTTATAGCTACATGATGGAATAACGAAAAAGGAAAGGCAGTTGATGTTTCCCCTGTATCAGAAGGAAAAAAAGAGTCCCATAAAAAAAGGGGGAAAACACTGTAATGCATTAAGTTGTTAAGAACAGTGATAAAGCAAGCTCATTTTGTTTTTTTTTAAACATTCATCTAAAATATATAATTATTATAAGTATTATAAGAAATGAAATCTTAGCAGAATTTTATGTCCTAAATTTTAAAAAAATGTAAAACCTGTTTGAACATCATTTGTTCTTTCTTGAATTCTTTCATTTGTAGTATGTACATTGGCATGTGTGTATGAGGGAGTGGCATACAACATGTGCTTCCAAATGTTGAGCTATGACCTGGAAGAAGGGGACAGATAACATCTAGGTCAGTGTCTACTCAACTAAGATAAAAATCTGACCAGCTGTACTGGGAATAAATGACATGTCAACATAACAACCTTCTCATCTGCAGATTGGAAATCAATGCTCACATTAAAACATGTGTTTGGGGGCACCTGGGTGGCTAAGTGGGTTAAGCCTCTGCCTTCGGCTCAGGTCATAATCTCAGGGTCTGGGATAGAGCCCCGCATCAGGCTCTCTGCTCGGCAGGGATCCTGCTTCTCCTTCTCTCTCTGCCTGCCCCTCTGCCTACTTGTGATCTCTCTCTCTCTGTCAAATAAATAAATAAAATCTTTAAAACAGAACAAAACAAACAAAACATGTGTTTGGGTTTGGGGGTTTTTAAATAGGCTAGTGGCCTTTTTTTAATGATCCAGCATCTGTTTCTCTGTAAGCAGGGCTAGTGAGAAAAGTGCAGCAAAAGCAGTCAAAGCCCTGGAACATTTGGCCTCCTTTCTTCCTCAGCCTGAAACAGTGCCCTGACAAAAGGAAACAGAGAATCAGGAGATAGGCAGTCCTCAGCGAAGGCTCTGGAATGCTCTCTACAGCTGTGCTGGGTCCAAAGCCAAGGACCAGGTATGAAGAGGAACAGGAGCTATTATAATGAGGATGCCAGTCCAATTTCATTTTGGATGACGGTTCCACTTGGTTGGTAGTGTCCTCATTGAGTATTAGGTGGTACCCAGGATCCCAGTAAAGAGAACTTCAGTGAACTCATGCTGCCTGCCACGGGCACAATAATCATATACAGGCCAAGTATGTGCCACCCCTCTATGTGCAACTAACAACTCTCTATCACAAGAAAAGGAAGACGAATTACATTCGAAGCATCTAAGAGACATTCTAAGGGTCCTGAGGGAGAGAGTGAGCAATCATACCCAAATGGAAGAATCATCAAATATTTTATGGGGGAAAGAGCATTTCAAATGGATTATAGAAAGTTACAGAAGAGGAAAAAAGTCTTTTGGGGTAGGGGAAACTGAGAAGCAAAACACAGAATAGCAATGTCCAAAGACTATTTGGAGAAATAATAAGTAGTTTTGTTTAGAAGGAGGGCAAGGTAATATAAGAGGGATGAGAGATGGGAAAGGAAATCTAATTTGGGGAGATCCCAGATAAGGTATTGACACAGTATAAAAGTGTTGTCCTGACAGGTAATGGGGACCCACTGAAGAACTCCAAAGGGTGAAGTAATATAATTATAGTTGGGCTTTGGAAAGAAGAATTTGGCGAACAATTCACAGAAGAGATTTGATGGAGGTCTTTATAAAAAAGAGACCTGCCCTCAGCAACACTGTAAACTAGGGTTATTAGAATGCTGAGCAAAAGAGAATATTTCACAAGAGAGTTCAGAGAATTTACTGGACGTTAGGATGTAAAATAAATACTTTTTATAAAGATTTAACTTTTGAGCTCGATAAATAGTAGATTAAAGAAATAAGGAGATGACTTTAGTGAGATGGCTAATTGCCCAATTCTGGCATAAGACATAGTTTTATATGACCTTGAACAAGATGTTGGATTTCTCTAAACCACACTCCCTCATCTGTACAGAGTATACTCCCTATCACGTAAGGATGTTTTGAGAATGAGAAGTTAATTATGGTAAAGTACTAAGTAGTGCCATAACTAGAAGAGTAATCACTAAATGATCTCCTTCTTATGGTAATTATTAGAAAATTCAGGAAAACGAATAGGGACAAACCCTACTTTCATTGCAAGGGACAAAACCCCACGGAAAAGTATGATTAAATAAAAACGTGTAGAGAACTTTCAGAATCAAATGATATCAAGTATTGATGTTCCCAGGAACCAAGCAATCAAGAAATTTTCTCTTCCATATTTGTCTTCTCTCTTCTCCTGCTGAAGACTGGCTTCTACTACAAAGCTCTTACTTCTGCTTCTCTGTGAATTTTGTTTTCCTAGCACCAACTCTGTTTTTATCTGCATATGAATTTAAAATTCATGTGGCCTGTGCAGTCTCACTAACTCATTCTCTACATCCTGTTTTGAAATTTTCCCAGGAGACAGAATCCAGTTGGCTCAACATGTGTTCGGTGACTCAGTAAGTATCTTTCTGGGTCTCAGGACCTAATTAGGTTACAGGTTCACCATTTCTGGCTTTGGCTAGGGGCAGGCATACAAAAAAAAAGAGGAGTTGGTAGGAAGAATAAATGGGAACTTTGAGCAGAAAGAATTAATTCAGGACAAGGAAAGATGATAAGTCCATTTTTGACCAGGTCAAGGGTCTTTCAACACAGTGAGAAACCAATTTCAAAGCAGCATGTGGATCTCAAGTGTGGAAAGGATTAGGCCCAGGAATATAGATTGGTGAGTCAGCTGGTTAGGAGGTGATAATTGATGCTGCGGAGGATCTAATGAAAATCCTAGGGAAAGCACCTGAAGAGTACAGTTTGTTTTGGCCAACCTTCTTATGGCCCACAATCTGATTTCTTATATTATCTTCACTGGAAACAATCCCACTGACCTCAATCACCTCAGGCCCCCAGACTTTTGTATTTTGTTAGCACGGAACACAATGGCAGGTCTAAACTAGTAAATACAACATGTGCACATGCACACACACGCACACACAAATAAGCATCCTGTTTCTTCTTATAACAGTAAAAACAAAATTGTAAAACAGACTAACCCAAACTAAGATATTCCTATATTCCTTGCAAAATTGGATGGGGCCATCCATGCCTTTTGGTCATTGTCGGGAGGCTAAACAAGTGGTTATTAAAATGCCGGATGGCAATGTCAAAAGCAAGCCAAGCAGCAGCAGGGCCTGGTGCAGGCAGCAATGTGGTTTGTCTGACCAGAGAGGAGCTTGGGGGGCCCCGAGGGTCTATGGGTAGAACCACACAGCCATCGGAAGCCATACTGAAAGTGCCCTGCAGATCAAGAGATTGAAAGTCTTCACAGGTTTTTACGGCAAAACCTTTTTTTGAATGCAGGTTGTTGGCCATGTCCAACCTAAGAGATGAAAGGTATGACTCCCCTGGCTGAAGGTGGAAAGGATGGCCTGGAGTAAAGTATTTGGCTACCATCTGACCCCAGGTGTGTAGTAAAGCGACTCTGCTAAAACTCTTAAGTTTCACCAAGAAATAGAATTTGAAAGACAGTGATAGCAATGGATCCCCTCCAGTTCCCCGAGGAAGGTCTTCCAGCCTGAAACTCAGGACACCCAGGTACAGATCCTAGCAGTAGTTCTGAGCTTCAGGTAGTGAACTTTCAATTAAAAAAAAAACAAAAACATCAAGTTTTAATCCCAGTACTGGGCCATATCAGCTATGTGATGAATGTCTAGTCTTTATCATTATTATTTTTAATCCTCACATAATTATTTCTATTTTACATGGACTATTGCAACGATTCAGTAGTAACAAGTGTCATTCTACAGTGCTGGCATCTCAGGAAAATAGCTATAAGTCTACTCACTTTTTGAATAGTCACAATATCTATGGTCTCAGATTTGCCTATAAAATGAGAAATTAGGACTAGGAGATCCCAAATCAGAATTTGTAGGGGTTTGTGAAGCAGAACTGGACAAGGTAAGTCAGAAAAATCCTATCTTGCTATAATTATTCCAGTAGGGGCCACATATGCAAAAATTCCTGATGAAGACTTTGAACTGTACTGTCCTACCTCCTTAATTTTATATGAAAGCAACTAACTGAAGAACAGCAATAATAAGTCAGTCTGCTGGTCCATTCTGAGTGTGTGACCTACCCCATTCAAGTAGAAGGAAATATGAATATAAATTAACAAACATAGATGGAAAATGTGTTAAGATATTGTTTACAATCTCTTCCTTGTATTTCCCTCTTCACTCCTTCTAAGAGTAGAGGCTCTTTCTAGATTTCAGGCCTGAGAAAATAACTTATAGATCACATTCCCCTTATGAAAACTGAGATTTAGCAATGAGATTAAACAATACTCCTATGGGGGGAGAAGCCCAGAGCTTTTGATTGCAGAGATGGCAGCAGGAAGGAGAGATCTTTCCTACAATACTGATAAATGGATGGGAGAGGATGCGTTCCACCGGTAATATAAACCTACAGCCACTCATTCTCAGGACCCTACAAAAAGGACAGAGCTAAAGTTGCTGGAGATAGTTGAATGATGTGCCTGGGGAAACAGGTCTCTAACTTGAAAAGATTCCTATTTTCTGTGCCCAAATAGACATTGTTTTTTTTTGCATGTCCAACATCGATTCTCTGTTCTTCTTAAAACAGACTTGACTTTCCATTATAGACTTCTCCCTCCCTAATTTGGTGATCATTCATGCAGAATGATATATCAGCAACACTCAACCTAAACATTTCAATGAAACCCAGTTAAGGACACATTTGTCAAGAGATATAGAACTCTTTTATACTAGGATGACCAGCAAGTGAGGATGGGTGTATGGGATGGTATTATCCATGCTGATAATGAAATTATCCCAGATGAAAACAGACAGGAGAGAAAGAAAAGATTCTTAACATCGTTTGAGCACATTTATCAATATCCCAGCATTGTCCAGTGTAGATTATATGACATGCTCAAATGCTTTTGGGGTCCATGAGGTCCCAAGGTCTTCATAGGACTCTGGGAAGGAATCCTCATTAATAAAAACTGAATTCCCATCAGTCTAAGAAATGGGGGCTCAGAAGAGGGTTATGATTTAAGATAATAGAAATAGAGTATGTGGCTTTTCTATATACCTGGATCTACATAGAATAATCTAACACCTACTTCAGCAGCAAAGAGTGTCCACCACAAGAGGTCAGCTACCTCTTACTTGCTTCTGTCTGTTGGTGGCTTCCCTACAGCTACTGATAACTGACCCAGTGCTCAACTCTTCAGGCATCAGCCAACATCAGTAGGGCTAACTAGCTCTTAGCTTCTCTCACCCTTGGATGATTATCCAATTAAAAGACAATTACAGTGGTCAGCTCTATCTCAGGGTGACTGGAGAAGTAAATGGGAAAGGTTTAGAAACTTCGATAGGCTTTACATCCTGCTGATGGAGGACCTATCTTCAGATGCCTTCTTAGTTTAAAAAATTGTAGCTTGGGGGTGCCTGGGTGGCTCAGTGGGTTAAGCCTCTGCCTTCAGCTCAGGTCATGATCTCAGGGTCCTGGGATCGAGCCCGTCGGGCTCTCTGCTCGGCGGGGAGCCTGCTTCCTTCTCTCTCTCTCTCTGCCTGCCTCTCTGCCTATTTGTGATCTCTCTCTGTCTGTGTCAAATAAATAAATAAAATCTTAAAAAAAAAAAAAAAGAATTGTAGCTTGGCTAACCCTCATATCACGGGAGTTAAAGCATTTTTACTCTTTAGTAGGGTGGTAGAGACCAAAATACCAAGGATGTCTTCTAGATTAAAGGTGGATTTTAAGATTTTTATCTTATTTTTTAATTTATTCATGAGAAGCAGAGAGAGAGAGAGAGAGAGAGAGGCAGGTAGAGGCAGAGGGAGAAGCAGGCTCCCCAAGGAGCAGGGAGCCCGATGTGGGACTCGATCCCAGGACCTGGGATCATGATAAAAGTGGATTTTTTAAAAAAGAAGAATGGTTATTTCCATCAAGCATTTAGAGTGCTCTGTAGTTCCAGTTATCCTTCTTAATTCTGCCTTTCTCCTCGGATGGCCACACTTGGCAACCTGATAACGAAGTGTGACTACATTACAGGAAAATCTAGGTGCCCAGGCCATAGGTGACACGGCATGAATTTGTGACACTATCTCAGAGTTCACCATTAGAACACTGACATTTCATTCCCAAACTGTAATCTCTTTGAAATGCAAACATTATGGGTGGATCGCCTGCCTAAAATCTCTAGTACTTTCCTACAGATGAGAGTATCATGTTCCTTTCTTCCCTGAATAGGAAGAGAATGAGGAAAACAGGGTGCTGAAAATATGGATAGAGACCATCAAAGAACTGTTCTAGAATGCAGTCGTTAAGCTCACCTGCATGGGACTTTCAATATGGTTGACATCAAGAAAGCTGGATGAGAAATCACACATGGCCACGGCTACAACTTGACAACTGGAAGGACTAGAGGCCAAGGTGAATTACAAAACCCTACACCTGTATCAATATTTAAAGCTTAGATCAGATTTGCATATGTCTTCTAACATTTAAGTAGCAAACTCTTTTCCTGTTTAAAAGATAAATCACAGAAAAGGGATGCAAACTGTGTTTAAAAATATTGAGGGAAATTGGAAGGGGAGGTGAACCATGAGAGACTGTGGACTTTGAAAAGCAATCTGAGGGTTTTGAAGGGGCGGGGGGTGGGAGGTTGGGGGAACCAGGTGGTGGGTATTAGAGAGGGCACAGATTGCATGGAGCACTGGGTGTGGTACAAAAACAATGAATACTGTTACACTGAAAAGAAATTAAAAAAAATACACTATTTTGGGGAGTGTCTGGATGGCTTAGATGCTTGAGCAGCCTACTCTTGATTTCAGCTCAAATGGTGATCTCCTCTAGCTCTGTGTTTTGCCCACCCAACCTCTTACTGGTGCATGCTCACACTCTAAAATAAACAAAATCTTTAAGAAAAATGCTATTTTGAAGGCATCGTTCTAAAACTACATTGTCATATTTATTCCTCACTATGAAGTTGTGAAGTAGAGGTTGTTATGCTATATTATTCTCTTAAGTTCAGAGGAATCATATGAGTTTGCAAATATCGCAGTTACTCCCAGGTGGAGACAGGATGTACACCCAGGACGACTGACTTGAAACTCACTGTTCTTCTGCTCCAGCCTATGTTAAGGTCAAAAGTGCTTTGTGTCCTATGAATGGGTTAAATTCATAAGGTTAAATTCAAAGGGTTAAATCAGAAATGCTAGGGAGTTTGCCTTGCTTTCTCTGACCAAACAGGCTACAACCCCTTTCCTTAAGTTTCCGTGATGCACGTTTCCACCTGCCAGCTACAGTCTAACAGATCCTTGGTACAGTTCTGAGGTTATGAAGTACACCTGCCAGAAGGAACTCAGATCAATTTTCACTTTCTGGGGAGTGTCCCCACAGGGAACATAGTATAACTTACTTAAATTGCTGATGTTAGGACACAGGACCAATAGCGAATGCATAAGCGTGACAGGCCTTCAAGGTCCTCACCTGGGCTCCTGCTTGCCAGGTAAGCATTTTGCATTTAAGAATTTGGGAGGAGGGGTGCCTGGGTGGCTCAGTGGGTTAGGGCCTCTGCCTTCGGCTCAGGTCATGATCCCGGTGTCCTGGGATCGGGCCCCACATCGGGCTCTCTGCTCTGCGGGGAGCCTGCTTCCACCTCTCTCTCTATCTGTCTGCCTCTCTGCCTACTTGTGATCTCTGTAGAGTAAATGAATGAAATCTTTGAAGAAAAAAAAAAAAAGAATTTGGGAGGAAAAAAAGATTCTGTTTTACATTTTTCAAAGTAATAAATAAAGTCTTCCCAATTGCCCCTTTTAATTATCTGGGTTTTTCTTTTTCTAATTACCCTGGACAGCTTTATGGTTTGCAGGTGACTTACATTGGTTAAAATATACATTTTTCTTCTCGAGGGGCTCTGGCTACAGATTCTATATTGTCAATTCAATAAAAAATATCCTACGTTTTCACTGAAAAGACACTCTGTATGTTCTATTAAGATTGCTGTATAGCAAATGGTATTTCAGCTTTTAACAGCCAATGTTACAGAAGGGGTTGTATAATTTGAAGTAGAAAGAAAGGAATAGAGACTAAATGTGGTGCTTTTCTTTGCCATATACTTTCTATAGCTCTATGACATTAAAGACACACTGTGAAATTTGTCATCGCTGCCATCACTGGTGTCTGAAATGTGTAATTTTCTGTTTGACTGACACAGACCCTTTCAAAGTCGGTATCTCTCTCCCTCTCCCCCCACCTCCTTCCCTCCCTCTCATCTCTCTCCTTAACACTGTCTTCCTCTGACTTCTACGCCTACTGCTTTAACCCACAGTGATGTGGACAGGGACCATTAACCATGAAATGGGTGGACAGATGGAGAAAGAAGAGCTTAAATCTCCACAATCATATGGGAAGATACATGCTAAAGGGTGACATATTAATGAAACCTAAAGTCTCACTTTTTCCTTCATTTGTGGCCTAGACTAGTCATAAGTACATGCTCACTGAGCTTTCCATTGGGATCTGATTTGGTCAGAGCACAAATGAAAGTTTCCCTTCATCTGAGAAATGGAGAGACACACAGAGGGCACTGCATGTTTATCAACTTGAAGAGGGAAGAGGAAATTGGCAGGAGGGCTGTGAATACATATGGTGGCAGAATTATAACCACCCCCCACCCGATGCCTTGGCAGCCTCAAGCTACGCGTCAAATCCAAAAGGGGAAGTTACATGGGGGAACACTTTCAGATTAGTCACTCAGCGGCTGGGAAGCTGTTACATGGGAGGGACCAATAGCTGAATTATAAGGAGACAGATTTCACCTGAAGATAGGAATGACTGTGAAAAGTTGATGAAATGTGCTGTGAGTGGGAGTGAGTCCCTTTCACACACCACAAACAAGCACTACCCCCACCACAAACAGACGAGAAGGAATTCATAAGGAAACAAGCTTAGCTGGGGGAGGAGTTGAGTGGGGTATAGAGTAGGTATTGAATGAGAGAAGATCTGATGTTAATCTTGAGATTCTAGAAAGGATTCTATGACCCAAACTAGAGTTTTATTAAAGTTGACTCTCTTGAAGAAGTGTGAAAACGAAGGGAAAGCAGAAACACAGAGCTAGAAGTTACTTTCACGTACCATCTAACAACGGAGTAGCCCGCTAGTAATGGGTACAGAAATAATCTTTCCTTTTTGCACAGATATTCCATCTGTTAAATTCTAAACTAGGTGGCAATGCCACATTGAAGCAGCTATGAGAAAGATACAGATTTGTCCAGGATAAGGAGGCCAGTCATGTTCTTTCCTTAGCACCACTGCCTCCGTGAACGTCCCTTACCAGCGTCACTGGTCTCTTCCCCCAGGAGCATTTCCCCCCATCAGCAGCAGGGCTCTCACAGATGACAGAGGTCAACACAGTAACTGGCAGCAGAACGCAGGCCCCTGGAGCTTGCTGGCTTTAACTTGAACCCTGGGCCACATTCCACCTTCACCTGGAGTTAAATTACTTATTATCTCTCTGTCTCTGTTCCCTCATCCCTCATCTCCCATCTGTAAAATGGGGGAAATTCTTGTCTGCACTTTGATGCTTACATCAACAAATCCATGGAAAAACTCTGCCATATGCATCTGGCACAGAATAAGTCCTCAATAAAGGTTGTCAATGATTATTTTCACTTATGCCTCAAAAATTCATTTAGCCACTGTTGTTCTAACCTGACAAGTGAGTAAACTAAAACCCAGAGAAATTATGAGACTTGCTCAGTGACATATAATGGTAAGTGTTGAAATAAGATTCCAAAATCACGTGTAGCCTTACCTGAAAATCCATGCTCTTCTTACCTACTGACCTCAAGTCCTACCAAATGACAGTAAATAAATACCATCAAAATGAGACTGTCAACAACAAACATGTCTTGACAAAATGCCTTATTACTAATAATGAAACCAAACACAAAATTCATTGGTTCTTAGGAACCCTCCAATCCTGAAGTACTTTTCAACTTGGAGACATACCGTTGAACTGAAATAAACATGTTTCATATTCCATTACCATCCCTGATACTTTACTTTCCTTGGGCCTTTCCAGCGAATTTCACGAGAAGCCTGTGAAATATAGCTGATTATACCTGCTGAGGTCATCTAAGTCCCCCCCCCCTTCAAAAGAGAGAATGACTGCTATTCCTAGTGATATACAAATCAAAATATCATAATGCTCACTCTGAGAAGTGTTTCTAACCACTACTGAATAATTGGATCACTTGAGAGTTATTAGTTCCAATTAATGCTATGAAAATCACTCACTATATACTGTCCAAAATGTAAGGAATCAGAAGGAAAGAGAAATGGAAAAATGAGGATGCAAGGTAAGAATGGAATAGTAAACTTCTTAAGCAAGCAAGTATGAGTAAAAACAAAAGTAGCTTTTAAACATCATACAAAGGAACTAAAGAATTCAGTTCAGAGGCCCTTTCTTGAGCATCTATTATGTACCAGGCACCATAAGGGTCATTGGTAAAATAGGTTTATTCTCTGCTGTAATGAAACCTTGTGCTCCTTCCACCTGCCCTCCTCAAACTAGACCTCTCTGAGGCTATACAAGGATCCCTGCTTTTGCCTGAGGCCAGTCTCCTTTGATCCTCCTGCGGATCTAATTCCCTCCAACACCAGTTGGTGGTCCCTCTTAGATTTCTGCCTTACCAAGGCAATTAGGTCTAGTCCCATGGCTCCAGAAACTTTCCATAAAACTGAACTCATGCACATTTATGAGTCATCCAACATCAGAGCAGAGATAGGGAGTAAATTACACAAGATTTCAGATTGCTAGAAAAGGAGGAACCACACATGTCATATTTTTTAATGAACATTTCAAGAAACAGAGGGACTCAGGGGACAGAGTTTGTAGCCATGTTCAGAGACTGGTGCTTGGAACTACAGTGTACAGTTATAAAGCCCATCTGTGGACATTCCAATGGAAGACACACAGAATAAGCCAAGTCTATAATTATTATTATTATATTATTATTAATCTCTTCTGTAAAAAAGTAACAGTTTATGATTTGTCATTAATATAAAAATAAGATATAGTCTAATATCTATAGTATGGGCTAAATTGTTAATTAAAAATATTTTTAAAGTTTATGTAGAATTTAGATTCCTTATATAAATAAAATATTAATGTTTAATATGCATAATTTTATTTTCATTTTGAACTTTATTAATAACCTCTATGCCCAACATGGGGCTTCAACTCACAACCCCAAGATCCAGAGCCTCACACTCTCCTGACTGAGCCAGCCAGATGCCCCTAATATGCATGATTTTAGGTAATTTAAAATCTGCTATTAGAGCACATGTGGCTATAAAATACTACTGGTATAGTTATGTAAGATTTAGTGACTTAGTGTAAATGGACATTTAGTTATATAATTTACATGTTTTATAGGACTTAAAATGATAAAATATGCATATTTTTAAATTGAATATTTTATAAAAGTGCACATAATTATGCAAAATGAAAGGAAATAGAGTACCATGAGTATTTCCTCCTTCGGTGTTAAAATTTGAATAATTTTAATTTTGCCCTTTGTACTTTTCCACATTTTCCCATATTTCCAAAGAAAATGTATTACCTTTTTAGCTTACAAAAATCAATGGACAGGTGAAAAATGATAAAGCCATTCATGCCTAACACTACGAGCCAGCACTTCACTTGTTTTACACAGATATACTAATTTTTAAAGGAATAAATTATTTATGTACTTTCCACAACAATATGAGCTTCGTATTTACTGTGGTTTTTATAACCCTCATATATATGCATATATATGCACACATTTATTATACATATATATTATATAATTATATGAGGTTTGCATCCGTGTGTGTATATATCCATACATACGGATATATACACATACTTATTATATATAATTATGTGAGGTCATGTGTGTGTGTATATACATACACACACACACACACACATGTTTTCATGTCTTATGACTCTGGAATAGAAAATAACTTTCTATACCAGAAGTAATATTTTACAAACTCACTTCAATCATTGAAATTAATGGGAAAAAAAAACCTTATGCCACAGTATTTTACGATGGGGAACAAAGTGAGCACGTGCCATTTTTGCCACTATTAAACATCATTCTACCTTAAAATCAACAAGGGAAAGACAGAAACCACAACAGAAAAGGGGGCAACATACATGAATAGGTAATTTAAAGACGAGGTAATCTAAAGGCTAAGAAGCATAGGAAGAGATATTCAAACTCATTTGTACGTTGTAAAACTAAAACAATGACCAATCAGTTACATATATCACATCGGCAAACAGACGTCAGGACAATGTCATCTGTACGCTGCCAGCATCCTGCACTGTCAAGAGAACTGCGGTCTGATGCAGCTGTTCTGGGAACAGTACTTCATCCAATAAAGTTTATAAACCCATCGGTCCCTCTTTGGGTCTACGTTGCAGGGACATTTTCACACAGGTCCACAAGGGGACAGTTAAGAGGCAGCTGACAGTAACAGCGGTGGTGGGTGAGAGGGACTGTGGCCACCTGGGTTTTATTTCGGAGGGAAAGGGACGAGAACATAATAGAAGCCCAAGAAGAGTCCCGCACTAAGAAGCACTGCCAGTCCAAGGGACCTTGAAGCAAACGGGGCAATCAATCTAAATTGAACATTTAAATGAAGGTGCTGAGTTTTTAAAAGGGAGAATCACGGTAAAATATACGGCATCATACCACTTAAATAAATTGCAAATCAAAAGGCAAAGAACAGAAATTCACATTAAAGGAACACAGATGAGTCAAGAGACTGATCTGGTACACTGCATGGTTGTCTGTGTGGTGGAGTGAGGAATGAGAACAGGGAGCAGTGAGAGGAGAGATTAAATAGATACACAAGAGAGAGAACTTACAATAATAGCACGATGGTGTGCAGCAACCGAGATGATGAACTCATCCTCCTGCATCTGAGCTTAATACAAGCAACCGTGATCCCACCTACCTTTCAAACTAGATTGCTCAGCCCTCCCCAGATGTTCCTGTAATTTCACACTGCAAAATTTTGTTCGTGCCACTCTGCCTGGAATGCCACTTCTTGACTTTGAGCTGGATAGGTCTGAATCATTCTTTAAGGTTCTATCCAAACACCCGCCACTCATGAAAATGGTCTTGATCCCTCCTCCACTCTCCCCAAACAGAAGGGATACTCCTCCACAGAAGTCCTGTCAGAGATCTTCATGGCTCTCATGCAGAATTTATCCTTTTAAGATTAGGTATCAATAATTATTTTTGTGCCTCTTTTATTTCCCATGGTAGCTCATGATCTGGATTTATTTTAGGCTGTTTTTGTCCACAGCAAGTAGTTGGTAACCATTTATGGGCTAAATGAACACACGCCAATTCTGCAATTCACAGGTGGCCCTAACTGCCCTGTTTTTGTATGTCTTTAGTCCTTTCTTTAGAAATCCTTCTGGTTACTGGGATGAAATCACTTTCTGCTCTTTTATCTAGCATTCAGAAGCTAATTTTTACTTACTAAAGGAATCACAGCTTATTTTTTAATGTTTTATATGGGAACAAGGTAGGTAACTCTATAAAGGTGATTCTGGTTACTGGTATTAAAAACTGTTTTAGAAAAACTTTGTGCCCCACACTCTGTTCCTACAAGTTTAGTTCTCTTTATACTTTTGTCCTTAGGGGAAAGGTTATGCTGCAGGTGATGATTAAGTTCACAGGGTATGGCTTACAGAATTACTGATGCTTTGATGACAAATAACAGGGCAAAAATTCATTTACACGAAGAAGGAGGCTTCATCATCAGGTATGTGCAAGTGAAAACTGCTTCTGCCAAAACTTGCAACTGCATGTCCCTGGAACTGACGAAGATACTGAAAAGACATTTGAAGTCTGTATGAATTGACCTGGTCTCTCTAGATGAGAAGTCATCTCAGCTAGTGTTTTTCTTTTTCCCCTTCCTAATCAATAAATTCTCATACTTGGTTGATTTTGAGGATTGATGTTCCTTTTTTATTATTTTTTTTAGGTTCCTTCATCTTTGAGTTTTCAATTCTGCTGTTATTTTCGGAGAGGCCAATATAATTTCTGCTGGTGTCAAAAAGTAGAATTATGCTCTTAATATTTCATGCTTTTCATGGTTCTCCATTGTAACATGACCTGTGATGTTTCCCACAGTGTTAAATAATGGAGAAAATACTATTACTAGAACAATAGAAGGGATTCCACTCTATCATGAAAAGTTTGGTCCACAATCACTGATGTCATTTTCATGGGGGAAGTGAAGCCTAGAAATTGAATGAGTCATTTCAGTCAATGTTAGAAGGATTTCTTTGGTCTCTTGGCCCAGGAACCAAAACAAGATTTTCTTCCTATGTGTTTTACTTGGCCAAACATAGATTTCAAAAGTTAGAAAGGTCTTGTTATCAGCTTGCTGAAGTCATTTCATAATCTGTTTGATCTATCCCAAAAGATATACTTGACTTTCCTAAATGTGATTAAGTTTCAATTCGAACAATCTCACCTTTATTACAAACACCGAATTCTTCTCACCAGAAGATATTCTCCAGGATTGAGGAATTTTTATTCATTCTGAAGAGACGGCTGACAGGAAGAGGCTTGAGCCATCAGTTAGCACAGACGTCTCTTTCTCAGTGTTAATCTAGATTTCCCCCTCATACCCTGTTCACTTTCCAGTAAAGCTGCCTACACTTTATCCCACCACTTTTCCATGTCTTAGTGATTTTCACTACATTTTTGATGGGGAGTTTTCCCAGTCTAGCTGCCTCCAAATAAAACTATCTTAATTCTCTCCAATCCACTTAATTCCTCTTGTATTCCCTCCACCAAGTATCTTCATCATCAGCTCGAAACAAGCCCATACCATCTGGTCCTATTAAAATTGGTGGCCTATATGACAAAAACCAGTAATTCTTATTCCTTCTATGTAGGGACACTTGTAGATGGAGGATAGAGACTTTCAATGCATTTCCTTAAATTTGTAGAATATCTGAATTATAACATATATAAGCAACACCTCCTGAAAACATCAATTAATATTGAAATTTTAAAACATGGTGATTCTTAGAAGGAGTTTACTCTGGGTGACAATGGTCAGGGATGGCATGATCAGATTATATAATTTCTGCTCCATGTTGATGAGTTTACGTGTCTTCCCTCCCAAGACACATAATCATTTAACCCGGGTACAAAACACTCTTCCTTTAAGATGATTTTGTGTTGGAAATTGCATAGCGAATTCTGCTCACATACTCTATATACAATAACAGTTCTGTCAATGAGAGTCGCAGAAGAAAAATGTTTCTCTGCCTAGGACAAGCACCTAGAGCTCTAAAGAACAGACAAAGACATATACACATGAGATCTGCATATATTATTTATGCTTCTATTCTATGAGAGATGGTGTAGCACAGTTAAAAAAAAACACATACAGATCTAGGTTTGAATTCCAGTTTCCCTGTGTTTATTAGTACTTCCCCTTAGATGATATTCTTACATTTTCTAGGCTTCAGTTTTCATGATTTCAAATTAAGGATGAAAATAATGGCTAATCTTGTAGAAGGAGTGTGACAATTAAAGGGAATTCTTTCAGCATGATATTTGGAACGATCCTGACATGAGGAAAGTACTCAATCAGTGGTTGACATCTGGGCCACAAATAGAGAATATCCATTCTAATGTAATGGTTACCACTCTTAACTTTATCCAGGCTGCTCTATTGCCCCCAGGCTTTGGTTGAATTCTATTAACAGTTCCATTCAAATCCAACAAGCTTTTCTGACACCCAGATTTGAGAGGGCTCTCTACTATAAATGGTACAACTAGGCTAGGGTATAAAATTACCCACCAATCTTCCCAAACTCCTACCACACCAATACAGTCTATCCTTAGGAGTTGAAGTCAACTGCTACATGGTGTCTTCTTAATAGTGCCTCCTGAATCATGACATTCTTCCCCTCACTTCTCAATTGTAACCTCATGAATCCATTGCAGTGTATTTGTGAGGTTCTCATCCACATACCTTACGAAAATCTAAGTGTGTTTGAGGGTTAGAGCAACTCTTGTGTTTGTAATGTCAACCTTCTGGTGACTAAATGTTTTGTGAATATTAGGCAGATGACAAATATATTAAAAAGTGCATTTTATTTTTAAAATGAATTTATTTCTAGAGTCACAAAGCTCTGCTCTTCTCTAAATAATTTGTTCATCGGCCAAAGAATTTCTTTAGCTTTAATATTTTTTAGTCAGCATTAACTGTTTGCAATTTAACTCCTATTCTTTTTCATCAAACAAAGTGTATTCAATTGTAATTATCCTCCCCAAATTTAATTTTTCTCTTCTGTGCCCAAAGCTATCAAAGCTTTTGACCCGTAGGTCTTTCTGTATTATTTCTCAGTTCTCCCTGGTATTTGTAACTTCCACTAAGGACCATCTGTAGATTTAATTAACTTGTTGAATCTTTCTTCTTCCAGATCATTAATGAAGTTGTTAAATAAGTCTGAGCCCAGTGCTTATCTCTCTGGTATCTTGATGGTCCTTCAACCCCAATTATGTACTACATTTCCCTTTACCATTTCCTCTTATTTACATTCCCTTGGTCATTTCCCAAGCCACTGAAAGGCTCACTTCCAAATCATTTGAAATTGTATTTCAAATGAAATTTCATGTGAAAGAGCTCTTGGTTTTTTTAAAACCTGACTTAATTGTCCTTAGTGGAGCAGCAATTTATAGTCCCATTTTCCCAAAACATCCTGCCAATTTAAAGGAATAAGTCAAACATTTAACATTTAAATAATGCTCTATCAGCCTTTGAAATTAAATAGATAGTCTACTTCCAAAGGGGAAATGTCTATCCTTGCAGGAAGCCTCTTCTGATTTTTTTTTTTTTTTTGAGACAGCAGCTATCATGGGATACTTATAAATTGTATTTTTTCTCCCAGTCTTGTTTCTTCTAAAAGAGAAATATATTTTATAGCATCTAATTTCATAATCTGTTATAATATTATCTTATTGTATACACATTTTCATATTGGCCAGGGCCCCTTATGACTTTTCATCTATGGGTAAGAAACAATTTTAGAATGGAGGGGCTACCTTCCAGTTAAAGACACTGTTTTCAATGCATACATTTGCCTCTACTGCTCCATCAAACACTAATAAAATAATATTGGAGACAAATTATGAAGGTCAGAAACCCGCAAAGACAAAGCATCTTGGAGAAGAGACAAAGAACATAAATTTGGAAGCAAGGAAAGAGATGAATGAGTTTAACTCACTCAGAAGAGATGGGGAAAATGACTCATAGCCTGCAGTGGAGGCAGCAAAGAAGCAACTTGACTTCCATCACCAAACTCAAAAATTGGCAGCATCAGCTGCTGGGAGGCAAAGGGGAAAATTAATTGGAAATTACATAGAAAGATAGATTCCTCAGGGCCAATCCCCTATCCAGACTGCTGTCGTCCTCCTACCCCATCAAAAACTAGTTTTATTTCCAGCATAGAGTAGCACAAAAACTGGAAGACAACTGAGAGCATAGATACTATAGGGCCAATGGCAGGCTGCCCAAATATGGGCCACTTTGGCATAAAATTTATTTTATGTTAAAAAGCAATCAAAACCCAGAAGATTCAAGAAAAGTTCTTTACCTCCTCTTCAACTGCATAAAATGAGTTTAGATAGAGGACCAGCTCCAGGAAGAGAGCTATCACCATAGATAACTATATTATGATATGAATTATGCATGGTAGAGAGGGAGGAACCTACCAAGACCTGTTTGATCACAGTCTTCTTTGTTCCTAAGTGGCCCAGCAAACATTTGTTTACCAAACACACTTTTTCATCTTCCCATGAATTGCATTCCTTTCCTCTCAAGTCCCATATCTCTACTCCCTCCTGCTCCTTAGTTCAGAATGACATATACACCTCATGTTGCCTCAATATCTTTGAATCTCATGTCTGTTGGATTGCCTGTATGTACAAAATTAAATTTGATTTTCTCCTATTAATCAGTCATGTCAATTTGACTCTTAGTCCAGCTAGAAGGACCTTAAAGGCAGAAGGAATTCTTTTTTCCTGACAATACCACACTAAGAAAAAGGGGGTGAATTGAAAATTTATATAATGAATGCTGAAAAGCCTTTGCTTTACCCTCCCCACCTGACTCTCAGAATGCTAGCAGTGGAGTATAATTTCCCAGAAATTTTATTCCTTTCATTAGATCGGAAGAATCTTCTCTATAAGATTGGAACAGCTCAAAAAGAATGAGCCTAAAATCATTTACATCAATACCCTGCATAGGTAAATTGAGGTTTCCACCAATATTTTAATGTCTTACTCATAAAAGCAAGCAGATAGCTAAGGCTACTAGATGTGTGAGAAAAGGGAGACAAGAACCAGCGGGGGGGCTGGGGGTGGGGGGACCACGTTGGAGAAAAGAGACAATATTAATAAAAAACTAAAAAAAATTGTTGCTGTCTGCTCAAAAATATCAAAGAAGATTACTATCTAACAAGAATTCAAAATAATATAAAAAGAAGATTCAGGAAACACTAAAAAAAACAGGATGGCAAAAATGAGTAACAATAACTTTGGAAGACAGAGTTGATGAAATGATGAAATATCTCTGCCTCCCCAACAAAGAAAAGTGAAATAAAAGGAGAGACAGATGAAAAATGAGGCAGAAGTAATCAAACAATCAGTCCAACCTAAAGGTGTAACACCCAAATAATAGGTGTTCCAGAAATAAAGAACAAAGACAATTCTCGAAAATAAGATGTCAAAGAATTTTTTTTAATCCTAGAAACAAAACCAGGAACTTTCAAATGGAAAGGCTCTTCAAAGTTCTCAGTATACTGGTTTCATAATAGATACTCACAAAGGCACATCATCATCAAATTTTATAACACTGAGAATAAAAAGTCTAGAATTTTCCAAAGAGAAGTCAGATGTCATTCAAATAGTCACAAATAGAAAGACACTGCACTTCTCAAAAGTTATACTGAAAAATGAGACAACAGTTACTCCTACAATGTTCTGAAGAAAATTGCTTTTAAATCTAAAATTCTAAACCCACCCAAACTATCAACTAAGTACAAAGGTAGAGTAAAAACATTTTCAGACATGCAATATTTGAAACATTTGAATGATTTATCTCCCATGCACTCTTTCTCAGGAAGCCAATTAAATACCTGTCCTATAAAAATGAGGTTGTAATCCAAAGAAGAGAAACAGACAGGATTCAGGAAACAGGAAATATAACAAGAAAGAGATGATGTCGAAAGGACATCCAAAGAAAAGCACTCCGATAGAAACCTAAAGGGTTAACAGTATAGAATGGAGAAGGTCAGAAGTCTTTGGAAAAAACTTCCTTCGAGTTAAAGTCGTAAAATATAAAATGCATTTTATTGTGTTTGGAGGATATTATTCTTCAAGGAAAATTTCAGATTGAATCAACACTGAGTGAATACAAGATTGGGTGAATAAACAGTAACGAAATGAGATAATTAAATCCAGATAAAGCGAGCATTTGTGTACAACAGGAGAACTAATGACAGCTAACTATGTGGCTCCCATATAAATGTTATTTGTATACACATAAGAAGGTAAACACTGAATATTGGTCTCATCACAACTGAAGAAGAGAGAAATGGGACATGTCTGTGTGTCTGTCTGTGTGTGTACTAAGGGTGGAAGTTGAAAAAGAGATGAATCTTTTATCTTCCATGGTGGTCAACAGATAAGGTCTAAAACTGAGAAACCAAGAAATGGTGATATAAATGTACGATTATTAGAGATATGAGGAAGAAAATGAAGTACTCTGGAAAGGAGGAATAGAGTAGGACTAGAGCAAAGAGTTACTATTTTTTCATAAGGGACCATGTAGAACCATTCAACTTTTAAAACTATGTGCATCAGGAAAGAATAGTAGAATAGATAAAACAGCAAAAGACTTGACTGGGTACTTCATAAAGCAGTAAAATCAAATGCACGATGAGCTTACAGATGTATTGTAAGCTCATACATGTTCAACTCTATTAGTCATCAGACAAGTGCAAGTTAAAACCATAACGTAGTACCATAGCAGGATGGCTGAAATAAAACAGACACTACCTAAGCGCTGATAAAGTTATGGTGTGATTAGAATTTCCACTTATTACTACTGGGAGTATAAATAGGTACAAACACTTTGGGAAAAATTTGGTAGTATCTAATTAAAGCTGAAACTAAGCATACCTAGCAATTTTGTTCCTCGATATATACATATATGAAAATATTTATATATAGTCACCCAAAGACATGTAGAAGAACATTTATTGTACCAAAATAACCAAAACTGTTGAGAGTTTAAATGTCCAAGAATAGAATGGATGCATACATTTTGGCATATCCACAAAATGGAATACTATGCCAGAAGAATTTAAAAACTATAGGTATAAAGGTAAATCTTACAAATCTAATGTCCAACGAAAGAAGTCAAACAAAAGAGGCCATATAGTTTGATTCCACTTGTATGATCTTCAAAAAAAGGCAAATTTAGTCCATGTGTTAGAAGTCAAGACAATGGCTCCTCTTGGTAGGGTCTTGGAAGAAGGCAGGAGTCACAGCTTCCAGGATACAGATAATCTTCTAGTCATCTTTTTTTATCTTGGTTTGGGTTTCAAAGATGTTTTTAGCTTATGATAATTCATTGAGTTGTATACATTTATGTTTTGTGTGCTTTTCTATCTACAGATCATATTTAAATAAAAGCTTAATATCTTTTTGTGTGTTTTCCAACTTTTTTGCTTTTCCCTCCTCCCACATTTCTAGGATTATTTCGGGGCCTTAAGATCATCTTAAAGAAGAGGGGCTAGAACGTGATATTCACCAACCAACTCTGATAACTCTGCTAAGTATTACAAAAACTGGGGGCACCTGGGTGGCTTAATTGGTTAAGCACCTCCGACTCTTGGTTTCAGCCCAGGTCATGATTTCAGTGTCATGAGACTGAGCCCTGTGTAGGGCTCCATGCTCCTTGGGGAATCTGCTTTAGACTCTCTCTCTCCTTCTTCTTCTGCCCCTCCCCCTACTCACCTTCTCCCTCTTTCTCAAATAAAGTCTTAAAAAAAAAAAAAAGACAAACTACAGAAACTGAACAGAGAAAGGGAGACTGACAGAGAAATGATTCTTCAGAAATTCCTTCGGGGCACCTGGGTGGCTCAGTGGGTTAAGCTTCTGCCTTCGAGGCACAGGTCATGATCTCAGGGTCCTGGGATTGAGCCCCGCATCAGGCTCTCTGCTCGGTGGGGAGCCTGCTTCCTCCTCTTGCTCTGCCTGCCTCTCTGTCTACTTGGGATCTCTGTCAAATAAATAAATAAAATCTTAAAAAAAAAAAAAAAGAAAGAAATTCCTTCAACAATGCAGAGAGCTAGGAACTTAGAAGAACAACAGAAACTACATTGTCCTGTAGAAGCAAATTCCAATCTCAAGCCTAATAGCTGTTTGAGTTTCCTTTTCCTCACCTATAAAATGAAGATAATAGTAGTATCTATCTTATAATCCACTTAAGTAACTGCCACAGTGGGTGGCACATAGTCACTTTAAACGTATTGGCAACAGGAATGTTCATAGACTGAGGAATATGGAAAGGTTTCTCTCAGGCACCCAGTTAAGCTAATAACTATCGAAACATAAGAAAGTCCACATCATGAAAATGTATTTACTTGGTATTAAAATAAGTTTTCCCTGAAGAAAAAAATGAGGGTTGTTAAATTAAAAAGATCTACAGGCATACATGAAACAGACTTCAGATCTCATACAATCCTTATCTACAAACATCTGTTCAGAGGTATTATTTCCTTTTGATTTTTAAAGTTTCACTTCTTGGAGGATGTGTCATGCCATACCCTACCATGTCAGAGATATTTTATTTTAGATAATATTCAATTATTAATCTCTATTGAAGTGGCATTACTGAGAGGCTCACATTGCTTTTATTCCACTTCAAGTTCAAAGGTTGGATAGGAGAACTGAAAGCTCCCTATTGGAATGCCAGCTCAGTGTTTGTAACTCTCTGAAATCAGAAAACTCATATGAACCTACCTGAACATGTTTCTTTGTCAGTTGGAAATGATGCTTATTTCACCATGGTTTCTTAAGATGTTCTAAAAAGAAAATGGCTTTGAGAGATTCAGTGACTTAGAAGAGTTCTAAGTATTTGCTATAATTGGTAACTTTGCTCTCAAATACACAGGCTATAGATGACAGTTTGCACCCAGCGGATTCTTTACCACCTACCAATTTGTTATTATCTGCTATTTACTAAGTAGATTTTCTCTAGTTCTTAGAACATTGAGAGATTCTCACAGCTCAGGAAGTTCTATAACTTGGGTCAATGACACATCACAGAGAGTGGCTGAGGTTGTCCAGCTTGAAAGGTTATGCTGTGCCCCATTGTTCTGGTTGAAGAATGCTCTACAGGGTAAATGGGTATCACAGTGGCATCCTCCTGGCACTTTCAAGATTAAACCTCCATGTTAATGAGCTGGGGAAGAGAAATGAACACTCCTATACGGGAGAGATGAGGGGTGGCATGACAGAATAATGAAGAAAATTTAAAAAGCATGTAATTTTAAACCATCAGAGAATTCAAGTCCCAGATATCCTCTTTCTAACCTTTACAAACATAAGCAATTTCTTTAATCTCATTACTACTGTTCCATCATCTGTAAAACCAGGATGACAATACATCCTTTGTGCAGTTGTCATGAGATTAAAAGGGAGATGACATGGGTCCTGGAAGCATGCCTTGGAGATTGTAAAGACCCATCCTACACAAAATATTTCTATTATGCCAGTCCCATTCTAAAGAACAGAGTATTGGGGTGCCTGGGTGGCTCAGTGGGTTAAGTGGTTGCCTTCGGCTCAGGTCATGATTCCAGGGTCCTGGGATCGAGCCCTACATCGGGCTCCCTGAGCAGACGGAGAGCCTACTTCCCCCTCTCCCTCTGCCTGCCACTCTGCTTACTTGTGTTCTCTCTCTTTCTGTCAAATAAATAAAATCTTTAAAAAAAAGAACAGAGTATTAATTAAAGTACTACTAGGAAAAGGTTAGTCTCTCAAACCATCAGTGTGTTATAGATAGTATACAGAGGAAATCATAGTGGCACACTCAATTCAGAGTTGAACAAAGAAAAACAAGACACAAGAGACGCACTCTGGCAAATTGTCAGAGCCTTTTTAATCAGCTTTGCCTTTTTGAAAAGGATTGAAAAGGATGGTGTTTAAAGGCCTGGGCTTTGAGGCAAAAAGAACTGCCCAAATCACAGCTCTGACATTTGTTAGCCCTATAATCTTGGGCATATTACTTGGAGGCTCTTAACCTCAATTTACTCAATAAATGAGGATAATCATTCATTTATTCACTAAGTATTTTTTGAGTGCATGCTAACTGTCAGGCACTCAGTTCTCAGAGCTGGAGCTACAGTGGCAAACACTGACAAAAGTCTCTGCCATCAGGGTAGTCAGCCTTCCAATGGGGGGAAGACACGATAAACAAGACAGATTGAATGATATATTCAGCGTCTTAAATGGTGACAAGTATGGTGGGTGGGGGCAGAAAATGGAGATACTGTTGCTTGGGGAAAAGTTTGGGGCTGCAATGTTAGTTGGTTAAAGTTTTTACTTAGTTATTTAAATAATCTTTACCCCTTAACGTGGGGCTTGAACTCATGACCTCAAGATTAAGATTTGCACACTCTTCTGACTGAGCCACCCAAGCGGGGCTCCAATTTTAACAGACTAGTAGGGCAGGCCACTCTGACAAGTGATATTTAAGGAGATAAAGAAATGAGTCATGTATATAAAGAACATTCCAGCAAGAGGGAACACCAGGTGCAAAGTTTCTGAGGTGTGCTTATGGGCTTGAAGAGGGCAATTAGCAACAGTATAGAGTTTCTGATGAAATTAGGTATGCAATGGGGGTTGGGAGATGCCGATCAATGACTTGCTTCTGAGGTGAGGTTTAGATAACGTAACATATGTCAAACACTTAGCACAAGATCTAGCCTGAGCATTAAATAATAAGTACATAGTTTAAATATTCCTTCACCATTCTGACTCCAATCTTCAGAGACTCGAGAAACATGGCAAAAGACACTGAGAAAAATTAGGCAGAGAAAAACATAAACGTCTTCAAAATGCGAATGCTAACATTTCCGGGGAAGGCACCACTGATTGTGGTATTTCCACGTATCTGAAGACCAAGAATCTGGGAAAATTAAAGTTTGCCATTGTTGCTTGACATCATTTTTACTGAAAGACAGTGCTATGATAATTTGCCGATAGTAAATCAAAAAGTGCTTCAAAGTGCAATTCGCAGTTCTTCAGCTGTTCCAATCAAGTGGTCCAATCCAGAAGGGCTGCTTGGCAATTTAAGAACCCAGGAATCACCGTATCTGCCTACACTTAGTAGGGTCAGGGATGTGCTCTAACAGTCCAAGAAGGAAGGAGGAACTTACTTATCCAAAAATGAATCACCTAGTTTACGTATCAAAGTTTTTTTCATAGATGCTAGTGCTTTTGTCATTCAGAAACATGTGGTATAAATATGATCTTATTTATATTTCTTATCATTAACACCTTGGTGTGAGAAGAACAGGACCAGCAGGACAGGAATGAAGGAAAAGTGATTAGGACACATATCATTTTGATTTGGAGATACTACGAGATAATAATTACTCTATCAAGTTAATACTGTGTAGGTTTGGGGGGGCAGGGGAGAGAAGTTAAACTCTGTCAGCTATGCTACAGGGATGGGTGGTAGGAAGAAAGGGAAGAGAAAACAAGTCAACAGGCACTCATCCATGACACATTTTAGGAAAGGGAAACCCAGGTCAATATGGAGCATGCTGGAAGGGGACTGACCTTGACTAAGGAGTTGGAAAACACCTCTGAACAACAGCTTAAGTTAAGATCTGTGTGAGAGAATAGGGGAAGCTGGGGACTGGATGTGGTGGGGTAAGAAGGAAAGTGGAGAAAGTAAGCAAAGGGTTCCATATGGAGCAAATGCCACAGGCAGAGCCCTGAGGTAGAAAGATTATTGCTTTGAGAAAATCTGAAGAATTTCAGGGTGGGAAGGGATTGACATAACACTGAATGGGGACGTGGCTCAGAGAGAGTCAGCGATGTTACTGAAAGGAGGCCGGGGTTTAAACCAAAGGTACTGGAGACCATTTAAGGTTTTCAGCACAGAAGTGATTTGATTATAGGGTTGATCCTGGCTGCAATGCAAGAAGAAATTTTTTTTTCTGAGGGAAGAACTGGACTTGGGGTCTACAGACTTCTCTTCTAGTCATTCCAGGTAAAAACCATTCCAATGATGTAGACAAGGCAGTGGAGGGAGGAAAAAAAAAAAAAATGACTGCAGTGATCGACTGAATGGGAAAGTGAGAGTAAAGGGAAATCAAGGACAACTCTGACTACATATGACCTAAAAATATCAGGGATGAAGGTATGTGACTTACAATAGTAATTTTCTTATTCTTCCCAAGATATACCATGATGACAGTGTTGTGTCTTTGGAGATTACCACAAAAACTAAGAGATCCTTACTATCTATTGATTCACAAAATGTTTTTGGCCAACTGCTGTGTGCCTGGCACTGTTCCGGGTACTAACGGCACATTGGCAGTAAGACAAAAAGCCCTTTCCTCATGTAGCTTAAACACTGGGTAGGCTGTCAGACCATATAAAAAGAAGCATGATCATGTCAGAGAGTGATAAAGGCTTTAAAGACAGTAAAACAGTGACCAGGAGGAGGACATGAATTATTTTATTTGAAGATTTTATTTGTTTGAGAGAGTGAGAGGTGGGGAGGGGGAAGGGCAGAAGGACAAGCAGACTCCCCACTGAGCACACACAGAGCCTGACATGGGGCCAGATCCCAGGCCCTGGGATCATGACCTGAGCCAAAGTCAGACACAACTGACTGAGCCACCCAGACTCCCCAGGACATGTATTATTTTAGTCAGGGATGAGGGTCTCTCTGAGGAGATAACTCCTGACCAAATACATAACATGAGGGAGAAGAAAATTCTAAGCAAACCAGAGTAAAGGAAAGAGGACTACTGTGTTCTCAGAAAATCAAGGAGACCATAATGACTGGAAAATATGGCATACAAGTGAGGGGAACTCTCTGAATGGAAGAGAGTAGATAGGTAACGGTCGGGGGGAGGCAGGGCGTGTAGTCTCACAGGCAATTGTGATGACTGCGTGTGAAAACAGGGAGCCACAGAGGATTTGGGACAGAGGAATGACTAGATCTAAATTATTTAGTAATGTCCCCTTGATTATTTTCTTGAAAGTTGACAATAATAGCATCACAGTGGAAGGAAGGTAAGTCAGGTTTGCACATTTGTCTGGATTAGAGAGATGATGATGTCATGTCCAAGAGTGATTGCGGTAGAGATGTATAGTTTGGATTCTAGATATATGTTGGAGGCCAAGCAAAGATTTAGATATGCACTGAGAAACAAAAGTCAAGGATAATTTCAAGATATTGATCCGGGGGGATGCCTGGACGGCTCAGTGGGTTAAAGCCTTTGCCTTCAGCTTAGGTCATGATCCCAGGGTCCTGGGATGGAGCCCCACATCAGGCTCTCTGCTCAGCAGGGAGCCTGCTTCCCTCTCTCTCTCCCTCTGCCTGCCTCTCTGCCTACTTGTGATCTCTGTTAAATAAATAAATAAAATCTTAAAAAAAAAAAAGATATTGATCGAGGGGATATGAAAAGATAGACCCTGCCATCAAGTAGAAGACCAACAAGAAAGACCACATGTCAGAGGGAGAAGGATCAGAGGTATTCTAGATTATTACAGACCCTCAATAACCACTCTTTTCTATTGTTTTAAATTAATATCATATATTTGTGATCAATATGTAAGTCTGTATGTTACCAGCAGGGTGAACATTACAAATAAAAGCTCAGAGACTGGTAAAACTAAATAGATAAAAGGTGCATTTCAGTGGCCAGAAGTAGTTTCAAACAGGCAGGAATGTAGATTATGTGAAGGAGAAGGAGGAGGTAATGCTAGACAGGTAGGCAGAGACCAGCCACAGAGGTCTTTACGTATCAGGCCATGGAATCTGCCTTTATCTTAAGCACCGAGAAGGTAATGAAAGGTTTTCTTAGCTAGGTATTCCTTAACAAAATAAAACCATGATAAGAAAACCTTTCAGCACCTCCTCAGTGCTTATAAGATAAAGTGTCCCCTCATGGGCTCAATCGACTTGAGCTGAAACCATGGCCACCCTCAGATAACTTTAAAGTCTCTGTTAAACTGGAGAATGCTTTAAAATCATATTAGCCCACCAAGCCAGAAACTGCTTATCTCTTCAACCATTACCAGAATGAATCCATACATTTTGATGTCTGTTTTATCATTTTTTGGACCTGAGTGAACATTTTCAGGCAACTGCCTTTTCCAATCAGTGGCTTCTATTAGGAGAGAGTGATGCAAATCACAAGAGTTATATTCCCTCTCTGTCAGTCTGTTGGCTTCAATTAGTCTTTTTCCACGTGATCTATAGGGCAGTATGTGTTCTGGGATACAAAGAATTCTTAGATACTAGTTACTAGGGAAAGTTTGCCATTCCTGGATTCCTGTTGGTCATATTTTCACAGACACTTGGGCTTCCTTTCTGGTGGGCCACAGTGCTCAAGTTATGGTGGTGTTTGTATTCCCCAGGGTACAGGATTAAAAATGAACATATGAACCAAACTCCTCACTTTCATAGTTCAATAGCGTGAGCTTTCCTGGTGGGGAGCAAGAACTGCTTGTCATATAAATAGTCAGGAATTATTTTCTGCTTTACTAACTAGACAAGGTAATACCTAAGTGCCTTCGTGTATTTGATGGGGAAAACCAATCTATTAAAGAGATTGGCTCTCTTCACTTTGCTTTCTGGAAAGCCATGCTAACAAAGCTACTGAAAATACACCAAATTTTTATACTAATGGCATTTCTGTCCTCCACCCCCAATATGATAAGACTTGGGTGTGTTTTAAATTAGATTTCAATTGGAGTTATTAGAACTTGTGATTTACAAAATGAAAAGCATGGACCATGTGAAATTTAAGGTCCTTCCCTGTACTCATTCATTTATTCATTTATCAAGCATTTACTGAGCCCGAATGTAATAGGGTAAATTGGACTTGTGCCATGTCAGACATTTGGCAGATGATAATGTATTAAGGATACCTGCCTTCCAAAGCTGGCTGCTAGATTATTTTATATCACTTTCAAAAGTCAGTTGTACCTGTACTAACCATTAACCACCTTCTAGCTTTGTAAACAAAGGCCTAGAAATTCAGCAAGGCATGTGGACAAAGCCCAAAGCAAGGATATTTTTAAAGAAAGCTGGTTGGCCAGACACATGAAAAAGTGCTCCACATCACTGGGCATCAGGGAAATAAAAATGAAAACCACAGTGAGACACCACCTCACACCAGTCAGAATGGCTAAAATTAACAAGTCAGGAAACGACAGATGCTGGCGAGGATGTGGAGAAAGGGGAACCCTCCTACACCATTGGTGGGAATGCAAGCTGGTGCAGCCACTCTGGAAAACAGCATGGAGGTTCCTCAAAAAGTTGAAAATAGAGCTACCCTATGACACAGCAATCGCACAACTGGGTATTTACCCTAAAGATACAAATGTAGTGATCCGAAGGGGCACATGCACCTGAATGTTTATAGCAGCAATGTCCACAATAGCCAAACTCTGGAAAGAACCTAGATGTCCATCAACAGATGAATGGATAAAGAAGATGTGGTATATATACACCACGGAATACTACGCAGCCATCAAAAGAAATGAAATCTCGCCATTTGCAACGACATGGATGGAACTAGAGGGTATTATGCCGAACGAAATAAGTCAATCAAGGAAAGATAATTATCATATGATCTCCCTGATATGAGGACATTGTGAGGCAATGTGGTGGGTTTGTGGGGTAGGAAAGGAATAAATGAAACAAGATGAGATCGGGAGGGAGACAAACCGTAAGAGACTCTTAATCTCACAAAACAAACTGAGGGTTTCTGGGGGATGGGAGGGTAGGGAGAGGGAGACTGGGTTATGGACATTGGGGAGGGTATGTGCTATGGTGAGTGCTGTGAAAGGTATAAGCCTGATGATTCACAGACCTGTACACCTGGGGCAAATAATACATTATATGTTAATAAAAATTTAAAAAATTAAAAGATTAAAAAAAAAGAAAGCTGGTGAGCATGCTGACTGTTCTAGGTGACTTACTTTTGTGGGGGTTGGGGGGAAATAGGGAGAGAGGGAAGCTCTTCCTCTGAAAACTCATCTAAGGACAACAGACTTCAAGCACAGCCACTCCAGATAGTGAAAGACACAGCAACTGATATTTGATTCATACCCCAGAAATCTAAAGGTTCACGCCTGGATCTGTGGCTGCCTCAGCCACAGGGCAAAGCAAAACTAAACAAACAAAACCACATTAAGAGAAGGCTGCAGTTGGAATGATGATGGGGAAAAGTTTCTACTTTGTAGGGATCCTACAAAAGCACCATCAGAGTCTCCACCTAATCATCTGTGAATCTTCCAGGGTCACAAGAGAGGAGGGGACCCTCGGAAGCTTTGAGCTACAGAAGGAGGAAAGGATTGTCCATGTCAATGGAACTTCATCCCTAGTGATTGAAGACACCGTCAAAGCACCTCATGAAGCAGGAACCAGCCACTGCATGTCTCCTATCCAGAAGACCTCAATGCTAGAAGACCACCAACGCACTGGTTCTATGAGGCCTTATCCTCTTTCCCATAAAACTCTCATTCTGGGGCGCCTGGGTGGTTCAGTGGGTTAAAGCCTCTGCCTTCGTCTCAGGTCATGATCTCAGGGTCCTGGGATCAAGTCCCATATTGGGCTCTCTGCTCAGCAGAGAGCCTGCTTCCCCCTCTCTCTGCCTGCCTCTCTGCCTACTTGTGATCTCTGTCAAATAAATATATAAAATCTTAAAAACAAAACAAAGCAAAGCAAAATTCTGGGTAACAGTCAGGATACCTGTGAATTTTAAAACAGGGTATTGAAAGAAAGAAAAAAAAAGGGAAACTGTCCACAGTTCCTTCTCACTTTGCAAAGATTGAGGCAGGCTGATGAGTGGGGCCAGTAAAAACCTTTTACTTAGCGTTAATACAATATTGACTTAGTTGCTTAACTGAGACTTTTTTTGATCCTGAAAGCTCCCAAATAACACAAGGACCTTATAAGCCATAGTGAGATCAACATCATCTCGGCAATTTTTTTTCTGTGTGTAGTGCATGTGTGTCTGTGCATAAAAACCAGACTCAGATTGAACATGCCATTTTCACTTCATAATGTTCTAATGCCTAGAGACTGCTCCCCAGATCCAGGAAATCTTAGAAATACTCTCAAGTGAGGCAGTATTCTTCTCATTCTCATTTTTTAAATCAGGAAACTTAGGCACAAATGACTGAAGTAACTTCCCAAGATAATAGAGCAAGGGTAAAATTGGACAGTCTGATTCCAGAGTTTATATTCTTAACTCTGCACTTTATCCCCCATCTCATGAAATAGTCTTTCTCCATAGGTTTTAAAGGTTCCATATAATCATTACCTGTAATTTATTTTACTAATTCTCAATTGTTATAAATTTGGGTTGCTTGCAATGTGTTGTTATTTAAAATGCCATCAAGGTTTTAAACCCCATTCATTTATCTATCTCTGATTATTCTCTCAGTGGAAATTCCTAGGGAAGTTTGATGAATGAATTCAGACCACGCTATGGTTTTTCTAAGATGATTACTTCCATGTTATACAGAAAAACGGATGCCGCCAACACATAGCTGGTCAAGAGTGGAATTTGGGAAGAGCATCCAGGTTTCCTGGTGCCAAACTGAGAGTCTGGATGTTGTTTTTCTATGTGAATCTGGGGAATCAAGAAAGGGGTAAGGAAACATTTGTAGAAGGAACACTTGGTAGCGTTTTGGATGAGGTCTCCCCTCACCTAGGTACAAAGCCACCTATGCTATCCATAATACAGTGAGAACGTGGTATTAAGCCTTCAATCTCAACTCCAACAAATGGGAAATAAACAAGAGTAGGAAAACATTATTCCCAAGAACCATATCTAGATTACACATGCTGTTATTTCAGGTGAATTAACTTACTCTATCCCCAGAGCAAAACTCTGGTGCATAAATTAATATGTGTTCGCTTGATACAAAATTATATAAAATGTTTATGGGACCAGAGAGAATATGAATTGGCAAAGACAACATAAATAAAACCACTTTGCATTTGAATGGTACAGTGCAAGGCCATAAGAGCTGGCAGAAACACTAGAGACCTTGGTGGCAGCAGAGGAACATAAGGCATGGCTCCACCGTTTACCTGCTGAGTGTCCTTGGAGAAGCAGCCTACGATTTCTGAGCCTCAACTTTATCACCTGGTAAACTGAGAACAGAATTAACAATAGATATCATTTCCAGACATCTCTTGTATGCCAGGCACTCTACCAAGTGATTTAAATAGATGATTTCATTAAATCTCACCATAATATTATAAAAAAATTTTTTAGTGACTACCAAGCTTAGAAACATTACATGTATCTGATCCCATAGTGCAAGTCCTGAAACCCCATCTTAAAATGAGCTAGTGTGGCTTCAGGGACTGTGCTCTCAACCCCAATTTTGTTTACTCTCTTCCTGCCTTAGGCACAAAGAAGATGTTGAAAGGAATGTGTAAAAACAATGCACATAATGAAGTAGGAAATTATGGCTCATTCATCATAGGAGAACATGATGTATTTGGTCTTCTATAGAATCCGTTTGGTTTAAGTGCCCTTGGAGGGAGACAATGAAATCAACAGGCAACAGATGACTGGAAGGTGTATAAACTCTGGATTCAGCCATACACGGTTGAGAACCTCACCTCCACTAGAGCCTGGTTGATTAACATGCATACATGTCTTCATACGTGTTCTATAGGGTGAAACTAGTTGCCTCACAAGAAGTAACAAATGCAAACTTTGGGGGACTCATAACAGATGAGTGGTAGCTTCATGCAAATTTCACTTGGCAGAGGCTAAATAGTTCATTAGGCACATCTAGTATCAGAACTCAGACCTCTGTCCCTTAGTCCAGTCCTCTTCCCCACCCCCAGCTGCATCCCTAATATATAGTCCAAGTCCCTGCTTGTGAGCAAAAGGTATCACTCCCTACAGTTGTACTGAAATGAGTTGAAAACATGCTCTGTCTCAAGGAGATGAGAATGAAAAATGGCTGGAGGTATTTTTCCCCATGCCAGAAATCTGGCAAAATGGTGATCTTGGCAGGTCAAGGACAGCATTTTGAAATAGCTCCGAGCAGCTCTGAGGATTAAGTGGCCATCCCCTGTTGCAGCCATGGGGAAGTGTGTTGGACCTCTGGCCCAATTTCTCCATCATAGCTGAAAGAAGAAAAGTTGAGTGGATGGAGTTGAGGACAAGAAGAAGGTGCCACGCAAGGTACTCAAAGTGGATGAACTCAGTGTTGATAGGTCTGGGCTTCTCTCCTCCTCCACTACAATGCCTCTCTTCTCCTACTCTCTATTTCTGGAAATATCCAGAGCAGGACACATCTCCTCAAGCAAATTCACACTCAGATGACTTTAATGAAATTTTAACAGAGCATCTGTGTGCATTCTTTTTTTTTTTTGCTGGGGTCGACTTAGAGAAACCTCAAATCCTCATATTTCCCTTTTAAATGATGCCACAAAAGCACTGCTGACTCCAGGACCTATTGGTTACAGGACGGCAGCAACTTGAGAAACGGAAGCTGCCATTTTCTCTCAGCCACGTGCCAGACCACCAGAGAAAACTCCTGCTGAGAGAAGGTCAATAAATTTCCCAACTGCTAGGATTTTGAACAGGCACATTTGCACTCATTCTTTTCCCACATGCCTCTCTGTGATACCTGGAGAGGAAAAAGAAGTATTCTCTTCTCCGTTTACAGAAGAGAACTACTATTCACCTTCTTAAAAGCTCTTAAAGTGTTTCCCTGAAACAAGGGAGGGCAGAGAAAATGCATATAGATGAACGTCAGTATAGTTCTCTCCAAACTGGAGCAGTATTAAAATTTGGAAGAATACAGAAGCCTTTGTTTCTGAACATTTTTTTACCTGGGGGATGGATAACATACTCAAGGCAAGCTGCTACCCTCTGTCTATGTATCTGCAAATCCTGGAGGCACAGGGAAAAGAACAGAATAAATTATCTGGCAAAAAGTCACTTCCTTTTAAGGCAGAGTTAAAAGAGCTCCAAGACCTGAGAAAATTCCAGTCCTTTTTGTGAGTTTTTATGTTCTTTGTAATAAGTAATGATTTTTACAAGTTTAAAATAAACATAAATAATATTTATTGTATTAGAAAATCCAGATAACCAAAATAAGAAAACAATAGCTACTGGAAATTATACTGCCAATGGATAACACTGTCAAACTTCTTTTTTTTTTTTTTTTTTTTGCTATTTATAGATTTCCCTGAATATTCCTGACCAGTTCTTAATATGCTTTGGAAAGACCTGCAGATTATCAGAGTTCAAAGCTTGTGTGAGTTAAATGAATTATATTTATAAAGAAGGAACCCATTTCTTAAGTTATGTGGGAAAAAGTCATTTTTTTGCTATTTTTATAATATCAGCATATTTTTCCCCAGTTTTTTACATTATACTATGGTCTAGCCTATAGTTTGATGAGTACTGTCCAGTTCTCACTGTCTGATTCACAAGATGTTGCTTATGACTGTATGAATTTATACAATTTAGAATTCGTGGGATATACAAATAGGGAAATGCAGTAAAATTAGCTGTCTTGTGTGTACCACCACAGAGAACATCAGCATTTATATCCTAGTCAAAACTCCTACTAAAAGTGACTGCCTAGTATTGTCAGAGAGAGATCATTTTAGAGAAAATTCCATTTAAAACATGTGTATCTAAGTTTTATACTATAAGACATTATCTTACTATGTCTATTGACAACTTCCTTCTAAAAACGAAAAAAGAAGAGGGACATCTGGGTGTCTCAACTAGTTAAGTGTCTGACTCCTGATTTCAGCTCAGGTAGTGATCTCAGGGTCATGAGATTGAGGCCCCAAGTCCAGTGCAAACCCTGGGTGTGGAGCCTGCTTAAGATTCTCTTTCTCCCTCTGCCTGGCCCTTCCCCAGTTTGTCCATGCACATATTCTCTAAGAGCGAGAGAGTGAAAGAAAGGGAGGGAAGAGGGGAAGAAGGAAGGAAGGAAGATTGATGGAAGAAGGAAAAAAGAAAAGAATAGAGAATTTCCTCTTTCTTCAGGAGAACACAAGGGTTCGGGTCACATGCTTCCTGGGTGGGGTGGAAGCATTCACATATTTACAATGTCACTGGCAGAAAATGGACGAGAACTCTCCCAGCTTGCACATCAACCTGGTTCATAGGACCATAAGAAGGTGTGCCTCACATAACACATGATGGCTATCAGCCAGTCTCTGGCTCACGGATGTCAGGAATATTCTAACTTATAGCAACTCTAAGCACTTCTAAAAAATGCTCAAAAGATGCTTTAAAATGTTTTCACTAGCAAAAAAAAAAAAAATGCTTGTAATTTTTGTATTATCAACTAACACTGATACATTTCCCTAAAATATATGTGTCTATGTGCATACATATGCACATACATATATATACATATGTATACACACAACATAATCATTTTTATAAAATACTTTTAAAAATGCTACATTTAAACCTGGTGTGGTCCAGAGGAATTACTTCTGCCTCCCAAGGGATATTTGGCCATGTCAAGAGACATTTCTGCTCGTCATGACTGGGGATGACACAGCTGTTGGTATGTAGTGGGTATAGAGTCTGGTGATGCTGGACAGCCCTCTACAACTGAGAATTATCTGGTCCACAAAGTCAATATTGTCAAGGTTAAGAAACCCTTAATTAGACATAGTTTTATACCTTGTACATAATCTCTACTTGTTCTTGATTGCAAATTTCCTTAATACCAAGTAGAAAACTTAATCTCATTCAGTTCTCAGAAGATGGTGTTCTGTTTCATGATAGGTAACCTATTTTTGGATTTAGTGTACCTCTTTGATTTCACATCTGAGCTGTTCACCTTTGTGTTACATACCAAACACAGGTGGCTGTTTTAACCTCATTAAATTCTAGATATGCATTTTCTTTAACAAATGATTTCCAAGATTTAACTAAATGTGCATGTATTCTAAAAGGCTGAATGCACAATGCGTAAAACCAATGAGGGGCCATGGGAAACATTTTAAGACTAAACATAAGTGAACTCTACATAGAACAAATGAGACCATTTAATTAGCCCTGAAATTGAAAGAAACCCAATGAGAGATTTAGTCTAATCATGCTATGAGACATTCATAATGCATTTGTATTTTTCACTTGCACTCTAAGACTCAAGGTATCCATATCACTATTCAATGGAAAACAGAATTGATGTTTATTCTTAATGATCAACATGACAAAATAATTCAGATAAGGTATGACATAGGTTTTCAGTATTTGCCTACAATTCATCTACATCCCTTGCACACAACTGACTGGAAAATGTGTACTTTATTCTACTGACAAAAAGTCTTGCAGAATTAGACTACTGGCCAGTATCAAATGGAACGGCTTTGCTACTGATGGGAGAGGGCGTCACATGCGGAGAAACGTTTGTTTGTTTGTTTGGTTCTTTTTTTTATCCTACAATAACTGTGTACATATTCAGGAAAATGCAATTCTCAATCTCAAATCCAACATTTATATTAATAACATCTACGTAGGAACCCATGTCCTACCAATCCTTGTTTTATTTTTCTCTCTGGTCTTGATTTTCTCCTTTATCTCTATTTTTCCTGCTCCACATCATGGGCCAGAATATAAGCACTGATCCAACCAACCACTTATTGAAAAGACAAAAGGCCAGAGGTCAAATGAACAAGCCATCAGAAACTACAGTTAATTTTTCCTCAGCTGCCACTAACTCAGACCCTGCTCTAAGAGATCAATGCTCTCCCCTATTTCTTTAAAAGGTAAAAAGAGTAAGAACTTTACAGACGTTCTAGTTAAGGATCTCAATTACAATGTAACAACAACTGGTTTATAACAACCTGAGGTGCTTGGTGCAAGTACAAGTTTGTGGACCCTCCCCGCTCAGACTTTCTGATTCACCAGATAAGGGGTAGAAGTGGAGAAATCTGGATTTTAACAGGAAGTCCACACATTATCCTTGAGAAACACACGCAAGGGTTTATAACGCAGGCTTTGCACAATGCAACTTATGTTTCATTCTCAGTTCTGACACTGGCTCTGTAGCATTGCAGAGACCACTTCACCTGGCCAAAGCTTTAGTTTGCCATCTATAAAGCTGTAGCAACCACAGCAATCTCATTTGTTGTTCATATGAACGCATTCATTCACTAGGCCTGAGACTTAGCTACCACATGAGAAATCGTCTCTCATTAGTAGTACCCGTCATTATCAACATCATCACCATCACCGTTCTGTCTCCACACATCCCTGTGTACTCATTTTAGGGAAACACAGCAGTTCTAGAGGAAATAAGACAAAACCTTTAGTTTGGTTCTTGTTTTCCCTTTTTTTTTTTTCCCCTTTTAGAAAACCTAATCAAAACCCAAGGTACTGCAATAAAGGCATGTGTGTTGAGTTACCATTAAATATCTTTGCTTTTGGCAAGAATATTTCAGCTCCATGTGGTAATGCTCTCATGCTGCTCAGGAGCAGAGCTTGGCTCCTTCACAGGTCTCTTTTTAAGGATGAGCCAATTAATATTATTTAATAAATGTGACTTGATTTGATGATAATATCACAAAATAAGGAAACAATGGCACACACATTGTTGATCTTCTTGTTGAATAATTTATGTAAAATTTGACATGTTTTTTAAAGGATCAAGCTGCCTTATAAATGTATAGGTAGCACAATGTAGTATGTGGGACAATTTGGGGTATAATAAATAGACTCATTAAAAAAAATGAAACTTTTAAACATGAAGGAAAAAAGAGCTTTGCTTAGATCTCTGGCATTAGATGAAGACATCCTCTGTCTCATCAGATAATAGGAATGATGATGACAACATTGTCTTTTTCCACTTTTCTCTGCAATTCTGTGGTAAGTGTCAAGTTTATTCCCGTCTCAGAAAAATACGGTAAAGTGGTTTTACCCTAATAAAACTCATGGACAAATACACTGAAATATTTAGTTTTATATGACATAGACCTGTTGCTTCCATTGATTACAAACACTGGCAAACTAACACTGATTGTCAAATTCCACTTACACAAAGGTAGGAGGACCTCTTCAATTAATGACAGAGCTGGATTTCACCAAATAGCACCGAGTATAAACACTACATTTACTGCAAACAGAAAGGGGCGCATAATGGAATCTTACTGATGCTAATTGGCTTACATTATCAGGTCCATGAATGATAATGTTTGTAATAAACCAATATTAGAATAAAATTCCAAGGACACCCATAAACCTGCTGGAGTTATTTAACGTGCTTTTACGCAAGGAGCATGTGGTTCTAATTTAGATTCCGTTGAGGTAGCAGATTGTTAAAACTCTAATAGTTGTATGTGATGCTACCCAATAAATGATAAGTGGGGCAAGTCAGTTCGTGAGGCTTTATCTCTAATTAGCACTAAAAATGCATACTGGCAAGCAGAGTGGAGAAAAGACTGGACCTTGCTGAATTGGAGGGAGAGCAAATGAAGCCCTATTTTCAAAGAGAAGTTGCCTGTTATGTAGCAAGCAGAAGAAAACTACCTTGGGAGAGGTACATCTACCATTACAATTGGACATAGCGAGTCAACCCACAGTGCTATACCTAGAGAAAGAGATCCATTCTCTCTGGAAGTCTCTCTCTCTGTCTCCACCCTCTGCACCCCCCACCAAATAACAAAACAGGGAAGGTTACCTTTCTCACAGTGGCTTCCTGTGAATCCAGAAGGACAGACACACTTGTTAGGAGACACGCAGGTTCCACCATATCTGCAGCCCTCTTGGCAGAATGCTGTCATTAAAAAAAAAAAAAAAAGAATAAGAGATATTCTTAGATATTCTTAGATAAGATGGCACTAAGGAAACTCATGGTGAATAATGTGAACACTGAAACAATTCTTTCTTTGGTGCATAGAGCATACATACCTGTGTTGACATATTTAAAAGTTTTGGTATACAAAAAGAAAGAAATGTCATAATGTCTATTTCACTCATTTACACGAGATCATTTGAAACAACAGATATAAACTATTTCACACAGGGCTGGCACATGTAAGTGATAGTACGAGCAGCTACTACTGTTGATATTCTGGTGATTAATATATTTGAAATCAAATAGGACAAATTGTGTAACTAGAAAGGATAGGGTAGGAATAAAGGCAAAGGCAATTTAAATGCTATTTTGCAACTACTCCCCAAACATCTTTTATTACAATATAAACATTCTTATATTGCTTTAAAAGATTTGGGGTAGTCAATATAAGTTTTTAAATATTTTATTTATCTATTGAGAGAGAGAGCACTCGCGTGTGTGCACACATAAGCATGGGGAGGGACAGAGAGAGAGAAAGAGAGAATCTCAAGTAGGTTTCGCACTAAGCACAAGCTGGACATGGGCTTGATCTGATGACCTGAGATCATGTCCTGAGCCACAACCCAAAGCTGGATGCTTAACCAGCTGAACCACTGAGGCACCCCAGGTATTTGGTATAATTTTAGATAACATACATTTAATTAAACACTTACTTTTGAATATTTAAGATGTTTCCAATGATTCTATAATAAAACGATGCCTTGTCCTAAGAGTTAAAATACTTAACACAGGGGAAATGCTTCTATGTGAAAATGCAGTTTCAAAGGGTTTGGACTTTGATAAGCCTTTCACAAGCATCAAAAAATGATCCCAACCCCATCTCAGTACTAAACTGCTAGCCTTCTGAGACCAGGTTAATTTCCCTATTACCCACTAGCACAACATAGCTCCGGGAACCTCTCCTTTGCAGTACTAATTACCATTGTTCACTTACATATATTTGATTGCCATCTTCTGTTTTGTCCATTGGACTGTAAAAACCATCAGGACAAGAAACTGGGACTGTTCTTGTTCCCTACTGTACCACTATTTCAGAATCCGAGAACATAGTCAATGCTTAAAAATCACTGCTGAATGAATTCACCTATATTTTACAGGCTATTCTGATCAGAAAACTATTGTTCTAATAATTCCTCAACACTTCCATGCCAAATAATTTATTTTCAAGCCTTGTAGGAGAACCAGTAATTTAGTGTGCCAAAACTGCAAAATTTCTCCTAAATGAAGATGATTGCAACTTGGTACCACAGATTTGTTTTGTTTTTCACATGAGAGCTAGGTGAGCAAATGGTTTTAATTGCAGTTAGAAACGTGTCACACTGGAAAGATACCATGGTTATATTTTGCCATCATCACACAAATAATATGGCTTTAACTCTAAAAAGCTACATAATGTCTTTGGATAGTTAGACAGTAGTTCAGCTACATAGAACTTCTCACAATATTGCCATCTCCCATATCATTTAATATCACCTGGATAATTTAACATTCTGTAGCTTAGTAATTGTGAGCTCCTTTGCATCTGCCAGGGGGCAGATAGTGCATACCTTGCTATCCAAATACCATTCCCCATTTTCCAACATCTTAGTACCCTGGGACTGTAAAAAACATTTACACAACATCTGCCTTGGTATGTTCACCAAAAATAAAAAATCAGTATGTATATAAATATATGCATACAAATGTACACAAAATCCCTTTTCCCCAAAGATCACACATGTGTGCTCTGATGACTGCCGTTTCCAAGTAAGGTATCTAACCTATAGCTCTGCATCAAAGCTGGTAACAAAAAAAAATAAAGTGGTTTTGCAAACTGAAAATGATAGATGGAAAGCTGGTAAGGAAAAGTTTCAAGTGACCCCAAAAGAAGACGAGTTTAGAAGCAAGAAGTGCAGCTTGGGTTTCTTTAGTGAAATAAAAAACACTTGATCCAGAGGTGTGTGCACATATACACACACACTCATGTATACACACAGATCGGCAGATTCAAAATACATGTCTGCTCCTGACCAACTCGACTCTTAAGAAGAAATGATAAGAGATTTTTGTGAAGAAAGCATGAGATGTTTGTGATGTTTTAAGAACATAGATGTGATAATAAATACGGTGCTATGAGGATGAAATTGTTAATATTCATAGTAAGGACCTTTAAATAGTGTGGGACACAATAGTGTTAACTATCTTGTTATATAAATTTATTTGACAGCAATAATGTCACAGCTGTGAAACATGGGACAAGGACAAATCATCTAACACCTAGACAATACAAACCCATCTGACAAGGTGTTCGGCTCCACCAATGATGGGTGAAAGGTATCCCTTGTTATTTATGCTTTAATTTCTAACACTAGTAATGGCCCTTAACGTCGTGTTATTAGGTAGGTGTTACTATTTCTTTTACAAAAAAAGGTAAAACTGGGGCTCAAAAATGAAGTACCCCAACTAAGGCCATACAGTTGGAAAGCAGCAGAGCCCAAGATTTAAGCAAAGGCTTCTTTGGCTACAAAGTCTTGCCTTTTCTTTATATGTTATAGTGCAGACTAATCTGCAATCCAATATTCACATGGGAAGATTTATTCTTTTTTCAATAGTTCCATAATGGCTAAGGAAATGAATTATATATTGAAAGCAAAAAAATATACCAAATAGCATAAGTGACATGAAAGAGAAGGGAGGCAGGGAGTTGCTCAAGTTCATGTACATCTTATCTAATCTCCATTTTTGGCCAAGTTTCATCATGATTGACCAACTCCAGGCATGTGTGATTTTTAAATGGCAATTATCCTGGATAAAAAAGAAATTCATTACCTATTCGAACCTCACAAAATATGACATAGTACTTTGAAAAACAAAACACAAAAGCAAATAAGGAAGCATGCCATCCAAAATGTGAACTCAAGATCAACTCAAGTTTTCTTTGAATACCTTCTAAGATATCCAAATACACAGGTATCCTAAACTACAGGTTGTGAATAGATTGTTTATATCTGGTTCTTCTTCCTCATCTATCAACCTAGCATTTCAAAGAAAACGATTCTGATACTCAAGAGGACCTACAATTTGGTGCAGCATTACTTTGTTGGTGGCATAACTGAAACGAGAAGCCAAGTCACCATCACATTTCTTTCTACTTTATGAGAAGATAGGATGGCAGAATTACATGGCTCAAGTCCTTCTTCTGTATTTATTAGCTGTGTCACCTAGAGCAAATTATTTCACTCCTGTGGACCTCAGTTTCCTCAAGAACAAAGCAATAACAATAATAACGCCCATGCTGTGCAAGGTTCAATTCAATTACCAATGTAAACCACCCAGCACAGGGCATGGCAGGTGTGATATGCTCAAGAACTAGACCTGATTCTTATTCATCACCAGGAATCTGTTTTTCCAAATAGCAATACTATTATACACCGGTTTGTGGGCTACATCCTGGAAATGTGGCAGTGACTTAGAAAAGATCCCTATGCAATGGAGCTTATTCTTTAATGAGGGCTAACTGTCACTCTATCCTTGACTAGATAACAGTATCATATGGTTTGCAATGGAACTTGGAGCCACAGCTCCTCTGCAAACTTGGAAAAACTCAGGCATCATGGGTATGTGGCTCTTTTGCCAACCACTTTCCTAATTCTGAAGCATGTCTTGAATAGATTGCAAATATACAATGGAATTATGAACCTGAATCAGTCATCACAGTGTCATTTGTTATTAATGTATTACCCTGGGGGAGATGCAGCACTGGATCAACTCTGAAATGGTATTGTTCTATTTTGGAAAGGACTCTTCCTTGTGCATGAAAATAAAATCAGAAAAATCAAAATTGAGGAAGCATTAATCCACAGACAAACTACTTGTTTTACAGGCAACAATTCTCAGCATGGGAAACAAAACTTGGGCATTAAGGGAAACAAAATGAGAATGTGGGTTTGCAGACACCAGTTTGTAGATGTTCAGTATCATCATCATGTATTCAGTTTGATAAAAATAGTTTTACACTAATAAAAAGTAACAACCTTTCAAGTTCTAGACACTTTGCAGGATCCTCTTAAAGTTCTATGGGCATATATTTGGTTTCTAGGGATACCCTGTATCCTGACAAAATAAAAGGAGACAAACATGCCTCAGCACCATCTGTTAAAAGGAAACCCTTTGCTTCTTTCCTTAAGTTCATTTCTGACCTCTCTTTGCCAGCATTGCTCACTCTGCACTGTGGAGGCAAAGGATTTAAATTCCATTGGCAAATTTAGGAAGAATATGTATCAGGATGATGATTTTCAGGTGGGAGAAGCAGGAGACTAGGCAGAGAAGCACTGTATGTTTACAAGTATGTAACTGTTACACTTCTAGTTTTATTCTAGATAATTCGTTACTAGATGTGAATTACATCATTTAAAAATAACCACTGAGGGGGCACCTGGGTAGCTCAGAGGGTTAAGCCTCTGCCTTCGGCTCAGGTCATGATCTCAGGGTCCTGAGATCAAGCCCCATGTCAGGCTCTCTGCTCGGCAGGGAGCGTGCTTCCCCCCTCTCTGCCTGCCTCTCTGCCTACTTGTGATCTCTCTCTCTGTCAAATAAATAAATAAAATCTTAAAAAAAAATAATAACCACTGAGGTATGTAAGTAAATGATAGCTGACCATCATGGACCAATGATCATAAGATGTCTTGAATCAAAGATTATAATTAAGTTGATTATGTGAACCTAAAATCCAAAAATCAGGAGGTGAGGGGGAAGGAGCTATTTAAAATCTATTCATGCCCAGCATAACTCTATGGCCACCCTGCATCTCTCTTGGGAGTAAGATGCCTTCAGACGGAATCAATTTTCCTTATCTCCAGAATGACACCTTCCTCCCTGGGATGTGGTTGGTAAGTCAGCCTTAAATTCTGTGTTCATTCTTAGCAAACTAGCTTGTTACAGACTGAAACTCATGTTCTTTAACCCAGTTCTGTCAATAACAAAGGGGATATCACCTCCATGTTTGCTTTTTGGTTTATTGCTCACCTCTTTCAGAACATGGTATGTGTCCATCAAAGACCCCCTCTCTGCCTCAGAGATGGCAGGTGGGGTCAGTGTGCTAATGGCATTTGGTGGGTAGAGGACAGGGATGTTGCTAAACATCTTGTAATGCATTGGTTGACCCTGCCTGACAAAGAACTATCTGACCGCAAATGTCAATAGTGTTAAGAGTGAGGAAGTGTGTTCCAACTTCACACTATTTAAGTCTACTAGGTGTCCCCAGGAGCAAAATTCTGTTATTGTAACCCATTATTTTCCATTTCTCCCCTCCCAATTTCTCCCCTCAAAAAACAGTTTAAAATAAAGAGAAAAGATAAGAGTAAATTCTTCCAGGTGGCTCGTCTGATACATCAAACCAAACATCTACATGTCTACAACTCTCAATTTTCATATCATTCTGGTTGCAAGCACACAGTCTATTGTGTAAGTTAGTATTTCATTATTGGCCCCAAATCACCTTTCATCCCTCGTACCATCTATATTTGTACCCACAATTCCAATACCCCTTTGCAAACCCCTTATCAACTGTAATAATATTAACAACAGTAATGGTGAATTCCATTTTTGGAGGACCTATTATGTATGTTACAGACAATATTCCCTTTCATGCTAACAACAGCAGCCCAGTGCATTAGATATGCTATCATCATTGTCAGATGAGAAAGCTGGCTTAGAGAAGGGGAAGGTCACAATGTTATAAAGCAGTTCCCTAGGTTTCGGGTCCCACATCAACCACCTCTCTAAGCCATCCACGTGGGGCTTGCCCACCTACCATGTGCAGATGACATGCTAGACACTGAGAAGCCTACAACGAGGTGAGAGATGGTCCTCATTCCCAGGAAGTTCACAAGCCAGAGACAGAGAGCGGCACATATAAAACCAAGCATCGTAAAACATGATAAATGCTACTATAGCAGTACGAATAAAGTGCTGAGAGAACATGGAGGAGAACATGATAAATTATGCCTGGTGGACTTAGGGCAAAGCTTTTCAACAGAGCTGGCATTTGAGATGGGTCTGGAAGAAAGAACGGGATTTTTGCAAAGCAGAGAAGCACAGGAAAAAGGGCAGGTCAGGTCAAGGTTTGTCCTGCGGAAAGGTACTGAACAGAAGATGAAAATGAGCCAATGTTTATAACTCACGTCAAGGTCAGAGACCGAACAGCATAAGAGAATGCAGTAAGCCACGCAGGCCAGCAGGAGCATTTTAGAATCTGTGACCCGTCCTCTCCATCTTCCCATTTCCCATCCACTTCCTGGATTTGTTAGTGACCTTCAGGCATAGTACTGTCCTGCCTGGTTATCCACATACAGACTTTTGTTCTGTCCATCATTGTAGTTATTTGATTTAAGATCATGCTTTGCTAATCTTTTTACTAAATAGTAAGAAATAAGTTTTATATCAGAAGCCTTCACATATACACAACGAGTACCAGAAGACTAAGTCTGTGTAACGCATTTTGATATTTTCTATTGTATTGCCTTCATTGTATCACCTTGTATTATACTGTATTTTCTATCATTTATAAAATATGGCTATGATCCAATGACTTGCTTCCCCAGCCCACTAAGGCTGCAGTTTAAACTGTGCCCTTGTTTCATACATCCTTGGTAATCACTGTATTCTTCTAGTCCACAGCATTCTGTGATGGTGTGGGGGGAACAGTCACTTTTAGATTAGTCTTGAGATTTTGGTCTTAGCTTTAGAAACACTGATATAAGAAAATGTCTGTAATGCTGTTATTTTCTGCGGATGTAGTCGCAACAGACGCCCTCTGGTCTGGAAAGTCAAAATATTCACTCTATGGGACTTCATAGAAAATCTGTTACAGAGGATAAATTAGATGGGAATGGCACAGGCTGAATAAAAAGATAGTACATCCTTTTCCATTTTTTGGAGGGGGTGCTGTACATATGCTTCTCTAACTGGACTGTGAGATTCTTAAGGACCAGGGTCATATTTTTTTTGCAATTCTGATTTCCTCTATATATCATCTGGAACTCTGGTGATACTAAACTTCTATTTTTTTGTAAATTAATTATATGGAGAAAACAATGTTTCAGAACACAGTTTTGTATCATGAACTATATCATGAAATTCGAGAGGACAATTTGACCGTGTCGAATCAATTCTGTTTTTAAAATGTCTCAAACATTTACTACATATTAAGACACTAGATACTCTAATAAGATATGATCCCTGTTGTCCAGAACCTGCAAGCTTATTACAGCGGTTCTCTCTGAGGACAATCCTCCCTAGCCCAGGGGATATATGACAATGTCTGGAGATCTTTTCATTTGTCACAAATGGCAAAGTGCCACTGGTGGCCATACTACTGGGTAGAGAGCAGGGATGCTACCACGGAACATCCTGCATGCACAGGACAGCCCCAAAGCCAAGAATTATCCAGACCAAAATGTCAACGGTGCCAAAGGCTAGAAAAGCTAGACAATCCTTCATTTTGTCATCCAACAATTACTTACTGAACACCCTCTGTGCCAAAGATTATTCTGAGAACCAGGGATTACAAAGAATAGATAAAATATTGTGTTTAAGATTTTATTTATTTGACAGAGAGAGACACAGTGAGAGAGGGAGCACAGTGGGGAGGGGAAGAGGGAGCAGGGAGAACAATGCAGGGTTCAACCCCAGGACTCCAGGATCATGACCTGAGCGGAAGGCAGCCACTTAATGAATGAGCCACCCATGTCCTAGATAAAATATTTCATATTACGGGTCTGTATTCTAGTGGGAGAAGATACAGAACAACAAAATAGATGTGCAAGTGACAAAGTTATGTGAAAGGCAAGAGAGCAGGGGAGTGGAGGCTGTGCCTATGGGGAAGGTTGCAATTAAACAAGGGGATAATGGAAGGCCTCACTGAGTAGGTGACATATGAGTAAAGACCCAAGCAAAGAAGGAGTGAGCCATCAAGCAGAAAAGTGTTCTAAGTAGAGGTTACAGCAAGTGCAAAAGCCCTGAGGTGTGGACTGTACAGATTATGTAGTGCTTTAGAGAGCCTAGCAATACCACCGTCACAAACTCAAAGGAGGCAGAGAGAAGGAAAGGACTGCTTCTTCCTAGAAGGTCAAAGAGAGGTCCACACAACAGCAGATACCTGAGCTAAAACCAGAAAAACAGTAAGTAACTGTAAGGCAGGATGGGACCAAGGACGGTCAAGTCAGGGGTGGGGAGGACAGCACAGACAGAAGAACAGAGACATGGAGCACCACGGGTGGAACCAAAGAAGGACTGAGCTTGCTGGAAGACAGGCCATGAGGAGGAAGAAGAGGTGACTGGCGCTGGTAGTCAACTATCCCAGGCTTTTGGCTCTTTCACTGAAGAGCTCCTCCTACTCTGCCTTCCTCGTCAGGTACCCTCGCTCTTAGGAAGGATTTGGGACTGCCAATATTGCCTTCTTTTCCTGCAATTCCAGTTTCATTCAGAATAAGACCGGTGGCTTTTTCCTAGGAAGGCACCGTCAACATTTGAATATGAATAGGTTTCATGAGCTAAAGTCTCTGAAATGCAGAAATGGATGAAATATATAAAAAAGAAGAGTAATTCAGCAGGACAGCTCTCAAAACTTGGGACTGAGGAATATTTGGCCCTGACTTTGTGCACAAGGGGTCAATCACTGACACGTAACCCAAACGGCATGGGTGCTGGGTAATTCTCCTACAGAGCCTACAGCTTGGTGAGGGGGTAAGACTCTGGAAACAGACCTAGATTCCAGTCATCGTTCCACAACCCTTATTAGCTGACTGATTCCCACCCCTCAACTTTGGTGAGATATAACCGACACAAAGCACTGTGTAAGTTTAAGGTGAAAAATGTGTTGATTTATCACATTTCTATAATACAAAAGGACTACCACCATGACCTTATTTTGAAAACTGCTTAATCTCCTTAATTAAGCATTAAATTCCTTATCTGTATAGTTAAGGCACTGGGAGAACCTTGAGCATACTGATATTACCAGCATCAAAGAAGTAGTGCATATGAAGTACTTGTCACAGTGCCTACAAACAGTAAGTGCCCAAAAATGGTTAGTTCCTCTTAAAACTGTCAGTCTCCTTCCCTCCAGGTTAATAGAGTGAATATATTTATTATGTTTTATTAATTATATTTAATTTATTATTATAAATTTAATATATTATTTGATGTAACACAGCGAATATAGTTAGGTCTTCCCTGAGTGGTATAAAAATCAACACCAGGGTTTGAGAGCTTCTTGAGAACTAGAATCAATGGCAAGGAAAATAATACAGGTTTAAGACAAAACCTAGGGAGAGGAACCGAGTAAGAGGTGATGTTCAAATTTCAAAAAGCAAAATTCAGGAAGTTAGTTAAGGACTCCCTATGATGTGAAAACTAAGGCAACAGTCAATTATACCTTTGCAACAACAACTCTGAAAGCAATTCATAATTCGGTGTTCGGCATTTACAGATGCGCTAAGAAACAGAAGCACGGAAGTGCTATCCATGGAAAGCAGTTGAGGAGAGAGCCCAGGTGAGGGGGTCAGAAGGTTTCCCGCTGTACAGCCATATCGGAGCCAAGACATAGATTACCCTGGGAGGTCACAGTCTGGAGACTTTCAAGAAATAAATTCCAGCAAGCTCTCCCAGGCAAACGCAGTCTGTGATTTTATAGAACCACATGGAATGAGATGTTAAATCTTGAGTGAGATACGAATCCAGGCTGCGGTGACAGTAGCTGGGTCATTCGGGTGGACCAGAGTTCCTGAGAGGGCTTTTCCATTTTCTACCCACCTCCAGCCTGAAATCGGAGCAATTTCTCAGATTCGTAAAGCATTTTGTGCTTTTGTGGAAAGAGCGCTGGGCAAGAATCTTAAGAGGCGGTTTGTCATGGTGCCTTCATTCTGTAATGAATGGGGACACAGGAAGGAGAGAAGTTTGATGACTTGCCCAAGAAAAAAAGTTAATTATGAGGTAGAGACTGAGAATTCCAGGCTCTGGGATTCTGACACAGCCTCAGGTGCCTGAGAAGTGATGCCAAATCCCCACAGTGGGAGAAGGCTTGTTCGGGTTTTTTAAGGGGTATGTGGTATGGGGAGCAGGGGGCGGGGGTGGGTGGTAGAAATAAGAGAGGAGAGAAAGATGAGAAAAAGAAGAAAAGAAGAAAAAGAACTGTCTTAGCGATCAAACACAGCAGCAAACACTGCCCTCCTCATCCCTGTCCTTTCAAATACCTAACACAGACACCTCGACGGTCAGATGACACATTCCGGGACACGGGCTGCCGGGCTGCAAATTTCAGGTCTTTTTCTAGCTGTGTAACCTAGAGCTTATGGAGAAACACCTGTAAACATCATTTTCCTCATGAAAGAATGGGAAATTAAAACGGCACCTTCTTTGTATGGTTGTTGTGGAGAGTAAAGGTTGCTGTAGGTCAAGCGTTTAGAGGCGGGTGCTCAAAGGATATTAATAATTCTTGATGCTATTATCATTAGTTTTGTACTTACACTCACAGAAGGGAAACCCACCTAGGGAAAAAGACACTGACATGGGCAATTATAATGGTAAACGAGACCTTAACTCACAGGGTTACCAGGCTGTTGTTTGCATTTTGTGGAAGGGGTGCTATTTTTCACTTCCGTGCTTCAAGGGCCCAAGCCAGAAATTCAGAATTAGAATTATTAATTATCATGTTGTAGAATGCAAAGCATTCCAAAGAGCTCTGCTTGCTGGAGGATTCAAAAACATATATTTGACCTTTCTTTGGCTGCCTTCAAAGTCAGAGCCCAGGGTCCTCTTAAGTGAGCTTGTCTGATTAATGGCTGGGCTCATGCTACACATGCCCACCGGGCCTCAAGCCTTCACCACTGCCTGGTTATCTGTCTTTCTAGATGTTTAGCTATATCTCACCTACAACACAAGCTGCCCTCATTCCAGGTTTTTTTTTTTTTTCAATTTTTTTTTTCAATATTCCTCAATATGTTTTACCAAATTCTATCATAAACAAAATTCTCCTTTAGATTACTATACTATTTCACATGATTCTTCACCCTGTAATGTCCTTCCCTCACTTAATCAATTCATCCTTTAAGACCCAGTTCAAATGGCACAGATATTTCCTCTGCCTTGTTACCCTGAATCTTTGCTGTGATCATAGCCTTTAGAAAAAGTACTGCTCATTTACTATATCAAGACAGTGCCTTAATCGTTTAACACTGTTTATCTCTTTTAATCCCCCCCCCCCGCCAAATGCTATAAGGGAGGTGTATTACTTTAACTTTACAAACAGAGGCCTGAAGAGGACAAATGCCTTTCAATTTCACACAGTTCTTGAGAGGTGAGGTGCCTCTCACATTGTTTTGAAAAGACTGATGTACTGCTCCCCAAGCTTACAAAGGAACAAGAACCCTGAAATCCTCATTTCTGCCTTTCTCTCAGTGCCCAGAACATGGCCTGCTATACATGAGGTAAGTGGACAGTGTGTGTCTTTAATGACTGGAAGGATGACAAATACAAAGAACCTTCTTTGCTCTAACCCCTACTCTCTTGTTTGTGTCTTTCCTCTTATGTCCAAAATCTTCATTATACTGACGAAGCAAAACCAAAGTTTGGGAAATAGCTTAATCATGTTTCTACCTCCTAACATTACTTTACTGATTCCATCAAAGGAAAGGCATCTTACTAGAAGCAGAAAGACGACTCCCTGGAGATAGGTCTGCCCACCCTGCATAGCAATACCTCACTGTGCCCCTGAGCTCCCCGTCGTAGCGGGTCATCTCAGGACCCCAGCTCAACCATATCCCTGTTGTCTCTACCTGTTCAGATTATCAGTTTTGTCCTTCCTCTCTTTCCAGCTCTTAAGAGTTTAACCTTCTGAACCATTTATCTCCAGTATAACTTGGGTACTCCTCAGACCCGTCTTACTCCGTAGGCTCCACCTACCACCACTGGCAGGGTAAAGCACTTGGGAGGCAGGCCACCCTCGGGCTCCCAGAACTCTGCCTGGAAATATCGTGCTTAGCTCAGCTCAAAGCTTCCCTCTTTTTTATCATTCATTAATTAATTTAGAAGATTGATTGATTGATTGATTGATTTTAGAGAGAGAGCAAGCGAGCATGTGTGGGAGGAGAAGCAGAGGAGAGACAGAATCTCAAGCAGACTTCCTCACTGAGCACAGAGGCTGACTGGGGGCTCAATTTCACAACCTTGAGACCATGACTTGAGTCAAAATTAAGAGCCAGGTTCTCAACCGACTGAGCCACCCAGGTGCCCCAAATTTGTTTATTTGAGAGAGAGAGAGAGAGACTGAGCGTGCAATCGAGCACACACATGAAGGGGAGGGGCACAGGGAGAGAGAAACTTAAGCAGGCTCCACGCAGATCTGTGCTGAGCCCAAGGCGGGGCTGGATCTCACAACCCTGAAGTCACGGCCTGAGCCAAAAGCCAAGAGTCACGCGCTCAACCAATTGTGCCACCCAGGTGTCCCTCAGCTCAAAACTCCTAGGGAGAGAGATTAAATGGAAAGAAATTTCTTGTTAGCAATAATGACTCAGCGCTTAATGTTATGTGTGTCTAGAATTCTGTTACAAGTTAAAATTGAATATCTTGGGGGAAATAGCATCTTTGGTGAATATCTTATGATTTTATTCCTTAAACAAGCCAAGTTCTTTCCCAGTTCAGGGTTTCTTCATCTGTTACTCCCTTTGCCTAGAACAGTCTTGTGAGTAGACTGTGGAAGGACAAGAAGGAGTTTCTCAGGTGAATAAGAGGGAGCAAGTCATTTTAATGCATATAATGCATATAATGAATATGCCGTTGTTTTTACCTGTGCGGCATCTCTTTGCCATTGACAGTAGCACCATGTACTCTAATGTCCCAAATCCCTCTTATCCCTGCTCTTAGTTCTTGTGGCTTAGGCTGAGTTCACTGCATGCCCTGTTCTAAGAATGGACATATATGACTAAGCCACTTCAAAGGGAATACTTTTTAATTATATTATATTTTATATTTTATTATTTTAATATATTTATTATATTTATACTATATTACTATATATTATATTATGTTGTATATATTATATATATTTATTATTTTATATATTTTATAATATATTATATATTACAATATATAATATATTATTATAATATGCAATATTATAATATATAATTATATATTACAATATATATTATACAATATATAACACAATATATAATAATATGTAATAAAATATATAATATAATAATATACAATATATAATAATATATTATTCTATATTGTAATATTGTATATTGTAATATATTATTATGTATTGTATTATATCTTGTAATATATTGTGATATTATATTGTAATACTATATATATTGTAATATATATTATATATTAATAATATACTAATATATATTTTATTATATTATAGGGTTGGGGGTGGTAGGAAGTACTCTCATTTCAATGGACTTAACAGCTCTGAGTCTGAAACTGCCAATGGTCATCTTTCCATGTGAGGGCGGCCTGAGGATAAAATCTATCATACAAAAATTTAGACGGAAGGAATGGGGAGAAAGAGAGAGCAGTTTTCTTCATGTTAATTCAGAAACCTTGAGTCCAGCAAGGCCTTTTCTACTCCTGCATTGTCAGTTTAATGAGCCAATAAACTCCCTGGTGTGCCTGAGCCAGTTTGAGTTGGGCCGAGTATCACCTCAAACTGATCTGTTTTGTACTAGGACAGCAAAAAACAGGCTTTGGGGACTTCAACTAACTCAGTATTGGTGGAACCGAAAGTACTAAGAGAAAAGTGACAGGAGACGGGAGAGGAGAGAGGTGGAAGCAGACTGTGAGCTTAAGTGGACAGAAACTCATGTGGTAGAGCACAGTGCCTGTGATTGCTACTGCTCGTGGTACAGACCTTCCGGATGAGGTGTGAAGGGCTGCGAACAATTCAGAGCACACCACCAGCCACCTGAAGAAACAGCTCTGAAACATGAAGAAGCCACTGGGAGAAGACATCTCTGAGTAAGATCATTGTGAGCAGTCAGCAAACCCACACTGCCCCAGAAGTCACATAATGTTGATACTGCATGCTCGAGTAGGTGGGAAACAGTTCAGTAGTGTGAAATACAAAATGGCTTACAATAAAACTAGAATCTGTGGTTAGCAGGTATGTGTTCATGTCCCCAGGATCTCTGATCATATACCAACCGGGTGGCCATGGGAACGTCACTTAGCATTTATGAAACAGAGGGAATGACTCCCCCCACACCCTGCCAACTTGCCAGGGTTTCAGAGAGGTCCCACTAAGACATGGATATGGAAATGCTTTGGAAACTATGAAGCTCTATGCAAGTCTGTGACTGTTAATGTTGTCAGGAGATCAGGGATTGAGGATAGATTTTGACATTCATTTTCTCTGTGAGACTGATAAAGTCATTAAATTCTTGGATCTCATTTCACTTCTTTCTAAGAAGAGACTGAAACTCCACAGTATTGAGATGTTCCTTCCAACTATAACATTATTTCAGTAATTCTCCACGTCTGCACTCCCCTTTCGTGGAAAGATGCCCAAATTAACAAAGTGGCAAATTGGGATTTTCTGGAAGGCAAAAGCCAAGCTACTTCTGAAGTTAGAGCCCAATCATAGGGAAGTATCAGAGCCAGCAGCACTTAGAGCAACAACAATGAAAACAGAAGCATAATTCCCAGTGTTAATTCTGAACAACAAATAAGTTAAATTTGCATCAACTATTTAGTCTAATAAAGCAGTTAGTTCATTGTGCATTCTTTGAGAAATACTTCCATAAGAATTGTTAAAATTAAACTTCTGGCACTTAACAGATTAAATTACAAAGAAAATTCACTTACAGTTGACACATCATTCCCTGGAAAAGCAGAATTACTGAGGTGTTCATAATACAACAACTATCATTACATAGCATTTTCAAAGCCAAAAATTGCTTTGAAATTCACCAAAACACTGTGATGAGGCAGTCAGGCATCATCCCCATTGCAGAGGTAAGAACACTGATGCTCTGGACAGAACCTAACTAGCACTGAAAACACACAGTAGGAGGAACAGGTGGAAATTTTAATTTTGGGTCTTTTGACTTCCAAAGCTCTATTAGGCTGTATTCCCTCAAGGTGGCCACTGTACCAGGCTTACCACTAGGTGCTACTGCTTTTCATTTTATGTTAATACACAGTGGAGACTGTAGAGTTTTTGAATAGGGGGTAAAAAACAAACAAACAAAACCCCAAAACATAAAAAAGCTGTTATGAAAGGTCTAGACCAGCCAAGCGCCATTCAGCACAGTTCAGATGAGTCTGCTGTCTGGGTTTACACAACCAAATACACACAATGCAATACTATTGTTTCTACACCAAATTTCAGGCCCAGCGCCCACATGTGTGATTGATGGAACTCAATTAATACTGCTCTCTGCTGACTGATTTCTTAGTGACACCAAGTTATCTCAGCGTGCTACAGCTGCCCTGAAATCTCTTCACCTGCTCCTGCTACAATTGGGTATTGATTGGAAAATTCTATTACTGTACTTAGTTACACAGCTTTCAATAAACAGGTCACAGACGGCACTGTGGCTGGTTCAAGGAGAGCTGAAAGACTGGAGGGCAACAGGATATCTGAGAAAATGAGCAAGAAGCCTTCCATGCTCGGGCAGAATGCACGGATCTCCTTATTGCCAGGTGACCTGGGAATTTAGTAATATAGACTTGCCTCTGGGCCCGAAATGAGGCAACACCTGCTGGATACAAAATGGAAAATATTTAACAGCAACTTGGCTGTACTTCAAATTAAAATAAGAATAAGGACTTGGCATGTGATGGTTTGGAGGAGCGAACTCTGTCAGCTGAATTAACATGGAGCAAGCTCCTTAATCTAGGCACTGGAGATACTAAGAAATCTAAGATAGGATTCTCATTATCAAGAGTTAACAAATTACAACCCACAGACCAAATCTGGCCTGCTATCTACTTTTGCGAATCAAGTTTTATTGGAATACGGTCAGGGTCGTTTACGTAATGTCTTGGGCTGTTTTGCTGGGATGGCAGAACTGAAGAGTTGAGACAGAGGCCACGTGCCCCGCAAAGCTAAAGTATTTATGACCTGGCTTTTTACAGAGAAACTTTGCTGACCCGTGAGCTAGACTGCTGTGGGAGCAACAGGTACTACCAGGTGATCTGAATATAATATCCTAAATTCCTGAGAGAGCGCAAGATGATAAGACACCCTTAAGGAAGAGTACCAAGGCTTTCCATAGGCTACCAGGAGGAGCCTAACAGCATGAGCTGTTTCAGAAAGAATGAACAGAGTTGGATAAGGAAAGAAAGATAGAGAAAGAGATGGAAGCCACCATCAGAAGCATCTGTAGGAAAACTGCAAACTTGTAGAACAAGATCATGCCAATACATGGAAATGTAACCTCCATAGGAGCCCCCGAACTATCACAGTCTCAAGGGTAAGGTAGGAACCTGGTCACAGAGAGTCTAAAGATAGATTTCTTTTGGAATGAAAAGGCAGTAACCTGGACAGATCTAAACAGTATAATGTAAGCGAAATGGAGCCATCAGAGAAAAACGAATACAATATGATTTCACTCATATGTGGAATTTAAGAAACAAACCAACTGAAGAAAAAAGGAGACAAACCAGAAGACAGACTCTTCACCATGTGAAATACACCAGTGGTTACCAGAGAGGATGTGGTTGGGGAGATGGGTGAAGTAGGTGACTGGGCTTAAGGAGTCCACTTATGATGAGCACTGAGTAATGTACAACATTGCTGAATCACTACATTGTACACCAACATTAATAGAACACTGTGTATTAGCTATGCTGAAGTTAAAGAAAAAAAGAAAGAAAGAAAGTATGAATTGAAAGAGGAGATTACAAGCTTTGACTTTAGAGGTATTTCAGTGGTCCAAATGACAGATATTTGGGGTCTAGACTCTGCGGGCAGTAAAGGTTCCATCCAATATTATTAAAAGAAGGAGACTAGAGAAGGGGAAGATGGGTATTTTCCTTAAAAATGATGCTAACCAAAAACACAGCCGCATATCTGGTGGGCTTTTATGCACCTCATCTAAGCAGGAGCGTAGAAAAATCACTGGGAAGCCTGTTTTGTAGATGCTGGATGTAAAGGGAAGAGGAGAAAGAGACCTAAAAATGTGCCCTCTGCCAGACACAGTGCCAACTTCTTCATATACATACACTCTTTTTTTTTTTTTTAAAGATTTTATTTATTTATTTGACAGACAGGGATCACAAGTAGGCAGAGAGGCAGGCAGAGACAGAGGAGGAAGCAGGCTCCCCACGGAGCAGAGAGCCCGATGCGGGGCTTGATCCCAGGACACTGGGATCATGACCTGAGCCAAAGGCAGAGGCTTTAACCCACTGAGCCACCCAGGCACCCCTATACATACACTCTTATTCGACTCTACAGTTGTCAATAAATAATAACTCATTTCAAAATGAAGGAAAGGGTCTCCCTTGGGATTATAGAAATCAAGTCCCTGGTAGGGACCTTGGGACATGACAGGTGCTCAACAAAGTTTTGGTGTCTTCCCCCTGAGACATTATTCTGACTGAATCCAACCAGAAAGGAAGGCTGTCTCATTCCTCAGATGATTTTATACACCTTTCTGCAGGTGCTCAGGATCCAGTGGAGATAGACTGGAACTAGCCTTGGCATCAGAGAGGTTATAGTCCATGCTACTGCTGGACATAACTCCCTTAGGGTAGTGGGATTATAGTTTGGAAGCAAAAATCAGAGATTTTGAGCAAATTCCATATTCTGACTATTAGTACACACCAACCAGCTCATGTGGTCCCCTAACTGTGGAGATCTTTGTAAACAATGAACAAAGAAAGTAAGATCTCAACTGGGTTCTTCTTTAATAAAAAAAAAGTATTCTTAAATATACCAAGATTCTTTACATGAAGCACTAAACTCCATGGGAGACTGGTTGTTCTCTCCCAAACCCACATGGATTATACTGTCAAGTGTTAAAGTAATCAAAGCAGGAAGCCATTAGACTGAGGTGACATCAATCACTGTGCCAGTGGAATGCAGAAGCATGAAAACCTGAGCCAGAGTCAATTCCTGCAAATACTTCAAGGTTAAGAAATCCAAACCTGACCAATCACAAACAGCCAAGTAGGCTTTCCCAAATAAGGTAAGCACTTAAGCTATAACCAGTCAAATAATTTCCTTGTTTGGCCTCCACGTGTACTCTACAAAAGCCTCTTCCTTAGTTCCTTCTAGCAAAGGGTTGCTCAATTCAAACTAGTATCTGCTCAAATCAACTCTCATAAATTTTAATGTGCCTCAGTTTATCTCTTAAGATAAGGGAGTGGGTTCCAAGAGCTAGCTGGTTTGACAGTTAGCACAGCATGGTGTACAAATAAGCACCTAATAAATGTCTTTTGACAGGGATAATGGCTTGGTCTGGGGAATAGTTTCAGCTACTGGCCATGTGTACTTACCTGGAGAAATTCTCTCTCCTTACCCTCTAGTATCAAATCACTCCCAATTAATATCATTCATCACATATACTGCAGACTCCCACAATCATAAACCCTGATTACTTTGTTTGAATCACCAACATGGGGTCTTGTTTACAAATGCCTGAGCTCCCATTTGGAATAAGACTTCCCTTTGCCTGCCACAAATCCTTTTGTGAGAATTCAAAAATGTGTACAGATGACTCTGAACAGGAATTTGTGCTTTTTTGGTGATGCTAGGAAGCCATACAGATAAACAGGCTCCCCATCATTAATAATTTATTTTGAAGTTCTGGAAACTTATGATGGACTCTCTTTTTCCTGAACTCCTTCACAATACAGATGTATATTACGCAACATTCTGCCCTGTCGGATTCCTGGTGTTTTACCAATTAGACTGGTCTTGCTTAAAATCATGAGCTTTTCCAGGAAAAGGACAGATCCTGTCTCTCTGAGTCAGCACTTAACCCAGGGATAACCACACACATATTAAAATCAAAATAGAAGTCAAAGTTATATCGGCTTACATATATAGAAAAACAACCTGGTTCTGACAGGGAGTTGATACAACTGAGTGAAAGCAAGAAAGAATGAGAGTGAAAAATAAGGTAGAGAAATAGGTGTGTTGGTTTGCCAGCACTTCAATAATAAAGTATCACAAACAAATGGCTTAAACTACAAAATTCTATCGTTTCACAGTTCTGGGGCTACAGGTTCAAGATCAAGGTGTTGGCAAGTACTTTCCAAAGACTGTGAATGAGAATCTATTTCAAACCCTTCTCTCCTAGCTTACAGTGGTTTGCTGGCAAGCTTCGGCATTTGTGGACTTGTAAAAACGTCACCCCAAACTCTGCCTTCATCTTCATATGGTATTCTCTGTGTATTCAAATTTTCCATTTTTATAGGGATACAAGTCCTATCAGATGAGGGACCCACTCTACTCCATTATCACTTTACTTTAATTAATTATATCTGCAACGATACTATTTCCAAATGAAGTCATGTTCTGAGATACCAGGGCTTAGGACTTCATGAATTTGGGGGGAATGCAATTCAACCCATAACAATAGCTGTGATATTATGGTATAACACAAAATATATATTTGGTGTTCATCCACAGTTCCTGGCACCTAATTCCTAAAGCCCTTGTAATTTCCTCTTTAATAGCTAGAGGAGCATCATTTAAAAAACACTTAGCTTTGTTCCCAGCTTCAGAGCATAAACATGAAATTGGTGTCCTTGGTTATTCATAACAAATTCCTTTCGATCACACCTGAGTTTATGTTAATGAGCCCTAAAGATGGGGCTGGCTGCCAAGGGGAACCAACCACATGATCAGCTGGATGAAACTTTCAGCCCAGCTCCACTCCATCCTACCCCACCCCACCTCTAGGGAGGGGAGAGGAGCTGAAGATGGAGTTCAGTCACCAATGGCCAGCCAATGACTTAATCAACCATGCCTACATGAAGTCTCCATAAAAGCCCAAAAAGGACAGGGTTTGGAGAGCTTCCATGTTGGTAAACACATGCAAGTCCAGGAAGAGTGGAGCTCAGAGAGGGCATGGAAGCTCCGCACCCCTTCCTACACTGCCCTGTGCTGTTCTTCCATCTGACTATACTTGAGTTGTCCTCTTTTATAATGAATGAGTTATCTAGTAAGTAAATCCTTTTCCTGAGTTCTGGGGGCCACTTGAGCAAATTAACCAAACCTGAATTTGGGGTCATGGGAACCTCTGATTTATAGCACAGGGGACAACCTGGACTTGTAATCGTCAGTTGAATTTGTGGTGGAGAGGGCAGTCTTTTAGGACTGAACCCTGAACCTGTGGGATTTAGCACTATCTCTAGTTGGGTAGTATTAGACATATAGCTGGTATTATAGAACTGCTTGGTATGGGACGCCCCCTCCACACACACACACACACACACACACACACACACACACACACATATTTGGTGACCAGAAATCTTAGGAGTATAGAAAGAGTCCATGAAGAAACACAGAAATCCTTTGTTTATAGTAGGTAAAGCCAAACAACATTGTGCGCAATGATCTGACCATATCCTCCCAAGAAAATACCAATGGTTTCTTGGTGACATGGGATAGGTTGGAAAGGCTGTATAGAAGCTCCACATCTTAGAACAGCCTGTATGATAGGGAGAAAAGAAAACAATTTTCGGCTTATCCCACTATAATTCCTATCTTCTTTTAATCAAAATTTACCCCAAGAAACATTATTCAGTAATTCTAGTTGATGTTACCCTGCCCCTGTAGAGGTAATGGGGAAGCTAGAGCTTCCATGGGTCTAGTTGGGTTGGACTTAAACATAGAAGCTGCTGCAGGTGTTTCCAGAGCCAGCATATAGAGAAGGTCCCAAAGTTGGCACTTGTCCCCAAAATAGGTGAGAGAATCAATAAATTTTGACTGGTGGCTGGAATGTTAAGGCTGTGAGAATGACAGAAGCCATTGCCCAGCTATTCAAGCCAGGAAGCCTGGCAAGTAGCCAAGGCCCAGAGAACAAAGAGACCCGGATTGCCTGGGGAGGTACATAAACTAGGACTGGTAAACATGTATTTAAAAACACAGAAAAACATAATTATCAGCACTGGCATCAGTATGATGAAAACTAATGTGCTGATATGGAAAATTAGAAATGAGTGAGTGTATTCATTTCCTAGGGTTGACATATTACCACAAACATGGTGGCTTGAGAGAACAGAAATGTATTCTCTCACAGTTTGTAGGCTAGAAGTCTGGAACCAAGGTGTTGGCAGGGCCACACTCTCTCCAATGGTTCTAGGGACCAATCCTTCCTTGGCTGTTCCAGCTTCTGGCGGTGGTGGTCAGCAAACCTCAGCATTCCTGGGCTGGTAGATGAAGAACTCAAATCACTGTCCCTGTTTGCACATTACCAAATTGCTTTGTGTCCCCATCTTCACAGAGTTTTCCTCTTCAGTTATATTGGATTTGGGTCACCTTAATAACCTCATTTTAACATTTTAACCTCATTTAATAATCTCATTTCCATGCAGATGGTTACATCTGCAGATTCTATTTCCAAATAAGGCAGCATTCACAGGTACTGGGTCACTGGGGCTGCAACAATATTTGGGGCGGGGGCACAATTCAACCAGTAACAGTGAGGCTGAGAGGGACAGGGTTCTAAAAATGGATTTACTCCTGATTATTTCCTCAAGCTCGGGTATGTCTTTAGATCTCTACAGACTGGGAATTCTGCCTCTGTAAAATCAGATTAGTGGCTCTTAGTATTTTAAAGATGGACCCTTCTCCATAAAATGCATCAAACCAAATACATACAAACGTATCAGGGGGTTCAAGGGCCTCATGAAAGCCCAACCCTGGACCTATGAGACTGATCTCTGTCCCAACTGATCAAGATCGCTTCAGATTTTGCCACTTTACAGCTTTATTGTTTATTTTCATGCTTTATTAACATTCCATTCAAGTCTTACTAGCTTTTTAAAGTCCTTTGGCAGGGAAAGCTCCCTTTAGACATTGAAAAAAAAGAAAAGAAATGCTTCTTTCCTCCTTGCAAGACTATTAATGCCAGCCATTTCAAGGGGCAAATGTTGCTGTCTATTTTCTGAGAAGTCGGAGTATCTTTGTTCCTATAAGCCTGGGGTAAAATTTCATGAAACAGAAGAGCAGTCAGTGTCTGCATCCACCCCCAGAAACTGGGGCAAATAACCTCAGAAGCTTTGATAGATCCAAACCTTGTACCTTCTCTGGACCAGATAATCTCACACATTTTAGGCTTCACTCAGAACCCCCCATCCAGGCAGCAGAGTCTGAGAACCTCTGACACAATGTATATACCTACTTCAAGTATGCACAATGGGTGATCTTTTATGTTTTCACCAATGTCCTTCCATTGCAATTTCTCTTTCTAAAGCAGGATTACAGTTACTTCAATTCCGTAACTCATGATTGAACAAAGTGCTCTGATTAGCATTTAGCAAATGCTACTGGTACATAATACACTACCTGTAGAAATTATATGATGTGCATTTGTTACAATGCTGCATTGTCTCCTTATTACATCTCTCTTACAAGGTTAGGAATCGTGTTTAATCCCTATATATAACTCAATTCAGAAACCACTTGGCACAGAGTAACTACACCAGGACAAGGGTGAGGCAAGAGAAATATGTGAGGCACATAACTAAGGAGGCCCTCGCTCTCAGAATCATGCAAGCAGCCTTGCACAGTATATATAATTTGTCCAGTGGTGTCTGAACGAAGGGGAAACAAGGAAAAATGAAGGCATGCCAGCATTGGGGAAAAAAACAGGATGAGAAGAATGAAAAGCAGGAGACAGCAAAGCTGGCTGGCATCAAGGAGAACAAGGAGAGATCATAGTTAAGGGTTCGGGGACATCATTCACCAATTAATCACCAGATCTACATTTCTCAGCCTCCATTTCAGTTGGCTGGGGTCATGTGATGGTGTTAGCCAATGGGTTGTGAGCAGAAGTGACAGGGAGCATAAGAGTCAGAGTGTCTTGTCTTCCCCTCCTTTCTGCTGTCACAGTGATCTCAGAAGCCCTGTGGAACACGTGGCATAACGATGAGATAGATGAGGGTAACACAGTGCACATCGGATTTCATGAGAGTAAGAAATGAACTTTTACAGTCTAAGCTACTGAGATCACATGCTTTACTACTGGAATGGAATAGTCTTTCTATCCTGATTAATACAATGACACATCAGGTGTAATGAATGGAGTTATATGGATTTTTCACATTATCTTTGATGGTAAGAGAGAAGAAGGATCCAGAGAACAACATTTATCTTATCATGATATCAATTACATAGACTGACTAGTACTCCCAGGCTCCATCCATTTCAGGTCCAGTTTTAGGAAATACTGTGCTCAATGCTCCCAAGACAAGTACCTTGAAAACTGTCATTTCGTTGAGAAGCTCCTAAGCACCTCCCTTGTCCCAGCCTGCATGAAGACTTCTCTGCATTGAAACAGCAGAAGAGTCCCTTCTCGCATCCTCGTCTAAGGACCACATATTGTTTAACTGAGAATACTGAGTCTTCACATGCAAAACTCATCTCCTATTTCAACCTATTTATTTCTTTATTTAAGCTTTACCCTATCAGAATCTCAATAAGATCTTCAAAAGGAGTAACTTCTATTTCCTGTGATTTTTGGAATTTAACATGTTCTTGCTATAATATCCTAATCCTTAAACGTAAATGTAATAACCTCAGCAATTAGAAGTCTTAGAGGGCCACCTGAGTACAGCAAAGAAAAGCAGGCAATAAAATTTTTCATAAGTTTAAATAGGAAAGATTTATTTTCATATCTGTTTAATATATGTATAGACTATGTATACAAGTATAAGACTAATTAAGTGCAGTGTCAAATCCAACAGAGGAGTATCTAGTTGACCTGAATCCTAGGACTGTCTCTGCCTGTTATAAATATTGTGATCTAGAGCCAATCACTTAAATTGTTTTTGTTTTTTGTTCTTTTTGTTGGTTCTTTAAGAATTTTGGGAGAACCAGGCAAGACTGAAAAGCACGGTGGCAAGATCTTAAATTCTGAATTGTACAGTCCTGAGAATACTTCCCCATTTACTGATTCTTGCTTAAATAAGTCACTGGCCTCTACAACCTCAAGTGGCTCAGGTATGGGGGGTAAGTTTTCTCCATTTGTAAGACTCAATAAGATAATCTACGTAAAAGGGTTTGACACAGAGCCTGGCTGATAGTAAATAGCAACTAAATGGGTTTCTGTAAGTGCGACACAGGTGCAGAGTGTTATTGTTACTCATAAATACATACAAGGGTTCTAGTTATTATTCAGGGACAAGTTTATGTGAAACTGAAGATTTGCTATCACAATCACAGTTCTGATAATAAAGGTCTTTGCTAAAGAATGCTGAAATATTTGTAATACATAGGATCATGTGCATTAGCTATTGTTATATAAATGTCAGTTAATTTTGCATAGAACTAAGACAGACTTGGGATACACTGTGGTAAGGCCTAATATTCAAAAGGAACTGAAGCAAACTTTGCTTTAAGAGCAGAAGGCTTGGGACGCCTGGGTGGCTCAGTTGGTTAAGCAGCTGCCTTCGGCTCGGGTCATGATCCCAGCATCCTGGGATCGAGTCCCACATTGGGCTCCTTGCTCGGCGGGGAGCCTGCTTCTCCCTCTGACTCTGCCTGCCATTCTATCTGCCTGTGCTCGCTCTTTCTCCCTCTCTCTCTGACAAATAAATAAAATCTTAAAAAAAAAAAAAAAAAGAGCAGAAGGCTTCTGAGTCTATTCCCTCTGCCTTTGGGCTTCATTGTGATTTGACGTAGGAACTGATCTGATTAAAACAGCATGTCCAGGGGTGCCTGAGTGGCTCAGTGGGTTAAGCCTCTGCCTTCAGCTCAGGTCATGATCTCAGGGTCCTGGGATAGAGCCCCGCATCGGGTTCTCTGCTCAGCAGGGAGTCTGCTTCCTCCTCTCTCTCTGACTGCCTCTCTGCCTACTTGTGATCTCTCTCTGTCAAATAAATAAATAAAATCTTTAAAAAAAAAAACAAACAAAAACAAACAAACAAACAAACAAAAAAAAACAGTATGTCCAAGTTCACATAACTAATATCTATGAGTCTTAGTTTTCTCCTATGCAAAATGGGGAAATTAGTAGTACCTAATTCACTCGCAAGGGAGACTATCAAAAAGAAAAAAAAGCTAAAGCACTAGCAGAGGGTAGTCTCGCCACAATCAACACTGGCCAGGAGTCCTAGCAGTTATCACTGTGGTAGTGTGAGCTTTAAGACTATAGTCGCTGGAGGGCGCCTGGGTGATTCAGTGGGTTAAGCCTCTGCCTTTGGTTCAGGTCATGGTCTTGGGGTCCTGGGATCGAGCCCCACATGGGGCTCTTGGCTCAGCAGGGAGCCTGCCTCCCCTTCTCTCTCTCTCTCTGCCTGCCTCACTGCCTATTTTTGATTTCTGTTTGTCAAATAAATAAATAAAATCTTTCAAAAATAAAAAAAAGTTCTATATTAGTATCTGCTTAAAAAAAAAAAAAAAGACTGTAGTCTCTGGAACCAGACTGAAACCAGACTTATGGGGTGCTCAATTTTGACATAATGCTTAAACTGTCTTTGTGTTTGGGGATGGTGATCTCTACTTCATAGTGTTCCTCTGAGAATTAAATGAGCTACCACATGTAAAATGTTGAGAACAGTATCTGACTTGCAGTCAGTAGGCAATGTGGGGGCTCTGATGATCATTAGGGCAGGTTAAAATTCACTTCAAAAAAAATCAGCTCCTATGCTATTTCTCAAAAGGGAAGAATAAGAGCTTTCGCTTCTCCCTCCCATTGGGCAATGAAGAGAAGGTAGATGGCAACAGAGAGGAATTGGGAGGAGGAGGTCAGAGGCTCATCAGGAAAACCCCTGTGGAGGCCTCCTCCTCCTGTAAGTTGGGTGCAGGTTGGGTACAGTTGGTACTCATGATGGCAGCTGGACTCATGAGGTCAACAAAATACTCAAAAACTGTCAGCCACCACCCAGCAATTCTTGGTAACTATGAAAAATTGTTTGTCATCTACAAAGCAGAAGACAAATATTACCTTTAGTACTACTGCCAGCCAACACCTTGCCTGTAGGACATTTTACATTCATTTTTCCAAAAGATACTTATTCACCGCTTTCCCACTGTTGTGCCAGCCACTATCCTAGGGCTTTGAGAATGCAGCAGAGAACAAAATAGACAATCTTGCAGTCATGCAAATGACAGTGAAGGGAGGAGGGGGACGTGATAAAAAGATACAAAAGAAATAGAGAACTGCAAATCCGAAAACCTCTAGGAAGGAAGGAGACAGGAGCTGGTACAGTTAAGCTGTGGTAACTAGGTTCAAATCTTGGACTTCCCGCTTATAAATGGTGTAACTTTGGGCTGACAATCTCTCTGTACTTTAGAAATTCTTCTGTAAATGAAGATAACGAATTACTTCATAGGGCAATTGGGAAAATCCAATGAAGTAACACACATAAGTAACGGAATTAGTGTCTAGAACACAGCGAGTGCTCAGAATATTAGTTATTATTTCAATTGCAGGAGTTTCATGGAAAGGCTCTTTGTTCACTTTGTTAAATACATCTGGATGGCAAACACACACACACAGACACATACACCCCACAAACATACAATGTTAAGATCATCAATCAATTCTTTTTCTTAAGATGCATTTGTCATCATATACAAAACAGAATGGTTTGACTAAATTTTTACTTTCAAAACTGGTTGTTGTGTAGAAATAGATGGAAGTTTTTAGGGAAGAAAAGGACCCAGCATGTCATCGGCTTTATTTGACTGTCTTCAGGCAGAGGTTCCCAGCTGTCCTGACAGTGAGGATCCATCCATTTCTGAAAGATCTCCTGGGAAGGGGACATTTTAATCTCCATTGGCAGATAACAAATAAATGGTATTGAAAATTTCACACCCAGATGAAGGGTGATGCTTAATCCAAAGTGATTTATGGCTTGAGTCACATGGTTATTATTGACAATTCCTTAATGAGATCTTTGGCATTTTCCCCAGTTACATTTTTTCTTAGTTTAAATAAAAAATGATCAGAAAAAGTCAGACACTGAGACAATTAAGGGGCAAGTGAGGAAAAAAAAAAAGAGAGCAAGGAGGAGAGAGAGAAATAGAAGAAATATTTGATAATTGAATTCGTTTGGACTTTTTTTCTCCTTTTCTAGTTCTTGGTGTAACTAAATTTAGAGATATCTATAAAAATGTTTGAATTGAAGCCTTAGGATAGGCTTAGAGTAGAATGAATACAATTCAGAACATTTTTAAGTGTTTCAGGCATCTTAAGTAGCATTTAAAAAAATCTTGGCTTTTGTATTTGCAGTATTATTAATATTATGAGTTTGAAAACATAATAGATGCTGTCTTATTTTCTAATGGAATTTGTTTCCCATTCAGGAGCCTTTCTAAAGAGCTTAGTGGGTCCACAGAGAATATTAGGCCTCTGCTTCTATTAAGTAAAAATAGATTTTTTTTTAACTTGCAAAACAATGGAGAGTCAAAACGAACATGTTTGCTAATGGTGCTGTAGGAGCTAGGTATCTTAGCTGTTCTTTTCTCTTCTCGTTCTGTGCCCTCAGTATCTGCTCTCCATCTCCCTCTCTGCAGCTGCCTCAGCAGGTACAGCCTAACATACTGGTGACCAAACCCAGCTGCTGTCACAAAACACACAGAACTGCCTTAACCACTACACCCTGCAGAACACCATATGGAAACGAATTACACGGTTAAATCCTTTCTCAGAGGAGACACATAGGTGGCCAAATTAAAATACAAAGAAAGTACGGGTGAGCAAGACTGCATGTATTCCCCTTATGTTTTTGAACTCTAGGAGGACACAGTGCAAAAGGAGAAAAATGGAATTAGAGACAGGTGAAAACAGAGAGAGCGAGAGAGATGTCTCTCACACAAATCCTTTAACTAAGAGAAGAGGGACCATTAACATTCCCTGGGTAAAGATACAACACCCAGCAGACTGTACTATGCGTTACATACTTTGCCTAATCAGGGGTCAGCCCATGATAGCCTGCCACCTGTTTTTATAAGACCCATATAACTAAGGATGGTTTCTCATTTTATTTATTTTTTGGATGCTTTTTCATTTTTAAATGTAAACTATAAAGAAGACTCCTGGCTCTTTGGAGAGAACAATTACTCATTGTATGTACCGGTCTGTAATTCCTAAAATATCTGCTCTCTGTCCCTTTGCCGATAAAGTTTGCAAACCACTGGCCTGCATTATTTATCACTCATGACATCACTGCATTTCTCCTTTGTAGCATTCTCTATACATACACTCATTTATTTACTGGCCATCTATGCTTCTAGACAACACATTCCTTGAGGGTAGGAACAACGAGAAGCTCTGTAATTTTTACACAGCTGTGCCCCCAGCACCAAACACTGCGTCTAACACAAAGAAATCATTCAATAAAAATGTGATGAAAAAGTTAGTCAATGAATGAACTCTGTTGCATAGGCAGGACTTTCCCTGGCCCTAGTGATTATATGTCCTAACAGCAAAGCGGAAACCAGAAAGAAGGAACCTGCTTAACATCATGAAGCAAAAGGGTGGAGAAAAAGGATTTTCAATTCAGAGATTCATACCCTTATCTCAGTGCTTTTTCACCATAAGCTTCCTTTGAGCAAAGTAGGAAAGAGCCAATTTTTGTCTAATATGGTTTATACACGTATCTATCGAGAACAGATAAAACAGAGCACTTACTCACTGGGACAGGCAAAGCCATGCAAACACTGCCAGCCGGCCTTCTTCTCCCCACTCTCCACCCGCTTCCTAATCCAATGCTTCCGAGCCCAGTGAAATCTCTGCACAAAGGTCAGGAACTGAATTATACGGCAACTGATGGAAACCGTAAGTAGGTGCTTCTACTTGGAGGGAGGAGAGTCACCCAGTGATGCTGAACGGACGCACACATACGGACAGCGGCAAGCTCAAAAGCACATCATTCATATTATTCTGCTTCCTTTTGTATAAAGAGAGCAAAGGTCAAACCATACTCCTTCACCCTTGCCCACTTACATCATTCAAATTGCATCTGCAACTTTTTATATTTCTGATTTTCATTACTACAATCACATCAGTAATAGCAGCCACAGTGGTGAGGTGTCTGGAACTGCTTTACCTACATTGTCTGATTCCACCTTAAACATAACCTGGCAAGAATGGAGTGAAAGTTCACAAAGGTCGTAACCGGCAGAGCCAGGATTCAAATGTAAGTCTCTTCTCACTGCAAGTCTGGTCATTGTGTAACCATGGCCTTAAATCAGAACTATCCACTTTGGGCTGCTGCTTTGTTCTTTAGTAGCTTGTCCTAGTCTTCACATCCTCATTACCATTTTTATTGATTTTACGCATTTTTTATCTTTTAAAAAGAAGCTTACAGTGTGATATATCTTAATCTCATATGACCCAAGAACGACCTTAAGTCTACGACACAGGATATGCATGAACTCTAAAATAATTGATAATAACATTTAACTACTTTCCAGTGTTATTTAATTAATTTCTTTATACATTTTTTTCTACAAATGACATGAATAAAATTGGAATGAAAGACATACAAAACCATCTTATAGCAATACCCAAACTAAGCTCAGTAGAACAAGAATTAGATGGAAAAAAAATGAAGCCCCTCAAAAAAAAAAAAAAAAAAAAAAAAAAAGGAAAAAAA